>NC_133509.1:64279583-64936666 GCF_049354715.1 Callithrix jacchus | reverse complement strand
AATGGCTTTCAGTAAAATGTCACCTGCCAAAAAGCAAATATCCTTGGAAGAAAGTAACTGAAAACGTTTGGTAAAAGTGGTGTTTTAAAAAATATATAATACAACTTGGCAAAGAAAAAAGCCTAATTGGAATTTAAACCATATTTCAACTGTAACTAAAAAATTAGAACATGTGGCTTGTGTAGTAATTATGGGAAATGTAGGACAGAAAACTTCAAGTTACTACTGTGCCATAAAAGTGAAGGAAATTATCTATTTACATCATTTTTAAAAAATCTGCCATCTCAGAAAGGCTTTATTTCTACTTCATCATGATTTCATATAGACTCAGAGGCACCATCAAGTGCTTCAATTTGGTATCCTCTTGACTTTTAGTGTCTTTCCTTAAAGAAGAAAAGTTTGAGTAAACTCTGTACATTGCAAATTAATCTTTTGACAATAATTAAGAATGTTGTTGTTGTATCATCAATACAAGAACACCAACCCAACAATATAAGTATAGTACAAGGAAATTCACAGATATTACAGTAGAACAGACTGAGTCACATTTAAGTGTTGGCGAGGATATAGTAGCAATATATACATGCACTCAAAGATGTGCAAATCAAGTAGAATAATGTATGGATTACACAGAAGTTTCTAAGCCCAGCTGAGGACTTTGAACCTTCTCAAAAATGTCCTGTATCCCCTTCAGTTTACAGAGTATCTTTCTTGCCTACTATGTGCCCTGTTATATAATAAAAGCATGACTGGGGTGAATGAGATGAATGAGTCAGGCATACTAGAAGGAAGCTCTGATTTAGTAAATAATGGACTGATAAGTCAAGATGGTAATAGAAATGTGTGTTAATAAAGGTATGTATATTCTGTGTATTATTAATAGGGAAATTATAACATTATGATGCATTCATACAATTGTAGAATGAGGCAGATTTATACTGACATGAAAAGATGCTTATGTCTATATAAAAAGACATTTGTAACTGGGCATGGTGGCACATAGCTGTAGTCCTAACTACTCTGGGTGCTAAAGCAAGAAGATTGCTTGAGCCCAGGAGTTGGAGGCTGCAGTGAGCTATGTTGGCACCACAGCATTCTAGCCTGGGCAACAGAGTAAGACACCACCTCTAAAGAAATGTTTAAAAAATTTTAAAAAATCATTAAAGAGTATCCATTTTAATTAATTTAACAATGTAAGAAAGACTGCATCAATCTGGTTAAATTTCTAGGATCCTCTGTTCTTTAGGGTTGGACTAAATGCCTAGTATCATTGCTTACAAAAGTGACTCAAACTTGATGGAGCATATGTTAAGAAATACTTTGGGAAGCTGAGGCTGGTGGATCACGAGGTCAAGAGATTGAGACCATCCTGGTTAACATGGTGAAACCCCGTCTCTACTAAAAATATAAAAATTAGCTGGGCATGCTGGCACATGACTGTAGTCCCAGCTACTCAGGAGGATCAGGAAGGAGAATTGCTTGAACCCAGGAGGCAGAGGTTGTGGTGAGCTGAGATCACACCATTGCACTCCAGCCTGGGTAACTCCAGCCTGGTAATGAAACTCTGTCTCAAAAAACAAATAAATAAAAATAAAGTTTACCACTGAGGCCAGCTGAGCCATAGAGACCCTCACCCAGGCAGTGCTGTAGGTATTGAGAAGCAGACACCCAGAGAGAACAGCAAAATGGGACTCTCTGGGGGCCAACAGCCTTCTGAGCTGAGAGCCTCAGGGTGCTGACAACATTCTGGGCTGACGATCTCCAGCAGATTTTGACCCATGTATTTATTCTCACTGAGCAGGTGATTATTAACAAATAGGTGTTCTGTGTTTCCTCACAGAACAAAGATAAACTAGGTAGGCAGCTGGTGCCTGTTTACCGCTGAACAAAGACAAACTAGAAAAGTATTCTCCAGGAGGGAGCCATGGGGGCAGGATCACATATCCCATGCTTAAAGAATTGTTTTAACTGGTGTATGATATACATACATTGTGTTGTTACTTCAGAATGCCCCAAGTAGTATTCCACTTGGGGGCAGGGGTGGCTAGGTTTTCTTTGCCATCATTCTTCTTAGCAAACAATATAATTTTATCATACACTTAGCATTTCTCAGCAATCATACACTCAGCATTTCTCAACATTTCCTCTTTTTGTTTTGACAAAGCGAGGTAAGCAAGCACAGCTTTATCTTGGTAAACTATTTCTCAGAGGATTTGGGATCTGCACCTGCAGACTACACAAAGCCAAACAAGACAAATCAGTAACATAATCATAACAGCAATCATAGATCCTCCAAGTGTTTTCACCCAAGTCACTGGATTTAGGGCTGCCAATCCAACAGCAGCTCCCTCAAGCACCTCTGATTCTGGAATTAAAGTTAGATGTGCGAAAGTAGCTTGAAAACTTGTTCTTTTAATTTTCTCATATCCAGTGATTGGTTTCCAGGTGACATTTTATTCTTTCCCAATTGCATTCAGTCTCATTACACTTTAGAGTTAATAAAGCCAATCTGTAACTCTCCCACCACCAAAAGATACGGGAGGTTTAACACAACTCTGAATCTGAAGAGATTTTATTTCTTATAAATTCTAATGAAGAATTGAACATGGCCTAATAGGAATAGCTCTGGATTGCAGTTCCCAGTGAAAACACAGAGGGTAAGTGATCACCACATTTCCAAACAAATTTTCACTGCCCACAGACCAGGAGACTCCAGGGTGGAAAGATGCCACAAATCTCCAGCACAATTGTTTCAGCCAGTCCAGCAGATCTCCACACAATAACTCACACGAATCCGGGCACCATTTCAACTGGTGACTGGAACACCTGGGAGACAGAGTCGCCAGTACAACTGACAAAAAGGGGACTGAAACAGGGAGCCAGGTGGTCTGACTCAGCTGGTCCCATCCCCACAAAGAGTAGCAATCTGAAACGCTCTGGACTGAGAGTTTCACAGCAAGCATAGCTGGATCTCAAATGGTCCAGCTCTGTGCAGGGAAGGGCATCCGCCAACACCGAGGTAGACCACCACCACCAAGGCAGTTGTAACTATACCCTTATAAACAAAACTGAAAGGAAGTTCACACAGCAGCTGGGCAGAGCCCATGGCAGCTCAGCAATGCCTCTGCTGGCAGACTGTGACTAGGCTACCTCCTTGCTGGGCAGGGCATCTCTGAAAAAAAAAAAGCAGCAGAATGACAGGAACTTAAAATAAAGCCCCACCTTCCTGGGACAGAGCACCTAGGGAAAAAAGGCAGTTATGAGTTCCACCACAGCAGACTTAAACATACCTGCCCAGCAGCTCAGAACAGAACAATGGAGCTCGCAGTTCAGCACTTAAGCTCCTATAAGGGACAGACTGCCTCCTCAAGCAGCTCCCCAACACCCGTATAACCAAAGAGACATCTCATAAAGGAGAGCTCAGGCTGACATCTGGCAGGTATCCTTCTGGGACAAAGACAACAGAAGAAACTGGCAGCAATCCTTACTCTTCTGCAGCTGCTGCAGGTGATATCCAGGGAAGCAGGGTCTGGAGTAGACCTCCAGCAGTCCTACAGCAGAGGGGCCTGACTGTTAGAGGAAAACTAAGAAACAGAAAGAAATAACTTCATCATCAACAAAAAGGACATCCACTCAGAAACCCCATCTGAAAGTCACCAACCACAAAGACCACAGGTAGAAAAATCCACAAATATGGGAAGAAACCAGTGCAAAAAGGATGAAAATACCCAAAACCAGAATGCCTCTCCTCCTCCAAGGGATCACAACTCCTCACCAGCAAGAAAAAAAGGCTAGATGGAGAATGAGTCTGATAAATGAACAGAAACAGGCTTCAGAAGGTGGGTGATAACAAACTTTTCTGAGCTAAAAGATCATGTTCTAACCCAATGCAAAGAAACTAAGAACCTTGAAAAAAGGTTTAACAAAATACTAATGAGAGTAAACAGCTTAGAGAGGAATATAAATGAATGGATGGAGCTGAAAAACAACATGAGAACTTCGCGAAGCATACACAAGTTTCAATAGCTGAATTGAAGAGGCAGAAGAAAGGATATCAGATACTGAAGATCAACTCAATGAAATAAAATGAGAAGGCAAGATTAGAGAAAAAAGAGTAAAAAGAAATGAAAAAAGCCTCCAAGAAACATGGGATTATGTGAAAATATCTAATCTACATTTGATAGGTGTACCTGAATGTGACGGAGAGAATGAATTCAAGCTGGAAACACTCTTCAGGATATTATCTTGGAGAACTTTCCCAACCTAGCAAGGTAGGCCAGCATTCAAGTCCAGGAAATAGAGAGAACATCACAAAAATATTCCTCAAGAATAGCAACCCCAAGGCACACAGTCGTCAGATTCACCAGGGTTGAAATGAAGGAAAAATGCTAAGGGCAGCCAGAGAGAAAGGTTGGGTCATGCACAAAGGGAAGCCCATCAGATGCACAGCAGATCTCTCTGGAGAAACCCTACCAACTAGAAGAGAGGGGGGCCAATATTCAATATCCTTAAAGAAAATAACCTTCGGCCAGGCGCGGTGGCTCAAGCCTGTAATCCCAGCACTTTGGGATGCTGAGGTAGGTGGATCATGAGGACAAAAAGATTGAGAACATCCTGGTCAACATGGTGAAACCCTGTCTCTTCTAAAAATACAAAAAACTAGCTGGGCATGGTGGTGTGTGCCTGTAATCCCAACTACTCAGGAGGCCGAGGCAGGAGAATTGCCTGAACCCAGGAGGTGGAGGTTGTGGTGAGCCGAGATCGCGCCATTGCACTCCAGCCTGGGTAACAAGAGCAAAACTCCGTCTTGAAAGAAAAAAAGGAAAGAAATGAACCTTCAACCTAGAATTTCCTATCCAGCCAAACTAAGCTTCAAAAGTAAAGGTGAAATAAAATCCTTTATGAACAAGCAATTGTGCAGAGATTTCATCACCTCCAGGCCTGCTTTACAAGAGCTCCTGAATGAAGCACTAAATGTAAAAAGGAACAACCAGTAACAGCCACTCCAAAAACTTACCAAATGGTAAAGAACATCAACACAATGAAGAAACTGCATCAATTAATGGGCAAAACAACCAGCTAGCATCAAAATGGCAGGATCAAATTTACATATAACAATATTAACCTTAAATATAAATGGGCTGAATGCCCTAATCAAAAGACACAGACTGGTAAATTGGATAAAAAGTAAAAACCCATTGGTGTGCTGTATCCAGGAAACCCATCTCACATGTAAGGATATATATAGGCTCAAAATAAAGGGATGGAGGAAGATCTACCAAGCAAATGGAGAGTAAAAAAAGAAGCAGGAGTTGCAATGCCATATCGTCTCTGCCCCAAATATCCTTTAACTGATAAGCAATTTCAGCAAAATCTCAGGACACAAAATCAATGTGCAAAAATCACAAGCATTCCTATACATCAATAACACGCTTAAAGAGAGCCGAATCAAGAGCAAACTCCCATTCACAATTGCTACAAAGAGAATAAAATACATAGGAATACAACTAACGAGGGATGTAAAGGACCTCTTCAAGGAGAACTACAAACCACTGCTCAATGAAATAAGACAGGACACAGACAGATGGAGAAACATTCCATGCTCATGGTTAGGAAGAATCAATATCATGAAAATGGCCATACTGCCCAAAGTAATTTATAGATTCAACACTATCCCCATCAAGCTACCAATAACCTTCTTCACAGAACTGGAAAAAACCAACTTAAACCTCATATGGAACCAAAAGAGAGCCTGCATAGCCAAGTCAATTCTAAACAAAAAGAACAAAGCCAGAAGCATCACGCTACCTGACTTCAAACTATTCTACAAGGCTACAGTGATCAAAACAGAGATATAAACCAATGGAACAGAAAAGAGGTGTGTCCCAATGCCACGCATCTACAACCATCTGATCTTTGACAAACCTCACAGAAACAAGCAATGGGGAAAGGATTCCCTGTTTAATAAATGGTGTTGGGAAAACTGGCTAGGCATGTGCAGGAAGCAGAAACTGGACCCCTTCCTGACATCTTACACTAAAATTAACTCCAGATGGATTAAAAACTTAAGACCTAAAACCATGAAACATAATAGCTGAAACATAATAGCTAAAACCATAAAAACCTTAGAAGAAAACCTAGGCAAAACCATCCAGCCCCTAGGCATAAGCAAGGACTTCATGACTAAAACACTAAAAGCACTGGCAGCAAAAGCCAAAATAGACAAATGAGATCTAATTAAACATCAGCGCTTCTGCACAGCAAAGGAAAAAATTAGAGTGAACTGGCAACCAACAGAATGGGAAAAAATTTTTGCAATCTACCCATCTGACAAAGGACTTGTATCCAAAATCTACAAAGAACTAAAACAGATGCACAAGAAAAAAAAAACCCATTCAAAAGTGGGCAAAGGATAGGATCAGACACTTTTCAAAGGGTTCATCTCATGCCAGTTAGAATGGTGATCATTAAAAAAATCTAGAGACAACTGATGCTGGAGAGGATGTGGAGAAATAGGAACACTTTTACACTGTTGGTGGGAGTATAAATTAGTTCAACCATTGTGGAAGACAGTGTGGTGATTCCTCAAGGACCTAGAAATAGAAATTCCATTTGACCCGGCAATCCCATTACTGGGTATATATCCAAGGAATTATAAATCATTCTATTATAAAGATACATGCACATGTATGTTCATTGCAGCACTGTTTACAACAGCAAAGACCTGGAACCAACCCAAATGCCCATCGATGATAGACTGGACAAGGAAAATGTGACATATATACACCATGGAATACTATGCAGCCATAAAAAATGATGAGTTCATGTCCTTTGTAGGGACATGGATGAACCTGGAAACCATCATTGTCAGCAAAGTGACACAAGAACAGAAAATCAAACGCCACATGTTCTCAATCATAGGTGGGTGTTGAACAATGTGAACACATGGACACAGGGAGGGGAGCATCACACACTGAGGTCTGTAGTGGGGGGACTAAGGGAGGGGCTGTGGGGGGTAGGGAGTTGGGGATGGATAACGTGGGGAGAAGTGCCAGATATAGTTGATGGGGGGATGGAGGCAGCAAACCACATTGCCATGTATGTACCTATGCAACAATCCTGCATGTTCTTTACATGTATCCCAGAACCTAAAATGCAATTACAAATTATATATATATATATATATATAAAGAAAAGAAAAGAAAGAGAAGAATTAGGGCCTGATCTTCTATTACATTTTCCTTCCCAAACTTTTATTGGTTTTAGGGCCATATGCACTTTCCAAAGTTTTTTCTTCAGCTCTTATTGTTGGCTATACCAGTTTTTGGTTGTGGTTCTACTAATCCTCCATTTACATTTACTGGGGGATCTAATCAAGCCCATGGGCTGCAATAACGGAGGGAAAGGAAGATATGCCCAATATGTGAAATTTCCTTTCACTTCTGCTCCAACTCCAGGTGTATTCTCACTCCAGTGGTGATAACTGCCATCAGGGCTACAATCAAGTTACTCATAGTAACAGGCTGTCCTGCTTTCTTAAGGTTTTCCTCAGCCATCTGTGAAAGCTTTAAATGTCTGGATGGTACCCACACCAGTTGCTGATTTGGACCTGGAGAAACACAAGTAAATTCTCTACCCCGTATTATTACATTGCCTTTTCCCCAATTCTCTGTGAATGGATCTTGCCACCAGGTTAATTGCCTTACAGTTCTTCCTTGGATTGTTTATTCAGGTATTGTTCAGCCGCTGTTAATTGTCCTCCCCTTGGCAAACTCAAAAAGTTTAAAGTTAATCATGCTACATTTAGGTGAATTTGTGGAGTTCTATATTCACCATCTCCTTCCACAATTAAAACAAGCTCCAGGATCTCCTTTGCTATTTTTTTTTAGTTTTTATATTTTTTGAGACAGGATCTTGCTCTGTTGCCCAGGTTAGAGCACAGTGGTGCTATCTCAGCTCACTACAACCTCTGCCTCCTGGGTTCAAGCAGTTCTCCTGCCTCAGCCTCCTGAGTAGCTGGGATTACAGGTGCCCACCACCTCACCTGGCTAATTTTTATATTTTTAGAAGAGACTGGTTTTACCATTCTTGGTCAGGCTCGTCTCGAACTCCTGACCTTGTGATCTACCCACCTCAGCCTCCCAAAATGCTGGGATTACAGGCATGAGGTATCTCACCTGGCCCTCCTTGGCTTATCTTTAAACCTACCATTGCTTGTGCCAATAAGGTAGGTTTGTGTAAATTTCTTCCTATTCCATCACATGCCTTAATATAATCCACCAAGTGAGCTTTCCCTTTAAGTGGCTGTAAAACAGGCTGGCATTCAGATTTAGCATTGTCAAATGCTAGTAAGTGTAATACAATATCCTGAGCCTCTGTTTCTGATATGCCCTTTCTTATGGCTTTCTGCATTTCAGCTATAAATTTGGCATATAGCTCTTTCAGCTCCAGCTTCACAGCTCCTAAAGAAGGATTTTTTCACTTCCTGATGTAATTTTCTCCCAAGCTCTCAAACATACTTTTCTAATCTGCTCTATGGCTAGATAAGCCATAGTGGCCTGTATATGTAAAGGAGGCCATGCACCAGTTTCTGTGAACTGTTTTATGGCAATATTAACTGGAAGTTGAACATTAACATATATTAGCTTGAATATTAGCCTTGGCAGCCCACCAGTTCTTAAATTGTAAAAATTGAGAGGGAGATAAACAAGTTTGGGTTAAAGTATCCTAGTCTACAGAAATCAACCTAAATTGCCATGCTTCCAGTCTCCCTTTTTTCTTGTTTGTTGAACCTCTGCCTAAATGGAACTGATTACCGTAGTTCTAGGAGTATACACAGCAACAGGAATGGCTAGTTTCACTTTATAGGTAGCTTCCAATTTCTTTAATGGAGAGATATCAGGAGGATCTGGCCACCCTCAGCAAGATAATGAGAGGGGGCTGATGGGCACACCTTTTCCTCATTTGACTTTTCATCCTTTTGCTCTTTAATTTCTCTGCATACTTCATCACACTCTCCTTCCTCTCTTAAATGTTATTCTTCATCTTGTCTGAAATAGCTCTAAGGCAAAATGCTCTGAAGCCTAAACAGACCACATCAAATAAGTCTCCGATTTGCTTGATCTTTGTCCCATGTTATTTAGATACTACTGAGCTCCCCCAGCTCACCCTAGGAGATTTTTTCAAGTACTGAGCTCCCCCAACTAACCCTAGGAGATTTTTTTCAAGAGTTCTCGAGCTACTGCTGGGCTCCCCCAACTCACCTGGGAGATTCTTTTTTTTTTTTTTTGAGATGGAGTCTCACTCTGTCACCCAGGCTGGAGTGCAGTGGCGCGATCTCAGCTCACCACAACCTCTACCTCCCAGGTTCAAGCGATTCTCCTGCCTCAGCCTCTTAAGTAGCTGTGACTACAGACTAATTTTTTTGTATTTTAGTAAAGATGGGCTTTCACCATGTTAGCTAGGATGGTCTCTGTCTCCTGACCTTGTGATCTGCCTGCCTCAGACTCCCAAAGTGCTGGGATTACAGGCGTGAGCCACCGCACCCAGTCAGGAGATTCTTTCAAGAGTTCCCAAGCTACTTCTGAGCTCCCCCAACTTACCCTGGGAGGTTTTTTCAAGAGTTCTGGGATACCTTCAGCTTAGCCTCTTTCTCCATCGCTCAGGTGACCCTTCATCCTGGGTTTGAGTCCCATGTTTGAGTGCAACTTACTGAGACCAGCTCAACCATAGAGACTCACACCCAGGCAGCACTGAAGGCATTAAGAAGCAGACACCCAGAGAGAACAGCAAAGTGGGACTGTCAGGGGCCAAGAGCCCTTTGAACTGAGAGCCTCTGGGGGCTAACAGCATTCCGGGCTGAGGACCTCAGCAGATTCTGACCCACGTAGTTATTCTCTCTCAACAGGTGATTATTATTAAAAAACAGGTGTTCTGTGTTTTCTCACAGAACCAAGATTAACTATGTGTGCAGCTGGTGCCTGCTTACCACTGATCAAGGACAAACTAGAAAGTATTCTCCAAGAGGGAGCTATGGGGACAGGATTATGTATCCCGTGCTTAAAGAATTGTTTTAACTGGTATATGATATACATATACTCTTTTGCTACTTCAGAATGCCCTAAGTAGTTTTCCACTTGGGATGGTGGTGGCTAGGTTTTCTTGCCATCATTCTTCTTAGCAAAAAATATAATTTTATCATACACTCAGCATGTCTCAACAGTTTACTATCTTTTAATTCCCCCTCGAAAGAGAGCAATCCTTTCTCCTCAGTGTCTTGAGTATTTGAGATTACAGGCACATTTGAATAATGTCCTATCATATGGATATACCACATTTTGTTTATCCGTTCTTCAGTTGATAGACCCTTGGGTTGTTTCTACCTTTTGGCAATTGTGAATAGTGTTGCTATGAATATATTTGTATAAGTATTTGTTTAAATACCTCTTTTTAGTTCTTTTGGATATATACCTAGAAGTGGAATTGCTTGATCATATGGTAATGATATGTTTAACTTATTGAGGAATCACCAAACTGTTGTTCTTTTTATTTTTTTTAATTTTTTATTGCATTTTAGGTTTCGGGGTACATGTGCAGAACACGCAAGACAGTTGCATAGGTACATACATGGCAGTGTGTTTTGCTTCCTTTCTTCCCTTCACCCACATTTGGCATTTCTCCACAGGCTTTCCCTCCCCAGCTCCCCCTCCCGCTGGCCCTCCCCTTTTCCCCCCAATAGACCCCAGTGTTTAGTAGTCCCCTCCCTGTGTCCATGTGTTCTCATTTTTCATCACCCGCCTATGAGTGAGAATATGTGCTGTTTCATTTTCTGTTCTTGTGTCAGTTTGCTGAGAATGATGTTCTCCAGATTCATCCATGTCCCTACAAACGACACGAACTCATCATTTCTGATTGCTGCATAATATTCCATGGTGTATATGTGCCACATTTTCCCAATCCAGTCTATCATCAATGGGCATTTGGGTTGATTCCAGATCTTTGCTATTGTAAACAGTGCTGCAATGAACATTCGTGTGCATGTGTCCTTATAGTAGAATGATTTATAGTCCTTTGGATATATACCCAGTAATGGGATTGCTGGGTCAAATGGAATTTCTATTTCTAAGGCCTTGAGGAATCGCCACACCATCTTCCACAATGGTTGAACTAATTTACACTCCCACCAACAGTATAAAAGTGTTCCTTTTTCTCCACATCCTCTCCAGCATCTGTTGTCTCCAGATTTTTTAATGATCGCCATTCTAACTGGCGTGAGATGGTATCTCAATGTGGTTTTGATTTGCATCTCTCTGATGACCAGTGACAATGAGCATTTTTTCATATGATTGTTGGCCTCATATATGTCTTCTTTCGCAAAGTGTCCATTCACATCCTTTGCCCACTTTCGAATGGGCTTGTTTTTTTCCTGTAAATCTGTTTGAGTTCTTTGTAAATTCTGGATATCAGCCCTTTGTCAGATGGGTAAACTACAGAAATTTTTTCCCATTCTGTTGGTTGCCGATTCACTCTAGTGACTGTTCCTTTTGCAGTGCAGAAGCTGTGGAGTTTGATTAGGTCCCATTTGTCTATTTTGGCTTTTGTTGCCAATGCTTTTGGTGTTTTGTTCATGAAGTCCTTGCCTACTCCTAAGTCCTGGATGGTTTTGCCTAGATTTTCTTCTAGGGTTTTTATGGTGCCAGATCTTATGTTTAAGTCTGTAATCCATCTGGAGTTAATTTTAGTGTAAGGTGTCAGGAAGGGGTCCAGTTTCTGCTTTCTGCACATGGCTAGCCAGTTTTCCCAACACCATTTGTTAAACAGAAAATTCTTTCCCCATTGCTTGTTTTTGTCAGGTTTATCAAAGATTGTATGGTTGTAGATATGTTGTGTTGGCTCCAATGCCTCTGTTCTGTTCCATTGGTCTATGTCTCTGTTGTGGTACCCGTACCATGCTGTTTTGATTACTGTAGGCTTGTAGTATAGTTTGAAATCCGGTAGTGTGATGCCCCCCGCTGTGTTCTTTTTGCTTAGAATTGACTTGGCTATGCGGGCTCTCTTTTGGTTCCATATGAAGTTCATGGTGGATTTTTCCAGGTCTGTGAAGAAAGTCAATGATAGCTTGATGGGTATAGCATTGTTTCTGTAAATTACTTTGGGCAGTATAGCCATTTTCACGATATTAATCCTTCCTAACCATGAACATGGAATGTTTCTCCATCTGCTTGTGTCCTCTCTGATTTCGTTGAGCAGTGGTTTGTAGTTTTTTTTTGAAGAGGTTCCTTACGTTCTTTGTGAGTTGTATTCCTAGGTATTTTATTCTTTTTGTAGCAATTGGGAATAGCACTTCGTTCTTGATTTGGCTTTCTTTAAGTCTGTTATTGGTGTAGAGGAATGCTTGTGATTTTTGCACGTTGATTTTATACCCTGAGACTTTGCTGAAGTTGCTTATCAGTTTCAGGAGTTTTTGGACTGAGGCTGTGGGGTCTTCTAGGTATACTATCATGCCGTCTGCAAATAGAGACAATTTGGCTTCCACCTTTCCTATTTGAATACCCTTTATTTCTTTTTCTTGCCTGATTGCTCTGGCTAGAACTTCCAGTACTATATTGAATAGGAGTGGTGACAGAGGGCATCCTTGTCTAGTGCCGGATTTCAAAGGGAATGGTTACAGTTTTTGCCCATTCAGTATGATATTGGCTGTTGGTTTGTCATAAATAGCTTTTATTACTTTGAGATACGTTCCATCGATACCGAGTTTCTTGAGGGTTTTTAGCATAAAGGGCTGTTGAATTTTGTCAATTGCCTTCTCTGCATCAATTGAGATAATCATGTGGTTTTTGTTTTTAGTTCTGTTTATGTGGTGAATTACGTTTATAGACTTGCATATGTTGAACCAGCCTTGCAGCCCCAGATTGAATCCTACTTGATCATGATGGATAAGTTTTTTGATTTGCTGTTGCAATCGGCTTGCCAATATTTTATTGAAGATTTTTGCATCTATGTTCATCATGGATATTGGCCTGAAGTTTTCTTTTCTTGTTGGGTCTCTGCCAGGTTTTGGTATCAGGATGATGTTGGTCTCATAAAATGATTTGGGAAGGATTCCCTCTTTTTGGATTATTTGGAATAGTTTCAGAAGGAATGGTACCAGCTCCTCTCTGTTTCTGGTAGAATTCGGCTGTGAACCCATCTGGACCTGGGCTTTTTCTGTGTGGTAGGCTCTTAATTGCTGCCTCGACTTCAGACCTTGTTATTGGTCTATTGATAGTTTCAGCTTCCTCCTGGTTTAGGCTTGGGAGGACACAGGAGTCCAGGAATTTATCCATTTCTTCCAGGTTTACTAGTTTATGTGCCTAGAGTTGTTTGTAATATTCTCTGATGATGGTTTGAATTTCTGTGGAATCTGTGGTGATTTCCCCTTTATCATTTTTTATTGCATCTATTTGGTTGTTCTCTCTTTTCTTTTTGATCAGTCTGGCTAGTGGTTTGTCTATTTTGTTGATCTTTTCAAAAAATCAGCTCTTGTATTTATTGATTTTTTTGAAGGGTTTTTCATATATCTATCTCCTTCAGTTCAGCTCTGATCTTAGTTATTTCTGCTGGGTTTAGAGTTTTTTTTTTTTATCTTGCTCCTCTAGCTCTTTCAATTTTGACGATAGGGTGTTAATTTTGGATCTCTCCATTCTTCTCATATGGGCACTTATTGCTATATATTTTCCTCTAGAGACTGCTATAAATGTGTCCCAGAGATTCTGGCATGTTGTGTCTTCGTTCTTATTGGTTTCGAAGAACTTCTTTATTTCTGCCTTCATTTCATTGTTTATCCAGTCAACATTCAAGAGCCAGTTGTTCAGTTTTTATGAAGCTGTGTGGTTCTGGGTTGGTTTCTGAATTCTCAGTTCTAACTTGATTGCAGTATGGTCTGAGAGACTGTTTGTTATGATTTCAGTTCTTTTGCATTTGCTGAGGAGTGCTTTACTTCCAATTATGTGGTCAATTCTAGAGTAGGTGTGATGTGGTGCTGAGAAGAATGTATATTCTGTGGATTTGGGGTGAAGAGTTTTGTAAATGTCTATCAGGTTTGCTTGCTCCAGGTCTGAGTTCAAGCCCTGGATATCCTTGTTGATTTTCTGTCTGGTTGATCTGTCTAATATTGACAGTGAAGTGTTAAAGTCTCCCACTATTATTGTGTGGGAGTCTAGGTCTCTTTGTAAGTCATTAAGAACTTGCCTTTTTTATCTGGATGCTCCTGTTTTGGTTCCATATATGTTTAGGATCGTTAGCTCTTCTTGTTGTATCGATCCTTTTACCATTATGTAATGGCCTTCTTTGTCTCTTTTGATCTTTGTTGCTTTAAAGTCTATTTTATCAGAGATGAGAATTGCAACTCCTGCTTTTTTTTGCTCTCCATTTGCTTGGTAAATCTTCCTCCATCCCTTTATTTTGATCATTTGTGTGTCCTTGCATGGGAGATGGGTTTCCTGGTTACAGCACAATGATGGTTTTGGTTTTTTATCCAATTTGCCAGTCTGTGTCTTTTGATTGGTGCATTTAGCCCATTTACATTTGGGGTTAATATTGTTATGTGTGAATTTGATACTGCCATTTTGATGCTAGCTGGCTGTTTTGCCCATTAGTTGTTGTAGATTCTTCATTATGTTGATGCTCTTTAGCATTTAGTGTGATTTTGGAATGACTGGTACTGGTTGTTTCTTTCTATGTGTAGTGCCTCTTTCAGGAGCTTTTGTAAAGCAGGCCTGGTGGTGACAAAATCTCTGAGTACTTGCTTGTTTGCAAAGGATTTTATTTTTCCTTCACTTCTGAAGCTCAGTTTGGCTGGATATGAAATTCTGAGTTGAAAGTTCTTTTCTTTAAGGATGTTGAATATTGGTCCCCACTCTCTTCTGGCTTGTAGTGTTTCTGCCGAGAGATCTGCTGTGAGTCTTATGGGCTTCCCTTTGTGGGTGACCCGACCTTTCTCTCTGGCTGCCCTTAGTATTTTCTCCTTCATTTTAACCTTGTTGAATCTGACGATTATGTGCCTTGGGTTGCTCTTCTTGAAGAATATCTTTGTGGTGTTCTCTGTATTTCCTGCATTTGAGTGTTGGCCTGTCTTGCTAGGTGGGGGAAATTTTCCTGGATGATGTCCTGAAGAGTATTTTCCAGCTTGGATTCATTCTCTTCGTCCCCTTCTGGTACACCTATCAAACGTAGGTTAGGTCTTTTCACATAGTCCCACATTTCTTGGAGACTTTGTTCATTCCTTTTTGCGCTTTTTTCTCTGATCTTGGTTTCTCATTTTATTTCATTGAGTTGATCTTTGACTTCTGATATTGTTTTTTCTGCTTGGTCAATTCGGCTGTTGAAACTTGTGCATGCTTCGCGAAGTTCTCATATTGTGTTTTTCAGCTCCTTTAATTCATTCATATTCCTCTCTAAGGTATCCATTCTTGTTATCATTTCCTCCGATTTTTTTTTCAAATCTTTTTTCAAGGTTCTTAGTTTCCTTGCATTAATTTAAAACATGTTCTTTTAGCTCACAAAAGTTTCTCATTATCCACCTTCTGAAGTCTAATTTCGTCACAGTCATTCTCCGTCCAGCTTTGTTCCCTTGCTGGTGTGGAGTTTTGGTCCTTTGTAGGAGGTGAGGTGTTCTGGTTTCGGGTATTTTCCTCCTTTTTGTGCTTGTTTCTTCCCATCTTTGTGGATTTATCCACCTGTCGTTTGTGTAGTTGCTGTCTTTTTGATTGGGTCTCTGAGTGGATGCCCAGATTGTTGATGATGAAGTATTTCTGTTACTTGGTTTTTCTTCTACCAGTCTAGCCCCTCCACTGTATGACTGCTGAGGTCTGCTCCAGGCCCTGCGTATCTGGGGTGCACCTATAGCAACTGTGGAACAGTGAGGGATGCTACCAGTTTCTTTTTCTGCTATCTTTGTCCCAGAATGATGCCTGCCAAATGTCAGTCTTCTGGATATAGAGGGGTCAGGGAGCTGCTTGAGGAGACAGTCTGTACTTTATAGGAGCTCAATTGCTGAGCTGTGAGCTCTGTTGTTCATTCAGGGCTGTTAAGCTGCTACGTTTAATTCTGCTGCAATAGAACTCATAAAAAACCCCTTTTTTTCTCAGATGCTCTTTCTCGAGGGGGTTGGGGCTTTTTTTGTGAGTGTCCATTGTGCTTTCTTGCCCAGCTAGGAGGCAGTCTAGTCATTATTTGTCTGCCAAGGCTCCGCCCTGCTGGTGTGAGGTTCGCCCTGTTGCTGCAGGCTCTGCCCTTCTGCTGCGGTCTCCACCCTGCTGCCACGGGCTATGCCCTGTGGCGGAGTCTCTCTGTTGTAGCGGTTTGCCTCGGCAATGGCAGGCTGCGTCAGCAATGGGCATGTGCCTCAGTAGGGGCGGATTGCCTTGGTAATGGCGTATGCCCCTCCTCCACGGAGCTGCTTTGTACTGGGTTCTGCTGTGCCCTAAGGGAACCTCTCCACCGGGAGCGTTTGGAATCTCCGTTTTGTCTGTCCCACTGCTACCCCAAACGCTCTTTTCCTGGGATCTCCTGGGCTGGCTCACTGTCCAAGTCCCATTCAGTCTCAAGTTCAGCCCTCTCAAGTGTCAGATTGCCAGTTCATCAGGGCACCCCGACCAGTGTGCTTTGTGCGGAGCGCTGTGTAGCGCCACTGCGCTACAGCGCTGGGTGCCGGCCGCACCGGCTGCAGGCTGCACCAGCCAAAACCTCTGCCTGGCGTCCTGCATCTTTTTTATACCTGGGAATCTCTCTGTTCTGTGGGCCACAAAGATCCGTGTGGAAATTCGGCCCTGACTCACCCTCTCCTTGCATTCACTGAAGCTTCAATCCTGGGTTGTTCTCACTGTGCCATCTTGAGTCCTCCTATCACCAAACTGTTTTTCACAGTGGCTGACCCATTTTACATTTCCACCAGAAATGTGTGAGGGTTCTGACATTGTCTGCATCCTCACTAACACTTGTTTTTTTTTTCTTTCTTTTTTTTTTAAATAGCTATTGTGATTTTGTGAAGCATTTCTTCAATATGGTTTTGATTTGCACTTCCCTAATTATCTAATCATGTTTAGCATGTTTTCATGTGTTTATTGGCCATTTGTTTACCTTTAGAAAAATATATATTTAAGTTGTTCATTTTTAATTTTTGCTTTGCTCATTTTTAATTTTTTTCTGTCGAGTGGTTAGAATTCTTAATGTATTCTGGATACTCATAGACTGATATCAAATATATGATTTGCAATAGTTTTCTCTTATTTATTGTTTTTTTTATCATGTGCTTTGATGCATAAAACTTTAAAATTTTGAAGTTCAATTAATTTTTTCTTTTCTTACTTGTGCTTTTGATGTAATTTCCCAGAATCCATTGCCAAGTTCAAGGTGATAAGGATCTATCCCTATTTCTATTTCATAACAGTTTTATAGTTTTAGCTCCTACTTTTAAGTCTTGAGTTTATTCACATTGAATAAATTTTTGTAGATGGTACAACATAGGGATTTAACTTCATTCTTTTGCATGTGGCTATTTAATTTTTCCAATATCTTTATTGGAGAGAATATTCTTTCTTTATTGAGTGATTTTGTTACTCTTATCAAATATCAATTAGCCACATATATATGGGTTTTTTTTTCTAGTCTATCAGTTCTATTTCATTGGTCTGTACATCTATCCTCATGCCAGCAATATACTGTTCAATTATTACAGCTTTGTGGTACGTTTAGATGTGAGGAAGTGTAAGTCTTTTTACTTTTAACAAGATTATGTTAGCCATTATGGTCAACTGACTTTTGACAAAGGGGCAAAGACAATTCAATGGAGAAAAGAGAGTCCTTTAAATAATTTGTGCTAGAACAGTTGGCTATCCACTTGCCAAAATGATTTGGATGCCTACCATACACTACATACAAAAATTTGGACTCCTATCATAGACTACACACAAAAGTTAACTCAAAGTGGATCATAGACCTAAATAAAGGAGCTAAAATTTTAATGCTCTTAGAAGTAAACATAGGAGTAAATTGTGACCCAGGGTTAGGTAATGATTTCTTAGATTCAACACCAAATCATAGTGATAAAAGAAACATTTGGTAAACTAGACTTCATCTACATTAAAAACATTTATGCTTCAAAGGAGATGACCAGAAAAGGTAAAAGACAAACCTAGAGGCTGGAAGAAAACATTTTCAAATCACATAATTTGATAAGGGATTTGTATCCAGAATATATTAAGAATTTACAACTTTAGGGGAAGAAAGTGTTTTTCCTTCTGCCCTTCTCTGGCTCGTGCCCTGTAAATTAAATGGACAAAAGAGAGATTAACAAGAGAGAAAAAGGAGTTTATTAACATGTGCATTGCATATACCCATGGGAACACTTAGAGATGAGTAACTCAAAGGGTGGTTAGAAGTTGGGCTTACACAGCATGTTAATGAAAGAACCATACATTTAGAGAAGTGACAAGACAAAGCAAAATTACTTTCAGCTTCTGGGGTGGCAAGTTTTGGGAAGGCAAATATATGGAAAAACTAAGGGTAAATAAGGGCTAGTTTTAGCAAGGTTTGATATGCATATTTCATTGGTGATATTCCTAAGCAGATAAAGGTCTAGAGTTGGCTCTAACAATTAACTTCTGTCTTTCTTGGTAAGGAAATTACAAATTTATGCCCTGCTTTTCAGTAACTAGGGGAAGAGCAGAGAGCTTTCTTTGTATCTGCTTCTTCCCAATTGCCATCAGCTCAAAATAATCACTATGCCAAAATGGCCTAATTTGGCTTGGCAAATTCTGCTATCCTTCACAATTCAACAAGAAAAAGACAAATGACTCAATTTAAAAATAGACAAGGGGTGTACACGGACATTTCTCCAAAGAAAATACACAAATTGTCAGTCAGCACATGAGAGGATGCTCAATATCATTGCCTATCCCTATGTGCTGAATGGTTTTGCCTAGGTTTTCTTCTAAGGTTTTTATGGTGTTAGGTCTTATGTTTAAATCTTTAATCCATCAAGTTAATTTTAGTGTAAGGTGTGTGTCAGGAAGGGGTCCAGTTTCTGCTTTATGCACAGGGCTATCCAGTTTTCCCAACACCATTTATTAAACAGGGAATCCTGTTTGGGGAAACCATTGCTTGTTTTTGTAAGGTTTGTCAAAGATCAGATGGTTGTAGATATGTGGCATTGCCTCTGAGGCCTCTGTTCTGTTCCATTGGTCTATATCTCTGCTTTTGTACGATTACCATGCTGTTTTGATTATTGTAGCCTTGTAATATAGTTTGAAGTCAGGTAGTGTGATGCCTCCAGCTTTGTTCTTTTTGCTTAGAATTGCTATGTGGGCTCTCTTTTTTGTTTTATATGAAGTTTAAGGTGTTTTTTTTTCCAGTTCTGTGAAGGTCATTGGCAGCTTGATGGGGATAGCATTGAATCTATAAATTACTTTGGGCAATATGGCCATTTTCATGATATTGATTCTTTCTAACCATAAGCATAGAATGCTTTTCCATCTGTTTGTGTCCTCTCTTATTTCCTTGAGCAGTGGTTTGTAGTTCTCCTTGAAGGAATCCTTTGCATCCTTCATTAATTGTATTCCTAGGTATTTTGTTCTCTTTGTAGCAATTGTGAATGACAGTTCATTCTTGATTTGGCTCTCTGTTAGTCTGTTTTTGGTGTATAGGAATGCTTGTGATTTCTGCACATTGATTTTATATCCTGGGACTTTGCTGAAGTTGCTTATCAGTTTAAAGAGATTTTGGGCTGAGATGATGGGGTCTTCTAAATATACAATTATGTTGTCTGCAAATAGAGACAGTTTGACTTCCTCCTTTCCTAATTGATACCCTTTATTTTTTTTTCTAGTCTGATTGCTCTGGCTAGAAGTTCCAGTACTATATTGAATAGGAGTGGTGAGAGACGGCATCCTTGTCTAGTGCCAGATTTCAAAGGGAATGCTTCCAGTTTTTGCCCATTGGTTATGATATTGGATGTGGGTTTGTCATAAATAGCTTTTATTATTTTGAGATATATGCCATCGATACCTAGTTTATTGAGAGTTTTTAGCATAAAGGGCTGTTGGATTTTGTCAAAGACCTTCTTTGCACCAATTGAGATAATCATGTGGTTTTTGTCTTTGGTTCTATTTATGTGGTTGATTACATTTATGGACTTTTGTATGTTGGACCGGCCTTGCATCCCCAGGATGAAGCCTACTTGATTGTGATGGATAAGCTTTTTGATGTGCTGTTGAAACTGGTTTGCCAGCATATTATTGAATATTTTTGCATCTATGTTCATCATGGAGATTGGCCTGATGTTTCCTTTATTTGTTGAGTCTCTGCCAGGTTTTGATAGCAGGATGATGTTGGTCTCATAAAATGAGTTGGAAGACACCCTCTTTTTGGATTGTTTGGAATAGTTCCAGAAGGAGTGGTACCAGCTCCCCTTTGTAAGTCTGGGAGAATTTGGCTGTGAACCCATCTGGACCTGGACTGTTTTTTCTTGGTAGGTCCTCAACTTCAGCCCTTGTTACTGGTTTATTCAGGGTTTCAACTTCTTACTGGTTTAGTGTTGGGAGAGTGCAAGTGTCCTGGAATTTATCAATTTCTTCCAGGTTTACTGGTTTATGTGCATAGAGTTATTTATAGTAATCTCTGATGGTAGTTCGTATTTCTGTGGGATTGGTGGTGATATCCCCTTTATTGTTTTTCATTACATCTATTTGATTCTTCTCTCTTTTCTTTTGTATTAATCTGGCTAGAAGTCTATTTTATTGATCTTTTCAAAAAACAAGCTCCTGGATTTATTGATTTTTTTGAAGGATTTTTTTGTGTGTCTCTATTTCCTTCGTTTCTACTCTGATCTTAGTTATTTCTTGTCTTCTGCTAGCTTTGGGGTTTTTTTGATCTTGCTTCTCTAGCTCTTTCAATTTTGACAACAAGGTGTAGATTTTAGATCTTTCCTCACTTCTCATGTGGGCATTTACTGCTATAAATTTCCCTCTAGACACTGGTTTAAATGTGTCCCAGAGATTCTGGTACATTGTGTCTTCATTCTCCTTGGTTTCAAAGACCATCTTTATTTCTACCGTTATTTCATTGTTTATTCAGAAGACATTCAGGAACCAGTTGTTCAGTTTCCATGAAGTTGTGCAGTTTTGAATTAGTTCTGAGTTCTACTTTTATTGCACTGTGGTCTGAGAGACTGTTTGTTATGATTTCTATAATTTTGCATCTGCTGAGGAGTGATTTATTTCCAATTATGTGGTCAATTTTAGAGTAGGTGTGACATGGTGCTGAGAAGAATGTATATTCTGTGGATTTGGGTTGGAGCATTCTCTACATGTCTATTAGGTCCACTTGGCCCAGAGCTAAGTTCAAGTTCTGGATATCCTTGTTAATTTTCTGTTTCATTGATCTGTCTAATATTGACAGTGGAGTGTTAAAGTCTCCCACTATTATTGAGTGGGAGTCCAAGTCTCTTTGTAGGTCATTAAGAACTTGCTTTATGTATCTTGGTGTGCCTGTATTGGGTATGTATATATTTAGGATCATTAGTTCTTCTTGTTCCATTGATCCTTTTACCATTATGTAATGCCCTTTTTTGTCTCTTTTGATCTTTGTTGGTTTAAAGTCTATTTCATTAGAGACTAGGATTGCAACTCCTGCTTTTTTTTTTTTTTTGCTCTCTGTTTGCTTGGTAATTCTTCCTCCATCTCTTTGAGTGTAAGTGTGTCTTTGCATGTGAGATGGGTCTCCTGTATACAGCACACAGATGGGTCTTTACCTTTTACCCAGTTTGCCAGTCTGTGTCTTTTGATTGGGGCATTTAGGCCTTTTACATTTAACATTAATATAGTTATTTATGAATTTAATCATGCCATTTTGTTACTGGTTGTTTGTTTTGCCCATTGGCTGATGTAGTTTTCGCTTTGCATTGTTAGTCTTTACCATTTTGTTCATTTTTCAGTTGCTGGTACTAGATGTTCCTTTCCATGTTTAGTGCTTCTTTCAGGAGCTCTTGTAAGGCTGGCCTGGTGGTGACAAAACCTCTCAGCAATTGCTTGTCCATAAAGGATTTTATTTATTCCTTGCTTATGAAGCTTAGTTTGGCTGGATATGAAATTTGGGTTGAGAGTTCTTTTCTTTAAGGATATTGAATATTGCCCCCCACCCCACTCTCTTCTGGCTTGTAGGGTTTCTGCAAAGAGATCTGCTGTGAGTCTGATGGGCTTCCCTTTGTGGGTAACCTGTCCTTTTTCTCTGGTTGTGCTTAGCATTTTTTCCATCATTTCAACCCTGATAAATCTGATAATTATGTGCCTTGGGGTTGCTATTCTTGAGGAATATCTTTGTGGTGTTCTCTCTATTTCCTGGACTTGAATATTGGCATGCCTTGCTAGGTTGGGGAAGTTCTCCTGGATAATATCCTGAAGAGTGTTTTCCAGCTTGAATTCATTTTCTCTGTCACATTCAGGTATACCTATCAAACGTAGATTAGGTCTTTTCACATAATCCTGTATTTCTTTGAGGCTTTTTTCATTTCTTTTCACTCTTTTTTTCTCTAATCTTGCCTTCTCATTTTATTTCATTGAGTTGATCTTCAATCTCTTATATCCCTTCTTCTTCTTGGTCGATTCAGGTATTGAAACATGTGTATGCTTCATGAGGATCTAATGCTGTGTTTTTCAGTTCCATCCAGTCGTTTATGTTCTTCTCTAAGCTGGTTATTCTAGATAGCATTTCATTTAACCTTTTTTCAATGTTCTTAGTTTCTTTTCATTGGGTTAGAACATATTCTTTTAGCTTAGAGAGGTTTGTTATCAGTCACCTTCTGAAGCATGCTTCTGTGAATTCATCAGACTCATTCTCCATCCAGCTTTGTTCCCTTGCTGGTGAGGAACTGTGATCCATTGGAGGAGATGAGATGTTCTGTTTTTTGGTGTTTTCATTCTTTATGCACTTGTTTCTTCCCATTGTCTTGGGTTTATCTACCTGTGGTCTTTGTAGCTGGTGACTTTGGATGGGATCTCTGAGTGGAGTCCATTTTGTTGATGATGAAGTTATTTTTTTCTGTTTTTTAGTTTTTCTTCTAACAGTCAGGCCCCTCTGCTGTAGGACTGCTGAAGGTCCACTCCAGACCCTGGTTTCATGGGAATCACCCTTGGGGCTGCAGAACAGTAAGGATTGCTGCCAGTTTCTTTTTCTGTTATCTTCATCCCAGAAGGATACCCGCCAGATGTCAGCCAGAGTTCTTTTTTATGAGGTACCTCTTTGGATATACAGGGGTCGGGAAGCTGCTTGAAGAGACAGTCTGTCCATTAGCAGAGCTCAAGTCCTGTGCTGGGAGCTCTATTGTTCCATTCAGAGCTGCTAAGCAGGTCCTTTCAAGTCTGCTGCAGTGGAACTCATAACTGCCTCTTTTCCAAGGTGCTCTCTACTGGGAAGGTGGGGCTTTATTTATAAGTTCCTTATGTGCTTTTGCCTTTTTTGAGAGATGCCCTGTTCATCAAGGAGGTAGTCTAGTCATAGTCTGCCAGCAGAGATGTTGCTGAGCTGCTGTGGGCTCTGCCCAGCTGCTTTGTAAACTTCCTTGCAGTTTGTTTACAGAAGTACAGTTAGAACTGCCTTGGTAATGTGGTCTGCCTCAGTAATGGCGGAATTCCTCAGTAATGGTGGACTGCCTCTGTGGTGGTGGACTGCCTTGGTAATGGTGGACTCCCTTCCCCCCACATAGCTGGACCTTCAGATTCCCTAGCAATCTGAAACTCTCAATCCAGAGTGTTTCGGATTGCTGGTCTTTGTGGGGGTGGGACCTGCCGAACCAGATCACCTGGCTTCCTGCTTTCAGTCCCCTCTTTTTCAGTTGAATGGGTGGCTCAGTCTCCCATGCGTTCCAGGTGTCAGTTGAAACAGCCGCCCAGATTTGTATGAGTTCTTGTGTGGAAACCCATGGTGCTAGCTAAAACAGCCATGCAAGAAACTCGTGGCGCTTTTTGGCCTGGGAATCTCCTGGTCTATGGGTGGTAAAAACTGTGGGAGAAGCGCAGTATATGAACTGGAGTGTTAGAGTGGATGGAAAAGCCCCTAATGGCCTTGGGTGGGTAGGGAGGCAGTTCCTCCAGAGATTGCACTTCCCGGGCGAGGCAGCACACTACCCTGCCTAGGTTTGCCCTTCTTGGGCTACACCCACTGTACAAACAGTCCCATTGAGATGTCCCTGGTACCTCATTTGGAAATGTGGTGATCAATTTCCCTCTGCATTGCTCTCACTGGGAAACGCACTCCAGAGCTTTCCTATTTGGCCATCTTGGATCTCCTCCTATGTTTATTTTTAATCATAAACACATCAGATCATGATAACTGCAATGCAAGAATTAAAATATGGTATGTAACAGAGAGTGAATAGGTGGCTATTCTAGATTAAGCATTTAGAAAAAACTTTTATGAAAAGATGACAGAGAACCTTAGTTATGACTGTTAGAGAGAAGCCAGCCTTGTTAATATGGGAGTGGGAGTGGGTGGAGGAATGGGAAGAGCATTCCAACAAAGAAAATAGCTGGTACAAATGGGAGCTCTTTGTTAGGCAGTAACAAAGATTCTCATCTAACTCTTCAATATCCATTTATTTCTCTAGACATAAGACCAACACATTTCACTACTTTGCCAGTGCTCAGCAAACTTCAATTTATTATGGTCTGTCTTTTTGTTTTATCTTTTTTTTTTTTTTTTGAGACAAAATTTTTGCTCTTGTCACCCAGGCTGGAGTGCAGTGGCATTACCTTGGCTCACTGCAACCTCCACCTCCCAGGTTCAAGTGATTCTCCTGCATTGGCCTCCCAAGTAGCTGGGATTATAGGCACCCACCATGCCCAGCTATTTTTTTTTTTTTTTTGTATTTTTAGTAGAGACGGGATTTCACCATGTTGTCCAGGCTGGTCTTGAACTCTGGGTGATGGACCCAGCTTGGCCTCCCAAAGTGCTGGGATTATAGGTGTGAGCTACCATGCCTGGTGGTTTAACTTTTAAAAAACATCTTTCAGCTATAATTCACATACTGTAAAACTCACCTGTTAGGTGGACAATACAATGGTAGTATATTTACAGACTTGTGCAAAATGACCAGGATGCAATTTTAGAACATTTTGATTACTTCAAAAAAAAGCTTACAAATAATGAGACTCCTCTTTCTGTTGCTCTGCTTTTATTTCTTTCTCTCTCTTTCTCACCAAGTAATGGTTGAAAACTTCTCACTTTTCTATATTGGCCCACTGACCAGTAATTGGGTAAAACTACTTAAGAGCATCTTCCAACACTAACTTACTAATTTTGTCTTTGTGGTTTTCTTTCTTTCCTGAACTTCCTAACTTGTTCTTTAGTGGACAGTGTAATCTTCATTATCCTGGGGAAAACTAAAATTGTTATAGCAAGAATCAATACAAATTTTACTATTTTTAGACTTCAGGTAAGTCTCTTAAGAATAAAATAGGCTGCATGGGGTGGATCACCCCTATAATCCCAGCACTTTGGGAGGCCAAACTGTGAAAATCGCTTGAGCCTAGGAGTTTGAGACCAGCCTGGGCAACATAGTGAGACTCCATCTCTATAAAAACAAAAAATATTAGCCAGGCATGGTGTCACATGCTTATAGTCCCAGATTCTTGGGAGGCTGAGTTGGGAGGATTGCTTGAGCCTAGGGGTCTGAGGGTGCAGTGACCTATGATTGTACCACTGCACTACAGCCTGGGTGACAGAGCAAGACCTTATCTCTGGAAGGAAAAAAAAAAAAGAATTAGAATAAAATGTTAAGGTCCTGAAAGGATAGAAGAAAGTAATTAGTACTAAAACAAAACCAAGAAACTAAAATAAGATGCAGATGTACCTGATCCCTTCCAAGGCCCCTACCTACCTCCTCAGGATACCTACTCTGTCTGAGACTTTGTTAAGGATCCAAGTTAATGCATAATGTGTACAGAACACAACACTAGTAAGGTCCTCGTATTAACAGATCCCTAGTAAGGCCCTTCTTGTATGGGAATATGGGGTCTTCCTTAGGAGGGTGCTCCTTTAGGGACCTCCTAGATTACCCCAGCTATGGCAATATCAAAGGGAAAGTCCTGTTGGTATCAGAGAGAGTCAGCATGGTGGGAAGACCTCCTCTGATTGTAATTCATTCACTCAACATTTATACCAGGCACTCCATACTGTGACTTTATGACAGTAAAATTTAAGTGAACAATGCACTGTAAAGAGTTGTAATTTAGTAGATTTCACAATAAATATTTATCAAACTTATTGTTTATAATATTCCTGAATAAAAGTTTTACTATGTTTTCATCTATTCACATAAATTAATGTCAATAGCCCTTGTCAATGTTATTACACCAAAACTAAGCTCTTTAAAAACGATTAAACATTCCACTAAATAACTGCCATACTTCTTCATTTGCTTTTTGAAAATAGTAAAGTCAGCAGGAGGGGAGTTCTTGTGAGCATTTATTCAAGTTCCCTCCTGTTATCCTTCCCTTACTTCCAATCAACTCTTGCTAACCCTTGCAAACATTTTGTTCACAGAGAGAAGTTGTAAATAAAAATTTTCATTATAGAAGCAATAATAGGCTTATTTCAATAAAATTCTGATTAGAAGCCAAATACTATACACATGGTATTTCTCCAGTCTTTGATTTTTAAATGAAAATATTTTAGCAGATTCTTCTAGACAGCTAATATATTGGATCTTCATTAATAATTGTTTCTTTTCTAGAGATGAGCTTTTGCTTTGTTGCCTAGGCTGGAATGCAGTGGTTCATAGGCATGATCACAGTGCACTCAAGCCCAAATCCCTGATTTCAAGGAATCCTGCCTCAGCCTCCTGAGTAACTGGGACTACAGGCATGTGCCATCATACCAGTTCTATAATAATTTATAATTAAATATATTCTAGAAAAATATTCCCTTTATTTTTACCCTACTGTACTTCTTATATTAACTTTTTTTCCAACAGGTTTATTAAACAGCTACACTAGCTAAATATTAGAGGGATACAAAGATATACAAATGCTGGCATAGCCTAGAGAGAATGCCAGATTCCTCTTCACCCTCATATAACTTCCTGATTCTACCTAGGTGTCTCTTTCTTCAGTTCTAGTTTCTTATGAGATTTTCTCTCTCTTCACCATGGGACAGGTGGGATAAGAACTGTGTAGAATGTGACTTGGAATTATATGCTGAAGAGACAGTGGCAGTATTTATTCTCAAATTCCTGTCCTATCTTAGTCTGTTTTGTGCTGATATAACAGAATGCCTGAGACTGGGTAATTTTAAGTGAGCCAAAATTTATTCACTTTCAGCTCTGGAGGCCAAGAATTTCAAGAGTGAGGGGTCAGCATCTGATAAGGGTGTTCCTGCTGCTGTAGGAACATCTCATGGCTGAAGGGCAAAAAGTGGGTGAGACAAAGAGAAAGAGAGAGCGAGCACATGCAACGGAAAAGTGGGTCAAATTTACTCTTTTATTCAGGAAGCCACTCTTGGAGAACTAACCCACTCCAGTGATAATGGTATTAATCCATGTGTAAGGGCAGAGCCCTAATGATCTAGTCACCTCTTAAAGGTCCCATCTCGCAACAATAGATTATGTTGCCAATACATGGACTTTGGGGGACACATCCAAGCCATAGCACCTCCTATTTGTCAATGGTTTGTTTCAGTATGCCAGAATGCTGAGACTGCTCCTAAAGCTATCCCACATGGTGACAGAAGTCTGGCAGAAAACAAGAGAGTCTTATTATGGCAAAAACAGGCTGCTCCCAGGCTGCATCTTCCTACAGTTTGTTGTAACAACAGCTCTGGGACAAGAAGTGGGCCAAGAGGATATAATATGAGATGTAACGAATGCCAGTATAGCCTGCTTTTTGCCTAGGCAAAATAAAGACAGTGGGTGAGGCACATCTTGCTGGAAGATTTGAGTTTGGAGAAAAGCCGTCATGGTAACAAAGAGTATACGTTTGCCTGGACTTGTCCTTCATGCATATAAATCCCCTGGAGCATCCGACAAGAAGATGTAGCTATAGCGTAATGGGATTAGAGTGTGACTGTCACCATGGCTCAGTCTGTCTAATAAGGCACAACTGAAATACACCATGAGTCTTGATCTCAAACAGTTTTATAAGTGTTTCTGGCATATTATTAACTGAAATGTTTTATGATTTGGAGCTAACTGTTAAGTAAAATATATTACAACTTTCTACTTGACAAACATACTTTATGTGTAAAGCTATAGTTTTTGTATAACTGAAAAGAATATATCAATGATGAAAATTTAATTCTTATTCTCATAACTGAGTTTTCTGTTGAGCTGGCAATGTAATAAAAATACATATACACACTCTATAATAAAGAATAAGCATTTACATTTATATATTTATTCTGTAAAATGACCTCAATTTCAGATATTCATCTTCAGTCACCTAAATCCCTTTAAAAGAATCTTTCTTTAAATAATATCCAAGGTATTGTCTCTCTTGTTAAATCTATTTTTAGTAGATTTACTTAGGTATAATTGACATTTAATAAACTACCCATATCATGAATACACCTGTAAAACCATCACCACAATCCAGACATGAACATAGCTTGAATACACCCCCCAAAATTTCCTCTTACATCCTTTTTTAAATCCTTCCTTCCTATTTCTCTGTCTCAAGGCAACTACATATTTGCTGCCTATCACTATAGATTTGTTTACATTTTCTGGAATTTTATAAGAACAGAATGAGTGGGCATGTTCTCTTTTCTGTATGGCTTCTTTTACACAGCATAATTACTTGGAGATGCATCCATATTATTTTGTGTATTTCATTGTAGGAATATACAATTTGTTTATTTGTTAATAGGCATTTGTGATGTTTCCAGTTTTGGGCTATTACAAATAAAGCTGCTATAACATTTAGGTGCAAGTAACAAGTGTAACTATTTCTCTCAGGTGAATACTTAAAAGTGAAATGGTTGGATCACCTTGTAGTAGTATATACTACTCAAAGGCTTTCCAAATTGGTACAACCATTTTACACTCCATTAGCAATGTATGAGGGTCCCTGTTCTTCCATATACTTGCCAATACTTAGTATGATCAGCCTTTTAAATATTAGCTATTATAAATATATGTGTAGTAGTATGATAATTCAGGTTATTCAGGGTTTTAAAAATTCAGCCATTCCAGTAGGTATGTAGTGGCATCTAATGGTGGTTTTAAACTGCAATTCTCTGATAATTAATGATGTTGGGCCTCTTCCGTGTATGTGAAGTATGTGTTCAAATTCTTCATTCATTTTTATTAAGTTGTTAATTTTCCTATTACTGACTTTTGAGAGATCTTCACATAGTCTTTATCAGAAATGTAATTTTTGCTTTTCTCAAACACTCTAACACTTTAATGTTTTTGTTAGTTTTTTGCATCAGGGTTATACAAGCCTCTTCAAGAGTGATTTTGGAATCTTCCTTTCTTCTTGATTATGTGTAAGAGTTTCTCTAGAACTGGCATTAATTCTTCTATGAAGGTTTGATAGAACTCACCAATGATAAATGGGCTTTGAGTTTTGTTTCTGGGAGGATTTTTAATTACAAATTCAATTTCCTTAATAAATATAAGGTATTTGGGCTATTTTGAATGACTTTTGACAGTTTATGTTTTTCAAGGAATTATCCATTTTGTCTAAACTGTCAAACTTATTTTACAAAGTTGTTCATATTTCTTTAAATATCTGTAGTATCTTTAGTGATGTCACATAAAGATATTCCTGATATTGATAATATGTGAATCTTTCTTTTTTTTCCTTGTCAGTCTTGCTTATTTTCAGTTTTATCAATCTTCTCAATAACCATTTTTTGTTATTGTGTTTGTTTTCATTTTATTTATTTTAGCTTTTTCTTTTTATTTCCTTTTTCTGCTTACTTTGTGGTTCTTCACTCTATTTTTAAAATTTCTTAAGACAAAAACTGAGGCAATTAGAGACTTTTCTTCTTTTATAGTATAGTTATATAATATAGTTGTTTATTTTCATAAACAACTGCTTAGTAGCTCCTATAAAATTTGATGTATTGTTTTTATTTTCATTCAAAAATTTTTCTTTTTTTTTTTTTGAGACAGAGTTTTGCTCTGTTACCCAGGTTGGAGTGCAATGGAGTGATCTTGGCTCACTGCAACCTCCATCTCCTGGGTTTAAGCCATTCTTCTGCCTCAGCGTCCCAAGTAGCTAGGACTACAGGCATGTGCCACCACACCCAGCTAATTTTTGTATTTTTAGTAGAGTCAGGGTTTCACCATGTTGGCCAGGCTGGTCTCAAACTCCTGACCTCAGGTGATCCACCCCCTCAGCCTCCCAAAGTGTTGGGATTACAGGCATGAACCCCATGCCTGGCTTCAAAATATTTCCTAACTTTTAAAAATTTATTATTTGATCATAAGTTACTTAGAATTGTGTTATTTAACTTCTAAATTTTGGGATATTTTTCCAGAAATCTTTCTGTTACTGATTTCTAACTAAATTCCATTGTGGTCAGAGAATACACTTTATGTTATTTACATCATTGAAAACTTATTGAGACTTGATTTATGGCCCAGAACATGGTCAGTAAATGATTCATGTGTATTTTTAAAAAATACATTTATTGTTCTTTCTGGTATTTTAATAAATTCAATTGGTCAAGTCTGTTGATTATATGTTCCAATCTTCCATATTATTACAATTTTCTGTCTACATTTTCTATCAAATGTTGAGCCTGTAGTATTGAAATCTCTGACTGTTATTGTGGATTTGTCAATTTCTCCTTGCTGTTCTATCAAGTTTTCCTTCATTTATTTAATTATTTAAGGTGCATACTCATTTAGGATGGTTATGTCATCTTTATGCTTGACTCCTTTATTGTTATGAGATGTCCATCTATGTCTCTGGTAGTCCTCATTCTGAAGTCTACTCTGTATGATATTATAATAATATAGCCACACTACAGCCTTTTCACTGGCTTGTTGCAAATGTAATATACCTATATCCATCCTTTTACCTCTCTACAGAAAGTATGCAAGCCAGAAGTCAGTGGAGCAACATATATAAAGTACTGAAAGAAGAACACAACTATCAAACCAGAGTTCTATGGCTCATGAAAATCTTTTATAAAAATGAAAATGAAATGAAATAAAAATATTTTCAGATTTTTATTATCAGCAAACCTGCACTATAGGAAATATTAAGATAACTTCTTCAGGCAGAAAAAAGATGAGTATAATACTAAATGCAAATTTGGATCTATGTGAAGAAATGAAGACTTCTGGAAATGGGTAAAACTGTTAAGAATGATCACAGCATTGTTAAGTTGTTTTCAGGAATTATCCATTGCTTGTGTGTCTTCAGCCTTTAACTATAGTATAGAGTTTTAAATATCTTTGATCAATGTTTTTGATAGATAAAATAAATGGAATACAATTTTTATTATATCCTCTAAAATATTGCCAGTTAACTTTTCGACACCTCAGCATTTTCAAGCTATGTCTTTTAAGTATGTGGTGTTTTCATTGCTATGTAATTCATGGTCAATGTTTCTTACTAAATTCACTTTACAAGTTGGTGTGTTTCTGCAAACAGAAACATAAATTATATGGCTAACATCATTTACTAATACCCTGGTGACAATAAGAATGAATATACTTCAAATTTTGACTGAACAAAATCCGATCATACACGGTTTAAAATATTTATGTCTTGGTTCCCTTCTTTAAAAATATTTATTCGTTCATACAGTCAACAATAATTATCGAGTGCCAGGTACTATTCTAAACCCTGAAGACAAAGCAGTAAACAGAATCGTTACTCTCATGAAGCTCACATTAAAATGGAAGGAGACACAAAATTAACGAGTAAACAAATATATATATGTAATACATCAGATGATAAGTGCTATGAAGAAAAATATAACAGAGCAAAGTAGCAGAAAGTAGGGAGATTTTATTTTAAATTGAGAGATCATTGAAGTCCTCCATAATAAAATAACTTTGAACATAGATATGAATGAAGTAAAGGAATGAGAGCCTGAGACAGAAATGTGCTTGGTAAGTTCTAGGAACAGGAAAAGTGTCAACTGCTTGATGTAGAATGAGGGACAGAGCTAGAAGAAATGAGGTATCTGGGATGCCAGATTATGTAGGCCTTTTGGCAGGGATAGAAATTGGAATGTTATTTTTTGTGAGATGGAAAGGTAGTGAAGGGTTTTAGGCAGGAAAGGAATAGTATCTGACTAATGTTATCACTATGGATGCTGTGTGGAGAGGAGAGGGCACAATGGTCAAGAGAGGAAGCAGGGAGACCTGTATCAAAGATAAATACCATAGCACAGAAAAGTCATAGATCAACTTCATGTACCTTGTGCTCTATTGATAATATAATCCAAGTGTAAGTTTAAGGAGCAAAGGAACCAATGGTAGTTTCAAGCTTTCTGAATTTTCAGTTCTTCAAAATGAACTTTGTATTCATTTGGTGGCTTCTCTAAGGAGTGCTCTTAGCATTGGGGTTGGAATTTATTTCAGCATTGTTCTAGTGATCCACTGCTACACAATTAATAGCCTCCAAACTTAGTGGCTTAAAATAATGACAACATTGGTTTTGCTCACATATCCATCATTTTGGCAGGGTTCAACAGTTTGGCTCCTCTCTGTGCCACTTGGCATCAACTGAGAGGTCTGGAGCCATCTAAAGGCTGGGTTGCTCACATCTGGAAGCTGATACTGACTATCAGCTGTGTCCACAGATGGGGCTGTGGTCAGAATGCTTCATTGTGACCCTTCCATGTAACTCCATGGCATCCTCACAGCATGGTGACTTGGTTCTAAATGGCCAGAATCCCAATGTTATCTGGGTTCCAAGACTGAGCCAGGTGGAAGTAATAATAGTTGATCTAACTTAGCCTTGGAAGTCATGTATCATCCATTCTGGTGCTTCTGTTCATTACAAGTAAGTTTGTAAGGCTGGCCCATATACAAGAGAAGGAGAATTAGTTGCCACCTTCTGATAGGAAGAATATCAAACTCCACTACAAGACAGAAGTGAATTGGCAGACTGGGTGACCTTAGGAACATCTCCAGAACCAGAAAGGACAAATTTTCTTTGCTTGGCTTTAGGAGGACACAGAGGCTTTGAAGAAAAGTGTGTAAAAATCAAAAGAGATTTTAAAAACCTCAAAAGGCAGCAACAACTGAACCTGATACTTTGTTTCTTCAATAAACAGCAGCAAGCTTGCTATATTTTAGGAACCAAGAACCCAAGTCTTTAGGAAGTCTAATAAAGATGCAAAAATAAGTCCTGAGATCTTCTATAGAAGGGCCTATACCTCATTCATGTAGTCTTGATACCTAGCACTATATCTGCAATACTTAATAAATGTTAGCTAAATTAAATATTCGATTATGATAAGTATTACGTTAAGTTATATACAAAGATTTAAGGAAGCACAGAGGAGCAAGAAACACACCATAGGGGGTAATGGAAGGCTTCACAGAAGATTTGGCATTTAAATTCCGTCTTGAATGACTGATATTTTAGGTAAGGGGCATCAGAAATATCATATACAAAGGCATAGACCATGGTTAATGAAGAGAACAGCAAGTTCAAGTTTCTCCATGGCTAAAATGTATCCTTAACACAGAGTAGGCATTCAATAAATATTGCTGAATAAATGAATGAAGGAAGAGAGCTAGATGAACAGCCTAGAAAAGTAAGTTTTATGTTGTGCTGTCCATTTTGTGTTGCTGTAAAGGAATACCTGAGGCTTGATAATTTATAAAGAGGTTCATTAGGGTCATAGTTCTGCAGCCTACACAGGAAGCATGGCACCAGCAACTGCTTCTGATGAGGCCTCAGGAAGTTTCCAATCATGGTGGAAGGCAAAGGGCAAGCTGGCAGGTCACATGGTGAGAGGGAACAAGAAAGAGAGGAGGGAAGCCCCATACTCTTTTTAACAATCAACTCTTTTGTGAACTCATAGAGTGAGAACTCACTCATTAGTGGGGAGGGCACCAGGTTATTCTTGAGGGATCTACCCTCATGACCCAAACACTTCCCATTAGGCCCAGCCTCCAACATTGGGGATCATATTTCAACATGAGATTTAGAGGGTGTAAACATCCAAAACGTATTAGGTTGTGAATCTTTATGCCATGGAAGGAATGTTGGAATGTATCCCACACATGATGTGGTACTATATATGTTTACATAGGAAAATATTGTAACTAGAGGTGTGTTTAAGAGAAATAAGTTTTGTAAGAAGAATGTATTGAAATGAAGAAAGATTGAACTATGGCAGGTCAGACCAATTTGGAAGCTACTGCAAGGGTTTCCAAAGGTAAGACAGTAGAAACAGGGAGGAGAAAGAGCATACAAAAGAGTTTTGATGGTAGAATTGATAGATTTGTTAACTTGACCCAATTATTGGAAGTAAAAGTGAAGGAGAGAAGGATACTTCTTAGTTTTCTGGCTGGGTGACTAGATGATTGTGTCATCAAATGAGATAGAAAATATAGAGGAAGAATATATTTTGTATGTTTTGGGTTTTGTGTGTGTTTGTCATATAATCTGCTCAGTCCTATGTGTCATATATGGTGTGGGACACTGAATGGGAGATGTCTGGTGGACATTTGGAGCTATGTATACATCCCCCACATTCTGAGTCATATAATAATATTTAAACAACAGACTTAAAATTGGACCTCATCCAAGTAGCTGAAAACTAGCCTCATATTGTTTCTTCCTGGTTCAAAAATATTTCTGGGATATTTCATATGACAGTGGTGACCTACTTCTGCCCTATAGCATTTTCTCTGTTTTTCCCTGCTGCTATCAATATTATGAACTGGACACCACGTTGAGCACTGACTCTTGAAGATAACTTCTGTTTCTGTTTCATCCCTTGATTCTTCACATCCCTCATGTGGACCTCAGATTCTTATGATGGCAGTGAGATGACAACTCTGAAATTTCTGAAGGTGGCATGGTTGTTCTGTTCTAACCCAGGAGACACTGCTATGATGAAAAAAGAAAAAATACTCTTCCTAGCATTTGTGTGGCAGCCATGGAGGTGTGTCTCTTAGATCTCCCTTCAAGAGAATCTGTTGTTGGGCTCCTACTAGACGGGCAGTCTTCAGCCTCTGCATCTTTGGATCCACCATGGCATTTATGCTGAGGTCATGCTTCCTAAAGGCTTCTTTCAGTGAATGGCTGAGCATGGCAGTAACACTAGAGCTGAGCTCTTTCTGCCCAATATGGGATTTCTCTAATGGCACTTTTGCTCATGGAAACCTTTTGACTTCGCCAAGGCTTTCCTAGATATGATAATCTGAAAACCTTCCTGCATAGTGCTCTGAAGTCTATACCCCCTAACTACTGTTCTCTCCCCTTTTATCCCTCACAAGTGTTTTTGTCAATAAATTTCTCATATGTCTAATCCTGTATGAGCATTTGATTTTTGAAAGACATAAACTGACAAAAAATAATACCAGGAATGGGGTTGTAGGACTAGTGTGCTCACCACTTGGATGTCAGGGAAGACCCCATATCAAGTGGAATGTTGGGCACGTATACTCTTTGGAATAAGGTGGTGACTGAATTGCTGAAGATTTTTCTAGTGGTGGCATAGACCCTGCAACTGAGATAGCCATATCCGGGGGACAATGGGCCACTTTTTCATGCAGCTGTTAGACTTCCTTAACTTCTAATTTACTTCTTTACTGCATATAACATTTTCATTTAATAATGGATACTTCTCGGGGGAGGACTCAAGATGGCGCTGTGAGAACAACCCAGGATTGGAGCTCTTGTTGAATCCGCGGAGAGGTGAGTCAGAGCTGCATTTCCAGACTGATCTTTGTTGCCCACAGAACGGGGAAATTCCCAAGTATAAAGGAGACGTGGGACGCCAGGCAGTACCTCTGCCTGGCGAAGCCAGCAGCTGGGGTGGCAGCAGCTGGCCCTACCCAGCGCTCCCCACAGGGCGTGCTTGTCTGGATGCCCTGTTGAACCGGCAACCTGAGCCTTTAGAGGGCTGAACTTGAGACTGAATGAGACTTGGACAGTGGGCCAGCCCAGGGGATTGCAGGGACAGAGCGTTTGGGGTAGCCCAGTGGGACGAACAAAACCGCGATTTCAAACGCTCCCCGTGCAGATGGTCCAAGACGCTCTGTGGGGGAGGGGCTTCCACCATTACCGAGGCAACCCATCCCAACTGAGATACACGCCCACTGCTGACGCAGCCAGCCATTGCCGAGGCAACCCGTCCCTACTGAGATACACGCCCACTGCTGATGCAGCCTGCTGTTGCCGAGGCAACTCGCTACAACAGAGAGACTCTGCCGCAGGGCGTAGCTGGTGGCGGAGACCGCAGCAGAACAGCAGAGCCTGCAGAAACAGGGCGAACCACACAACAGCTGGGCGGAGCCTCGGCAGGCAAACAGTGGCTAGTCTGCCTCCTAGCTGGGCAGGACACCTCAACTGACATCCAAAAATAAAGCCCGAACCCCCCAACACAGAGCATTTGAGAAATAAAGGGTTTTTTTAATGAGCTCTGTTGCAGCAGAATCAAACATGGCAGCCAAACAGCCCTGAATGAACAACAGAGCTCACAGCTCAGCAATTGAGCTCCTATAAAGTACAGACTGTCTCCTCAAGCAGCTCCCTGACACCTCTATATCCAAAAGACTGACATTTGGCAGGCATCATCCTGGGACAAAGAGAGCAGAAAAAGAAACTGGTAGCATCCCTCACTGTGCCACAGCTGCTATAGGTGCACCCCAGACAAGCAGGGCCTGGAGTGGACCTCAGCAGTCGTACAGTGAAGGGGCTAGACGGGTAGAAGGAAAACCAAGTAACAGAAATACTTCATCATCAACAATCTGGGTGTCCACTCAGAGACCCAATCGAAAAGTCAGCAACTACATAGACGACAAGTGGATAAATCCACAAAGATGGGAAGAAACCAGCGCAAAAAGGAGGAAAACACCCAAAACCAGAACACCTCGCCTCCTAGAAAGGACCAAAACTCCTCACCAGCAAGGGAACAAAGTTGGACGGAGAATGACTGTGACGAAATGATGGAATTAGACTTCAGAAGGTGGATAATGAGAAACTTTTGTGAGTTAAAGAACATGTATTAAGTCAATGCAAAGAAACTAAGGAACTTGAAAAAAGATATGAAAAAAGATTTGAGGCAATGATAACAAGAATGGATAACTTAGAGAGGAATATGAATGAATTAAAGGAGCTGAAAAACACAATATGAGAACTTCGCGAAGCATGCACAAGTTTCAATAGCCGAATTGACCAAGCAGAAGAAAGAATATCAGAAGTCGAAGACCAACTCAATGAAATAAAATGAGAAGCCAAGATTAGAGAAAAAGCTCAAAAAGGAATGAACAAAGTCTCCAAGAAATGTGGGACTATGTGAAAAGACCTAACCTACGTTTGATAGGTGTACCAGAAGGGGACAAAGAGAATGAATCCAAGCTGGAAAATACTCTTCAGGACATCATCCAGGAAAATTTCCCCGACCGAGCAAGACAGGCCAACACTCAAATGCAGGAAATACAGAGAACACCACAAAGATATTCTGCAAGAAGAGCAACCCAAGGCACATAATCATCCGATTCAACAAGGTTGAAATAAAGGAGAAAATACTAAGGGCAGCCAGAGAGAGAGGTTGGGTCACCCACAAAGGCAAGCCCATGAGACTCACAGCAGATCTCTCGGCAGAAACGCTACAAGCCAGAAGAGAGTGGGGGCCAATATTCAACATTCTTAAAGAAAAGAACTTTCAACCCAGAATTTCATATCCAGCCAAACTGAGCTTCATAAGTTAAGGAAAAATAAAATCCTTTGCGAACAAGCAAGTACTCAGAGATTTTGTCACCACCAGGCCTGCTTTACAAGAGCTCCTAAAAGAGGCACTACACATAGAAAGAAACAACCAGTACCAGCCATTCCAAAATCACACTAAATACTAAAGAGCATCAACATAATAAAGAATCTACAACAACTAACAGGTAAAACAGCCACTTAGCATCAAAATGGCAGTATCAAATTCACACATAACAATATTAACCCTAAATGTAAATGGACTAAATGCACCAATTAAAAGACACAGACTGGCAAATTGGATTAAAAGCCAAAACCCATCAGTGTGCTGTATCCAGGAAACCCATCTCACATGCAAGGATACACAAAGGCTCAAAATAAAGGGATGGAGGAAGATTTACCAAGCAAACGGAGAGCAAAAAAAAGCAGAAGTTGCAATTCTCATCTCTGATAAAATAGACTTTAAAGCAACAAAGATCAAAAGAGACAAAGAAGGCCATTACATAATGGTAAAAGGATCGATACAACAAGAAGAGCTAACGATCCTGAACATATATGGACCCAATGCAGGAGCACCCAGATACATAAGGCAAGTTCTTAATGACTAAAAATGAGACTTAGACTCCCACACAATAATAGTGGGAGACTTTAACACTCCACTGTCAATATTAGACAGATCAATCAGACAGAAAATCAACAAGGATATCCAGGGCTTGAACTCAGACATGGAGCAAGCAAACCTGATAGACATTTACAAAACTCTCCACCCCAAATCCACAGAATACACATTCTTCTCAGCACCACATCACACCTACTCTGAAATTGACCACATAACTGGAAGTAAAGCACTGCTCAACAAATGCAAAACAACTGAAATCATAACAAACAGCCTCTCAGACCATAGTGCAATCAAGTTAGAACTCAGAATAGAGAAACCAACCCAGAACCGCACAGCTTCATGGAAACTGAACAACTGGCTCTTGACTGTTGACTGGGTAAACAATGAAATGAAGACAGAAATAAAGAAGTTCTTCGAAACCAATGAGAACGAAGACACAACATGCCAGAACCTCTGGGACACATTTAAAGCAGTCTCTAGAGGAAAGTATATAGCAATAAGTGTCCATATGAGGAGAATGGAGAGATCCAAAATTGACACCCTATCATCAAAATTGAAAGAGCTAGAGGAGCAAGATCAAAAAAACTCAAAACCCAGCAGAAGACAAGAAATAACTAAGATCAGAACTGAACTGAAGGAGATTGAGACACGAAAAACCCTTCAAAAAATCAATAAATCCAAGAGCTGGTTTTTTGAAAAGATCAACAAAATAGACCGACCACTAGCCAGATTAATTAAAAATAAAAGACAGAACAACCAAATAGATGCAATAAAAAATGATAAAGGGGAAATCACCACAGATTCCACAGAAATTCAAACCATCATCAGAGAATATTACAAACAACTCTATGCATATAAACTAGTAAACCTGGAAGAAATGGATAAATTCCTGGACTCCTGTGTCCTCCCAAGCCTAAACCAGGAGGAAGCTGAAACTATGAATAGACTAATAACAAGGTCAGAAGTCGAGGCAGGAATTAAGAGCCTACCACACAGAAAAAAGCCCAGGTCCAGACGGGTTCGCAGCCGAATTCTCCCAGACACACAAAGAGGAGCTGGTACCATTCCTTCTAAAACTATTCCAAACAATCCAAAAAGAGGGAATCCTTCCCAAATCATTTTACGAGACCAACATCACTCTGATATCAAAACCCGGCAGAGACCCAACAAGAAAAGAAAATTTAAGGCCAATATCCATGATGAACATAGATGCAAAAATCTTCAATAAAATATTGGCAAGCCGATTGCAACAGCAAATCAAAAAACTTATTCATCATGATCAACTAGGATTTATCCTGGGGATGCAAGGCTGGTTCAACATACGCAAGTCTATCAACGTAATTCACCACATAAACAGAACCAAAAACAAAAACCACATAACTATCTCAATAGACACAGAGAAGGCATTTGACAAAATTCAACAGCCCTTTATGCTAAAAACCCTCAATAAACTTGGTATCGATGGAACGTATCTCAAAGTAATAAAAGCTGTTTATGACAAACCAACAGCCAATATCATACTGAATGGGCAAAAACTGGAAGCATTCCCTTTGAAATCTGGCACTAGACAAGGATGCCCTCTCTCACCACTCCTATTCAATATAGTACTGGAAGTTCTAGCCACAGTAATCAGGCAAGAAAAAGAAATAAAGGGTATTCAAATAGGAAAGGTGGAAGCCAAATTGTCTCTATTTGCAGACGACATGATAGTATACCTAGAAGACCCCATCGCCTCAGCCCAAAATCTCCTGAAACTGATAAGCAACTTCAGCAAAGTCTCAGGATATAAAATCAATGTGCAAAGATCACAAGCATTCGTCTACACCAATAACAGACTTAAAGAAAGCAAATAAAGAATGAACTGCCATTCACAATTGCCACAAAAAGAATAAAATACCTTGGAATACAACTTACAAGGAACGTAAGGGACCTCTTCAAGGAAAACTACAAACCACTGCTCAACAAAATCAGAGATGACACAAACAGATGGAGAAACATTCCATGTTCATGGTTAGGAAGAATTAATATTGTGAAAATGGCTATACTGCCCAAAGTAATTTACAGAATCAACACTATCCCCATCAAGCTACCATTGACTTTCTTCACAGAACTGGAAAAAACCACCATGAACTTCATATGGAACCAAAAGAGAGCCCGCATAGCCAAGTCAATTCTAAGCAAAAAGAACACAGCCGGGGGCATCACACTACTGGATTTCAAACTATACTACAAGGCTACAGTAATCAAAACAGCATGGTACTGGTACCAAAACAGAGATATAGACCAATGGAACAAAACAGAGGCACTGGAGACAACACAACATATCTATAACTATATAATCTTTGATCAACCAGACAAAAACAAGCAATGGGGAAAGGATTCCCTGTTTAACAAATGGTGTTGGGAAAACTGGCTAGCCATGTGCAGAAAGCAGAAACTGGACCCCTTCCTGACACTTTACACTAAAGTTAACTCCAGATGGATTAAAGACTTAAACATAAGACCTGGCACGATAAAAACCCTAGAAGGAAATCTAGGCAAAACTATCCAGGACATAGGAGTAGGCAAGGACTTCATGAACAAAACACCAAAAGCATTGGCAACAAAAGCCAAAATAGACAAATGGGACCTAATGAAACTCCACAGCTTCTGCACGGCAAAAGAAACAATCACTAGAGTGAATTGGCAACCAACAGAATGGAAAAAAAATTTTGCAGTTTACCCATCTGACAAAGGGCTGATATCCAGAATTTACAAAGAACTCAAACAGATTTACAGGAAAAAAACAAACAAGCCCATTCAAAAGTGGGCAAAGGATATGAATAGACACTTTATGAAAGAAGACATATATGAGGCCAACAATCATATGAAAAAATGCTCATCGTCACTGGTCATCAGAGAGATGCAAATCAAAACCACATTGAGATACTATCTCATGCCAGTTAGAATGGCGATCATTAAAAAATCTGGAGACAACAGATGCTGGAGAGGATGTGGAGAAAAAGGAACACTTTTACACTGTTGGTGGGAGTGTAAGTTCAACCATTGTGGAAGACAGTGTGGCGATTCCTCAAGGCCTTAGAAATAGAAATTCCATTTGACCCAGCAATCCCATTACTGGGTATATATCCAAAAGACTATAAATCGTTCTACTATAAGGACACATGTACACGAATGTTCATTGCAGCACTGTTTACAATAGCAAAGACCTGGAATCAACCCAAATGCCCATTGATAATAGACTGGATTGGGAAAATGTGGCACATATACACCATGGCATATTATGCAGCAATCAGAAATGATGAGTTTGTGTCGTTCGTAGGGACATGGATGAATCTGGAGAACATCATCCTCAGCAAACTGACACAAGAACAGAAAATGAAACACCGCATATTCTCACTCATAGGCGGGTGATGAAAAATGAGAACACATGGACACAGAAATGGGAGTACTAAACACTGGGGTCTATTGGGGGGAAAAGGGGAGGGCCAGTGGGAGGGGCAGGTGGGGAGGGATAGCCTGGGGATAAATGCCAAATGTGGGTGAAGGGGAGAAGGGAAGCAAAGCACACTGCCCTGTGTGTACCTATGCAAGTGTCTTGCATGCTCTGCTCATGTACTCCAAAACCTAAAATCCAATAAAAAAGAAAAAAGAAAAAAAAATAATGGATACTTCTTGTCCAATTATTCTCTTTGTTGATGTTTTCATTTCTGGTCTTTTATTCATCTTAGGTAATAGCAGATGAAATTGGCCATCATTATGACTCCTGGTAGGATTATCAGGCTCACTTGGAGCATAAACTGCAGGCAGGCTCTCTAACCAGAGCAAGCCAGTTAAATGTCATTAATCCAGGTGCAGCAAGGGGTGTTGGCAGTCCACATACGCTACTTGGACTGGCCAGCAGGAAGCCCAGGATACTGCAATGTTTTATTACATGTTGAACATTCCTAATCTCAATATTTGAAGTCTGAAATGCTCCCAAATCCAAAACTTTTTGAGCACTGACATGGCACAACAAGTGGAAAATTATTCATGTGACAGGATTGCAATCAAAATGCAAATGTTTCTTCATGCACAAGATTATTTAAAATATTGTATAAAATTACCTTCAGTCTATATGTATATGGAGTATATGAAACATAAGTGAATTTTGTGTTTAGACAGGTTCCATCCATAAGACATTTCATTATGTATAGGCAAGTTTCCAAAATCTCAAAAATTTAAATATTGGAAACACTTCTGGTCCTCAACATTTCAGAGAAGGGAAAATCGACCTATACCACATGGGCTAGAGTGTTTAGTTTATGTGTGTCAGGCCTGATCCACAGGCATGGAATCTCATACCACCTCAACAGTAGCATTTCACTGAGGTAGGGTCTGGGTTCAATTCTACGAAGTTTTTCTCAACAGGGTCAGGTGGGGCATGGCAGGTACAAAAGTCACTAAAATTTAGAGCAGTTGCTATACTCTATGAATAGGATGAAACCAAAGGGAATTCTATCAGTGTCTAGAAAATTAGTCTTGTCTTTTGGTTTCAAGTGGAGGATGTTCATTCATGGAGTCAGTGGCTGCTGAGAAGTTTCTAATGGTCTTTAGATTAAAATTTTCAGTTGCCTGACAATCAAGCTGAGGGTGGTGGTAGAAGTCTGGGCTAGATTAGCCAAGTGCTCTGTAATAGGAGTTAAGAGAGTAAGAGTATTTCCCCCAACTGCCCGCCTCCTGGGGTCTATATTGTTTCTTTCCCAACAACCAGGGTGGTTTCTCTCCTTCCAGAACCACCAGTCCTTGCAGTAATCACTTCATCTTTTTTGTAATCCCCCCCATGTCTTACCCACACCATAATTCCAGACTCACCTCAGGTGGCTCAGAAGTTTCTTCCTTATGTACCTTGCACCAGCCTAGAACATTTCCCATCCTCTGACATGTGGGCCACACAAGGACCACCTTAGGAGTTGCTACCTAACATTCATGATCATTATCATTACCCCAAACTGTCGAAATCCAGCAAGCATAGCCAGGTGGCAAAGGAGGCACTCAGTTATTCTCCTGACTCCAAGTCTTCTTTTCTACTCACAAATTCCAGTTGCCAAGGGTAGACATGGGAGAAAGTAAAGAGAACAGTTAATTATGTAAAGTACTTTTATAGATGGTCTGAGCTTCCTCTTCAACCTCATAATTAAACATTCTATTTAAATGAGAGATACTCTTTTGGGGAATTCCACATGTAGACCCCAAACTGCCAAGACATTAGTGTCATTAACATAAAGATCCAGAGCTCAAGACAGTTCAGGGATGAAGACAGAAGTTTAAAGTCATTGGTATATAGGTAGTAGCCATTAAAATGGAAGCTGTCATTCAGAGAAAAGATATTTAGTAAGAATAGAAGAGGTCTGAAAAAAGTATCCAAGGAAACACTGCCAGTAGAAATCAAGGACACAGCTAAGAAGACTTAGAGAGATTAGAGAAGATGGGGAGATTGGGGAAAAAAAGGTCTCATAAACATAAAAGGGGAGAATAAACTCCAAGGAAGGGACTGATTTAAAATTTAAAATGTATCAGAAAAGTTAAATAATGTAAGAACGGAAAATTAGTCACTAGACACCTTAGAAACAATGCTATCTGGCATGTATTGGAAAGTTTCAAATGCTGTATATGTACTGACTATGTATCAGGCAAGTCCCAAATGCTGAATATGCTCTGACTCATTTCACTCCCACAATAATCCCAGCAAGCATGTATAATTATAATCTCCACTTTACTGATGAGGAGAATGAGTACGTGGAGGTTAAGAGCACTGTGCAAGGCGTTACAGGTATAAGCTGGCTGCACTGTGATTCCAACCCAGGTAATCCTAACCACTATGTTCTCAGTATAATGATGAAGGTAGAAGCTGAACTGCAATAGTTTGAGTGGAGAAATAGAAAATGTGAGTCTAGTCTAATCTTCCAATACATTGACAGTGAAGAGATGTGAAGGCTGAATGAAATCACAAAACCTGAAATGCTTTTCAGGTTTTTTGTTTGTTTGTTTGTTTGTTTTATTTTCACAGGTAAGTAGGAAGCCTGTAGTGCCATTTCAGAAGGCAAAGCATATTTGATATGGAAAAGTACATGTTTAGCTTTGTTAAATTTTAGTTAATAATTATATCCAAGTGGATCTACCCAGGGGGTAGTTGGACATAGGAGTCTGGTACTCAGAAGAGACATCTAGATGAGAGATAGAGAAGTTGATGCTATCAGTGGGTATGAGAACATGTTAAGAAAATGCTAAGAATGAACAAACGGCCAAAGATGAAATCCCGTGAGTCACATATACATAAAGGTTTGGGAGAAGGGAGAGTTGAAAGCAGGGAGGAAAATATGCCCAGATAGGCCCCATCCCACAAGATCAAGCAACTGAAATGCCTCTCCCAGGAGAGTTTTGCAGTTAACAAATCAGAAGGAGCTCCATACGGGAGCAGTGGGCATGGTAGAGGGGAAAAAAAGCCCGCCATTGGGAAGGTGGGGCTAATTTCACTGGCATAAATCAAAACCAGATGAAGAACAAACAACAGCCTGGCTGAGACCAAGGCAGCCCAGCAGCACCTCCACAGGCAGATAACGAATAGACTGTCTCAAGTGGCACACTGATGCCTGTGTTGAAAATAAAAGCCTCACACAGGAGAAATAACCCCAACTTTAAAAGAAAGGACGTCTACTCAGAGATCCCACCTGAAATCACCAACTTCAAAGATCAAAGATAGATAAAGAAGATAGAAATAAACTAGAGCAAAAAGGATGAACACATCAAACTCCAGAACACCTGTCCTTCCCAGAGAGATCACAACTCACCAGCAAGGCAACAAAACAGGTCAGAAAAGGATTTTGATGAGCTGACAGAAGCAGGCTTCAGAAGGTGGGTAATAACAAACTTCTCTAAACTAAAAGAACATGTTCTAACCCAATGCAAAGAAACCAAGAACTTGAAAAAAGATTAGATGAAATGCTAACTAGAATAAACAGCCTAGAGATGAACATAAACAACTTCATGGAGCTAAAAAACACAGCATGAGAACTTCATGAAGCATACACAAGTTTCAATAGCCAAATGGATCAAGCAGATGAAAGGATATCAGAGATTAAAGATCAATTCAATGAAATAAAAAGGGAAGGCAAGAAGAGAGAAAAAAAGAGTAAAAATAAATGAACAGAGCCTCCAAGAAATCTGGGATTATGTGACAAGACCTAATCTACACTGATGAGTGTACCTGAAGAGGATGGGGGAAATGAATCTAAGCTGTAAACACTCTACGGGATATTATCCATGAGAACTTCCCAAAACTAGCAAGGCAGGCCAAAATTCAAATATAGGAAACACAAAGAACCCCACAGAGATACTCCTCAAGAAGAGCAACCCCAAGGCGAATCGTCAGATTCACCAGAGTTGAAATGAAAGAAAAAAATGCTAAGGGAAGCCAGAGAGAAAGGTTGGATCACCCACAAAGGAAAGCCCATCAGACTCAGCAGATCTCTCAGCAGAAACCCTGCAAGCCAGAAGAGAGTGAGGGCCAATAGTCAACATCTTTAAAGAAAAGAACTTACAGCCCAGAATTTCATATCCAGCCAAACTAAGCTTCATAAGTGAAGGAGAAATAAAATATTTTATGGACAAGCAATTACTGAGATATTTTTTTGCCACCAGACCTGCCTTACAAGAGCTCCTGAAGGAAGCACTAAACACAGAAAAATAATCCAGTATCAGCCACTGCAAAAACAAAACAAATGGTAAAGACCAACGACGCAAAGAAGAAACTGCATCAGCCAATGGGCAAAACAAACGACCAGTAATGAAATGGCTGCATCAAATTCATACATAAAAATATTAACGTTAAATGTAAATTGCCTAAATGCCCCAATCAAAAGCCAAAGACTGGCAAACTGGGTAAAAGATCAAAACCCATCTGTGTGCTGTATTCAGGAGACCCATCTCACAAACAAGACACACATAGACTCAAAATAAAGGGATGGAAGAAGATCTACCAAGCAAATGGAGAGCAAAAAAAGAAAAAAAAATGGAGGAAGGGATGCAATTCTAGTCTCTGATAAAATGGACTTTAAACCAACAAAGATCAAAAGAGAGAAAGAAGGGCATTACACAATGGTGAAAAGATCAATACAGCAAGAAGATTTAACTATCCTAAATATATATGCACCAAACACAGTAGCACCCAGATACATAAAGCAAATTCTTAATGACCTACAAAAGACAGACTCCTGCACAATAATAGCGGGAAACTTTAACACTTGACTGTCAATACTAGATCAATGAGACAGAAAATCAAGGATATCCAGGACTTGAATGCAAAACTGGAACATGCAGACCTAATAAACATCTACAGAACTCTCCACCACAAAGACACAGAATATACATTCTTCTTAACACATAATTGGAAGTAAATCACTCCTCAGCAAATGCAAAAGAATGGAAATCATTACAAACAGTCTCTCAGACCACAGTGCAATCAAATTAGAACTCAGGATTAAGAAACTAACTCAAAACCACACAACTTCATGGAAACTGAACAACTAGCTTCTGAATGTCGACTGGATAAACAATGAAATGAGGGCAGAAATAAAGATGGTCTTCAAAACCCACGAGAATGAGGACACAATGTACCAGAATCTCTGGGACACATTTAAAGCAGTGTCTAAAGGGAAATTTATAGCAATAAATGCTCATATAAGAAGTGAGGAAAGATCTAAAATTGACACCCTATTATGAAAATTGGGAGAGATAGAGAAGCAAGATTAAAAAAAAACCCCAAAACTCGCAGAAGACAAGAAATAACTAAGATAAAAGCAGAACTGAAGGCGATAGAGACATAAAAATGACTTCAAAAAATCAGTAAATCCAGGAACTGGGTTTTTGAAAAGAGCATCAAAATAAACAGACTGCTGGCCAGATTAATACAAAAGAAAAGAGAGAAGAATCAAATAGATGCAATAAAAAACAATAAAGGGAATATCATCACCAACCCCACAGAATTACAAACTACCATCAGAGATTACTACAAACAACTCTATGCACACAAACCAGTAAACCTAGAAAAAATGGATAAATTCCAGGACACTTTCACCCTCCCAACACTAAACCAGGAAGTAGTTGAAACCCTGAATAGACCAATAACAAGGGCTGAAGTTGAGGCAGCAATTAACAGCCTACTAACCAAAAACAGTACAGGTCCAGATGGGTTCACATTCAAATTCTACAAGATATAGAAAGAGGAGCTGGTACCACTCCTTCTGAAACTATTCCAAACAATCCCAAAGGAGGGAATCCTACCCAAATCATTTTATGAGACCAATATCATCCTGAAACCAAAACCTGGCAAAGACTCAACAAAAAAAGAAAACTTCAGGCCAATCTCCATGATGAACATAGATGCAAAAATATCTTTTTTTTTTTTTTACTTCATGCAATCTATCATCTTTTCTTTTTTTTTTTTAATTGCATTTTAGGTTTTGGGGTACATGTGCAGAACATGCAAGATAGTTGCATAGGTACACACATGGCAGTGTGTTTTGCTGCCTTCCTCCCCTTCACCCACATTTGGCATTTCTCCCCAGGCTATCCCTCCCAGCTCCCCCACTGCTGTCCCTTCCCTATTCCCCCGAATAGACCCCAGTGTGTAGTACCCCCTTCCCTGTGTCCATATGTTCTCATTTTTCATCACCCGCCTATGAGTGAGAATACGTGGTATTTCATTTTCTGTTCTTGTGTCAGTTTGCTGAGAATGATGTTCTCCAGATTCATCCGTGTCCCTACAAAGGACACAAACTCATCATTTTTGATTGCTGCATAATATTCCATGGTGTATATGTGCCACATTTTCCCAGTCCAGTCTATCATCGATGGGCATTTGGGTTGGTTCCAGGTCTTTGCTATTGTAAACAGTGCTGCAATGAACATTCGTGTGCATGTGTCCTTATAGTAGAATAATTTATAGCCCTTTCCATATATACCCAGTAATGGGATTGCTGGGTCAAATAGAATTTCTATTTGTAAGGCCTTGAGGAATCGCCACACCATCTTCCACAATGGTTGAAATAATTTACACTCCCACCAGCAGTGTAAAAATGTTCCTATTTCTCCACATCCTCTCCAGCATCTGTTGTCTCCAGATATTTTAATGATCGCCATTCTAACTGGTATGAGATGGTATCTCAATGTGGTTTTGATTTGCATCTCTCTAATGACCAGTGATGGTGAGGATTTTTTTCATATGTTTGTTGGCCTCATGTATGTCTTCTTTTGTAAAGTGTCTGTTCATATCCTTTGCCCATTTTTGAATGGGCTTGTTTGTATTTTTCCTGTAAATCTATTTGAGTTCTTTGTAAATTCTGGATATCAACCCTTTGTCAGATGGGTAAACTGCAAAAATTTTTTCCCATTCTGTTGGTTGCTGATTAACTCTAGTGACTGTTTCTTTTGCCGTGCAGAAGCTGTGGAGTTTGGTTAGGTCCCATTTGTCTATTTTGGTTTTTGTTGTCAATGCTTTTGGTGTTTTGGTCATGAAGTACTTGCCTACTCCTATTTCCTGAATGGTTTTGCCCAGATTTTCTTGTAGGGTTTTTATGGTGCCAGATCTTATGTTTAAGTCTTTAATCCATCTGGAGTTAATTTTATTGTAAGGTATCAGGAAGGGGTCCAATTTCTGCTTTCTGCACATGGCTAGCCAGTTTTCCCAACACCATTTATTAAACAGAAAATCCTTTCCCCATTGCTTGTTTTTGTCAGGTTTATCAAAGATTGTATGGTTGTAGATATGTTGTGTTGGCTCCGATGCCTCTGTTCTATTCCATTGGTCTATATCTCTGTTTTGGTACCAGTATCATGCTGTTTTGATTACTGTAGCCTTGTAATATAGTTTGAAGTCCTGTAGTGTGATGCCTCCTGCTGTGTTCTTTTTGCTTAGAATTGACTTGGCTATGTGGGCTCTCTTTTGGTTCCATATGAAGTTCATGGTGGTTTTTTTCAGTTCTGTAAAAAAGTCAATTGTAGCTTGATGGGGATAGCGTTGATTCTGTAAATTACTTTGGTCAGTATAGCCATTTTCATGATATTGATTCTTCCTAACCATGAACATGGAATGTTTCTCCATCTGTTTGTGTCGTCTCTGATTTTGTTGAGCAGTGGTTTGTAGTTTTCCTTGAAGAGGTTCCTTATGTTCCTTGTAAGTTGTATTCCTAGGTATTTTATTCTTTTTGTAGCAATTGTGAATGGCAGTTTGTTCTTGATTTGGCTCTAAGTCTGTTATTGGTGTATAGAAATGCTTGTGATTTTTGCACACTGATTTTATATCCTGAGACTTTGCTGAAGTTGCTTATCAGTTTCAGAAGTTTTTGGGCGGAGGCGATGGGGTCGTCTAGGTATACTATCATGTCGTCTGCAAATAGAGACAATTTGGCTTCCACCTTTCCTATTCAAATACCCTTTATTTCTTTTCCTTGCCTGATTTCTCTGGCTAGAACTTCCAGTACTATATTGAATAGGAGTGGTGAAAGAGGGCATCCTTGTCTAGTGCCAGATTTCATAGGGAATGCTTCCAGTTTTTGCCCATTCAGTATGATATTGGCTGTTGGTTTGTCGTAAATAGCTTTTATTACTTTGAGATACGTTCCATCAATACCGAGTTTATTGAGGGTTTTTAGCATAAAGGGCTGTTGAATTTTGTCAAATGCCTTCTCTGTGTCAATTGAGATAATCATGTGGTTTTGTTTTTGGTTCTGTTTATGTGGTGAATTACGTTGATAGACTTGCGTATGTTGAACCAGCCTTGCATCCCCGGGATGAATCCTACTTGATCATGATGGATAGGTTTTTTGATGTGCTGTTGCAAATGGCTTGCCAGTATTTTATTGAAGATTTTTGCATCCATGTTCATCATGGATATTGGCCTCAAGTTTTCTTTTCTTGTTGAGTCTCTGCCGGGTTTTGGTATCAGGAGGATATTGGTCTCATAAAATGATTTGGGATGGATTCCCTCTGTTTGGCTTATTTGGCATAGTTTCAGAAGGAATGGTACCAGCTCCTCCTTGTGTGTCTGGTAGAATTCGGCTGTGAACCCGTCTGGACCTGGGCTTTTTTCTGTGTGGTAGGCTCTTAATTACTGCCTTGACTTCAGACCTTGTTATTGGTCTATTCATAGTTTCGGCTTCCTCCTGGTTTAGGGTTGGGAGGACACAGGTGTCCAGGAATTTATCCATTTCTTCCAAGTTTACTAGTTTATGTGCATAGAGTTGTTTGTAATATTCTCTGATGATGGTTTGAATTTCTGTGGAATCTCTAGTGATTTCCCCTTTATCATTTTTTATTGCATCTATTTGTTGTTCTCTCTTTTCTTTTTTATCAGTCTGGCTAGTGATCTGTCTATTTTGTTGACCTTTTCAAAAAACCAGCTCTTGGATTTATTGATTTTTTGAAGGGTTTTTCGTGTCTCTATCTCTTTCAGTTCTGCTCTGATCTTAGTTATTTCTTGTCTTCTGCTAGGTTTTGAGGTTTTTTGATCTTGCTCCTCTAGCTCTTTCAATTTTGATGATAGGGTGTCAATTTTGCACCTCTATACTATTCTCATGTGGGCACTTATTGCTATATGTTTTCCTCTAGCGACTGCTTTAAATGTATCCCAGAGATTCTGGTATGTTGTGTCTTTGCTCTTATTGGTTTCAAAGAACTTCTTTATTTCTGCCTTTATTTCATTGTTTATCCAGTCAACATTCAAGAGACAGTTGTTCAGTTTCCATGAAGCTGTGCCGTTCTGAGTTAGCTTCTCAATTCTGAGTTCTAACTTGATTGCACTATGGTCTGAGAGACTGTTTGTTATAATTTCAGTTGTTTTGCATTTTCTGAGGAGTGTTTTACTTCCAATTATGTGGTCAATTTTAGAGTAGGTGTGATGTGGTGCCGAGAAGAATGTATATTCTGTGGATTTGGGGTGGAGAGTTCTGTAAATGTCTATCAGGTTTGCTCGATCCAGGTCTGAGTTCAAGCCCTGGATATCCTTGTTAATTTTCTGTCTGGTTGATCTGTCTAATATTGACAGTGGAGTGTTAAAGTCTCCCACCATTATAGTGTGGGAGTTTAAGTCTCTTTGTAAGTCATTAAGAACTCACCTTATATATCTGGGTGCTCCTATATTGGGCCCATATTTATTTAGCATCGTTAGCTCTTCTTGTTGTATTGATCCTTTTGCCATTATGTAATGATGTTCTTTGTCTCTTTTGATCTTTGTTGCTTTAAAGTCTATTTTATCAGAGATGAGAATTGCAACTCCTGCTTTTTCTTTTTTGCTCTCCATTTGCTTGGTAAATCTTCCTCCATCCCTTTATTTTGAGCCTTTGTGTATCATTGCGTGTGAGATGGGTTTCCTGGATACAGCACACTGATGGGTTTTGGTTTTTTATCCAATTTGCCAGTCTGTGTCTTTTGATTGGTGCATTTCGCCCATTTACATTTAGGGTTAATATTGTTATGTGTGAATTTGACACTGCCATTTTGATGCTAGCTGGCTGTTTTGCCCATTAGTTGATGCAGATTCTTCATTTTGTTGATGCTCTTTAGCATTTGGTATGTTTTTACAATGGCTGGTACTGATTGTTCCTTTCTATGTGTAGTGCCTCTTTCAGGAGCTCTTGTAAAGCAGGCCTCGTGGTGACAAAATCTCTGTGTACTTGCTTGTTTGCAAAAGATTTTATTTTTCCTTTACTTCTGAAGCTCAGTTTGGCTGAATATGAAATTCTGGGTTGAAAGTTCTTTTCTTTAAGGATGTTGAATATTGCCCCCACTCTCTTCTGGCTTGTAGCGTTTCTGCCAAGAGATCTGCTGTGAGTCTGATGGGCTTCCCTTTGTGGGTGACCCGACCTTTCTCTCTGGCTGCCTTTAGTATTTTCTCCTTCATTTCAACCCTGCTGAATCTGACGATTATGTGCCTTGGGGTTGCTCTTCTTGTGTAATATCTTTGAGGTGTTCTCTGTATTTCCTGGACTTGACTATTGGCCTGCCTTGCTAGGTTGGGGAAATTTTTCTGGATAATGTCCTGAAGAGTATTTTCCAGTTTGGATTCATTCTCTTAGTTACATTCTGGTAAACCTATCAAACATAGGTTAGGTCTCTTCACATAGTCCCACATTTCTTGGAGACCTTGTTCATTCATTTTTGTGCTTTTTTTTTTTAATCTTCATTTCTCATTTTATTTCATTGAGTTGATCTTCGACTTCTGATATTCTTTCTTCTTCTTGGTCAATTTGGCTGTTGAGACTTGTGCATGCTTCATGACGTTCTCGTGTTGTGTTTTTCAGCTCCTTTAATTCATTCATATTCCTCTCTAAGTTTTTTTTTTGTTATCATTTTCTCGAATCTTTTTTTAAATCGTTTTTTAAGGTTCTTAGTTTCTTTGCATTGATTTAGATCACATTCTTTTAGCTCATGGAAGTTTCTCATTATCCATCTTCTGAAGTCTGATTGCATCATTTCGTCACACTCATTCTCCATCCAGCTTTGTTCCCTTGCTGGTGAGGAGTTTTGGTCCTTGGTAGGAGGAGAGGTGTTTTGGTTTTGGGTGTTTTCCTCCTTTTTGCGCTGGTTTCTTCCCATCTTTGTGGATTTATACACCTGTTGTCTGAGTAGTTGCTGACTTTTCGATTGGGTCTCTGAGTGGATGCCCAGATTGTTGATGATGAAGTATTTCTGCTATTTAGTTTTCCTTCTAACAGTCTAGCCCCTCTGCTGTACGACTGCTGAGGTCCACTCCAGGCTCTGCTTCTCTGGGGTACACCTGTAGCAGCTGCAGAATGGTGAGGGATGCTACCAGTTTCTTCTTCTGCTATCTTTGTCCCAGAATGATGCCTGCCAAATGTCAGTCTGATCAGTTTTTTTTGAGGTGATTCTTTGGATATACAGGGGTCAGGGAGCTGCTTGAGGAGATGGACTGTACTTTATAGGAGCTCAAGTGCTGAACTATGAGCTCCATTGTTCAATCAGGGCTGTTAGGCTGCTACGTTCATGTCTGCTGCAGCAGAACTCTTAAAACCCCTTTTTCCTCGGATGCTCTGTCTCTGGGAGTTGGGGCTTTTTTTATGAGTGTCTGTTGCACTGTCCTGCCCAGCTAGGAGGCAGTCTAGTCACTATTTGCCTGCCGAGGCTCCACCCTGCTACTGCAGGGTCTTCCCTGTTTCCATGGGCTCCGCCTTGCTGTCATGGGCTCTGCCCTGTTGCCGTGGGCTCTGCCCTATTGTTGTGGGCTCTGTGCTGCTGTTGTGGGCTCTGCCCTGCTTTCGTGGGCTCTCCCCTGTTGGCAGAGTCTCTCTGTTATGGCGGGTTGCCTCAGCAATGGCAGGCTGCGTCAGCAATGAGAGTGTACCTCGGTAGGGGCAGAATGCCTGGGTAGTGGCAGACGCCCCCCCCACCAAGCTGCACCATCCTTGATTCAGCTGTGCCTTCAGTGAAACTGTCCACCCTGAGCATTTTGAATTGCCCTTTTGTTTGTCCCTGTGGGGGTGAGACCCGCCAAGCCTGATCATCTGGCTCCCTGCCTCAGAGCCCTTTTTCTCTCTTTTTTTTTTAAGTTGAATGGTTGACTCTCTCCCAGGTGTTTCAGTCGCCTGCTGATAGGGCACTGGGATCTGTGTGATTTCCTGTGCAGCGACCCACTGCGCTGGCTCAAATTTCGCTTCCCAGGAATCTCCTGGCCTGGCTCACTGTTCAAGTCTTGTTTAATCAGATGGATATGTTAATCTTCCCTCCCAAATCTCAGATTGCTGGTTTAACAGGGCACCCAGACCAGTGCGTTTTGTGCAGTGTGCTGCTGCGCTGCGGTGCCGGCCAAAACGGCCGCGCCTGCTGAAAGGGCTGTGCTGGTGTCCCATGCCTCTCCTACACCTGGGAATTTCCCTGTTCTGTGGGCAATGAAGATCCGTCTGGAAATGCGGCTAGGACTCATCCTCTGTGCCTTCACTGAGAGCTGCAATCCTGAGTTGTTCCTACCATGCCATCTTGGAAATTTCCCTACAAAAACATCTTTAATAAAATACTGGCAAACAGGTTGCAACAGCACATCAAAAAGCTTGTCCATCACTATTAAGTAGGCTTCATCCTGGGGATGCAATGCTGGTTCAACATATGCAAGTCCATAAATGTAATCCACCCCATAAACAGAACCAAAGACAAAAACCACATGATTATCTCAATAGATGTAGAGAATGCTTTTGACAAAATTCAACAGCCTATGCTAAAAACTCTCAATAAACTAGGTATTAAGGGAACATATCACAAAATAATAAAAACTATTTATGACAATCCCACTGCCAATATCATACTGAAGGAACAAAAACTGGAAGCATTACCTTTGAAATCTGGTACTAGACAAGGACGCCCTCTCTCACCACTCCTATTCAATATAGGATTCTCAGTCTTAGCCAGAGCAATCAGGTAAGAATAAGAAATAAATGTATTCAATTAGGAAAGCAGGAAGTCAAATTGTCTCTATTTGCAGATGACATGATTGTGTATTTACAAGACCCATCGTCTGAGCCCAAACGCTTCTTAAGCTGATAAGAAACTTCAGCAAAGTCTCAGGATACAAAATCACTGTGCAGAAATCACAAGCATTCCTATACACCAATAACAGACAAAGAGAGCCAAATCAAGAGTGAACTCCCATTCACAATTGCTGCAAGAAGAATAAAATATCTAGGAATACAACTAACAAATGAGGTAAAGGACTTCTTCAAGGATAACTATGAACCATTGCTCAAGGAAATAAGATAAAAACAGATGGAAAAACATTCCATGCTCATGGTTAGGAAGATTCAATATTGTGAAAATGGCCATACTGCCCAAAGTAATTTATAGATTTAATGCTATCCCCATCAAACTACCAATGACCTTCTTCACAGAACTGGAAAAAAACACTTTAAACTTTATATGGAACCAAAAAAGAGCCCACATAGCCAAGACAGTCCTAAGCAAAAAGGACAAAGCTGGCAGCATCACGCTGCTGGACTTCAAGTAATATACAAGGCAACAGTAATCAAAACAGCATGGTACTGGTATCAAAACAGAGACACAGACCAATGGAACAGAACATAGGCCTCCAGAGCAACACCACACATCTATAATCATCTAATCTTTGACAAACATGATGAAAACAAGTAATGGGGAAAGGATTCCCTGTTTAACAAATGGTGCTGGGAAAATTGGCTAGCCATGTGCAGAAAGCAGAAACTGGACCCCTTCCTGACAACTTACACTAAAATTAACTCCAGATGTATTAAGGACTTAAATATAAGACCTAACACCATAAAACCCCCAGAAGAAAACCTAGGCAAAACCATCAAGGACATAGGCATAGGCAAGGACTTCATGACTAAAATACCAATAGCAATGGCAACAAAAACAAAAATAGACAAATGGGATCTAGTTAAACTCCAGAGTTTCTGTACGGCAAAAAAAAAAAACCAAAAAACAAAAAAAACAATCATTAGAACGAACCGGCAACCAACAGAATGGGAAAAGATTTTGCAACCTAACCATCTGACAAAGGGCTAATATCCAGAATCTACAAAGAACTGAAACAGATTCACAAGAAAAAAACAAACAAACCCATCCAAAAGTGGGTGAAGAATATTAAAAGACACCTTTCAAAAGAAGACATAGGCCGGGCGCGGTGGCTCAAGCCTGTAATCCCAGCACTTTGGGAGGCCAAGGTGGGTGAAACACGAGGTCAACAGATCAAGACCATCCTGGTCAACATTGTGAAACCCCATCTCTACTAAAAAAAAAAAAACAAAAAATTAGCTGGGCATGGTGGTGCGTGCCTGTAATCCTAGCTACTCAGGAGGCTGAGGCAGGAAAATTGCCTGAACCCAGGAGGCAGAGGTTGCAGTGAGCCGGGATCACGCCATTGAACTCCAGCCTGGGTAACAAGAGCAAAACTCTGTCTCAAAAAAAAAATAAAAGAAGACATATACGAAGCCAACAAACATGAAAAAATGCTCATCATCACTGGTCATTAGAGAAATGCAAATCAAAACCACATTGAAATACCATCTCATGCCAGTTAGAATGGCAATCATTAAAAAATCTGGAGATAACAGATGCTGGAGAGGATATGGAGAAACAGGAACACTTTTATACTGTTCGTGGGAGTGTAAACTAGTTCAACCATTGTGGAAGACAGTGTGGCAATTCCTCAAGGATCTAGAAATAGAAATTCCATTTGACTCAGCAATCCCATTACTGGGTATATATCCAAAGGACTATAAATCATTGTATTATAAAGACACATGCACACGCATATTCATTGTGGCACTGTTTACAATAGCAAAGACCTGGAACCAACCCAAATGCTCATCAATGATAGTCTGGACAAGGAAAATGTACATATATACCATGGAATACTATACAGCCATAAAAAATGATGAGTTTGTGTCCTTTTTGGGGACATGGATGAATCTGGAAACCATCACTCTAAACAAACAGACACAAGAACAGAAAATCAAACACCACATGTTCTTACTCATAGGAGGGTGTTGAACAATGAGAACACATGGACACAGAGAGGGGATCATCACACATTAGGGTCCATTGCAGGGGGCTACAGGAGGGATAGTGGGATGGAGGGTGGGTAAGGATAACATGGGGAGAAATTTCAGATATAGGTGATGGGGGGATGGAGGCAGCAAACCACTTTGCCATGAATGTACCTATGCATCAATCTTGCATGATCTGCACATGTACCCCAGAATCTAAAGTACAATAAAAACAATAATAATAATAAAAAAATATATAAGCCATCACCTTTCTTTTTGGTAATATGGCATATGAGAATTGTCCACACAACAGAACACAAAATAATATGAGATAAAATGCAAAGTATATTTATTTAGGTGTACGGGTGACTTGTATGGAAGTTAGGGCATCTTTTAAAGGCCAAAATATGCAAAGAATGTATAAATCCAAAAATTACCCCCACCTATGAATCCAGTGGCTCCTCTGGAGGCATCTGCCAGTCCTTGGTGGCCTAAAGGGTTTGTTTTGCTGGACAACATGTATGGAGATGGAAGATAAAGTCCTAGGGTCTGTATGAGGTAAGATGTTGGATATGGACTTTTTCATAAGATGATACAATCAAGGAAAGGACAAATTAAAAACTCCACCAGCAGAATGAGACAGTAAGAACACTAACATGTTTCAGTCTTGGCTGTAGATGAAGGGATTAAAAATGTCTCATCTTAGTATTACTAAACATAAATTGGTCCTTATGTAGGTTTGGGGCAGAATTTCTACTATCTAGTCTGCTCATAAAAAATCTAGATTTGTAGTTTTCATAGGCAATTTTAGAAGCAAACTCAAATCTTTCTTAATAAACTCACCTTAAATTCAGTCCCCAAATATATCTCCTATATAAGGCTTTAATAAGCATGAGTTTGCTATCACAAATCACAAAAGGGAGATGGCTGTGCTTTAGTTAGGAGTAGGCATAGGCCAAGGTGGCCTTCTGACACAGTAGCATAACTCAGTGGGTTTGGAGTGCAGGCACGCAACTCCATACATTATGTAACCGTGCCATGTAAGACACATTAGGTAACCACTTACATAAGCTTGTGCTTCGCTCAGAGCCACTATTGTTTGTAAACGGTATAATTACCCTGCTAATGCAACTTGCACCCCCACAAAAAATAAAGCCATGTTGCAACTGCCTACAATTCCACAAGTGTTCTTCTAGCTACCCACCACCTGCCCACCAACTCCCCTCAAATCTCAGCTTGGGCTAAAACCTAACAATTGGTGTAGTCAGCAGGACTCCGAGGTGGGTAAGCCCTTGGCCCCCAATAATCCTGGGTTGGCTATTTAGCGGTGCTGCTAGAATGGGCCCCGGTGAAAACATGGGTGGTGGTAGACTAGTCTCCTGTAAGCATGGAGAAGGCTCTGAAGCACCTAAAAGTGCACAGCACTGAGAAGAAGTGTGCCTTTGCTTGTAGCCAGATGGGCATTTTTAACTGCGCTAGGAAGTACGTGCCCAGTCCCTGCGGGATGCAGTGCAGGCAAGAAACCTTCAGGTCTGGCCGAGTGCCGGGAGGACCAGATACACAGCTTAAAACAACAATTGGGAAGTGCTGTTAGCATAGCTCAAAATAAAAGTCGGGAAGTTGCGGTTAGCATGGGCTTAAGCCTGCCAGTCCTGGATGGAAGCTCCCATTGGGTCTAGTATCAAGAAGAAAAAACCCTGCTAAGTTGCGGGAGTTAGGCAAACAATCTCAGCATTCAAAAAATCCCCTACCCATCTAAAAAGTGCTGCTAACTTTGTAAAAGCAATTGTCCCCAGAGCAGCAATTCCAGAAAATGCTCACAAGTGGGGAGAACAATACTGCTCAGCTAAGTCCCACATGGACGCTCCAGTTCAAAAATTACTTGCAAACGGGCAAAAAAAAAAAAAAAAGTTTTTGTTGTTTAATTAAAATGCTAGCCAAGGTGCCCAGCTTGGGGGGGACACCAAATGACTGGAGGCCACATGAGGAGTTAGCAATCCACTGGTCCCCCACCAACGTACAGTGGTGTTGGCACTAGTAAATACTAGTGCAAATTGTAGCCTCATCTGTAAAAACCCAAATAAGTTTCCGGGCAAAGCTGTATACATAAATGGCTATAAAGTCTGGTCAGTAAAAATAAAACCTGTGAGGGGGAGGGGACTCAAGATGGCGCTGTGAGAACTACCCAGGATTGGAGCCCGCGTTGAATTCGCAAACGGTGAGTCAGTGCTGCATTTCCAGACTGATCTTTGATGCCCACAGAACGGGGAAACTCCCAAGTATAAAAAGACACGGGACGCCAGGCAGTAGGTCTGCCTGGCGAAGCCGGCAGCCGGGGCGGCGGCGGCCGGCCCTACCCAGCAATCCCCACAGAACGCGCTTGTCCGGGTGCCTTGTTGAACCGGCAATCTGAGACTTGAGAGGGCTGGACTTGAGACTGAACGAGACTTGCACAGTAGCCCAGCCCAGGGGATTGCAGGGACAGATCGGTTGGGATACCCAGTGGGACGAACAAAACCGCGATTTCAAACTATCCCGGGCAGACAGTCCAAGACGCTCTGTGGGGGAGGGGCGTCCACCACTACAGAGGCAACCTGCCCCAACTGATATACACGCCCACTGCTGAGGCAGCCAGCCATTGCCGAGGCAACCCGCCCCAACTGAGATACACGCCCACTGCTGACGCAGCCAGCCGTTGCCGAGGCAACCCGTCCCTACTGAGATACACGCCCACTGCTGACGCAGCCTGCCGTTGCTGAGGCAACACGCTACAACGAAGAGACTCCGCCGCAGGGCGTGGCGGAGACCACAGCAGAGCCGCAGGAACAGCGCAAATCACACAACAGCAGGGCGGAGCCTCGGCAGCCAAACAGTGGCTAGTCTGCCTTTGAGCTGGGCAGGACACCTGATCGGACATCCAAAAATAAAGCCCAAACCCCTCAACACAGAGCATTTGAGAAAAAAAAGAAGGGTTGTTTAATGAGCTGTGTTGCAGCAGAATCAAACATAGCAGCCTAACAGTCCTGAATGAACAACAGAGTGCACAGCTCAGCAATTAAACCCCTATAAAGTACAAACTGTCTCCTCAAGCAGCTCCCTGACCCCTCTATATCCAAAAGACTGTCATTAGGCAGGCATCATCCTGGGACAAAGAGAGCAGAAAAAGAAACTGGTAGCATCCCTCGCTGTGCCACGGTTACTAGAGGTGCACCCCAGACAAGCAGGGTCTGGAGCGGACCTCAACAGTCGTACAGCAAAGGGGCTAGACTGGTAGAAGGAAAACCAAGCAACAGAAATACTTCATCATCAACATTCTGGGTGTCCACTCAGAGACCCAAACGAAAAGTCAGCAACTACGCAGACGACCAGCGGACAAATCCACAAAGATGGGAAGAAACCAGCGCAAAAAGGAGGAAAACACCCGAAACCAGAACACATCGCCTCCTAGAAAGGACCAAAACTCCTCACCAGCAAGGGAACAAAGCTGGACGGAGAATGTCTGTGACGAAATGACGGAATTAGACTTCAGAAGATGGATAATGAGAAACTTTTGTGAGCTAAAAGAGCATGTATTAAATCAATGCAAAGAAACTAAGAACCTTGAAAAAAGATTTGAAAAAAGATTCGAGGAAATGATAACAAGAATGGATACCTTAGAGAGGAATATGAATGAATTAAAGGAGCTGAAAAACACAATACGAGAACTTCGCGAAGCAAACGCAAGTTTCAATAGCCGAATTGACCAAGCAGAAGAAAGAATATCTGAAGTCGAAGACCAACTCAATGAAATAAAACGAGAAACCAAGATCAGAGAAAAAAGCGCAAAAAGGAATGAACAAAGTCTCCAAGAAATGTGGGACTATGTGAAAAGACCTAACCTACGTTTGATAGGTGTACCAGAAGGGGACGAAGAGAATGAATCCAAGCTGGAAAATACTCTTCAGGACATCATCCAGGAAAATTTCCCCCACCTAGCAAGACAAGCCAACACTCAATTGCAGGAAATACAGAGAACACCACAAAGATATTCCGCAAGAAGAGCAACCCCAAGGCACATAATCGTCAGATTCAACAGGGTTGAAATAAAGGAGAGAATACTAGGGGCAGCCAGAGAGAAAGGTCGGGTCACCCACAAAGGGAAGCCCATCAGACTCACAGCAGATCTCTCAGCAGAAACACTACAAGCCAGAAGAGAGTGGGGGCCAATATTCAACATTCTTAAAGAAAAGAACTTTCAACCCAGAATTTCATATCCAGCCAAACTGAGCTTCAGAAGTGAAGGAAGAATAAAATCCTTTGCAAACAAGCAAGTACTCAGAGATTTTGTCACCACCAGGCCTGCTTTACAAGAGCTCCTAAAAGAGGCACTACACATAGAAAGGATCAATCAGTACCAGCCATTCCAAAATCACACTGAATGCTAAAGAGCTTCAACATAATGAAGAATCTACAACAACTAACAGGCAAAACAGCCACTTAGCATCAAAATGGCAGTATCAAATTCACACATAACAATATTAACCCTAAATGTAAATGGACTAAATGCACCAATCAAAAGACACAGACTGGCAAATTGGATAAAAATCCAAAACCCATCAGTGTGCTGTATCCAGGAAACCCATCTCACATGCAAGGATACACAAAGGCTCAAAATAAAGGGATGGAGGAAGATTTACCAAGCTAATGGAAAGCAAAAAAAAGCAGGAGTTGCAATTCTCATCTCTGATAAAATTGACTTTAAAGCAACAAAGATCAAAAGAAGGCCATTACATAATGGTAAAAGGATCGATACAACAAGAAGAGCTAACGATCCTAAACATATATGGACCCAACACAGGAGCACCCAGATACATAAGGCAAGTTCTTAATGACTTACAGAAGGACTTAGACTCCCACACAATAATAGTGGGAGACTTTAACACTCCACTGTCAATACTAGACAGATCAACCAGACAGAAAATCAACAAGGATACCCAGGGCTTGAACTCAGACCTGGAGCAAGCAAACCTGGTGGACATTTACAGAACTCTCCACCCCAAATCCACAGAATACACATTCTTCTCAGCACCACATCACACCTACTCTAAAATTGACCACATAATTGGAAGTAAAGCACTGCTCAACAAATGCAAAACAACTGAAATCATAACAAACAGCCTCTCAGACCATAGTGCAATCAAGTTAGAACTCAGAATTCAGAAACCGACCCAGAACCGCACAGCTTCATGGAAACTGAACAACTGGCTCTTGAATGTTGACTGGGTAAACAACGAAATGAAGGCAGAAATAAAGAAGTTCTTCGAAACCAATGAGAACGAAGACACAACGTGCCAGAACCTCTGGGACACATTTAAAGCAGTCTCTAGAGGAAAGTATATAGCAATAAGTGCCCATATGAGGAGAATGGAGAGATCCAAAATTGACACCCTATCATCAAAATTGAAAGAGCTAGAGGAGCAAGATCAAAAACACTCAAAACCCAGCAGAAGACAAGAAATTACTAAGATCAGAGCTGAGCTGAAGGAGATTGAGACACGAAAAACCCTTCAAAAAATCAATAAATCCAAGAGCTGGTTTTTTGAAAAGATCAACAAAATAGACAGACCACTAGCCAGATTGATTAAAAATAAAAGAGAGAACAACCAAATAGATGCAATAAAAAATGATAAAGGGGAAATCACCACAGATTCCACAGAAATTCAAACCATCATCAGAGAATATTACAAACAACTCTATGCACATAAACTAGTAAACCTGGAAGAAATGGATAAATTCCTGGACTCCTGTGTCCTCCCAAGCCTAAACCAGGAGGAAGCTGAAACTATGAATAGTCCAATAACAAGGTCTGAAGTTGAGGCAGCAATTAAGAGCCTACCTCACAAAAAAAGCCCAGGTCCAGATGGGTTCACAGCCGAATTCTACCAGACACACAAGGAGGAGCTGGTACCATTCCTTCTAAAACTATTTCAAACAATCCAAAAAGAGGGAATCCTTCCCAAATCATTTTATGAGACCAACATCATTCTGATACCAAAACCCGGCAGAGACCCAAAAAGAAAAGAAAACTTCAGGCCAATATCCATGATGAACATAGATGCAAAAATCTTCAATAAAATATTGGCAAGCCGATTGCAACAGCAAATCAAAAAACTTATTCATCATGATCAAGTAGGATTCATCCCAGGGATGCAAGGCTGGTTCAACATACGCAAGTCTATCAACGTAATTCACCACATAAACAGAACCAAAAACAAAAACCACATGATTATCTCAATTGACGCAGAGAAGGCATTTGACAAAATTCAACAGCCCTTTATGCTAAAAACCCTCAATAAACTCGGTATCGATGGAACGTATCTCAAAGTAATAAAAGCTATTTATGACAAACCAACAGCCAATATCATACTGAATGGGCAAAAACTGGAAGCATTCCCTTTGAAATCTGGTACTAGACAAGGATGCCCTCTCTCACCACTCCTATTCAATATAGTACTGGAAGTTCTAGCCAGAGCAATCAGGCAAGAAAAAGAAATAAAGGGTATTCAAATAGGAAAGGTGGAAGCCAAATTGTCTCTATTTGCAGACGACATGATAGTATACCTAGAAGACCCCATCGCCTCAGCCCAAAAACTCCTGAAACTGATAAACAACTTCAGCAAAGTCTCAGGATATAAAATCAATGTGCAAAAATCACAAGCATTCGTCTACACCAATAACAGACTTAAAGAAAGCCAAATCAAGAGCGAACTGCCATTCACAATTGCTACAAAAAGAATAAAATACCTTGGAATACAACTCACAAGGAACGTAAGGAACCTCTTCAAGGAGAACTACAAACCACTGCTCAACGAAATCAGAGAGGACACAAACAGATGGAGAAACATTCCATGTTCATGGTTAGGAAGAATTAATATTGTGAAAATGGCTATACTGCCCAAAGTAATTTACAGAATCAACGCTATCCCCATCAAGCTACCATTGACTTTCTTCACAGAACTGGAAAAAACCACCATGAACTTCATATGGAACCAAAAGAGAGCCCGCATAGCCAAGTCAATTCTAAGCAAAAAGAACACAGCGGGGGGCATCACACTACCGGATTTCAAACTATACTACAAGGCTACAGTAATCAAAACAGCATGGTACTGGTACCAAAACAGAGATATAGACCAATGGAACAAAACAGAGGCACCGGAGGCAACACAACATACATACAACTATACAATCTTTGATAAACCTGACAAAAACAAGCAATGGGGCAAGGATTCCATGTTTAACAAATGGTGTTGGGAAAACTGGCTAGCCATGTGCAGAAAGCAGAAACTGGACCCCTTCCTGACACCTTACACTAAAATTAACTCCAGATGGATTAAAGACTTAAACATAAGACCCGGCACCATAAAAACCCTAGAAGGAAATCTAGGCAAAACTATCCAGGACATAGGAGTAGGCAAGGACTTCATGAACAAAACACCAAAAGCATTGGCAACAAAAGCCAAAATAGACAAATGGGACCTAATGAAACTCCACAGCTTCTGCACGGCAAAAGAAACAGTCACTAGAGTGGATCGGCAACCAACAGAATGGGAAAAAATTTTCGCAGTCTACCCATCTGACAAAGGGCTGATATCCAGAATTTACAAACAACTCAAGCAGATTTACAGGAAAAAAACAAACAAGCCGATTCAAAAGTGGGCAAAGGATATGAACAGATACTTTACGAAAGAAGACATATATGAGGCCAACAATCATATGAAAAAATGCTCATCGTCACTGGTCATCAGAGAGATGCAAATCAAAACCACATTGAGATACCATCTCACGCCAGTTAGAATGGTGATCATTAAAAAATCTGGAGACAACAGATGCTGGAGAGGATGTGGAGAAAAAGGAACACTTTTACACTGTTGGTGGGAGTGTAAATTAGTTCAACCATTGTGGAAGACAGTGTGGCGATTCCTCAAGGCCTTAGAAATAGAAATTCCATTTGACCCAGCAATCCCATTACTGGGTATATATCCAAAAGACTATAAATCGTTCTACTATAAGGACACATGTACACGAATGTTCATTGCAGCACTGTTTACAATAGCAAAGACCTGGAATCAACCCAAATGCCCATTGATGATAGACTGGATTGGAAAAATGTGGCACATATACACCATGGAATATTATGCAGCAATCAGAAATGATGAGTTCGTGTCATTTGTAGGGACATGGATGAATCTGGAAAACATCATCCTCAGCAAACTGACACAAGAACAGAAAATGAAACACCGCATATTCTCACTCATAGGTGGGTGATGAAAAATGAGAACACATGGACACAGAAAGGGGAGTACTAAACACTGGGGTCTATTGGGGGGAAAAGGGGAGGGCCAGTGGGAGGGGGAGGTGGGGAGGGATAGCCTGGGGAGAAATGCCAAATGTGGGTGAAGGGGAGAAGAAAAGCAAAGCACACTGCCATGTGTGTACCTATGCAACGGTCTTGCATGCTCTGCTCATGTACCCCAAAACCTATAATCCAATAAAAAATTAAAAAAAAAAAATAAAACCTGTATCTTTGCACCTTGGCATTGGCTGCTTGGCTCTCCATTTATATACTGTGTATGTCTCTATACAATACCAAAATACATTCTGGGGTAAATATTTGACATGTCCTGGCATTACAAACCATGGCCAGGAAATTCAAACTCCAAATGCATGTGGTGAAGCTGGTGCTGCACAAACATAGCATCAGCAGCCTCAGGTCCTGCCAGAACCCTAATGGGTTACTTCCACCCATCAATACTGTTTGCTGGGTGGGCATATGGTATTTCAACTAAAACAGTTGAAAAGCAGAAAAAGGTGCAAATAGAGCATGGCACCTATAGACCTTATAATTATCTGGTGTGACCAGTTAAAAAGCCTAATAAAACTTGGCAAATAGTAGTAAACCATCAGAAACGAAATAAAGTAATACCCCATTTGCATGCAGCTGTACTGTAAAAATGGGTCATCAAAAAATGTAACAATTTATCATGTATCAAGCCATATACTTTTGGCCACCCCAGCAATAAGGCAGATGCCTTGGCCAAGGTCCAATGGCTAAAGGAGGCACCTACACAAAATATGGCCTTGTGGCTACACCAAAAACTGGAACACGCAAAGGGTAAACTAATGCCATAAGTCAATAAGTGTTGGGGTCTGTCCCTGCCCATGCAAAATATTTTGGAGGCTTGTCAAAAATGCCCAACATGTGCTCAGGCATACCCTAAATGGAGGCAGCTGCTCAGTGTTACACAAGTAACAATATAGCAAGTGCCCTTAACATTTTGGGCCACTGCCAAAGTCACAAGGGTATACACAAGCACTAACAGCTGTAAACGTGGCCATGGGCCTATTGTTCACCTGCCCTTCAGGGTGGCTGACCAACAGCACATCATCCAGGCCCTAACACTTAATGTGCTCTGTATGGTTACCCTCTGGCTGTTAAAAGTAATAGGAAAACACATTTCACTAAACAACAGGTACAAAATGGGCACAACAAATAAACTTAAGTGGGAATTCCATGTGCCATACAATCTTCAAGCTGTGGGTATAATTAAACAGTATAAGGGTTCTTAAAAAATAAGTTATGCTTGCATGTCACACCCCCATCTTTGCAGGGTTAAAGTTCCAGGCTAAACCTGATGCACCAAACCTTAAATAAACTGCCACGGAAAGGTGCTGGACCCCCATAAAGGTATTGTTACATGGAGAAGCCGCCCCTATTCAGTTGCAAATACACACTAAAAATAGCCTCCTCCAACCAGGTATAAAAACAAACAGTAACCTATTGTTGCCTGCTCCAACACCCCTAAAGGTAGGGAAACAAGAAATCTGGCTATGGCCACAAACCTTCCAAGCCCCCCACTACTGGTGGTTAGCCATCAAATCTCCCTGCGGGGAGGGCCTACAGTATAACTGGCATGTCATACCTTAAGTGTTCAATACATGGCCCCTGCGGTTAACCATTCCTAGAAAAACAGACAGGAAAAAACACTTCCCCTGGAAACATATGTACTATCTGTGTGGACTATTATAAGCTCCCTAGTAACTTTGGCACAAATACAAAACCCAAAGAAACCATGGGGATCTAAAACGGTGTAGTACCATCTCCCAGAGTAGAAGTCTTTGGTGGCTGCATTATTATCTAGGAATAAAAAGTCAGCCTGAATTTTGCCTAAAATAATTATTTTACCTCTGTCAGTACCTGTGCCTACTCTGTCATTTCAACCATAAGTTAACATGCTCCAACTGCATTGTAAACTGGGCTCCACCTATGCTAACATAACCAATGTTTCCAACTCTTAAATCTGCACTGCCTTTCCAGCAGCAGCTGCAAACAGCTTGCCTTGGCTTGTACATTCAGTGTCTGCAAAAAACTAAACATGGCTAAAACCTTGGGGTCCCATGGCTAATGCCTGGAACACAGCACAGCAAGCTTTAAACAAAGAAAGCTGCAAAACCCATGGTGTGCCCAACCCCTAATTGGCCCGTGCTGTTTATCATACATAAGTGGGGCTGACTAGTGGGGGAACATAATGTACTCCTGGCCCAGGTGCCGCAGTGCACAAAGCAACATGGGGTAACACCCCACTGTGGAATGGGCAATGTCATGGCCTGTGCAAACATAACATGCATCACCATACCTTTGGTGTGGTGAAACAAGTGGCCCCACCAAGATTGGGCCCCAGTAAACTTTGTGCCCCCTGGGAGTGTATGTATTTGTAAAAACACAGTATAGCCTTACCTACCAGCAAACTGAACTAAATGTTGTACCTGGGGTTGGCCTTATGTATCTGCTACTGTTCTCCCCACATTGCTCAAACACCTGCGTAACTAGAAAGCACTACATTCTTGGTTTTTGTAAATACCACAAGCCCTTGGTGGTTCTACTCCTTGGCATTAATCATCTCTAAAGCAAGTGTTGTAATGGTAAAAGCACAAGTTACTGCTCTTGCAAAGCACACAGTGTGGGCTCTAAATTATACACAAGTGGCCTTTCTCCTGTTAACAAATAAAATTAATCAAATCAAAAGGTGGTGTTTCCTTTTGGTACCAAATGGCCTTAAACATAGTAATTGCTGCCCAAGAAGGTACCTGTGCCCTTTTAAAAACACAATGTTGTACTTTTATACCCAACAATCAGCAAAACATAACAGCATCCCTGCAAGGGGTCCTATGAAAAATTAAGGTGGTTAAAGCCTAACTAACAACCCCCTGCAAAAATGGCAAAATCCTTGAGCTCTGGCCTGTGCTGGGCCCTAACAGTCACAAGTGGCATAGCTGAGATCCTGTGAGTAAGCTGTTGCTCTCTGTATTGTTGTTGTAGGTTATAAATTCAGGGTTCTGCCCTATGAGCATGTGACGCTACCCAAAAAATGCCCTTGGCCTAAGTGGTGGAGTATAAGGAAGATGGTTGCACTTTAGTCAGGAGTAGGCTGAGGTGGCCCTCTGGCAAAGAATAACTCAGCAGGTTTGGAGTGCAGGTGCATAATTCCACACATTATGTAATCACGCACAATTCTGCACATTATGTAAAGGCATTAGGTAACCACTCACATAAGCTCGTGCTTATCTTGGAGCTACTACTGTTTATAAAACATATAGCTAATGCTATATATACAGTTCATCCCTGCCAAAAATAAAGCCATGTTGCAACTGCCTACAATTCCTCAAGTATATTTCTAGCTACCTGCCACCTACCCACCAACTTCCCTCAAACCTCAGCTTGAGCTAAAACCTAACAACATACAAAATATACTTTTCAGTAATGGAAGTTATGCCCCTAATTAAGAACAAATGGAGGCAATATATTCCTGTATTAAAATTCCACACAATTCATAGTTAGATCATGTATATAAATGAAATAAAAACAAAAGCAAAATTATAGATAAATTTTTCATAAAAGAAGCTAAAATTTCTTCGTTTGATATTTTAGTTCATCACAACTGCATGCAAAGACCCTTGTATTCTAATTTTTATCAAAAAAAAACCCAACATGGGATGATAATGAGAAGCAATAAATAGTAATATTAGTAAATATTTCAATGCTTAGAAATGTTTGGAAAACATACCCCCAGGAATATATTATGCTCTTCAAATAATATTTTAAAAATCATTTCATAAAACTTATTTTCTTTTAAAAATGGGTTATAATTTTATATTTGCAGAAGTTTTGACACTGATGGCTCTAAAAAACCCAATACCCTTGAGACTGGTGTAACTAATTAATAAAATGCTCTTTGCAAACAAAATAAATTCAGAAGAATTCATGCCACAATTATAACATTGAGATAAACATTTGCATCAGAGCAATCTGATTTCAGATGTTGCATCAAACAACAAGCTGAACACTTCACACTATAGACCTTCTAACAGACTAAACTATGCATAATTTATTGTAACTTTGAGAATGCCACTCATTATGTAGTGTTAGCAGCAAATAGTTACTATGGGACACATATAAGTATCAAAATAAAATTAGACAAGTTGGGAGACTATGTCTTTTAAGACCAAGAACCTCAACAGCTCTTTTAGTATTTTCTACCATTCAAGAATTAAAGCACTATCCTTTAAGTTATCACATAATGGTAATAAAAATATTCTTATGATAATTCCTTCTACAGTTTTTCACTGCAAAAATTGCTGTTTCTCCAGGTGAACTTAACAAATACTTTAGCAAGCTTGAACACATGAGGCTTTTTCTTGTTTTTCTCTCTTCCATTTTTTGGGTCTGCTTTCTCCAGATGCCCCTATTATGGACTTCAGCTGAAAGCAGAAATGCAGGTCCTGATTGTATTATGAGCACATGGATAATATTGGGTCCCTTGAGCCACACCACCAATAACAGGCCAGTTCATTGGCCTGGGTCATTCTTTTCAGATGAAGCAAATGTGGGACCAAGGCCTCTCTGATAGCCCTGGGCTATCCACCTCCAGTAATCTCATTGGGGATGAAGAAACAGACACAGAGAGAGAGTGCATGAGATTAGGGCTGTGCAAATTGCCTGATATTAATGTGATTTTCCTTGCTTATGAAGGCATGGGCCAGGTGAGGTGGCTCACGCCTGTAATCCCAGCACTTTGGGAGGCCAAGGTGGGCCGATCACCTGAGGTCAGGAGTTTGAGATCGGCCTGGTGAAACAACATGGTGAAACCCCGTCTCTACTAAAAATAAAAAATTAGCTGGATGTAGTGACACATGCCTGTATTCCGGCTGCTGGGAAAGCTGAGGTGGGAGAATCACTTGAACCTGGGAGGCAGTGAGCTGAGACTGTGCCACTGCACTGCAGAGAAAAAAGAAAAAGAAGGCATGGTAGCTGTTTCTCAGAGCCCCGCTTGTTCAATTCATACTTTGGTGCCAGGAATGCAGAGACGAGTAAAAGGTAGAGAAAAGTTGAAGTTTTAAATATATGGGATAGATGTTAGGTGGAGAATTGGGTTTCAGGAAAGACTTTTGAGTGGAGGCACCAGAAGCGCAATTTCTAAAATCCCAAAGAAAACAGGAAAGTTTCAAGTAGTCTCTGAGAAAGGCAATGTGCATAAGTGTTGGAGCCCCCACCTGCTCCCCCATCCCCTCAGATTTGGAATTCTAGTGTCACAGTTAAACCTCCTTACATGCTCTACCTTCCAAGTGGAAATTTACCTTCACAGGTGGAGCACTAGTGACAGCTGGCATAGATCAGTGAGCACCCCACTGAAGCTGAAACCAAGATTTTTTTCTTTTTTTCTCTTTGATTTTTTTTCTTTTTGTTATAGTTTATGGCTGATAAGAATCATGTGGGTCTGGAAATTGGTATTTCCTGATTTGATTACATTGGGTTAGTTTGGGAAATCATATTTAACAAGCAATTGATGCTCATATTGTAAAGTGCTGAAGTAGTGATTACATTTAATTTGTGTTTTTTAATGTTTTGTGTGAGGCTTGTACTCATTCTTATGCCTCATGCCGAATCGCTGGCATTTAGGACAAGTGAACACATGAAAACACGCAGAAACTCAATTTTATAATTGCTGAAGGCTTTCCTCCAGTGGAACACTGGAAAAGGCCTGTTGTTAGCATTGTAGCCTGTTACAGTGATAGCCACTGTTTCCCAGACATGGGACATTATTCCGCTCACTATTAGGAGTTTTATGATAAGAAAGTTCTTGGTCAAAAACATTTGAGAAAAGCTGTCTTGAGCAGATTTACTCATCTTTCTTTTCTTGTGTGGTTTCTCAGCTTTTAATCTGTGAATGTTCATATTTAAACCCCAAGAGCTACCTATGCAGTGCAGTACTTTGCTGATGTTTTTTGGTTATGGAATACTTTAATTTTGCATACTGATGGAATTTAGGACACGCTACCCTAACATTAGACACCTTGGCGTTTGAGAAAATAGCTCAAGCAGAGCTCTTGTCCTTCTCCCCGGAAGTAGGTCATAAAGCTTTCATTCCAGAGGTACCCTTCCCTATATCTGGAGAAAAGGAACATCCTTAGCCTTGAAAACACAGAGACACTGAGAAGAATCTGAACAAGCAGGCCTTGCTAAGTTTATTATCATTCAATTTTACCCTCTTTGTCCAGTCATACTTCTACATAATTGTCTGCTCTTCATCGAACCTAACCACGAAAGCATGTAAGTTTTCTGTTTCTTTGGGTCTTTATTTTTGAAGGCTCCCTATGTCACATAAATTTAAATTTGTAAACTTTTCTTTCTTTTTTTTTTTTTTGAGACAGAGTTTCACGCTTGTTACCCAGGCTGGAGTGCAATGGCACGATCTTGGCTCACCGCAACCTCCGCCTCCTGGGTTCAGGCAATTCTCCTGCCTCAGCCTCCTGAGAAGCTGGGATTACAGGCACGCGCCACCATGCCCAGCTGATTTTCTGTATTTTTAGTAGAGACGGGGTTTCACCATGTTGACCAGGATGGTCTCAATCTCTTGACCTCATGATCCACCAGCCTCGGCCTCCCAAAGCGCTGGGATTACAGGCCTGAGCCACTGAGCCCAGCAATTTGTAAACTTTTGTCTTGTTAATCTGTGTTTTGTTACAGGGGCCTCAGTCATAAGCCTTGCAATGGGTAAGGAAAAGATAGTACTTTTTTTCACAATGTCAGTTAACATCTTTCAGATAGTTTATTAGGAAAGCAGTCTGCAGTCTACCAAGCTATGAAAATGGCCTTGGACACTGATTCCTGATTAGTTCGGACACTGGACCTTTGGGCAAAAGCATCATGGTAAAAAGGGACATTTACCTGGCTTTGGGCCCTGTGTGTGTATTCCTTGGGCATTTTGTTATGTACAGGGGCTAGGGAGAATAAGGGTAGGTTGGAGGTTGGATGGAGGAAAGGGAAAGGAAGGAAAGGTAAGGCAACCGTAGGGCAAGATACAGGCATTCAGAAATCTTGCGTCCTGGCCAGATACTTTTTTAGTTCCACCTTTGACACATCTTATCAAATCAAAAATATCTAGGTTGAAATCAAAGCTGTACTAGCTATGAAAAGGTGACTATGTGAATGTTGCCTAACTCCTCAACTTCAGGTTCCTCATGTATAAAATCAGGGGACTATAACTTGTTGGATTACTGTAAGATTTGTGACCTATCTGGCACATATAAAGCACTCAGTAAGTATTTGTTGGAGAAATATACTTAATTTTGTGCCTAACACGTAGTCTTCAACAAATGGAAACTTTTTTTTTTTATTGCATTTTAGGTTTTGGGGTACATGTGCAGAGCATGCAATACAGTTGCATAGGTACACACATGGCAGTGTGTTTTGCTTCCTTTCTCCCTGTCACCCACATTTGGCATTTCTCCCCAGGCTATCCCTCCCCATCTCCCCCTCCCACTGGCCCTCCCCTTTTCCCCCCAATAGACTCCAGTGTTTAGTACTTCCCTCTCTGTGTCCAGGTGTTCTCATTTTTCATCACCCGCCTATGAGTGAGAATATGCGGTGTTTCATTTTCTGTTCTTGTGTCAGTTTGCTGAGGATGACGTTCTCCAGATTCATCCATGTCCCTACAAACGACACGAACTCATCATTTCTGATTGCTGCATAATATTCCATGGTGTATATGTGCCACATTTTCCCAATCCAGTCTATCATCAATGGGCATTTTGGTTGATTCCAGGTCTTTGCTATTGTAAACAGTGCTGCAATGAACATTCGTGTGCATGTGTCCTTATAGTAGAACGATTTATAGTCCTTTGGATATATACCCAGTAATGGAATTGTTGGGTCAAATGGAATTTCTATTTCTAAGGCCTTGAGGAATCGCCACACTGTCTTCCACAATGGTTGAACTAATTTACACTCCCACCAACAGTGTAAAAATGTTCCTTTTTCTCCACATCCTCTCGAGCATCTGCTGTCTCCAGATTTTTTAATGATCGCCATCCTAACTGGCGTGAGATGGTATCTCAATGTGGTTTTGATTTGCATCTCTTTGATGACCAGTGACGATGAGCATTTTTTCATATGATTGTTGGCCTCATATATGTCTTCTTTCGCAAAGTGTCCGTCATATCCTTTGCCCACTTTTGATTGGGCTTGTTTGTTTTTTTCCTGTAAATCTGTTTGAGTTCTTTGTAAATTCTGGATATCAGCCCTTTGTCAGATGGGTAAACTGCAAAAATTTTTTCCCATTCTGTTGGTTGCCGATTCACACTAGAGACTGTTTCTTTTGCTGTGCAGAAGCTGTGGAGTTTCATTAGGACCCATTTGTCTATTTTGGCTTTTGTTGTCAATGCTTTTGGTGTTTTGTTCATGAAGTCCTTGCCTACTCCTATGTCCTGGATAGTTTTGCCTAGATTTCCTTCTAGGGTTTTTATGGTGCCAGGTCTTATATTTAAGTCTTTAATCCATCTGGAGTTAATTTTGGTGTAAGGTGTCAGGAAGGGGTCCAGTTTCTGCTTTCTGCACATGGCTAGCCAGTTTTCTCAGCACCATTTGTTGAACAGGGAATCCTTTCCCCATTGCTTGTTTTTGTCGGGTTTATCAAAGATTGTATGGTTGTAGATATGTTGTGTTGCCTCCGATGCCTCTGTTCTGTTCCATTGGTCTATATCTCTGTTTTGGTACCAGTACCATGCTGTTTTGATTACTGTAGCCTTGTAGTATAGTTTGAAATCCAGTAGTGTGATGCCCCCCGCTGTGTTCTTTTTGCTTAGAATTGACTTGGCTATGCGGGCTCTCTTTTGGTTCCATATGAAGTTCATGGTGGATTTTTTCAGTTCTGTGAAGAAAGTCAATGGTAGCTTGATGGGTGTAGCATTGATTCTGTAAATTACTTTGGGCAGTATAGCCATTTTTACGATATTAATTCTTCCTAACCATGAACATGTAATGTTTCTCCATCTGTTTGTGTCCTCTCTGATTTCGTTGAGCAGTGGTTTGTAGTTTTTCTTGAAGAGGTTCCTTACGTTCCTTGTGAGTTGTATTCCAAGGTATTTTATTCTTTTTGTAGCAATTGTGAATGGCAGTTCATTCTTGATTTGGCTCTCTTTACATCTGTTATTGGTGTATAGGAAGGCTTGTGATTTTTGCACATTGATTTTATATCCTGAGACTTTTTTACCTCAAAGGAAGATACTGTTATACTGTCTCCAAACTGAGCTGGATTGAGAAAAAAATGGCTGCTACTCTGTTTGGAAAAGTACCATCTTCAACTGTACAAGAAGCTTTACACAGTTTCCTTAAGGCTGAAGAACTATGCCCTGGTTATTCTATTCCCAACTACATGTACTTAGCAAAGTGTTATACTGATCTTGAGGAAAACCAGAATGCTTTGAAGTTCTGTAATTTGGCATTGTTGCTTCCTACTGTTACCAAAGAGGATAAAGAGGCACAGAAAGAGATGCAAAAAATAATGACTTCCTTGAAGAGGTAAATAAACGAATTTACTCTTCAACAAATCAGATGTGGCTTACCAAAACTTAAACTAATCAAAGTCGTGCTTTTATTATCCTTTTCTTCATTTTTGATGTAAGGGTATTGTGCTCAGGTTTGAAGGTAAAGGCATGTTTCCACAGAATGCATTCCACTAGTAGCACAACGAAATTATGTTATTGGAGAATCTATATACTATCATGTCAATACATAATCTACAAACATGTATGCTTTATATTTTTCTTATCAATAAACTGCAGCCTTCATAACATTTGTTTAAATAAAATATTTAAATCCAATAAAATGAACTTTCATAAGTATTGTTTCTATTGAGACTTAATAAAACAAAGTAATTTCATTAATGTGGATGAAAAATGGAAAACTGAGCAAAGGACACGAACAAGTTGTTGGCAGAAGAGAAAAAAGAAATGTAACTGGTAATCAAAAGATGTAAATAAAATTACAATAAAATACTGTTCTACCATCAAAAAAAAAAAATTTGGCTTCCACCTTTCCTATTTGAATACCCTTTATTTCTTTTTCTTGCCTGATTGCTCTGGCTAGAACTTCCAGTACTATATTGAATGGGAGTGGTGACAGAGGGCATCCTTGTCTAGTGCTGGATTTCAAAGGGAATGCTTCCAGTTTTTGCCCATTAAGTATGATATTGGCTGTTGGTTTGTCATAAATAGCTTTTATTACTTTGAGATACGTTCCATCGATACCGAGTTTCTTGAGGGTTTTTAGCATAAAGGGCTGTTGAATTTTGTCAAATGCCTTCTCTGCATCAATTGAGATAATCATGTGGTTATTGTTTTTGGTTCTGTTTATGTGGTGAATTACGTTGATAGACTTGCGTATGTTGAACCAGCCTTGCATCCCCGGGATGAATCCTACTTGATCATGATGAATAAGTTTTTTGATTTGCTGTTGCAATCGGCTTGCCAATATTTTATTGAAGATTTTTGCATCTATGTTCATCATGGATATTGGCCTCAAGTTTTCTTTTCTTGTTGGGTCTCTGCCAGGTTTTGGTATCAGGATGATATTGGTCTCATAGAATAATTTGGGAAGGATTTCTTCTTTTTGGATTATTTGGAATAGTTTCAGAAGAAATGGTACCAGCTCCTCTTTGTGTGTCTGGTAGCATTCGGCTGTGAACCCGTCTGGACCTGGGCTTTTTTTGTGTGGTAGGCTCTTAATTGCTGCCTCGACTTCTGACCTTGTTATTGGTCTATTCATAGTTTCAGCTTCCTCCTGGTTTAGGCTTGGGAGGACACGGGAGTCCTGGAATTTATCCATTTCTTCCAGGTTTACTAGTTTATGTGCATAGAGTTGTTTGTAATATTCTCTGATGATGGTTTGAATTTCTGTGGAATCTGTGGTGATTTCCCCTTTATCATTTTTTATTGCATCTATTTGGTTGTTCTCTCTTTTATTTTTAATCAATCTGGCTAGTGGTCTGTCTATTTTGTTGATCTTTTCAAAAAACCAGCTCTTGGATTTATTGATTTTTTGACGGGTTTTTCGTGTCCCAATCTCCTTCAGTTCAGCTCTGATCTTAGTTATTTCTTGTCTTCTGCTGGGTTTGAGTTTTTTTGATCTAGCTCTTTCAATTTTGATGATAGGGTGTCAATTTTGGATCTCTCCATTCTCCTCATATGGGCACTTATTGCTATATACTTTCCTCTAGAGACTGCTTTAAATGTGTCCCAGAGATTCTGGCATGTTGTGTCTTCGTTCTCATTGGTTTCGAAGAACTTCTTTATTTCTGCCTTCATTTCGTTGTTTATCCAGTCAACATTCAAGAGCCAGGTGTTCAGTTTCCATGAAGCTGTGTGGTTCTGGGTTGGTTTCTGAATTCTGAGTTCTAACTTGATGCACTATGGTCTGAGAGGCTGTTTGTTATGATTTCAGTTGTTTTGCATTTGCTGAAGAGTGATTTTCTTCCAATTATGTGGTCAATTCTAGAGTAGGTGTGATGTGGTGCTGAGAAGAATGTATATTCTGTGGATTTGGGGTGGAGAGTTCTGTAAATGTCTATCAGGTTTGCTTTCTCCAGGTCTGAGTTCAAGCCCTGGATATCCTTGTTGATTTTCTGTCTGGTTGATCTGTCTAATATTGACAGTGGAGGGTTAAAGTCTCCCACTATTATTGTGTGGGAGTCTAAGTCTCTTTGTAAGTCATTAAGAACTTGCCTTATGTATGTGGGTGCTCCTGCATTGGGTCCATATATGTTCAGGATCGTTAGCTGTTCTTGTTGTATTGGTCCTTTTACCATTATGTAATGGCCTTCTTTGTCTCTTTTGATCTTTGTTGCTTTAAAGTCTATTTTATCAGAGATGAGAATTGCAATTCCTGCTTTCTTTTGCTCTCCATTAGCTTGGTAAATCTTCCTCCATCCCTTTATTTTGATCCTTTGTGTATCCTTGCATGTGAGATGGGTTTCCTGGATACAGCACACTGCTGGGTTTTGGCTTTTTATCCAATTTGCCAGTCTGTGCCTTTTGATTGGTGCATTTAGTCCATTTACATTTAGGGTTAATATTGTTATGTGTGAATTTGACACTGCCATTTTGATGCTAGCTGGCTGTTTTGCCCGTTAGTTGTTGTAGATTCTTCATTATGTTGATGCTCTTTAGCATTTAGTGTGATTTTGGAATGGCTGGTACTGGTTGTTCCTTTCTATGTGTAGTGCCTCTTTCAGGAGCTCTTGTAAAGCAGGCCTGGTGGTGACAAAATTTCCTTTACTTCTGAAGCTCAGTTTGGCTGGATATGAAATTCTGCGTTGAAAGTTCTTTTCTTTAAGAATGTTGAATATTGGCCCCCACTCTCTTCTGGCTTGTAGAGTTTCTGCTGAGAGACCTGCTGTGAGTCTGATGGGCTTCCCTTTGTGGGTGACCCGACCTTTCTCTCTGGCTGCCCTTAGTATTTTCTCCTTTATTTCAACCTTGTTGAATCTGACGATTATGTGCCTTGGGGTTGCTCTTCTTGTGGAATATCTTTGAGGTGTTCTCTGTATTTCCTGCAATAGAGTGTTGGCCTGTCTTGCTAGGTGGGGGAAATTTTCCTGGATGATGTCCTGAAGAGTATTTTCCAGCTTGGATTCATTTTCTTTGTCACATTCTGGTACGCCTGTCAAATGTAGGTTATGTCTCTTCACATAGTCCCACATTTCTTGGAGACTTCATTCATTCCTTTTTGCGCTTTTTTCTCTGATCTTGGTTTCTCGTTTTATTTCATTGAATTGATCTTCGACTTCAGATATTCCTTCTTCTGCTTGGTCAATTTGGCTATTGAAACTTGTGCATGCTTCACGAAGTTCTCCTATTGTGTTTTTCAGCTCCTTTAATTCATTCATATTCCTCTCTAAGGTATCCATTCTTGTTGTTATTTCCTCAAATCTTTTTTCAATGTTCTTAGTTTCTTTGCATTGATTTAAAACATGTTCTTTTAGCTCACAAAAGTTTCTCATTATCCACCTTCTGAAGTCTAATTCCATCATTTTATCACATTCTCCATCCAGCTTTGTTCCCTTGCTGGTGAGGCGTTTTGGGCCATTCTAGGCGGCGAGGTGTTCTGGTTTTGGGTGTTTTTCTCTTTTTTGCACTGGTTTCTTCCCATCTTTGTGGATTTATCCACCTGTCATCTGTGTAGTTGCTGACTTTTTGATTGGGTCTCTGAGTGGACACCCAGATTGTTGGTGATGAAGTATTTCTGTTACTTGGTTTTCCTTCTACCAGTCTAGCCCCTTCGCTGTATGACTGCTGAGGTCCACTCCAGGCCCTGCTTGTCTGGGGTGCACCTATAGCAGCTGCGGAACAGTGAGGGATGCTACCAGTTTCTTTTTCTGCTATCTTTGTCCCAGAATGATGCCTGCCAAATGTCAATCTTTTGGATATAGAGGGGTCAGGGAGCTGCTTGAGGAGACAGTCTGTACTTTGTAGGAGCTCATGTGCTGAGCTGTGAACTCTGTTGTTTATTCAGGGCTGTTAGGCTGCTATGTTTAATTCTGCTGCAACATAACTCATAAAAAAACCCTTTTTTTCTCAGATGCTCTGTCTGGGGGGGGGGTTGGGGCTTTCCTTGTGAGTGTCCGCCTCGCTGTCTTGCCCAGCTTGGAGGCAGTCTAGTCACTATTTGCTTGCCAAGGCTCTGTCCTGGTAGTGTGAGGTTTGCCGTGTTGCTGCAGGCTCTGCCCTTCTGCTGTGGTCTCCGCCCTGTTGCCACGGACTATGCCCTGCGGCAGAGTCTCTCTGTTGTACCTGGTTGCCTCGGCAATGGCAGGCTGCATCAGCAATAGGCGTGTACCTCAGTTGGGGCTGATTGCCTCGGTAATGGTGGACACCCCTCCTTCACGGAGCTGCACTTTAAGAAAACCTTCTCACCAGGAGCGTTTGGAATCGCCGTTTTGTTTGTTGCACTGCGCTACCCCAAACGCCGTGTCCCTGGGATTTCCTGGGCTGGCTCACTGTCCAAGTCCTGTTCAGTCTCAAGTTCAGCCCTCTCAGGTCTCAGTTTGCTGGTTCAACAGGGCACCCGTAACAGTGCGCTTTTGTATGGAGCGCTGTGGAGCGCCTCTGCGCTCTGGCGCAGGCCGCAGCCGCACCGGCTGCCGGCTACACCAGCCAAGACCTCTGCCTGGCATCCCATCTCTCTTTTATACCTGGGAATTTCCCCGTTCTGTGGGCAACTAAGATCTGTCTGGAAATGCGTCCCTGACTCACCCTCTCCACGCATCCAGTGAGAGCTTCAATCCTGGGTTGTTCTCACAGCGCCATCTTGAGTCCTCCCCAACAAATGGAAACTTTTATGATGACTTCTATCATTATAAGACCAGAATCCCAAAATATAAATGTAAGTGTGGACAAAAAGCACCTCAGTGTTGAGAAAAATACACAGTACTCACCAAACCTAAATGTTATGCATGCTTATGGCTATTATCTGATGAGATCATGTTTATGGATCTATAGATTATAGAATTAAATACTTAAAATATTTTATAAAGAAATACTGAGTGCCCAGAGAGGGGAGAAGTGAAGTACTATGTAACCAGGGCAGTATATTGTGCTGGGGGAATGGAGCAGCCTAAATAAACCATAAGTTCTCTGCCCATATCAAACTATCATATACATCAATGTCAGAGGAATCTTTCCAAAACTCAATGTCAGTTTGCTGTTCAAAACCTGTTAACAGAGCAATGATCCCCATTGAGAATCAAATTCATATATGCTCTCCTAAAGATAATTTTCTCTATTTCAAGAAATTTTTGGACACACCAAACCCCATTACAAACCATGTATGTTTCATGGACGCCACCATTAGACTTCTGAGGTTCATCCTAATTATACATAGTCCAGCATTTTTATCTTGACATTTAAGACCCTCTACAAAACCTCAATATCATATCTACAATAGCTATAATGCCTTTACTTTCTACCTCATTCTCACCCCTCTTGACCAAACACATAGACCCATTTTTGCAGAACACAACTTACCCATTGTCTTCCCAAAATTTCAGAATCAGATGTATCTATCTTGTCTCTCAATCTTGTTTGCAACTTTTCCTTTTGTCTGCAATGCCTTTCTTAGTCTTAACTGGTTATGTAATTTCTTCCATCTCTTTAATAAAGGCCATTTCAGTCCCATATACTCTGCCAAATCCTTTTCAGTCAATATTGACCATCAAAAGTCATGATCTATTGGTGATAAACTGGTGTGGGGAGGAGGGGGGAAGAAACTTAGCAAGGCCTGCTTGTTCAGATTCTTTTTAGCATCTCTGTGTAACATTTCTTCCCTCCAGGACACCTGTCACATGAAGGTTTTCAAGAGAGAAGGTCAGAGAGACTTTTCTGCTCTGCGGTTTTCTTTATTTCCTTCAGCTTAAAATACTTAGTACTCCAAGATGCCGTTTTAGAGCACTGTGTTCTGAGACTTGACATTGCCTTTATCACTCATTTGAGAATTCATGTTATTTTTAATTTATCCTTTCATACATATATGTCAAATCTCCCTAACTCAATTGTAAACCCTACAATGGTAAGGACTGTGTTTTATGCATTTTGGCTCAAAGATAAAATATTGCAGAGAGTAATGCCATGTTTCTTCAGACTGTAGTAAAATCTTTAAGAAAACAAACACAATGTAGCTTAATTTCCCATGTAAATATAATTATCTGACCCAAGCATGGATATAAAAACAAAACGACATTTTAAAACAGTTGAAAAGTATTCTAGAATTCGGTAGAATTACAATCAGTCACCACTAGATGGAGAAAGTGATTTTCTTAGTTGGAGTGAATTTGAAGCTTTTCATTTGAAGAATCACGAATGCTTGCTTAGGCCTCAGATGGTTATTGTTGGCAGTTTATCAGATTATCAATATCTTCAAGAAGATTTTCTTTATGATTTTATAAAAAGTATTCTCTATCTTCCTTTTTCAAATCCCACCCCTCTAAAGGCAAAACAAAAATAAAGCAACAGACGTAACTAAATAAAACATATTAAACAAATGATTTTAAATATACCTTAAGACTTGGGGTGAGATTTCATATAATTTCATCACACATTAGCATAATTAATGCCTTTTTATAATAAAATAAATATGATGTTTGTAGACCTTTATAGACTTCATTGTCTTTCAGAATGTCATGCTGTTTGACTGCTATTGTTACATGTTTATAACGTGCCTGCATCAAGTGCAAAAACTTTTGCTTCAATTGACTTTTGTTTTGAAAAGCCCTGTTTTGTGTTCCTTCCAAAAGGTAAATTTGAAACCCAGAAAAAAATTAAATTTACGTAACTGTGAAAATCACTTTTCACTAAGGACAAAATTGATATCATTGCAATTGATTAGAAAGTGAAACCCTTCACCTTTCTTTCTTTCTTCCCCCCCTCTTTTTTTTGGTAAATGTTGTTACTTTTCTATAACTGTAGCAGAAATGTTAGAATTATCATAAATGAGCTTTTGCGCATGCTGTTATTTCATCTTCTGTAAAAAAATTTCAATCATATTCTTAATGTTTCTGTTTCCAAGCCAACTGTTTAATGCTCAAGGCTTTATTTCAGACTGCAGTTCAGACTATTCATTTATGCTAACAGTAGAGCTTGAACAATACTGTAAATTAAAGAAAATGTAATTTTGGGATTTGTCTTATAATTTACCATTTTCAAAAAGCACTCTCTGAAGAAATTAATAGCTTAAATATTACTGGAATAATGAGGATCAAGTTTGAGGAAAATATAGCTTGAAAGTCTATTGCTGAAAATGATGGAAATAGGCATTTTTTATTGCTATCCAAGCAAATATAATACCATACCATTTATCTCTAATTATCCCTAAGAAAAAGAACAAGAAGCACTGAAAAAACAAAGAGTAAAGATTTAAATGGATCTGTTATTCTCCTGCTTTCCCTCACCTACTATTTCTGTTATTATAAATATTAACAAAAATCAGCAAATAGAACTAGAGAGTAAAAACAGAAGGCTGATATATTCTTTGGGTCAACAAAGAACTTCTATGCAGCACATCAAAAATCTTGGGTCTATTATTCTGGGAAAATATCCTCGCATATAATCCAAATGTTCATTTTCAAATCCATTCATGTTCAACGAAGTGTGTGATTTTTCTATTCAAGTTAAAGAAAGCCAGATTGAGAATTTATCTAAATTCAGTTAATTATATTTGGTCAAGCATTGTCCTTGGCATGAATATTCTCCAGATCTAAAATTTTTATACTTTTAATCAGCTATGGCTACAGGGGTCATTGGCTGCAAAAATAGAAATTTTAATTACCTCAGCATACCATGCTATAACTAGACCTTTATATTTTGTGTTGTTTCTTCCTGTCCAAATAAATGGTTGGGTTTATGCAACAAATGTATCCTACAGAGGTAAAACAGGGACAAACAACATGGAACAGTTCAGTGAAATTAATTTGTATCTTAATGGAGCTTTGTGAAAGTTTAAAGCTTCATTTCTGAATGGTAAGTAGCTGCTGTCAGCCATTTGCATTGTATCTCTTATGGCACAGTCATCATTTGGGCTGGGTAGCTTCACCACCTCCTAATTAATTTTTTAAATTATACCACAAGAAATTGACACATTGTCTTGATGCATTATATCTGTGATCTTGGAGCTTTGATGCCTCACTTACCACCACCCTCCCCAACTTGTGAGAAAGACTTCTCTCCCTTGTAAAGGCAGGGATGTGACACAGAAAAGAAGCAGGCAGAATTTTTACACCTCCTCTTGTCAGTCTGGATGATTCACTAAGCTTGGTAGGCTGTATGCCCTGTATCAATACAATTACATAATCATTACCTGTAAGTTAAATTACTTCACACACCCACTGGCAAAAATGTAACAATAAAGCTATTTTTATGATTTTTCCCCTTCAAAGTAATTATATATAGTTGAGAAACTAAACTACATTCAAACTAATGTAACTTCAAACATTACCTTTCTCCTTATAAAACTTTTTGCTCTTCTTACCTTGTACTGTACTGAGTTTAAAAACAGAAAAAGAAGAAGAAAAACTAGGTATAGTGGAGAGATAAATTGTTCAGCTATGCAGCAGATACGTACAGAAAAAAATTAACGGAAACTGGTAGCATTTTCACACTGCCTAACAGGTAGTAGGTGCTCAAAAAGCATCCATTTAAATAATGTTAAATATATAAATTATTTTCAAAGTGACTGAAAAAATGACTGGTTTCCAAGAATAAAAGTGTACATAGAGAATCATTTTTTGACAATAAATGCAAGCATCACAAAAATTTCCATGAATTAAGGAAAATAAAGATTACTTTATGATTTTATAATTAGCTACTTTTGAAAATTAATGTCCCTAACTTCTGGGCATTTAAAAGATTTAGTGATAAGAGGAAGCTGTGTAACCTCAAGGGGCATGGGTTTGAATCCAACACAGGTTGTCAGAGAAAGTTGATACCATTTGACAACTGCTTTGTGAAATGAGCTGGTCTGAGTCCAGTGGACAGATGTCCATATCACAAACTGCTCTAATTGGCAGTCTTTGCAGAGAAGCCAAGAATTGAATAGGCCTGGAATCTGAACCCTCTTCTCACTCTCTAGAGGGGCAGACAGAGGTACACTCATAAGGGAAGCTTAGAATTGCTGGTGGCAATCATATATATGTTTTATGGATAAACAGAGGACTTTGTGTTTCAAAGCTGTCAGTCTAATTTTTCAATATATTGAAGTACTTTAAATAAGGCCCTCTAAAGTGGATGAAAGTGTTTATTTTTGCTGTAAATTTATTATTGCAAGCTTGCATATTGTTAAAGAAAAAATAGAGTTAGACAGTAAAGTGGTAAGAACAGATTTTTATTTGGGAACGATTGCAGTAGGAGAAAAGAGACCTCAGTATACAACTGGGCTCAATTTTGAACACAGCATGGACAAGTGAGGACTTAAGAGTTAGGTAGGGCTTGTTGGATGGAAAATTACTAAGAGGAAGCATCAGAGGTAAGGAGGAGGGGATTCTGGCTAAACCAAGGTGATCTGAAGGCAGGCTACAGTGATCTAATATCACTTGGGACAACTTGGGTATGAGGAATTTGCTCAGATATCCAGGTGATCAGATATTGAAGGCAGAGATTCTCACTAAACTGACTTGGAAGCATTTTTGCTAAAACAGGGTGGTGCAAAGATGGACACAGAAGTCCAAAGGTTGAGGCCTGGTAGAGGTGAGGATTCAAAGGAGTCTGATTCAAGTTTGATCAAGGACACAGTCTTTGTCAATATCCTGTGTTTCTCATATAAAAATGTGTACTGTTGTTGGATTTAAAGACTATCACTAGTCAGCTAAAAATATCACACATGCCATGAAAACTGGCAAGTAAAATTCAGTAAATACTTGAACTTAGAATATTTTGCCTGTGGCTCAAAATGAGCCCAATCTGCTATAGCTTGTGTGCCACATTGAAGCAGACATTCCCAAAACTTGAGAAATCAGAGGGACTGAATTGCTGGACATACTGTTTTTAGAATTAATGACATAGCAATAGGCTTGATACAGGAAAGTGGATAGTGACAACTGCCTATCTGATACAATTTTAGCAGCTATAAGAATGCCTACTGTTCCCACAAGCTTGAAATTCCAGGCCTGAAGTATTATTGTTTGACTTTGGTTTTAATTTCTTGGGAGAGGTTGTTTTCTAACCATGATTCACAGAACACTACTTGTTCTATAGGTGCTCTGCTAAAAACAAAAACAAAACCCCCAAATCATGAAAAAAGAAAAACCCAGATATTAGAAATGCATATGTGTGTATGTGTGTTTGGGGTGGGAATTCCATAGTTACATAAATTTGGGAAATATTTGGTTAAGTAATGTTAAGTAGATTTATTTATGCAGAATTTGAAGAGCCTTTAAAGTACAAACCTGTCTGTTGACTCTCAAAGAAGGGAGAATATGCAGCATTTTATATAACAGATATTAACACTGCAGGAAACTAGTGTTCCCAGGAACACAGATTGAGAAATGCTCTTCTCAGTTATGTAGACTTTAGTGTTCACTAATTGCTAATTATTACCTGATAGGATTTTCAAAGGAAAGGGGGGATGTAGGCAGAATCTGTTACCAGTAGTTATTGGAGCCTAATTGTTTTCCACAGTTTTGCTGCCATCACAACACTGTTAAAAAATAAAACTGTCTTCAGAATGGAAAATCGTTTGCTCTTTGAGAAGTTGGTGGATTCTCAGTAGAGTGTTACTCCTGGTAAACTCTTCTCAGTAAATCTTGGGGCAGTACACTTTCTTGCCACATTCAAATCCTTTGGCGTCCTTTCTCTTGAAGCCTGTTGTGTTCCTTTTCTGCTTGCTTGAGATTGTCATGGCAGGCCAGAGAGTAAAAAATATTTGAAGTTATACAATTGTATAAGAGAAAGGTAAACCCAAGGGTCAGTTAAAGTAAAACTGAGTGCTGGGTCATCTGACAGCACTGACTTACTAGTTTTCAAAGCTGAAACCAGGGAGTGGTCCTCAACCCTGGCTACACAAAATAATATTAAACAAACAAAACAAAACAAAACAAACACAAACACTGGTGCCTGGGTCCTATGCTTACAGATTCAGATTTAATTGATTTGAGAGTAATCAAAGCATTGAGATTTCTGAAGTCTCCCAGGGGGTTTTTCGTGTAGCCAGGATTGAGGAGACATGCTTTTGTGTTGATAATTCTCACATGCCTTTAACCGGCTACAGATCTATTATTTAAAATTTGATCAGGAGATTCAAGGATGATCTAATTTGTGTTGGAGTCACTTGAAGAGCCTAACTACTGCATCCTTTGGCACCCATGTGCCATGCTCTACTTCCCACCAGATGCATAATTGTAGAAAATAACACGAGCGTGAATAAAAGGAAAGCCTTTTGATAAGTGTCTCTGTGATTTTTGCCATTTTTTAAAGGAAAAATATCCTAAACATATTATTTGGTATTCAAGATATACCCTACACTGAAACAACCAGGAAATTACCCAATGTATCAGGTCAAACAAAAATTCTAATTTAGAAGCCAGTGCAGTTTTATTTGTAAGAGTCCCTGAGAATTCATTGAGCCTGGGATAAGGAGATCCATTTATATTGTCTGCAACCACCTCCAGATATAGTTATATTTCTAGCCATTCTGGTGTAGGGATGGCTGTCAGGAATACTGTGCCAACTCACTCCATGTTAGAGCGTAAAGTTTCAGGGCCAGAGTCTTATCATTATATCAAGGTGTCTTATGAAACTGCCACTGGTAATCTGTGGGTAGTAGAGAAGAAAAACGCTTTAGAGATGCATCAAACCAGAGCTAGCCTGTGGAAAATTTTTCCAATCATCATACATGGAAAATTGTAGGATTTCATTTTCACTGACTCCAGTTAAAGAATTTCTATCCTGTCAGGCATGTACTTCATAATAGAGCTGAGTTGATTATAAATGCACCACTAACTTGTAGCACTATTGTTATTCTTTCTATGGAGAATATTGCAAAATTACTGCCATAGGAAGAATTCAAACAATATCTAGCCAAAAACATGGGAAAAAATAATATAAGTGTATCAGATAGTTAATTCACAAAATAATAAGATACTTATAGCATTTATCAGCTTTAAGAATTTTTCAATTCACTTTGTTTTGATTGTGGTTATTAAAAACAGGTATTTGCTTTTATACTTAAATTTGTGCTATTTTAATTAAAGATAGTACCTCCAGATTATATAAGATTTATGTACCACAAAACCTGTATCTACTCTTGTTATATTGCTCATAAAATGAATTACAGTAGTATTCTTTTTTATGATTTTTGTTACGTTGATCTAACATGCTTCAGGTAAAAGAACAGAAAATAATAATCCCCCTCTCTCTCTGTAAAGGAAAGTCTTGGTTGATGGGAGTCAACTTTAAAGAATGGTGATGGGTCTTCAAAAAGGCCTGGATTTGGGTGAAGAACAGGAACTAAAAATAAGAAAAGAATAGACATCAGAAAGACAAGAGAAAGACTAAAAGACTGTGAAATTTGCAAAGGAAAAGAAAGATAAGGCAAAAAGTGGAAACAAAAATAAAACAATTAATAGAAAACAGAAAAAAGAAAGGCAAGAGAAGAGAGGGTAGACAAAATATCAGGTGGCTTTATAATGGTTACTGACAACTGATATCCCATTTGGTTCCTTACTGAAGCTGATTGACAGGTGGGAATATCTACCTTTTCTTTAGAAATGACCCAGCAAAACTAAAGAGTATTGTGCTAGCTGCTTGACCACTATGAATCCACACAGAAATTCAGGTAAAGAATGTGGTCCTCTAGATTTCTGAAGACACACCACTAAAATTATACCAAGATTCCATGGGGTTTTGATAGATTCATGTTTAGGTTATAATCTCTTAGAAAAATTTAGAGATTATCTCAGTCTTCATTCTATACAATAGTTATTCTTAAGAACAATATTCTAAAAAATAATGTATTCAAGTGAACAGATACAAAGACTATAGGCTTGTTTCTATGTAAGATACCAATTTCATTTTGGAACAGTTCAACTTGTTAGAAAAGTATTTTGCTTGTTGAACCTGAAATCCACTTTCCTGTAACTTCAAATCCTCAAACTTAGTATTGTTTTTGTTTTTGTTTCTTTGTTTTGTTTTTTGAGACAGAGTTTCACCTTGTCACCCAGGCTGGAGTACAGTGGTGTGATCTCAGCTTATTGCAACCTCTGCCTCCTGGGTTCAAGAGATTCTCATGCCTTGGTCTCCTGAGTAGCTGGGGCTATAGGCGTGCACCATCACACTGGTTAATTTTTGTATTTTGTATTTTTTATTTTTGGTAGAGACAGGGTTTCACCATGTTGGCCAGGCAGGTTTTGAACTCCTGGCCTCAAGTGATCTGCCCACCTTGGCCTCACAAAGACATCTTAACTGGGATTACAGGCATGAGCCACTGTGCCTGGCTGTACTAAGTATTGTTATTTGCAACAATACTGTTTTCATTAAACATCTTCAAGTATTTAAAGACCTCACCTACACTTGGTGTGACATGGTTTACCCTCAGGATTTCCCATCTCTGAACATAATCTTGGTGATATGGTTTGGCTATGTCCCCACCCAAATCTCATCTTGAATTCCCACCTGTTGTGGGAGGAACCCAGTGAGAGGTAATTAAATCATGGGGGCAAGTCTTTCCTGTGCTGTTCTTATGATAATGAATAAATCTCATGAGATCTGATGCTGGAGAGGATGTGGAGAAAAAGGAACACTTTTACACTGTTGGTGGGAGTGTAAATTAGTTCAACCATTGTGGAGATCTGATGATTTTAAAAAAGAAGAGTTCCCTTGCACAACTCTCTCTTTTTGCCTTCTCCCATCCATGTAAGATGTCACTTGCTCCTCCTTGTCTTCTGCCATGATTGTGAGGCCTCCCCAGCCCTGTGGAACTGTAAGTCCCATTAAACCTCTTTCTTTTGTAAATTGCCCAGTCTCAGGTAGCATGAAAACAAACTAATTCACCTGGATAGCTCTCTCTCAATGCATTTCAAGCAGAGATGAACATGGTTCTCTGAGTAGAGACAGACTTACATAGGGACTATTTCACATTGTAATCCCATTCAGTGGGCTATGTTTAAATTAACTTTAGTCACTTTGGCACAGTGTTGGCCCAGAGTAAGCAAATCTAACAGAATCACCCAATTTCTACTTGCTTCATTTATTAGTTATTTCTTCCAGGATTACCAGTAACTCCTTTCCTGACTAGTTGGTAACAGTGTGGATGAGGAAATTTGGGCATAACTCTAGAAGTGTTCCAATAGGATTTTCTGTGATGATGAAAATGCTACATCTATGCTGTATAATATGGTGACCATTAATGATGTGTAGCTACTGAGTATTGAAATGTGGCCAAAGGACAGGTTTAGGAACTTCCTTTTGAAAGGTTGACATTGTTACATTAAGTAGCACACTTACTTTTTTAATTGATACATAATAAATGTACATTTTTGGGGGTGCATGTGATAATTCAATATATTCATATAGTTTGTATAATTGGGTTATCTGTCAAAGCAACACACTTTTAATATCGTTTTCCAACTTTGAATTTCCCTACACTCTGCTGCCACAAGTTTCAGTCTATCCATCTTATTCACAAAGATAACATGAGATATTTTGTCAAAAATCTTAGGGAATATCTGATGCTGCTTTAACAGCAGACATACTGTTTAATGAAGAAAGTTACATAGTTTTACGTGTGTGTGTGTGTACATGTGTGTGCATAATTATGTGCTAACAAAAATCCTTTTGGAAAGAACATAGAGACAAAAGATATATATTAAAATAATCAGATTAGGTGTTATGGGGTTGAGGAGACTGGGAGAGGAGTATGGGGATGAGAGAAAAAATAAAACAACTGAAAACAAGACACAAGGCTTAACCATTGATGATAAGATGCTAGGAATGAAAGAGTGTGGTTAATTCAGTCTTCTATGTCTGCAGCCAAAAAGAGATACATTCAGTTTACGGGACCTTTCTGATTTTTCCAGGCCAGTAACTTTATACCTGAGGGTGAGGCAGGGTGAGAAAATTAAAAATCAGATTAATTTCACCTAATTCCTTATTCAGCCATTTCCTAGCAGCATCATTTCTCAAAGAACTCATACTGGCTCTTAGTAATCAGTGCACAGTTTGGCTTTTTTTCCCCTTGGTGTAGTTAATAAAAGTCAAGGAAAACCTTTTTTGAACAGTATTTACTTAGCACCTGGCAAGCCAAAAGAGTGTCTAGTTATCTATTTTGTCTCTTAGATATATATATATATAATCAGGGTCACAAATTCAAGTTTGAAACTAATTGCTTGGGAAGTTGTATAAGGGCAGTGATTCCTGAGTTTCTTTTTATTTTGTTTTATGTTTTTAGTTGCTTTGGTCTTATTGCTTGGTCCTTTGTATATGGGAGCAGACTGCTTTAATATTTTTTATAATAACTTGAAACAGGATATAGACAGTAAAATTTTTAGTATGCTGCTATGGTCTGAATGTTCATATTTCCTCCCTCTCTCCAAATCATATGTTGAAATCCTAACCCAAAGGTGATAGTATTAGGAGGTCGGGCCTTTGGAGGTGAATAAATCATGAGTGCTCTTCACCTATTAATGGGATTGGTGCTCTTATAAAGGAGACCCCAGAGAGCTGCCTTGCCCCTTCCACCTTGTGAGGATGAGTGAGAAGGCACCACTCATTAACCAGGAAATGGGCCCATCTCAGACACTTAATCTGCCAGCACCTTGATCTTGGACTTCCCAGCCTCCAGAACTGCAGGAAATAAGTTTCTGTTGTGTATAAGCCACCCAGCCTCTGGTATTTTTTTATAGCAGCTGAAACAGACTAAGACATTAGCTGATGACATTAAATTCTTCCAGGTAATAGAACAAAAAGTACTGAAGAACTAATGAAGTTATGGCATATATCCTTAAGTATTAGTAAAGACTATTACTTAGATAACAATTATTCCGGAACAAGTAAACTCAATAAATATTTATAGAGTTCTCTATTTTAAATACACAAAATATTGATTGGCCATTATAATACCCATTTTTAGAATGAAGCAATATTCCTGTTCTCTCTCCCTCTTTTTCTTCCTCTTTCTTCCTCTCCTTCTCTCCTTTTTTTACTTTTCAACATCCTAGTTCCTCACCTCTACTCAATACATTCCTCTGAACACCTGATTCCTTGTGATTCTCCCGTCCCACTGAAACCTCCAATCCAAAAAAGAAAAAAAAAAAAAAAAAAGAATCACCCGAGGTTTAATCTCAGATTCTCAAGTCTGTATCCCAGAGATTTTGAGTCAGAAGGTCTGAGATGAAACCAGGAAATCTATTATTTTTAAGCTTAAATTCTCATTGTTTTACTTCTCCAGATGATTTCAATGTACAGCTAGGTTTAAAACCTCGGGATCAGAGAACAAGTACTTTTTTTTCCTACAAAAAGAAAAAAAAAAGCCAATTATTCAAACTAGCAACCTGTTGAATGCTAGATTAAAAGTTGTACCTCAAGAAAGACATAGTGAAACAATTATAAATCTAGAGAATAGTACCTATAGAGACAGGGGAACTAATGTAAGATTGGGGGAAAAAAAAAAGCAAAACTGTTCTATCTGAGAAAATGAATGCCTAGAGAAGATGGCAATAAACTTTGCAGAATACTAAGGAATATGAGTAAAATGAACCTCAATTTAATAAAGTACAGCTACTATAACTAGGCTACATAGACCGATGATTTTCTGGGGCTTTATTTAATTTTGAATTTTATCCTCTCTGTTTTTATACTATACATACCCCCTCTCACAGGATCTAATAGTTATTCATACTAAAATATGGGAGATCAAGGGTGTTACATAGGAATTTAGGAATTACCACATTGGGTTGCATTTATGATCAGCCCAGCATTCTGTTTAAGTGGGACTTCCAAGATGTGGAAGAAAGTGCTTTTACACTGGGTGTAGTAGGTTTGAAGCAGCTAGAAGCAGTCTTTATTTCAGAAAGTCTGCAAAGAAAAAGCTAAACCAAGGGAATCTAAAATGTTCTGTTCCTCAAGGGAAACTGAAATGAGACTTGTGAGTTAGTTCATTTATAGCTTGAGTGAACAAATGCAATTTTCTATAACTAACATAGTCTTCAGATTAAGTGGACAAATACAATTTTCTATTGAAAATATGTTCATTATATAGTGATTAAAATATTTAATGTATTATAATAACTTATTTAACAAACCTGTAATTCGTGACCTGGTCAGGTCATTGGATCACTGATCTTCTCATCCTCTTTTTTTTTTTTTCATTTTTATTGATCATAACCTAATTGTTCCAGTCACCCAAACTATAAACTTTGGAGCCCTCTTAAATTTCTTTCTTTAAACATTTTTATTATTTTATTTTGTTTTTATTTTTTAAAAGGTTTATGGGCATATAGTATGTTATATATTTATGGGTTACATAAGATGTTTTGATACAGGCATGCAATGCAAAATAGGCACATCATGGGAATGGGGTATCCATGACCTTCAAGCATTTATCCTTTGAATTGCAAACAATCAAATTACACTCTTTATTTAAAAATGTACAATTATTATTGACTATAGTCACCCTATCGCACTATCAAATGGTAGGTTTTATTCATTCTTTCTAGTTTTCCTTGTACCCATTAACTATTCCCACCTGTCCCTGAGTCCTCCACTACCCTTCCCAGCCTCTAATAACCATCCTTCTACTCTCTATGTCCATGAGTTCAATCGTTTTGATTTTTAGATTCCACAAATAAGCGAGAACATGCAATCTTTGTCTTTCTGTGCCTGGCTTATTTCACTTAAAATAATGATCTCTAGTTCTATCATATTGCAGCAAATGTCTGGATCTCATTCTTTTTTTATGGCTAAATTGTACTCCATTGTATAGATATATCATATTTTCTTTATCTGTCCATCTGTTGATGAACGCTTAGCTATTGTAAACCCTATCTATTGTAATATCTATCCATTGGATACCCTAGCTAATATCTATCTGTTGGATACCCTAGCTATCCAAACCCTAGCTATTGTAACACTGCTGCAACAAACATAGGAGTGCAGGTATTTCTTTGATACACTGCTTTCCTTTCATTTGGGTGTATACCTAGCAGTGGGATTGCTGGATCGTATGGTAGCTCAATTTTTAGTTTTTTGAGGAATCTCTAAACTGTTCTCTGTAGTGAATTAATTTACATTCTCAGCAACAGTGTACAGTGTTCCCTTTTCTTCACATCCTCGCCAGCATTTGTTATTGCCTGTCTTTTGGATAAAAGCCATTTTAACTGGGGTGAAATGATATCTCATTGTAGTTCTGATTTGCATTTCTCTGATAATCAGTCATGTTGAGTACCTTTTCATATGCCTGTTAGCCATTTGTATGTCTTCTTTGGGGAAATCTCTATTCAATTTTTTTTTTGGCCATTTTTTGATTGGCTTATTAGATTTTTTTCCTCTCGAGTTGTTTGAGCTCCTTATATGATCTGCTTATTAATCCCTTGTCAGATAAAGAGTTTGCAAATATTTTCTCCCATTCTGTGGGTTGTCTTTTCACTTTGTGGATTGTATCCTTTGCTGCGCAGAAGCTTTTTAACTTGATGTGATCCCATTTGTCCATTTTTGCTTTGGTTGTCTGTGTTTTGTGGTGTATTATTCAAGGAGGTCCTCCTAAGTTTCTTCCCCAGTAGCCACAAAATCCAACTGGTCACCAAGTCTTCCTTAATGTTTCTAGAATTTTCTCCTCTGTACCTTCATTTTCTCTGCTCAGATTCAAACTCTCATGATAACTCACTTGGAATATTGCAACAGTTTTCTAGCTAATCTTGTTGCTTTGGGAGGAATCGTCTATTCCAGGGGTTGGCAAACGATATCGCTTACTGGCCAAATTCCATCTGTATCTTCTTTGGGGAAATCTCTATTCAATTTTTTTTTTGGCCCTTTTTTGATTGGCTTATTGGATTTTTTTCCTGTCGAGTTGTTTGAACTCCTTATATGATCTGCTTATTAATCCCTTGTCAGATAAAGAGTTTGCAAATATTTTCTCCCATTCTGTGGGTTGTCTTTTCACTTTGTGGATTGAATCCTTTGCTGCGCAGAAGCTTTTTAACTTGATGTGATCCCATTTGTCAATTTTTGCTTTGGTTGTCTGTGTCTTGTGGTGTATTATTCAAGGAGGTCCTCCTAAGTTTCTTCCCCAGTAGCCACAAAATCCAACTGGTCACCAAGTCTTCCTTAATGTTTCTAGAATTTTGATGTAATCCATTCTCCACCCTGCAGTCAGAGTAATATTTCAAAACTCAAATCTCATTATGTTATTCCTACTTAAAATCCTGCAACAACTCCTCATCATCCACAGAATAAAATTCAGATACTTCTATACCAAATATAATTCACAGGACCATTATTCATTTGCCCCCTGCCTGCTTTTCTAGTCTCATTGCTTACCATATTCTATTATGACAAAGTACGTGCAGTGTAACAGATGTGTGGTATTTCTCCTCAAGTTTTTGCTTCTGGCAAACACAGTCAGTTTTCAAGATTATGCACAACTGTTGATACTTAAATAGGCTCTCTAGATCTCTCCAAGCAGAAGGGAATACTTCTGTGAATTTATCATTTCTTCCTCTTATCCTTATAACTGATAGTACTTATTTGAATGTATTGTTATTTTAAATGACTTCTCTGTTTTTCTTTAGGGATTATAAGCCTTTGGAGGCTCTGAATGGTGTTTTATTTATTCTAATATCCCTTGTACTGCCCATAGTGTTTTGTATGCAATAAATACTTATGAAACATTTGCTGAATAGATGAATTAAAAAAACTTTAGCTTAGTCTATCTTAAATACACTTCCATGTGATCTGTAGAAAAGTAAACTTTTTGCCATGATAACACCAAAATGCTACTGATTACTCTTATGCTAAAATTTGTTGAGAACAATAAAAACACAACACTTCCCCATAAAGTTATACAATGGAAGAAGAAAAATCAATTAAAATCAGAGGAATGCAATTTTTTTTACAATGAGAAAAACAAGGAAATGGCTTTGTTATTGACTATGATTATAAACATGTTGCCTCTGAGTCTGCTTCTGAGGACTTCATTTTGGAGTCTTGTTTTCTGAGCCCCCATAATTCTAATATGCATGGGCTCTGGATAACAGAAAGTTGCAGTTTTACTGGCTTGAGGTAAAAAAGGAGTGAATTCTAGGCTGGCAGAAAAGCTGGAAGGATTGAGGGGGAAATTCTTGGAAGGGAAGGAGCTGCGGAGGGAGTCCACCTTAAAATTTGTATATGAATTCCACCCAAACCTTCACTTGACTACTATATATGCCCAAGAGACTTCAGTGTTCTGCTGAAAATCAGCAGCTGGAATATGAAAGAATTGGGCAGAAATTTTAGCTGCTGCCCACTATAAGAGAGATAGAGTTTGGATTCTGAGATTAACCAAGTTAACTACCTGCTAGGACAAAAATAACGTAGATTCCAGAGTCTCTATTATGTAGCTATTGTAATGTCTAGAATATGATAAAAAAAACTTGGTGTGCAAACTTATGGGAAAATGTAATCTATAGGAGAAAATGCAATTATTCAGATCTAGTTCCCAGATGATTCAGATGCTACAACTAAAACATAGATATTGAAAAACTGCTATTATAAATACATTAAACAAACTTAAAGAAAATATAATTCATTAACAGAAAATTTTGGCAGAGAACAAGAACCAAAAAAGAGCCAAAAATTATAGAAATGAAAAATACGTTCATTAAAATTAAACATTCAGTGGGTGAGATTAAAAGTAGATTAGATATGGCAGAAAACAACAGTCAGTAAACTTGAGGGTGGATCAATACAAATTATTAATCTGAAGAGCAGAGAAAAAGAAGAAAAGAATGAAGGAAAATGAATAGTATCTCAGCGGCAAATAGGACAATATCAAGAGGTCTTTTTTTTTAGATGGAATTTCGCTCTTGTTACCCAGGCTGGAGTGCAATGGCGCAATCTCGGCTCTCTGCAACCTCTGCCTCCTGGGTTCAGGCAATTCTCCTGCCTCAGCCTCCTGAGTAGCTGGGATTACAGGCATGTGCCACCATGCCCAGCTAATTTTTTGTATTTTTAGTAGAGACAGGGTTTCACCATGTTGACCAGGATGGTCTGGATCTCTTGACCTTGTGATCCACCCGCCTTGGCCTCCCAAACTGCTGGGATTACAGGCTTGTAATTACACCTCGCCCGGCATCAAGAGGTCTCTTATATGTGTAAATAGATCTTCGGAAGGTGAGGGGATAGAATAGGGAGGGAAAAAACATTCTGAAATATAATGGTTGAAAATTTATAAGAAACAAACTTTCAGATCTAAGAAACAACAAACTCCAAAGAGAATTATTACAAGGAACACCACACATAGGCACATCATAATCAAAATCATAAATCTTAGAAAATCTTGAAAGCAGCCAGAGAAAGACAATATCTTGTAAACAAGGAAATAGCAGTAAGCATTCTCATTCCACTGCCTACATGTCTGAAATCCTTGAGGCCGGCTGACAATGGAACAACATTTTTAGAGCACTGAAAGAAGAAAAAAAGTCAACCAAGAATTCTAAAACAAGAAAAACTACCCATCAAAAATGAAGACGAAACAAAGATCTTTGAAGATAAACAAAAACTGAGAGAATCTGTTGCCACAAGTCTGTAATATAGAATTACTAAAGGGAATTCCTTAGATGGAAGAGAAATGACACAATTGTAACTTGTATGTACGGGAACAGATAAGAAGCATTAGAAATGATAAATATTTGAGTAAATACAAAAGGCTAAACATATTTTTCTATTTTCTCTTAGTTTATCTCTTCTAGGAAACATTTGAATAGAGACAGGGTCTTGCTGTGTTGCCCAGGCTGGACTTGAACTCCTGGGTTCAAGCAATCCTTCCACTTCAGCCTGCCAAGTAGCTTTGACTACAGGCATGCACTACTGTGTCTGGCTCTCTTAATTTCTTTAAAAGGCATTATTAAAAGCAAAAATTACAATACTGCTTTCTGTATTAGTGGTCTTTAGTAACAATAGCACAAAGAATGAGAAGGTAAACAGAACTATTTGGTTGCAAGACTATCATATTTTAAATGAATTAGTATAATTTGCCTGTAAATATATTGTGATGAGTTAAAGATGCATCTCTCTAGATCGACCACTAGAAAAAGAGGCATAGCTAAATAGTCTATAGAATAATTAAAATAAAATTACGAAAAATATTTAACCCCAAAGAGGTCAGAATAGGAGGAACAGAGGAATAGAAATGACGAGAATAATTTGGGCATGGTGACTCATGCCTGTAAACCCAGCAGTTTGGGAGGCTAAGGCAAGCGGATTGCTTGAGCCCAGGAGTTTGAGACCAGCTCGGGAAACATGGTAAAATCCCATCTCTCCAAAAATGCAAAAATTAGCCAGATGTGGGGCCGCTCACCTCCCAGCTACTTGGAGGGCTAAGGTGGGAGAATTGCTTGGGCCCAGGAGGCGGAGGTTGTAATGGGGCCAAGATTGCACCACTGTACTCCAGCCTGAGTGACAGAGTGAGATTCTGTCTCAAAAATAAAACAAAACCCAAACAAACAAAAAACTGAAAAAACTCCCAGAAATGACAAGAATAGGATGAGAAAAATGGAAAATAGCAAAATGAGGTGGATCTAAATCCAAAGATATGACTATACTAAATATAGTTGGATTTAGGCATACCATTAAGTATCATTGTTATGATGAATACTGTAAGAAGCAAAGATTGTCAGACTGTTTAAAATAAGTAAGACCCAATTGTATGTTGTCTGCAAGATATAATTTTTTTTATGAAGGACCAAATAAGTTATAAGAAAAGGACGTAAAAAGTATATACCATGAAAACAATAAGCGCAAAATGTATAATAGAGTAAAATAGTGTCAGAAATAGTGTTGAATGAAACATTATACAGCAATGAAAATGAACAAATAACTATGCACAGCAATATGGATGCTCCTCACAAATAATATTGAATTAAAACCCAGTCACATATAAAAATGCAATTGAATAATTTCATTTATATCAAGTTAAAAAAAAACGAATCTATGGTGTTTGTTGTCAGGATGGTCGTTTTCTTTGGGGGAAGACTGGGTAGTAGGTGCTGGATAAGTAGACAAGGGGACCCTTAAAATGCTGAATAATGTTTTTATTTCTTGATGTGGGTACTTTTTATATCACTGTGCTTACTTTATTACTTGAACTGGACACTTATGACCTGTGTACTTTATAAATGTTATGCTTCAAAAAGAATGTTTGTTTTAGGAGATGAGCTGGATTCAGCTATGTAAAATCTAGAGAAATACTACACAATTAATTAATTGTCTCATCAATAAAATCATAGTGCAAAGAAGGAGTATATTTTGAGGGAAATATATAAAATAAATGTTCAGCTATAAAAATTTAAAATTTTTGCAAACTTCCATAGTTTGGAGCTATGGATAGTGAATCATAATTAATGATAACTCTATAGAATACTTTGTAAATGTTTTTGAAGTTTATTTAGAAAATAGACATAGTACCATACATAAGGAGACCCACATCACTTTATATATCTTGAATTTGCAATAATGTTTTTATTACCATTCCCATGCTTCAAGGTCTCCTTCCTTTTATATTCTTCTACAAAATAAATTTGTTTTGCTGTGTTGAAGATAAGATGCATAAAAAACCTTACATTTTTCTGCATTTTGTGATATGACTCAGAACTGAATTGTTGACTCCAACTTGTAGGGTTGTGTTTTTGGTGTCAGAGATCTGTCATTATCTGGATGTTTGAGGTGGAAAAATCTTGGGCAATCGTTATTTAATTAACTCAGCTTTGTTGGGCTGGTATTTTTCAAACCTCCTCTCCAACATATGAGGTTTTCTGATATTTGGCTTAACAATATATTGCCAAAGTTCCTGCCTTTAGCTCCTTTTTTTCCCCTCAGTTCCTTGACCTAACAAATGGAGGAACACAATTCTAACTTTGGAGATTATTTTCTTCCAACTTTAGCTATCTTAAAACTTCATTGTTCTATTAATTCTTAGCCAGTTTCTTTACTTTTCCTTCGGAATTCCAAGTTCTTCTTTTTCTGATATTCCATTAGGAATGGCTTCAGTCTGAGCATATATTGAAATTTCTATGATTTCTAGAAAGTAAACTAAAACAAATCCAGATTTATTAGCATTCCACATTAGGGTTACTTGTGGTAGGCAGTGGTACCATGTCCCATATTAACAATGACATCATCGGCATTTCTAGCTTTTAGAATTCTAGACAATTGTTTTCCACTTCATTTTACTTTTAAGTGTTTTCTATGCCAATTACCTTTATAGTCAGAAAAAAATTACTAAAATATAGCAATCAATTATGGTGTCTTGGAACTGGCTCTTATTGGTTCAGGAGAACAGATGATGTACATCTTTTCCCAACTTCCTGTTCAGTGACCTCATGTTGATATCATGACATCAGCAATGGTGGGAACATTTACACCATGGAAATTGGCAACTCTAAATTCAGGGTTTTCATTTTAGGGAATCTGCTTACCAGCACTCTATAGGCAAGCAGCATCTTTACATAAGTTGAAGGAGTAGTCAGTTGACTATAAATAGCAACTATAAACACATAAACACAGGAGTTGGGGCCTTCATACATCACTCATTTTGGCAAAACCCAACCTTGGAGAGCTTGGTGAATGGCTTATGGAAAATAAAAACATTAACTTACTGGCTGGTTGGAAGTGAATTCTGGGATGGGAAGAACAATTGAAGCCCTCAACTCTTTGGCTTGCAGTTAAACAAGGCCACAAAGGGCCCGAGAATTATTTTATTCCTTACATAACGGGACATCTTATTGCTTTATTGAGGGCTAACCAAGAAATGGTAAATTTATGTTTTAGCTGCATTTGAGATTTGGGTTACATATAAGTGTTGTGAATTATTGGAATGTGTGACAAAGTAAGTCACCTAAAGTCTTCTTTGGTGACTTTTCAGAGACTAGAATGCTGTTTTTTTGGGGGAGGGGGAGCTGGTGGGAGGTTGGTTTTATTTTTCCTGAAGGCAAAAGGAAAATTACATGGTGTTTTCATAATTTCTTTTAAATTTCTGTGGCTCTATAAACTTCTTTTGGTGGACACATTTTTTGTAAGAATTACATTCACCTAAAAATAGTGGGGGAAGTGCTACTTTCTCTTCCATCAGAGTTACTGGGTCTTACTATAGTGTTTTTCTCATCATGATAGTGTCAGGGAATGAGACTACTGCTGAGGATGCATTATTACTATTCATAGCAGTATTTAAAGACACAAAAATAGAAATGTTGATATTGTGTTTTAATGCATAAATCAAAGCAATTGGAAATTGCTTAAGTGGGCCAGTTTTAAATCTGTTAAATGCAAAAGACTTCTAAATAATACCAAGCAAGAAATATGCTAGAAACTAATTGGAATATTGTGCTCAAAAGTGACTTTAATTGGGGTTCAATTGGATTCAATTAAACAGACATTTGTGACGTATTTAAAAAAATGTGGTGGCCACTATTTTGGAAATTAGAGCATATTAGGAAGACACACAGTGTTGACCTCAAAGAGGTCAAAGCATAGTTGGAGGGGCTGTCACATAAACAGAATAGCCATCATTGTTAGAGACCCACCAAAATCCCGACAACATTAGATCCATGTTATTTTATAAAGTATGCCTAGTTGCCTAAGCTCTCAGCCCCCTAAACTAGCAGGTTGCCTCGTTGTCTGCCATAGTCATGTAATAATTACTACACTGAAAACTATTTTTACATGACAAAATAGCCAGTCAATTGAGGAAAAAGAATCCAGATCTACCGTACAGTAAAAAATTACTTAAATTGGTTGTTTTGTAAAATTCAAAGAGAACAATGAATTATTTTAATAAAATGTTTAGAGTTTGTTACAGTGTTTTCATGATTGCTTTTCTGATTCTGTACTGGCTGTTTGATATAATGAGTAGAATGAACCTCAGAATCCTGAAAATACTGCCACTATCAAGCTATGAAAAAGGATATAGGAAAATAAACATGCCATCCTGTGCAGGTAAAAGAAAATAGTGGCTTATGGGTGTGATGAGTACAACTAATTTGAAAATTAGGCTAGGCTTTGCTTCCACATTATTTTAGTTTTAGGAAGGTGAGGCTATAGCATTAGGGACATTATTGGCATAATGAGAAGAATCCCATTTCTATACAACGAATTGTTATCTGGGAAGAAAATGCTAGTTTAGAAAATTATGAAGTTATCTTTTGACATATTTGTGAAAAAAGCCTTTTAGTTGTTTTCTTCAGATAGGCTGCTATATTCAAAATATTATTTTCAAATTCTATTGAGTTTTATGTGATCAGTATAGTAATTAACAGAATCTTAGATTCTAAAGTAGGCAACAGAGTAAAGAAATCATTTAAAAAAGAAACCAGAGACACAAAAGGAGAAATAATTTTCATAAGAAACCAAAACATTATCTAAAAAGTAAATTGTGATCTGTCTTTATCAGATTCTTCAACAGCCTGCATTGTGAGGTTCTTTAATGTCCAAGAACTTTTCCTTCTGATCGCTTCCTGTTGTATACAGAAGCCACCTGAGATGGACAATTTTAAAAGATGATAAGGTTCTATGTAATAAACCAGTTTTGTTCCTTTTGAAAACTGGTATATGAATAAACCAGATCAATAGAGACTCTTGAAACTCACGTTAGATATTACTTTTACTTCGCTTCTCTTCTTCTAACCTGGTACCTTTAAGTAAAGTGGGTGGGAAAAACCACCCCCTTCAGTGTCAGGCTTTCTCTCCCAGTTCTTTCTGATCTGTTCTTGATTGTAAGAATTAATAAGGAGCAAAATGAACAAAAGCTGGGTCCCAAAGAAGGCAAGAGCCAGAACAAACAACAAACCTAAAAGTCTCACCCTAAAAATGAGACACTTCTCCTCAACAATTGAGGGAATAAACAAAATCTTAAGCCTGTAGCAGTGTAGTTCACCCCACAGCAGAACATCAGCAATGCCTAGGTCTAAAATGGAATAATCTACTCATGACAACAAAGTGTTTTTGATACAATACCCATGAAGGCTTTAGGGGTAGAATAGCATTTCAAATTGAAGAAGGTATCAATTTCAATATCTCTTTCAGAAAGTCTTTTGGTGGCTTATTGTGTAGGTGTGCTATGGATGTAAAGATATAAATTAAGTTCCTTCTGAGTTCAATTAATTAGTTTTATAGGGAGAACTTAGAGTGACTTAAAAAGAAGGCCTCCGTTTTTTTTTTTTTTTTTTTTTTTTGGTGTGCAGTGCAGGTGATATTTATTAACAAGTAGGCTGTGTATAAAGAATATGTTTGTATGCATGCAAAGTGGTATTTTATTGAAGAATGCAAGGTAGGTTGTCATGGAGATTAAAAGCCTTGAAGTGCTATTCACTGGTGTTAGTTATGGTTGCTGGGCACTAGGATATTAGGTTCTGGCACCCTGAATGTTTCATTGTTGTAATAATAATTACACTTTTATCTTCACTGTAAGGGCTATTGAAGTAGGATAAATAAATACAGACACATGAACAAATCTAACTTAAAGGTAAATACAGCAACCCTATGACCCATCCTGGTGCAAAATTATGTAGCTGTGGTTACTATACCTTCAAAATGCTTGATTTTCATTGCAGGGTTACTGAAGCTGTTTATAAGATGAATTTACAAAATGCTCAAAATCTACACTTACATTAAAAAGCAGCAGAAGAATGAAAGCTATTGACAGTTAGTGTAGTCACTGGTAAATATAAAGGTTTCCTTTAGAAGCAGGGGAAACAAATGAAAAGCTTGTAATATGTTTTGCTAGCATTTTCTTGAAATACTGTATTTATATAAGATTTCCAACCTGACTTTGAGCTCTATGTAAAGCATAAAGTGATTTTTCTGGTGTTCTTTTCTCTTCCATGATTAGATGAAATGATCTTGACAAGTTTACCTTAGTGAGAAACTATGTATTTTCTATATAAAGAGAACACCATGCTTGGCAGAATCAGTATGGACATTTTCTTAACCAATATATTAATAGAAGGAGTTGCAATATAGCAAACTATACAACATATACAATATAACATTGAAATTTGCAGCAGTAAGTAATGTGGTTTTCAAAACTGCCTTAACTGATGATTAACTAGAATTATATATATTTATATTTAAACTGACACCACAGAATTCTTTGAAGTCTTGACAGATATGTGGAATATTTAAATGTAGTAATTGCAGTTGCTAAACCTCCTGGGATTCACCTGCTGGAGAGACAGTGACATCTTATACAGGGAAAAATGATTTGTACTGTGGGGGAAAAACTGAAAATGAAGTAATTCCATGTGTGTCTTATGTAACTCTTTGGAAAAGAAGTTTATTGTAACTAATGAATTGGTAATATTCTGTAATAATCCACCATGTGAACAATTATATAATTTGTATAAATGTAGGCATATAATTTAGGTTTTTCAACATTGATTGTAGGTTTCATAATATAGCACAGTTCACAATAAGTAAAACAGACTGCAAAGTAGATCAGCATTGGATTAATGTTGGTGGTAGGAATCTTGGGTTTTTGTTTAAAGGTAGGTTCCATATTACTTTAAATATTTAGATTTAACCTGACTAGAGAATAATTTCCTCCAGGGTGGGAAAGGTGAACCCACTTGCTGGTTGGAAGAGGAGTCTGGTACTCTCATTGCTATTTATAGTTTCTTTCAACAAATTCTTCAGTCTATAGCCTTACTCTCTACCATTCCAAGGTGCTTCTAATTCCCAGGCTTGAGAGCATATGAACCAGCTTGGCTCCTATTGGCGTCATTCACCAGACTCAAGTTTATGCTTTCTTTAATCTGCCAAATCAGTACCATCATCCATCTATACATGCTTTGCCGCTTCCAAATTTATGTCTAGTGGTGTGTTCTGTTCTGTTTGTCTTTGCAGGCTTTCTTCACTGTCATTCAGGAGGGAGTAGAAATAAACTTGCGTTTAATCTGTCATGTATAACAGTAATGCAATTTCTAAAAAGTGCTTGACTATAATGATTTTAAGTACTGTAAGATAATAGCTTAACAAAGTACATAATCTAATTTTCTCCTATAATTTCATAATTCTTGTTGTAAAGAAATACTCCATAAACTCAGTATTTTGAGCTTCAATTATTTTACAATTGTTTTAGTGCCATTAGTGCCTTATGTTCCTTCATGAATCCTTTTTCTAAGTCCATTTGCATCAGATCATTGCTAAATTAATAAAAACATATTTACATAAAACTGTTTATAGAAAACAGGCTTACCATGTTAAGAAGAAAAGCTAAAACTGTTAGAAACAAAAGGCACAAGGACAAAAATGGCTATATCTAATTAATATTAAAGTTGTGAAATCAACCGGCAAAAAGTAATGAAATTGAGAATTTATGTTGGTACTATGGATTTAAGTATAACTTGAGCCTGATGACTTAAAATGATGGCATCAGGTCATATAGGTGATGGGGTAGTCCAAGAATGACTTCTCAAAATCTCAAGTTAATGGCAGCTTTAAGAAAATAATGGAAGATTCTGTGTCTTTTTTTTTCTCCTTCTCTCCATTGCTTCTTCTATATTACCAAATCTACAGATCATTTCTTCATACCTTTGTAACTAAATTTTGTGAAAAACAGAACAGGGGAAAGGATTCCCTGTTTAATAAATGGTGTTGGGAAAACTGGCTAGCTATGTGTAGAAAGCAGAAACTGGACCCCTTCCTGACACCTTACACTAAAATTAACTCCAGATGGATTAAAGACTTAAACATAAGACTTGGCACCATAAAAACCCTAGAAGAAAATCTAGGCAAAACCATCCAGGACATAGGAGTAGGCAAGGACTTCATGAACAAAACACCAAAAGCATTGGCAACAAAAGCCAAAATAGACAAATGGGACCTAATCAAACTCCACAGCTTCTGCACGGCAAAAGAAACAGTCACTAGAGTGAATCGGCAACCAACAAAATGGGAAAAAATTTTTTGCAGTTTACCCATCTGACAAAGGGCTGATATCCAGAATTTACAAAGAACTCAAACAGATTTACAGGAAAAAAACAAACACGCCCATTCAAAAGTGGGCAAAGGATATGAACAGACAATTTACAAAAAAAGACATATATGAGGCCAACAATCATATGAAAAAATGCTCATCATCACTGGTCATGAGAGAGATGCAAATCAAAACCACATTGAGATACCATCTCACGCCAGTTAGAATGGCGATCATTAAAAAATCTGGAGACAACAGATGCTGGAGAGGATGTGGAGAAAAAGGAACACTTTTACACTGTTGGTGGGAGTGTAAATTAGTTCAACCATTTTGGAAGACAGTGTGGCGATTCCTCAAGGCCTTAGAAATAGAAATTCCATTTGACCCAACAATCCCATTACTGGGTATATATCCAAAGGACTATAAATCATTCTACTATAAGGACACATGCACACGAATGTTCATTGCAGCACTGTTTACAATAGCAAAGACCTGGAACCAACCCAAATGCCCATTGATGATAGACTGGATTGGGAAAATGTGGCACATATACACCATGGAATATTATGCAGCAATCAGAAATGATGAGTTCGTGTCGTTTGTAGGGACACGGATGAATCTGGAGAACATCATTCTCAGCAAACTGACACAAGAACAGTAAATGAAATACTGCATATTCTCACTCATAGGCGGGTGATGAAAAATGAGAACACATGGACACAGGGAGGGGAGTACTAAACGCTGGGGTCTACTAGGGGGAAAAGGGGAGGGCCAGTGGGAGGGGGAGCTGGGGAGGGATAGTCTGGGGAGAAATGCCAAATGTGGGTGAAGGGGAGAAAGGAAGCAAAACACACTGCCATGTGTGTACCTATGCAACTGTCTTGCATGTTCTGCACATGTACCCCAAAACCTAAAATGCAATAAAAAAAAAAAAGAAAAACAGAACAAACTAAGACTTTCATAAAATTTTCCTTTTTTTTTTTTTTTTTTTGTATTTTATAGTCACAAATTCCCATTAGTAAAGATAGGCTCATTCATTCAATAAATATTTTTTAAGCACTATTCTTCTTTTTTAAAATATATATTTCATTGTGGTTTAGGTTTTGGGTACATGTGAAGAACATGCAAGATTGCTGCATAGGTACATACATGGCAATGTGGTTTGCTGCCTTCCTCCCCATCACCTATATCTGGCATTTCTCCCCAGGTTACCCTCCTGAACTCCCCACCCCCTGCTGTCCCTCCCCTAGATCCCCCAACTTAGTTTCCAGTGTGTGATGCTCCCCTCCCTGTGTCCATGTTCAACACATTGTTCAACACCTGCCTATGAGTGAGAACATGCAGTGTTTGATTTTCTGTTCTTGTGTCAGTTTGCTGAGAATGATGGTTTCCAGTTTCATCCACAAAATTTGTGTCCATGTTCAACACATTGTTCAACACCTGCCTATGAGTGAGAACATGCAGTGTTTGATTTTCTGTTCTTGTGTCAGTTTGCTGAGGATGATGGTTTCCAGTTTCATCCACAAACTTTGTGTCCCTACAAAGGACACAAATTCATCATTTTTTATGGCTGCATAATATTCCATGGTGTATATGTGCCACATTTTTCCTGTCCAGTCTATCAACCATGGGCATTTAGGTTGGTTCCAAGTCTTTGCTATTGGAAACAGTGCTGCAGTGAACATTCCTGTGCATGTGTCCTTATAATAGAATGCGTTATAATCCTTTGGATATATAGCCAGTAATGGGATTGCTGGGTCAAATGGAATTTCTATTTCTAGGTCCTTGAGGAATCGCCACACTGTCTTCCACAATGGCTGAACTAATTTACACTCCCATCAACAGTGTAAAAGTGTTCCTTTTTCTCCACATCCTCTCCAGCATCTGTTGTCTCCAGATTTTTTAATGATGGCCATTCTAACTGGCTTGAAATGGTATCTCAATGTAGTTTTGATTTGCATTTCTCTAATGTCTAGTAATGATGAGCATTTTCTCATATGTTCGTTGGCCTCATATATGCCTTCTTTTGTAAAGTGTCTGTTCATATCCTTCCCCCACTTTTGAATGGGCTTGTTTTTCTCTTGTAAATCTGCTTTAGTTCTTTGTAGATTCTGGATATTAGTCCTTTGTCAGATGGGTAGATTGCAAAATTTTTTTCCCATTCTGTCAGTTGCTGATTCACTCTAATGATTGTTTCTCTTGCTGTACAGAAGCTCTGAAGTTTAATTAGGTCCCATTTGTCTATTTTGACTTTTGTTGCCAATGCTTTTTGTGTTTTAGTCATGAAGTTCTTGCCTATGCCTATGTCCTGAATGGTTTTGCCTAGGTTTTTTCTAGGGTTTTTATGGTGTTAGGTCTTATGTTTAAGTCTTTAATCCATCTGGAGTTATTTTTAGTGTAAGGCATCAGGAAGGGGTTCAGTTTCTGCTTTCTGCACATGGCTAGCCAGTTTTCCCAACACCATTTATTAAACAGGGAATCCTTTCCCCATTGCTTGTTTTGTTAGGTTTGTCAAAGATCAGATGGTTGTAGATGTGTGGCATTGCCTACGAGGCCTCTGTTCTGTTCCATTGGTCTATATCTCTGTTTTGGTACCATACCATGCTGTTTTGATTACTGTAGCCTTGTAGTATAGTTTGAAGTCAGGTAGTGCGATGCCTCCAGTGTTGTTGTTTTTTCTTAGAATTGACTTGGCTATGTGGGCTCTCTTTTGGTTCCATATGAAGGTTTAGGTGGTTTTTTCCAGTTCTGTGAAGTAGGTAATTGGTAGCTTCATGGGGATAGCATTGAATCTATAAATTGCTTTGGGCAGTTCGGCTATTTTTATGATATTGATTCTTCCTAACCATGAGCATGGAATGTTTCTCCATCTGTTTGTGTCCTCTCTTATTTCCTTGAGTAGTGGTTTGTAGTTCTCCTTGAAGAGGTCCTTTACATCCTTTGTTAGTTGTATTCCTAGGTATTTTATTCTCTTTGCAGGAATTGTGAATGGCAGTTTGTTCTTGATTTGGCTCTCTTTAAGTCTGTTATTGGTGTATAGGAATGCTTGTGATTTTTCCACATTGATTTTGTATCCTGAGACTTTGCTGAAGTTGTTTATCAGTTTCAGGATATTTTGGGCTGAGATGATGGGGTCTTCTAAACATACAATCATGTCGTCTGCAAATAGAGACAATTTGGCTTCCTCCTTTCCTAATTGAATACCATTTATTTCTTTTTCTTGCTTGATTGCTCTGGCTAGAACTTCCAATACTATATTGAATAGGAGTGGTGAGAAAGGGTAACCTTGTTAGAGCCAGATTTCAAAGAGAATGCTTCCAGTTTTTGCCCATTCAGTATGATATTGGCCTTGGGTTTGTAATAAATAGTTTTATTATTTGGAGATACGTTCCATCAATACCTAGTTTATTGAGAGTTTTTAGCATAAAGAGCTGTTTAATTTTGTCAAAAGCCTTCTCTGCATCTATTGAGATGATCATGTGGTTTTTGTGTTTGTTTCTGTTCATGTGGTGAATTATGTTTATAGACTTACATATGTTGAACTAGCCTTGCATCCCTGGGATAAATGCTTCTTGATTGTGAACGATAAGCTTTTTGATGTGATGTTGCAATCGGTTTGCCAGTATTTTATTGAAGATTTTTGCATCTATGTTCATCATAGATATTGGCCTGTAGTTTCTTTTCTTGTTGAGTATCTGCTGGGTTTTGGTATCAGGATGATGTTGGGCTCATAAAACGAGTTGGGAAGGATTCCCTCTTTTTGGATTGTTTGGAGTAGTTTCAGAAGGAGCTCCTCTTTGTAAGTCTGGTAGAATTTGGCTGTGAAACCATCTGGACCTGGACTGTTTTTTGGTTGGTAGGCTATTAATTGCTGCCTCAACTTCAGCCCTTGTTATTAGTCTATTCAGGGTTTCAACTTCTTCCCGGTTTAGGCTTAGGAGAGTGCAAGTGTCCAGGAATTTATCTGTTTCTTCCAGGTTTACTGGTTTATGTGCATAGAGTTGTTTAAAGCAATCTCTGATGGTAGTTTGTATTTCTGTGGAATCGGCAGTGATATCCCCTTTATCGTTTTTCATTGCATCTATTTGATTCTTCTCTCTATTCTTTTTTATCAATCTGGCTAGTGGTCTGTCTATTTTGTTGATCTTTTCAAAAAACCAGCTCCTGGATTTATTGATTTTTTTTGAAGGGTTTTTTGCATCTCTATCTCCTTCAGTTCTGCTCTGATCTTAGTTATTTCTTGTCTTCTGCTAGGTTTTGAGCTTTTTTCATCTTGCTCCTCTAGCTCTTTCAATTTTGATGATAGGGTATCAATTTTAGATCTTTACTTGCTTCTCATGTGGGCATTTATTGCTATAAATTTTCCTATAGGCACTGCTTTAACTGTATCCCAGATATTCTGTTACATTGTGTCTTCATTCTCATTGGTTTTGAAGAACATATTTATTTCTGCCTTCATTTCATTGTTTAGCAAGTCAACATTCAAGAGCCAGTTGTTCAGTTTCCATGAAGCTGTGCGGTTCCAAGTTAATTTCTGAATTCTGAATTCTAACTTGATTGCACTGTGGTCTGAGAGAGTTTTTCTTATGATTTCCATTCTTTTGCATTTGTTGAGGAGTGATTTACTTCCAATTATGTGGTCAGTTTTAGAGTAGGTGTGATGTGGTGCTGAGAAGTATGTATATTCTGTGGATTTGGGGTGGAGAGTTCTGTAAATGTCTGTTAGGTTTGCTTAGTCCAGGTCTGAGTTGAAGTCCTGAATATCCTTGTTAATCTTCTGTCTCATTGCTCTGTCTAACATTGACAGTGGAGTGTTAAGATCTCCCACTATTATTGTATGGGAGTCTAAGTCTCTGTAAGTCATTAAGAACTTGCTTCATGTATCTGTGTGCTCCTGTATCGGTTGCATATATATTTAGGATCGTTAGCTCTTCTTGTTGCATTGATCCTTTTACCATGATGTAATGTCCTTCTTTGTCTCTTTCAATTTTTGTTGGTTTAAAGTCTATTTTATTAGAGACTGGGATTGCAACTTCTGCTTTTTAAAAATTTTTTTGCTTTCCATTTGCTTGTTAAATCTTCCTCCATTCCTTTATTTTGAGCCTATGTGTATGTATCCGTGCATGTGAGATGGGTTTCCTGGATACAGAACACCAATGGGTTTTGACTTTTTATCCAATTTGCCCGTCTGTGTCTTTTGATTGGGGCATTTAACCCATTTACATTTAAGGTTAATATTTTGTGTGAATTTGATCCTGCCATATTGATGCTAGCTGGTTGTTTTGCCTGAACAGTTTCTTCATTGTGTTGATGCTCTTTACCATTTGGTACATTTTTGGAATCTTGCTCAGTTGCCAAGGCTGAAGTGCACAATCTTGGCTCACTGCAATCTCTGCCTCCTGGTTTCAAGTGATTTTCCCACCTCAGCCCCCTGAGTAGCTGGGATTATAGGCACCTGCCATCATGCCTGGCTAATTATTGTATTTTTGTAGATATGGGCTTTCAGCATGTTGGCCAGGCTGATCTTGAACTTCTGACCTCAGGTGATACACCCACATCGGCCTCCCAAAGTGTTGGGATTACAGGCATGAGCCACCACAACTGGCATGAGCCACCACAACTGGCATTGAGCACTATTCTGTTGGGCACATTAGGAAGTTCCCACATATACAATAGTGAGCAAAGGGAAAGATGGTCCATGTGGTCAGATAAATTTTAGTCAAGGGGAAGAGACAGACATTAATTAAACCTACTAATCAAATAAATGAAATAAATGTCTTCCTGGAAAGACATAAGTTTTATTGGCAGGTGTGTAATAAAAGAGTCTTGCCTGCACTGGAGTGATAGGGAAAAATAAATGACAGTTGAGTTCTTAATGCCAGTTTAAGCTAAAAAGATGCCAATTTAACAGTGGATGGTGGCAGCAGTATTTACTCATGTGGTAGGAAGGATTACAAAATGTTCAAGGAACAGTATTGAGACAAGGCCAGTGTGGGCAGGAATTAAAGAGGACCATGACTAGGCTGGAGAAGTAAAAACAATCAGATCACAGAATAATGGGAAGCCTGAAATATTGGGATAGGGAATTTCACTTAAATGTAAGTGAAAACTTTTTTCCAAATAGTAGTACTTGCATGAAAAATATTAAAACTCACTGCTGTGTTTTCTCACATGTGATTCCACCAAGTGAAGCTAATAAAGGACCATGAACTTGAGTCCAGGGACCCACCGGGTATCAGATTCTTACTGGATCTAATGAAGACTCTTTCATGACCAATGAACAATGGAACTCACTTGTTTTAACTAACTATGTAAAAAACAATGGAATGTTTAGCCAATGCAGAGTGCTAGTTTTCAATGCTTAATTAGCACAAACACCATAACTCTCCCTTTCTGAAACCTGAGCACTTCTGAGTTTCCCCTGCTCAGTGGACTACCTGTGAATTTTTTCACTTGCAGGTGTTTCCTTGCTTGGCAAGAAATATTTATCTCCTAATGTGTTTAGCTTAAATGTTTTCATTTTATTTTTTGATAGCAAAATATGGGGATATGGATTTGAATTAAGAAAGTTCTGTCCTGCTGTAGTTTGGAGAATGGCTTGAAGAATGAAGCAGTGGGTCCCAGGAGACAAGTCAGATTACTGCAGTAATCCGGGCCAGCATGATAATGGCTTGCTCCAGAATGATGTTGATGGAGACAGACAGTAATGGACATATCTGAGAGCTATCCAGGAGATGAATTCACAGGACTTGGTAGTGGATTGGATATTGGGATTGAGAGGTATCATGAATGACTTCTGGGCTTAAAGGGATGTTGATGTCAGTCACTAAAGTAGGGAATCCTAAAAGAGGCCTAGATAGAGTGGGGAATGGGAAGATTAGAAGTTCAGTGTTGCTTTGTTTATTATCTTCCAAATTGTTCGTATGGGAATCAGAAGCTTTAAAAAGAACTCTAAACAGAAATAGCTTTAAATGTGATATTTCAGAGTCGTTAGACCTACAGTTTTTCCTATATATAAATACATTTGGTTTATTTGTTATGTATCTCTCTAGATTTTCTTTGGGCAATCCTATTGGCATTTTCCATTTATAATGATTACAGTCATTTCAAATTGCATTTTAAAGGAAGTTATGCATAAAGGCGTTATGCAGTTTGCTATAGATAATTTATGCAGAGTGGAGCAGAGAGAGTTCAATTCAAAAATAAGACCAAAAAGCTAAGTCTTTCTTACATTGGTGCATTGCAATGTGTGAATTTGGTATGGATGAATGTAACTGTCGAAATCAAATACAGCCATGCAGAAATGTTACCTATTGCTCACTTAGCATTGATTTTTAGTGGCAGCAGGTTTAGCTAAAAATATGTGATCAATGGACTGTTACAACTAAATAGTCTCTTTTATTTCCAAGGGAGGAGACGAAACACTGAATATTTTCTGGAAATAGTTTTCTTTTATTATTAAAGCAATATGCTTTCGATATAGAAAAACACAGAAAACAAAATTTTTGATTCTTGAATTTGTATTTTTTTCCCCAGATATATGCTGGCAAAGCTTTTTTGCTCACTTGCTTTTTTTTCCCCAAGATATACAGGGAATAGGAAACCAAAAGAATTTAAACAGAATCTCTAGTTCTAGTTGCCACCCAAAATTCCAGTTGTTTTAAACAATTTAACTTTCAACTAGATTATCTACAACACCATAATATAACTAGATTAAGAGTTAAATAACATGCTTAGATATGTTATTTCCTCAGCCTAATATATCACTGATTTTTTAGAGATAGGATCTTGCTGTGTTGGCCAGGCTTGAGTGCAGTGGCATTATTATCATAGCTCATGGCAACCCTGAACTCCTTGGCTCAAGTTATCCCCACCACATCAGCCCCGCAGGCAGCTAAGACTACAGGTGCATGTCACCATTCCCAGCTAATGCTTTTTATTCTCTTTAAATTTAAATTAATTTTTTTTTTTTTTGTAGAGACAAGGTCTCACTATGTTACCAAGGCTTGTCTTGAACTCCTGGCCTCAAGTGATCCTTCTGCCTCAGCCTCCCAAAATATGGGGATTACAGGTGTGAACCACTGTACCGGGCCTCTGCCACTGATATTTAAGTAGCTAAAGTTGGTTGGATATTTTTGTAAACCTCTAATGTTTTCTTTTGTGGGATTGATCTGGCTCTTTTAAAAAGTAAATTCTTGTTCCTGTTTTATATCATTTGCCACCTTATCTCTTTAAGTATATTTATTCTGTTTATTGTATATTCTTGTCATGAGTACTTCAGTATTTTCACTTCAGTTGGTGTGTGTCATTCATGTTGTTGACCTTTATTATAATAGCTGATCTCCTTAGATGTCTAGGTATCTGGCCTTTGAGCTCATGTACTTTTCTTTCTTTTTTTTTTTTGAGATGGAGTCTTGCCTTGTCACCCAGGCTGGAGTGCAGTGGCACAATCTCAGCTCACTGCAACCTCCACTGGGTTCTAGTAATTCTCCTGCCTTAGCCTCCCAAGTAGCTGGGACTACAGATGTGTGCCACAATGCCTGGCCAATTCTTGTATTTTTAGTAGAGATGGGGTTTCGCCATGCTGGCCAAGCTGGTTTCAAACTCCTGACCTCAGGTAATCCACACACCTCAGCCTCCCATAGTGTTGAGATTACAGGCATGAGCCACTTTTTTTTTTTTTTGGCAGAGCTGGAATGCAGTGGTGTTATCTCAGTTCATAGCAACCTCTGCCTCCCAGATTCAAGCAATTCTCCAGTCTCAGCCTCCAGAGCAGTTGGGATTACAGGTATGTACCACAATGCCTGGTTAGTTTTTGTATTTTTAGTAGAGACAGAATTTCATGATGTTGGCCAGGCTGGTCTTGAACTCCGTACCTCAAGTGATCTGCCCACCTTGGCCTCCCAAAGTGCTGTGATTACACATGAGCCATTGTGGCTGACCTTGAGCTCATGTTCTTTTGAGGCAGAATAAGCTACCTTGTCTACGGAAGGACTAAAGGTCATTCTGTCATCTTTTAGGAGAGTTTGAGGTGAGAAGTGTTCAGCCCTGTTGTGGAAAGCCCTGGGAACTACAGGCCTCTTGTTCACCATTTCTGTTCACTATCTGGCAAATCCTCTCTTTAGGGCTGTACCTCCTGACTCAGGATTTTTTTCTCAGTTATTTTGCAAGCTGGGGACCTCAGGCTGGCAATGTCCCACTCAGGCCTTGTTCAGCCATACTACCTACTGCAGGACACAGCCCATCCATTAGGCCTGCCTGGGCTGAGTCTGGCTTGTGTACTGGTTCCCAAGTTCTTGTCCAGTGCCCAAGAAGAATTAGGATGCACAGACAATCAAAGAGTGAGCAAGGCGGGGAGTTGTATTGAGTGATGAAAACGGCTTTCAGTGGACAGGGAATGTGAGGGTAGTCCCCCTACCTGAAGGTGGGAAAGTCCCCCCAGTGTGGCTGCGTTTGGGGCTTTTATGGGCTCAGAATGGGGGAAGGGCAGGCTGTAGGTAGTATTGGAAAAGGTAACATTCAATTGGTTAAAAGGTATTATTCAGAAAAAAATCAATCAGAAAAGGATGGGCAAACTGGAACAGAAGTTCTTACTCTGGGTTGTGGGTTTCATTCAGGACCAGCAGTCTAGTTGATTGACCTTTAGGCTATTTTTTATCTTCAAGGTGGGGTTTCACCAGGTACCTGTCCCTATGTGCCTAGGCATTTGGCTGCCTCCTGTTGCTATCATTCCTGTTGTTAGAAAGAAGCCAGTCTTCACTAGCCCTTAGATTTGGAGGGGTGGGGTGAAGAGGATGTTTGATTTCATGCCTGTTTTTATTAACTTCCTCCCCAGAAGTGTTTTTGTGCTGCCCTAATATTTCTTGTTGACTCTGGAAGACTGAGCTATTGTTCTCAATTCTGCATTGATGGGGCAGGCAAGGATTCTCTTGAAGAAAGGAGAGGTGGAAGCAGTAATAAGTTTTGTAAAGGAAAATATCCTCTTATTGCTACAGTTGTCTACAAGAGATCTCTAACTATTGTGTTTTATTATAACTAGTTCTAACTAGTGGAAGCTGATAAAGGACCATGAACATTGAATAATGCTCACTTCCCAACGGCCGTGACATCAGATCCTCACCTGGCCTGACAAAAGACTCTTTACTGACTTATAAACATTGAAGCTTATTTTAACTCCTGTGTAAAGGAGACCCATAGACTCCTTTCAATTTTTCATTGGCTTAACCACCATAAACTGTCACGCCTCTCCACTTACTAGCATATATAAAATCCCTGACTTTTCTCCCTCAAGAGTACACAGTGAGTTTGTCCTAGGATATGTATTTCTTTTCCTGGTTGAGTTTGTTTGATAATTCCAACCTTTCCTCTCAGGGCCTCCTTGCTACTCTTCTCCAGGCTACAGTCACCGTTCCCCACCCAGTTTACAATTGCCTTTAGTCTACTGTAGAATTTCTTGTGTTTTCCTCTTATTTTTGTGAGTCTTCCTATCCTGTTTGCTTGCTTAGTTTTTCCAGGGATAACTGGTGACTAGTTCACTCCCTTGAGAGGAACTGGAGACCCTTGGCCCAATTATTAAAGAAAGATTTCTTCCTTATGTTCCAAACAGTTTTGTAAATAGCATCTTAAGAAAAGTGGGTACCAGAAAAGTAAATATTCAGTCTCATACACTGTTTTCTTTAGGACCATGAAGCACTACTGTTATACTACCTGTAATGCTTGGATCATTGTGGCTGTTGATATATTTGTCTATTTACATTCTTGTAATAATTACCTGAACTGATTCATCAGTACAGCCTTTACGTCTCACTTTAATATAATTTTGCTCAGCTTCCAAAATTACTACTTCTAGACTATAGTATTCATATCATTTAGGGGCCACTTGGCAAACATGTTGATTGAATTCTAGTGGATACTCTTTTTTTAATGAGAAATTTCAATCTAGCTTTAGATTGCATTACACATATCTATCTTGTTTATTTATGAACATTAGAAATCTAAGGCCCAGACTTGATTCAGGGGCTGCCTCTCTCTGTTATCATGCACTTTTGTACTGCAAAAACAAGTGTTAAACTTTAAGGTACTCTTGAATGTTAGCTCCCCTAAAATACTGCCAAAATAGTTGATTTGAAGTACATCTGAATTTTTTTGCTTATTATAGTAAGGGATATAACTACCTTAACAGAGTCTTAGCAGTGTCTTGAAGGGTGGAAAGAAAAGGTGGGATGTCTGTAAGATTTCGGTTTAATACAGGTTTTTCATTGTGGGGAGCTTGGTTAGAGGATTGGGCAAAATTATAATATCATAGTTTTAGATTAACAGATACAGTGAGGTGAGGGTTTTTAAGTGAGTCTTGAAGGGTAAATAGCAATTTGATGAGCTTGGCTGAACTATTTACTATCCTGACAGGGAGTATTGTATTAGAGTAAGTTTACTCAACTATTTGAATTACATTATTATCTACTATTTGAATTACATTATTTGCAACTTCATTGTCCTCAGCAAAAGTTTCCTGGAATAATAGTCACATTAATGCAGACAGTAAGCTCTGGGTACATGTGGCTTCAGTTCTGGTGTTTCCTCATTGCCCAGTGGTTATTCTTTAGCTTGAGTGCAAGAATAGATCTGTGATCAGTTTAGATGTTTATTGCTGTATGAGGTGTTGTGACTCCATATAAAGTTTCTAAGGGTGGCCACTTACACTTGTATCAGTCATATTTTTCCATTCTTTTTGTTAGATTTTTTAGGTCCTTTGGTGGAATGACTACTACACAGCAGCAGTTAAGACTAGAGATCATATATCTGAGCACTACAACATATACTAGCAGAAGGATAACAATGAGAATTCATAATACCCTTCTAAATCAAGAAAGAGTGGTCAAATTAAACCAAGGGAATAGACCCTATTCCCAAACCAGCATATACAGGGTTATTAGACCTACATTATCTAACGTGGTTTTCATATTTTAACTTCTGTGTCTTTTAGTAATATTAAATATCCCAAAGAATGTATGCACAGCACTCTTCCCTTAAAACAGCACATGTTCCCCTTGAGTAGCCTGTGTTATATCTAAAGTGATTCTATTTTGAACCACTGCCTGACCTGTTCTATAAACATTTCAGGAGAGGAATTCCATAGCCTCGAGGTGTTGTCTACCTCGCTTGTTTTCTGAACCATAGTAATACTTTCTGAACCTCTTGTAAAGCATGAAGTAAAGAGCCTTGAGAAAAGAAAGTAAACTAGAAATTCTTTTGAGTGAGTAGGGTTTTGGTTATCATACTTTTTCTACTTCTTAAATTACTGTATACAATTGGCACTCCATATCTGCAGGTTTCACATCTGTGGATACAACCAATTGTGGATCAAAAATATTTGGAAGGAAAAAAACCAACAGAAATAACACAACAATAAAAAAATTACAAATTAAAAAAAATAAGTAAAATCAACTATTATCCTAGCATTTTTATTGTATTAGGTATTGTAAGTAACCTAGAGATGATTTAAAGGGTATGAGAGGATGTAAAGGTCACATGAAAATAGTATGTATTTTACACGAGGCACTTGAGCATTTGAGGATTTGGGGGTCCGTGAGGTTTCTGGAACCAATTCCCTAGAATACCAAGGATGACTGTAATCTCTTTTCCTGAGAGGGGGAAACTGATGGCTTGAAATGAACCTGGGTAATGTCAGGAACTATCTTGAAGTCAGGCATTACTTAATTGAAGTAACTAGGCCCTGTCCAATTTGCAACTAGTAGTCAATGGACTTCTATGCAGCAAATCCAATACCAGCTGTTGGGGGCCACAGTTAACATGTTTTTGCCCTAAACACTCATATGGTGTTTTAAATAATATTGTAACATTTTGGTACCACTTGTCAATAATGGTCTGGTGCCAGGCAATAAATACGTGTATCAAAACCATTAGGTCTATCTAAAGCAAAATAATTTGTTGTGCAATATGTAGTGTGTTTCATTTGAGAGTAAAAGTGAGATTACTGTAAAAGTGAGATTACTTCCAAATACACAGTTTTAGTTTTCTAGTTTTCTTTAATGTTCTACATCTGTGCAATTTGGTTGTAATATCTAGCTATCACAATAGGTCCTCAAGTATTTGGTGGAGACAGTGACTTCTCTTTCCTAATACAATGTAATAGGGCATTTTAGATTTCTGGATTTCTGGCCTGTTATGGTATTTGCCATCTAAAGTTCCTTAATTATTAGTTGAGTTCAATTATTCACTAAACCAATGGTTTAGTACAAAGACCTGGTACCAAGGGAAGCTGTGTGGCTTCCAAAGGAAAATGTCTACAAACTCAATAATCAGAGTGGTTTTGGGCTTAGCCAGTTCATAAATAAATTTGAACTGGGTGACTAAGACATGTAAAAAACAACATTGAATAAAGTTTTGTAGGTAACATAGTTAAAGATACCTTTAAGACCAGCAGAAGAAGAAATAAATTACTAGGAAAATAGAGCCAAAGAATGGGTATTAAAGTGGGTAGTCGCTGGTCTTGTTCAATGGCTTTTGGGTGGAAGCTGTTGATATTTCATTTAGGCCTTTATTTGGTTCAGATTTTGGGCAAAGCCATCTGTTTCTGAAGACTGTCTAGTTCTGTAGGGTTTCTGAGAATTATTATCTTGAGATTTCTGGTTGGGACAGTCTGACATCTTGACTATATTGAGTTTTCCTATCCATGAATATGGACTATATCTCAATATATTTGGTTATTCTTTGATTTGTTCACCAGAGTTTTATAGTTTTCCTTATATAGACCTGTACATATTTTGTTAGATTTATACCAAATTGTTTCATTTTTGGGGGGTGTTAATGTAAATAGTATTGTGATTTTATTTCACATTCCATTTGTCCATTGCTCCTATACAAGGCTATACCAAAGTTGCTGTATAGCAAAGTTGCTGGTTAGTTTTGTATAGTACCCTTCCAGGAACTAGAAGCTTGAGTAAAATGTATTTTTACATGAAATGTTTTTGGGTGAATCTCCAAAAAACTTCTCTAACATCTATTGCTTTTATCAACAACTGTGTTACCTATGAAATTTAGGGACCTTAAGTTTCTCTTAGGGTCTTCTCATTTTATTTTTTGCATCATTTTTTTTTTGCATATAAGGTTTTCACAAAATATGAACCAATTGCTATAGATTTGGGATCTCTGGAATTTCGTTCCTAAAATAATATGAAATTCTTCTATAAATTTCTACCTATCTTAGTCTATTTTCACACTGCTATAAAAATGCTACTTGAGACTGGGTAATTTATAAACAAAAGAGGTTTAATTGACTAATGGTGCTGCATGGCTGGGGAGGCCTCAGAAAACTTACAATTATGGTGGAAGGCAAAAGGGAAGCAAGGCACATCTTACATGATGGCAAGCAAAATAGAAGAGCAAAGTGGGAACACCAAACACCTTCAAAATAATCAGCTCCCATTAGAACTCACCCACTATCATAAGAACAGCATGGAGGAAACCATCCCCATGATCCAATCACCTCTTAACAGGTCCCTCCTACCACACCTAGGCATTACAATTTGAGAAGAGATTTGGGTGGAGACACAGAGCCAAATCATATCATTCCCTATCTTATCTAGACTCTGAGAATGTTTTAACAATGGTTCTTCACTTAGATAATACCAGAACTTTTATTCAACCATTAGGGGTTTTCCTGTTCTGTAGGATGTTTAATTTTAAGAGTTAATTTACTTTGGGCAAAATAATGTGCAGATTCAATGCTATCCCCATCAAGCCAACAATGACCTTCTTCACAGAACTGGAAAAAACTACCTTAAATTTCATATGAAACCAAAAGAGAGCCCGCATAGCCAAGTCAATTCTAAGCAAAAACAACAAAGCTGGAGGCATCACGTGACCTAACTTCAAACTATACTACAAGGCTACAGTAATCAAAACAGCATGGTACTGGTACCAAAACAGAGATATAGACCAATGGAACAGAACAGAGGCCTTGGAAGCAATGCCACACATCTATAACCATCTGATCTTTGACAAACTTGACAAAAACAAGCAATGGGGAAAGGATTCCCTGTTTAATAAATGATGTTGGGAAAACTGGCTAGCCATGTGCAGAAAGCAGAAACTGGATCCCTTCCTGACACACACCTTACACTAAAAATAACTCCAGATGGATTAAAGACTTAAACCTAAGACCTAACAGCATAAAAACCCTAAAAGAAAATCTAGGCAAAACTATTCAGGATATAGGCATAGGCAAGGACTTCATGACTAAAACACTAAAAGTATTGGCAACAAAAGCCAAAATAGACAAATGGGATCTAATTAACTCCAGAGCTTCTCTGCACAGCAAAAGAAACAATCATTAGAGTGAACTGGCAACCAACAGAATAGGGAAAAATTTTTGCAGTCTACCCATCTGACAAAGAACTTATATCCAAAATCTACAAAGAACTTATATCCAAATTCTACAAAGAACTAAAACAGATTTATAAGAAAAAAACAAACGTACTCATTCAAAAGTGGGGGAAGGATATGAACAGACACTTTTCAAAAGAAGACATATATGATGCCAACAAACATATGAAACAATGCTCATCATCACTAGTCATTAGAGAAATGCAAATCAAAACTACATTGAGATACCATTTCACACCATTAAAAAATCTGGAGAAAGATGCTGGAGAGGATGTGGAGAAATAGGAATACTTTTACACCATTGGTGGGAGTGTAAATTAATTTAACCATTGTGGAAGACAGTGTGGTGATTCCTCAAGGACCTAGAAATAGAAATTTCATTTGACCAAGCAATCTCATTACTGGGTATATATCCAAAGGATTATAAATTGTTCTCTTATAAGGACACATGCACATGTATGTTCATTGCAGCACTGTTTACAATAGCAAAGACTTGGAACCAACCCAAATGCCCATGGATGATAAACTGGACAGGGAAAATGTGGCACATATACACCATGGAATACTATCCAGCCATAAAAAACAATGAGTTTGTGTCCATTGTAGGGACATGGATGAACCTGGAAACCATCATTCTCAGCGAACTGACACAGGAACAAAGAATCAAGCACTGTATGTTCTCACTCATAGGCAGGTGTTGAACAATGAGAACACATGGACACAGGGAGGACAGCATCACACACTGAGGTTTGTGGATGGGACTAGGGGAGGGACAGTGGGGGATAGGGAGTTGGGGAGGGATAACATGGGGAGAAATGCCAGATATAAGTGATGGAGATGGAGGCAGCAAACCATGTTGCCATGTACGTACCTATGCAACAATCCTGCATGTTGTTTACATGTACCCTAGAACCTAAAATGCAATTTAAAAAAATGTATATATGAGTTAATTTAGCTTTGGGTGCTACTGGGTGGCTAGAAAGGAAGGGAGATAGGTTAGGAGAAGTGTTGGGAACAGAAGGAAATGTAGAAGCATAGGATGGGTAAGAATAGTGAAGGTCATTCACTTCAAATCAGGATTTGAGCTATCTTGAAGAGATCTTATTTTAATTTTTTCAAATTTTTGTTTTCTCTTGGCCATGGAATCTCTTATGAAAGCAATTTTGCAATCTGAATTGCTTTGGCATACTTCCCTGTATCAATAAAACCATGCAGAGCATTGGTACTTTGCTTTTTTGTTCTATGATACCCTTCAAATGAATAATTTTGTTCATAGCTAAGCTTACCAACATGACTACTATAAATTTGATATTGTAAAATTATGTTACTTGGAGAGATAAGTAGAATAATTTGAGCTGTGGCATAAAAACATGAGAAGGAGGAGTCCAGCCTAGGGTAAGTAGGGACATAGATTTAGATGGAGACTAAGCTATAGGGATTTGGGAACAGTCTGTTCACATACTTTGTGAATTGGATCTCTAGCCTAATGGTTGTGCCATCTACAACTGCAAACTCAACTTATTTGTAGTTCCAAGTGGATGAAAATATTTAGAGAGGCAATATCTCTCAGAGCCAGAATCTCAGGGACAACTCAGGACAGAGGAGAATCCTCATGATGTTTTGATAATTGACCCAGGACAGAGTTTGTCCAAAAGACACCAGTCTGAGAAAAAATGCTGAAATTCTCCATTTCCAGAATAGCTTGATGATCTTATCATAGGCCTGTCATTGTAAAGTTCTCTTCCCAATGAACTTCCTCTTACAGCTTTATATAAAAAAGGTTTTTCACTAAGGATAAATCTTGTCAGATAAAAAATAATTATATAAAATAACTCCTAAAAAGGGTTTTATTTTTTGGGAGTCAAACTCATCACATGAGGAGGTTAAAAAATAAAATAAAATAAATTGAGGCTCAAACCTAAAGTCGACTTACCTCACTACTATTGTCATGGAGATATCTGAGGAAGAGTTCCAAGAGGCTTTTGAGGAACACTCTGGTTCTTTGTGGAGAATCTTAAGCCACTGCAGTGAGCAGGTCTTGGTCACATATTGATGGAAACTCCAAGACTGCTGAATGCTAGCTTCCTCAAAATACCATTGAAATACCCTGCTGATAAAACAAAAGCCAAACTTATTGTTTACTGTAGTATGAGAGACTACTACCTTGACAGAGTCTTAGTGACATCTCTGAGAAGAGAGATTAAGGGTAGCATATTTATGATGTTTTGAGAATTTGATTTAAGATACATCTTATAATACTTAAGACTGGGCAGAATTCATGATATGATAGTTTTGAATGTGAGGGTTTCAAAGCAAACGTTAAAGAGTAAACTGTCATCTGAGGAGTTTAATTAAGGTATTGATTATCTTGAGAAAGGAGTATTTACTCTAATAATGATAAGTTGAGTAGTCTAGTAGTTGGATAAATGGGATTTTGGGAAGTTCCTGAAACAAGCAATGGTTATTGCAATTTTAATCTTTCTTGGCAAGAACTTCCTACAATAGTAAATTTATGTTAAATGCAGACAGTTGAATAGTAACATCATGTTGTAGACTGTAAGTTGTAGAGATGGTTTCAGTTGTCAATACTTCCCCCCAACATACACACATTTTATTTCCTGTTGAAACTTTGGAAATTTAGGTTCAGGAGCCATATGAAATGTTGCATCAGTTTGCAAAGTTCTTTCTGTTTGCGGTGACACTTTTTCGCTTAGTTGACTTAGAATTTGCTTTATTCTGTTGTCAGTTGGGATTTATTTTGTAAAATGAAATTAAAATGCCAACAGAGAATTTAAAGTGCATAATGGCCTCTAAAAACGAGAACATTTAGCCACAATCAACATAACTTTTTCCATTTTAAGTCATGGTCAAAATTGGAAAGAAAAATTTACAAGTATGATTTCTTTTTTTTCCCTCCCAGCAGGCATTATTAAATATAGAAAACTTAAAATTTCAGAAACAGTCTATGTTAACATGATTTAAATAAAATCTTCTGTTAAGATCATTTAAAAAAATAGAAATCTGGGGTAATCTTAGTGCTAAATTTTCATTGTACACTTTTAAAAAATTTTCTTTTGCCACATTCAAAATCAGTTAAAAAATTGCAGAGCATACTTATTTTTTGCTTCCAGATGATTTGTTGAAAATAACATCTTTTGATTTTAAAAGCAAAGAAATTCTCATTATAACGTTTTAGAAAATTTAGAAAAGTACAAATAAGAAAGGAAAATTTGTACAAATTACTACTTTCTAGAGACAGTCACTGTATTCATTTTCTAGGCTGTGTGATAAATCAACACAAACTTAGCAGCTTAAAACAACAGCACACATTGATTAGTTCACAGTTTCTGTAGGTCAGAATTCCTGGGATGTATAACTGAATAACTCTGTGCTTCTAGGTCTCACCAGGCTGTAGACAAAGTGTTGACTGTGAGGTGTTCTTAACTGGAGGCTTCTCTAGAAAAAAAATATGCTTCAAAGCTCATTTGGGTTGTTGGCAGAATTCACTTCTCTGCAGCTGTGTGACTGAGGGCTCTAGTTTCTTACTACTATTGGCATGCAGGCTCCCTTCAGGCCCTAGAGGCTGCCCACAGTTCCTTGCCACATGACAGCTTGATTTTTCAAGCCAGTATGATAATCTCTCTCTCCAGTCTGCATCCATCACCTTGCCATATTCTATTGATTAGAAGCAAATCATTAGTTCTGTCTTCACTGAAAGATAGAGGATTATACAAGGGACTGACTCACTGAAGGTTAGTTTCTGGTGTTCACCATAGCTGCTTTATTTTTCATGGGGGAGGTCTACTCTTCCATACTTCCTCCATGATTGAATAAATACAGTATATTATTTATATATTTATATTTATATATTCTGTTTACAGAATAAACTAATTTTTTTATTTTGTCAACATTCTTTAAAAATATTTTTTAAAATTTAATATATGTGTGTGTATAATACATATATATAGCACATGCATATGTACTGTGATTGTAATAGTGCCATAATTTGTAATAAAATATATACTAGTTTACAGTAGTAAAATTTATAATAGAAAAACTGCATCAAATCTAAATGCCCAAGAAGAAGAGATTGCTTATATAACTTTTAATTTTAAATTTAATCTTACTGTAGATTAATTTTATTTATAATTTTAACTATTATAAATAATTCTGCATAAATCTTTGCATAGAAATCTTTGTGTATTGAAAAAATATTTAGGAGCAATAAATTTAAAAACTTAAAAATCTTTAGTGGCAATAAAATTACTAGGTCAAATGGCAAGACATCTTAAAGGCTTTGAACTTATAGTCCCAAATTAACTACTGGAATGGCAGTACCAATTTAAATTCCTCCCACTCTTCAACATTTTATCAGTTTCAGTAGAGGAGAAATAGTATCTGGTTTTAATTTTTCTTCTTTTCCCTATAAATGAGCAAGACATTTTCTATATGATTTAGTCTTATTTATATTTATTCTTTAAAGATTACCTGTTTATTTGCTAATTTTCCTACTGGCAGGTAGTAATTTTTTAATGAAGAAAATATATTAAGAGATATGAGAAGCATTTAAGTTTTGTGTGTTGCAAGTGACAAATCCTTCTAAATAAGCTTTAAAATATATAGATAATATTGATGAATACTAGCACCGTATAACATTGCCCACGGAAACACTAAAAAGTACAAAAGTTCACAACATATTGTAAGGGAAATTCATCAAGAATCTGCTCTGTTATCTTGGAGGTACCAGACATACCATATGCTGTGTCTAGGAGTTGCTATGGTAACTACTTTTAAAATTTAAGAACAGAGTAAATTGTTGCCTAAAATCTCCATAACTTAGTGAGTCAATTAAGATCTTGTCAGAGCAGTGCATTCCTTTCATTACCTGGTAATGCTTTGTCTCTTGCAGTTCTATAGCCTGTAATGTCTGCGTCAGAGAAGAATGTGTTTATTTCTGGCTACTTAAGATCCTGGAGAAGATGCTGTTCATTTAGTATTTTTATAATTAGTTAATGGATCATTGTTAAGGGAGAGTTCAAGAAATAGCCACACAGAAGATGAGTAGATTTGAGCATGAAAGTGTAAAGTTGAGAAGTTTTTAGAGCCCTGACCTCATATAAAGACATGGAAGTACAGAGATGTGGCCACAATCTTCTGGAGCTAGAAGGACTGGGATGAGAAGCTACATTTCTTGCCTCTCACCACTACAGTGGTGATATAATGCAAGTATTTGAATACTGTAGTATTTTCACAGTTTTGTCACTTTTTAGAAAATTTAGTTATATTTTTATCAAGGTAATACATTAACTAACCCATCAATGCCCCCAAAATGAACTCAAAGTTTTATAAGAAAATGATGAGTTTCTGACCCTTCCTCACCTCCTGCCAACCTTAATTTATCAAATTTTGACATTTACCATTTCATCATAATGGTAATGTAACCACACAACGGATTTGCCTGCTGCCTAGATTGACAGGGGAATTGCAATACAGAAGGAGTTTAATTTACGCAAACCGGCGTATGGGAGACTGGAATTTTATTATTACTCAAATCAGTCTTCCTGAAAAGTTGGGAGGGAGGTTTTTGAGGATAATTTGATGGGTAGGGGCCAGTAAGTTGGGAAGTGGGGCTTGGTTGGGTCAGAGATGAAATCACAGGGAGTGAAAGCTGCCCTCTCCCATTGAGTCGGTTCCTGGATGGGGACCATAAGATCAGATGAACCAGTTTATTGATCTGGGTGATACCAGCTGATCCATCAAGTGCAGGTTCTGCAAAATATCTCAAGCACTGATCTTAGGTTTTACAATAGTAATGTTATCTCCCAGGAACATTTTCGGGTGTCAGAATCTTGCGGCCTTCAGCTGCTTGACTTCTAAGCCATAATTTCTAATCTTGTGGCTCATGCGTTAGTTCTACAAAGGCAGTCTATTCCCCAGGTAGGAAGGGAGTTTGTTTTAGGAAAGAGTTGTTAATCGTCTTTGTTTCAAAGTTAAACTATAAACTAAGTTCTTCCCAAAATTAGTTCAGCCTATGCCCAGGAATGAACAAGGGCAGCTTAGAGCTTAGAAGCAAGATAAAGTCGGTTAGGTCAGATCTCTTTCACTGTAATAATTTTCTTAGTTATAATTATAATATAACAGTGATTTCAGTAATAGAGGTTTTAACTATTTTATACTCTCCTTTGCCCTCTTCTCATATTCTAAAAAAAACCATATATATATATATATAAACTGTTTAATTCATTAATCAAATTTGTGAAATCATGGTCTTATAAAATAACATTGACTGCAGAAGCAAGTAGATTCCTTTCTTATGCAACTTTTTGTTTTCCACGGAGTTAATACTTGTCTCTTCTAAAAATTTCTAATTTCTATGTACTCTTCAGCATATTCTTTGGTCATATACTATCAATTTTTTAAAAAATAGTCAAACATAATTTTAAGCACTAAGTCAAACAACACTTTAAGTTCTTACCCTGAGACATTCCTTATGAAGCCATTGTTCTTCCTCCCGCTTCCAGTTGGACTAGTTGTTTTCCAGGCTGCTACATACCTGTCAGTCTGGATTTCCCTTCATTGTTCTCATGTGTTGAAGTGTCTGCTTTTCGAAATCCATGTCTTGCTCTTTTCCCTCATGTTAGTGAAGTACATCCTCCAGTAGCTTCCTAGAAAACAGGGTATGAGAGACCCAAAAAAATTCTGTAAATTCTTGCATACTTGAATGGCTTTAGTTTTATATTTGACGGATAGTTTGAATAAGTATGCAATTATAATTTAAAAATAATTTTCTCTCAGAATTTTGAAGGCATTGCTGCACAATTTCCTAGCATTTATATGCTACTGAATAGCATTTTATTTACCCCAGTGTTCTGAAATTTCATAATGATACCTTAGTGTGGCTCTTGTTCATTCATTATATGGTGCTCTCTTCTCTAGATATTTATGTTTTCAGTTCTGAGAACATTTCTTATGTTATATCTTTGAGAATTTCCTCCCCTTGGTTTTCTTTACTCCTCCTGGAATACTTTATGGAAGATTTACCCAAATTGATTTCCCTACCCTACAATTAAAAATTAAAAATTTGGCTTAATTTCTAAAGAATTCTTCTCTGAATATGCTCTGACTCCCTCTTTTCATACCCTTCTATTCTTCTGTTCTTATTTCATGAATATATAACTTTCTTTTATTTTTTTAAAAGATACTAATTGTAAGTTTTTAAAGGAGCTCTTTTTTCTTTGGCTATATGTTATGTGCATTGTCTCTCTTTGCCTCAAATTCTTTTTTTATTATTAGAAACTACAAATATACTTCTTAAAGATAAAAAATATATAATTATGAGATTTAAGTTTATCTTTTCTACCTTATTTAATATTATGACAGACAAATACTAAGCTACTGAAATATGTTCAAAAACTGTCTTTATAAAGTCACTAAATGGCAGTGATTATGCATTTTTCTTATTTATTTTCCACAATACATACATGTAAATAAGACTTTTAGAGTGCTTATAGATGTAGAAAATCTATTGCATCAGAAATTACTTAGTCAACTTTCTAGTAAATTGTAAATGATACTCTCTGTGTATCATCTAATTTTTTAAAATCTTCCTTCTCTAGGTCTCTTACTAAAGCTTCCTGTTCAAAGTCTGGCTGAGAATTCTTACTGATTCTTTCTCTACTTCTTCATTTCCAAAGGTAATTCCCTAGTCAATCTCTTTGTAATAAATTATATATATAATATCTAATTAAAAGGTCAGGGCAAACCAGTTAACACATCCTCATATAATTGAATATGAAAAGGAATATTTCTTATAGGAGTCATTGTAATAAAACATTGCTGGGGTATTTTAAAATATAGAAATACATGTCTTCAGTAAGTCTGAGGAACGAACAGATTGCTTATGGCTTATATCACACAAAACGGGGGAAAACTTGTAATGCAAATTTTGTTTTATTTTGTTTTATTTTTGCTCAGTGAAATTCTAATAAAAAATCGAAGTATTGAAAACTAATATGTTCCTACATTGGTAATCAAAGAAAGAATAGTTTATAGTAGTGACCATCACTTCTGATTTGTTTTTCTAGCACTTGAACTTAGCAGTTTGAATCTTTAGGAGGATTAAATTTAACAACAAATATTTTGAAACTGGCTATTTAGTTATTCGATTGTTATTTTAAAATTTTCTAGAAAGCAGAGACCAATTTCCCTTTCTGTCATTAGTTGTTTTGGTATGTTTACAACTGACTCCTTTGTAAATGTGTGATGTTAAAAGTTTGATTTTTTAATTTCATTTTAGGTTTTGGGGTACATGTGAAGAACATGCAAGATTGTTGCATAGGTACACACATGGCAGTGTGATTTGCTGCCTTCCTCCCCATCACCTATATCTGGCATTTATCCCCATGCTATCTCTCCCCAACTCCCCACCCCACGCTGTCCCTCCCCTGTTTCCCCCTGACAGACCCCAGTGTGTGATGCTCCCCTCCCTGTGTCCCTGTGTTCTCATTGTTCAGTACCCACCTGTTAGTGAGAACATGCGGTGTTTGATTTTCTGTTCTTGTGTCAGTTTGCTGAGAATGATGGTTTCCAGATTTTATTTTGAACTCTACTTAAAAATTGAACTGCATTAGTCTTTACTACTTTTCTTTGATTTGATCAATGCAAAAGATGCACATTTCCCAATTGTAGCTGATCTCTGTGGTTCACTGCTTCTCCTCACCTTTCCTAGGAGGTGCCTTTCTGGTATCTCTGTTGAACATTTACTAAATAAAGTATGGATGAAAAGCAATAGAGGAGGGATATATAGAAAATTATAAGGCTGAAATAGAACCTGGCCACAGCAGAGACTAAAGGTAGGTAAGCATGTATTCAGTATATACCCATATACTCAGACAAACTGTGGCCCTACTGGATCTTGGAAAATCTTGAGCAGAGCATATTTATAACAAGATCCAAGTATATTTGCTTTTCTAAGCAAGCAATCTTAGGCTATGGACTATTCATAGTGTAGTTAGTTGGGTTATTTTAAGCAAATGTTTTCACCTTTTCCATGCACTCTGCACTTGTCATTTGTCAAATGGGGGTAATGTCTACCTTAGCACACTTTTGAAGATTGCACTTAGCTAATGGATTTGAAAGTACTGTAGCAAGTTAAAAATGTTCTACAAAGGCAAGGCATTTAACATATTCTTCAAAGGCTCTGTGCTGTTCTAATAGGTGGAAGGGGAGTTTCTTGGGCACCTGCAAGGCCAAGATCAGTGGCAGTTTCCACAGAGATCACTGGGTGTGGTTGGCTAGGTAATGTGAAATTGCATCTGCCTTTACTCAGGACCTTGGACCCCTAAGGTTATAGGCAAGTATATTATTTCTTTGTTTTGTTTTATCTTGATTTCAGAGATGTACTAATACAGTTCTCAAAATGTGGGGAAAAGAGGATGCTACATAATGCAGTATAAGAGTCATCCTTCATCCTGAACCACCACTTCCTATTCCTCTAACCTTTTACCATCTTCTTTTGAAATGATATTTCTTTTATGTGATCAAACCTATGAAAATGCTTTTAGTCTAGGATGCCATGCCTGGATTCAACTATCACAGAAAAGCATTGTGTTAAGATACTTTCTGCATCAAGTTATAACAACAAAACAAAACAAAAACCCCAAACAAAAACACTTTGACTCAAACAGGTTATTGTATAATCAGCAGCTCACCAAAATCATTGAGGATCCAGGTCCCTTTTATCTTCCGCTATGCTGTCCTGAAACATGGTTTCTTACAGAGGCTTATGTCAAAAGAAAACCAGAGGTGGATGCTAAGTAGTTACAGAAGTAAAGGCAGATTTTACTGAGAAATTATTGCACTAGGGAAAAGAGACCTCAGAATAGAAATGGGCTCCATTCTGAATTCAACAAGCAGAAGTGGGGAGTTACAGCAAAGAAGCAGGGCTGTGGTAGATGGAAAATCATTTAAAGAGGAAGCCAATTCTTTGCTAAACTGACCTAATAGGATTCTTGCTGAAGGCAGGCCAGGGTGTTCAGATATTACCTGAGGGAAGGTAGGTGATTAATAATTTGGTTAGATATTGAGGATGATCAGATATTGGGGGTTGGGGAAGGATTCTGACTTTACAGGATTCCTACTAAAACTGGACTCTCCAAGGATAGAGATGGAAGCCCAAGGTTGTACCTAGTAGAGGGTTCTACAGAGCCTGACTAAAGTTTGGTCAAGGAGATAATCTTTGTCATTAGCTTTATATTTACAAGATATATAGAATATATAGCTGCAATAGTTCCAAGCTTCCTATCCAGACCCAGTAACTTCCAGGGGAAAGTTAGCTACTGTCTCTTTCAGAAGCTCCGTCTTGACCTCTCTCATATCTTCATGGCAGTACTGAGTCATGTGTGCTTTTAAACCAGTAATTGAAATGAGAAATGGGTTACCGTGATTAACTTAGACATATTGTCTTGCTAAGTCAACCATGATCACCACCACTAGAAGCATGCTTCTTGTTTGACTTTGAATTAGATATCTTATAACTTTTCTGCATTGGATTCAAAATTCTCTTTTGATTATTAGATCTAGTAAAACTCTGCAATTACATTCACAATGTGCATTCAGATGTAACACAATTGGCAATTGGCTCTCATTCACAAATTGGGTGTGCTAAATTCTTGTCTTTTGAGCATGGAGGAAGAATGTAGGGTGTGAGAAAGAACAATATTGGGTGGAGATATCCAGGCAGTTCTTGGGAAGTGGAGGCAAAAAACAGACCCCTACATTCTCAGTATTCTTTTTACTCAATCTCTTTAGATCAGGTTGTTAAACCAGATGCCAACCAATCGGGTATTCCTGGAATCACTGCCGCTCTTTTGTCAATTCCTGCTAGCTACCGGGCTCCAAATTATCTCTGCTTAAATTTAAGGTAGAGTGGAAAACCACAATATTTTGATGACAAAATATAGCTAAAACCAGATGGGCTTGAAATGGATAGCCAGATTTGTAGGAATTTCTATTTGGCTGGGTAGGCAGTAGCCACTCATGGTGTATTTATTTGTTTTACAATAATGCAGGTGCATTTTACATGATTATATTTTTAGATTTTATTTATTGAGTCTTATTAGAATTTTACTGCATTTGGTATCTGGTCTTCATACTGGCACGGTGTGGCACAGTGGGGAGAGGCCATACTAAGCACAGTTGTTTCCCCTAACTTGAGGATATTACTGATTTCTCCTGTTTGTCTCGGAAATTCTGAACCAGGTGAGAGAAGAGGAGGTAGTAGGACAGAAGAAAGAGAACAAATAGCAAGATACAAATATGCAGAAGTTATGGGACATTGTTCTAGGGAGATTATCACAGAGAGAAAAAGATTTTCTTTTAAATGTTCTTTCCAAATAATCACAGTTAGTAATAAAAAAACCATGGCTAATATATTGAGAATAAGAAAACTTTTACCAAGTGATAAAATACAGTTTATGTATTGTATTAGTCAGAGTTCTCTAGGGAAATAGAACCAATCAGAGATATATAGATATATAGAAAGAGATTTACAATGAGGTATTGGCTCACAAAATTATAGAGGATAAGTCCTATGTATGATCTGTTGTCTGGAAGCTGGAGAACCAGAAAATCTGGTGCTGTAGTACTAACTCCAGCCCAAAGGCCTAAGATCCAGAAGAAGCAATAGTATAAGTCTCAGTTTGTATCTGACAGCCTGAGAACCAGGAGCGTCAATTTCTGAGGGCAGGAGAAGGTGGCTGTCCCAGCTCAAGAAGAGAGAGCAAATTCACTCTTCCTCTGCCTTTTTGTTCTACTAAGGCCCTTTCTGGGTTAGCTGATACTCACCTACATTGATGAGGACAATCTTTTTTTAGTTTGCTGATTCAAATGCTCATCTCTTCTGGAAACACATTCACAGACTTACTAGAAATAAGGTTTTACCAGCCATCTGGGCATCTGCTAGCCCAGTCAAGTTGACACTTAAAATTAGCCATTACAGGTATGGATATGAATAAACTAGCTGGCATAAGCAATTAAACAGAAAAGTAACTAACAATGGTATTAACTAAAGTGCCGTCATGGGTTGACATAACCAAATGCTCTTTATTTTCTTCATACTTATTTTCAACCTTAGCGAAATGTGGTTTTTACACTGCTGCAGAACAAATAGAACAGAACGTATGGTACATAATTTATGTAACTGATTTTATGTGTTTTTTTAGAGTTTTAAAATAATTCTTTAAAAATAGCTCCATTGAGACATAATTTACATACCATGAAATTCACCCATTGTAAGTGTACAATTCAATGATTTTTTAGCAACTTTATGGAGTTTGGATAAATTTTACTGTGATTCAATTTTAGAACGTTTTTCTCACCCCAAAAAGTTTTCTTGTGCTCATTTGCAGTCAATATAATTTTCACCCTCCCTCCGAGCTCCAGGCAGCCATTTATCTGCTCTCCATCTCTATAAATTTGCCTTTCCTGGAAATTTCATATAAATAGAACTGTACAATATGTAGTTTTTATATTTTTGACTTTTTTCACTTTCATACTGTTTCAGGGGTTCAACCAAGTTGTAGTATGCATCAAAAGCTCATTCCTTTTCATTGCTCAATAGTGTTTCATTGCATGGATATGCTTACCACATTGATTTTTTTCCATTCATGTGAATGAACATTTGTATTACTTCCAATTTTTGGCTATTATAAATAAAGCTATGGACATTTCTGTACAAGTTTTGTGTCAATGCGTGTTTTCATTTCTCTTGGGTTTATACCTAGGAGTAGCATTGCTAGGTCATAGGGTAGCTTTAGGTTTAACTTTTTAAAAACTGCCAAAGTGTATTTCAAATGGCTGTCACATTTCACATTTTTTCCAGCAACGTATGAGGGTTCTAATTTCTTCATATTATCACCAGTATCTAGTATTGTCATTCTTTTTGATTGGTCTTTTTAATCCCCATGTTAATATGGCATTTTGCTGTGATTTTAATTTGTATTTCTGTAACGACTATAACATTGAGAATGTTGTCATTTGCTTATTATTCATTTTTTTCAGACATATGATTGGCACATACCTTCTCCTAGTAATTTGTCTTTTTATTTTTCTTATTGGTAACTTTTGAAAGTAAAAGTTTCAGTTTTGCTGAAGCCCAATTTGTCATTTTTTTTTTCTTTTCTGGATCATGTTTTCAGTGTGATATGTAAGCATTTTCCCCTTTAATCCCAAAGTTTCTCCTATAGTTTCTTTTAGAAGTTTTATAACTTTTGCTCTTACAATTAGGTTTTTTATCTGTTTCAAGGTAGTTTTGTGTATGGTGTAAGGTAAGGATCTAAATTCATTTTGTTGCATGTGAGTATCCATTTGCCCTAGCAACATTTTTTGAAAAAAGTCATAGCACTCCTAACGACTCAATTTACCATAAATGTCAGGGTTTATTTCTAGACTCTGAACTCTTTTTCACTGAATTATATATCTGACTTTATACCTATCACACTGTTGTCATTATTGTAGTTACATATTAAGTTTTGAAGTTGAATAGTATATGTTCTCTAAATTTGTTCTTTTCAAAAATTATTTTGGCTACACTGGGTCCTTTGAATTGTTATATGAATTTTAGGATCAGCTTGTCAATTTCTACAAAAATGACTGCTGGGATCTTGACTGGAATTGTATTGAATCCACAGAATAATTTAGGATATATTGCTATATTAACAATATTGTGGCTTCCAGTTTATGAACATGAAATATAACTTTATTTACTAGATCTTTAATTTTTTTCAGTCTGTTTTATAATTTTCAGAGTATAAGTCTTCCACTTCTTTAGTCAAACTTATTCCTAAATATTTTATTTTTACTGATTTTATTAGGAATGAAATTATTTCTTAATTTTACTTTTGGGTTGCTTGTTGTTATTACATAGAACTAAAATAGCTTATTTTTGCATGTTGATATCATATCCTGTGGCCTTTTAAATTTATTTGTTAATTATAGTAGACATTTATGTGGCCAACAAACATATGAAGAGAGCCCAACGTAACTTATCATTAGAGAAATGCAAATCAAAACCACGAGATCCCATCTCATGTCAGTTAGAATGACAATTGTTAAAAAGTCAAGGTGCTGGCGAGGCTGTAGAGAAATAGGTACGCTTTTACACTGTTGGTTCCCACTGTTGGTGGGAACATAAATTAGTTCAACCATTGTGGAAGACAGAGTGGTGATTCCTCAAGGACCTAGAACTAGAAATACTATTGAACTCAGCAATCCTATTGCTGGGTATATACCCAGAGGAATATAAATCATTCTATTATAAATATATATGCATGTGTATGTTCATTGCAGTACTATTCACAAGAGCAAAGACATGGAATCAACCCAAATGCTCATCAATAATAAAGTAAATAGGAGAAAATGTGATACATATATACCATAGAATACTATGTAGCTATAAAAAGGAATGATATCATGTTCTTTTCAGGGACATAGGTAAAGCTGGAGGACACTATCCTTAGCAAACTAATGGAGAAACAGAAAACTAAACACTGCATGTTCTCACTTGTACGTGGGAGCCGAACAATAAGAACACATGACACAGTGAAGGGAACAACACACACTGGGGCCTGTTGAGGGAGAGGAACAGGGAGAGGGAGAGCATCAGGAAAAATAGTTAATGCTGACCAAGCTTAATGCATAGGTGACAGATTGAGAAGTGCAGCAAACCACCATGGCACACGTTTACCTATGTAACAAACCTGCACTTCCTGCAAATGTGTCTTGGAACATAAAATAAAATAAATAAATAAAAAACAAATAAAATAGATCCCTTAGGATCCCATTATTTGTGCATAAAAACAGTTTTACTTCTTTCTTTTCAATCTGCATTTTTTTTCTTTCTTTTAAAAATCAAATCTGTATTCTTTACTTGCTTTTTCTTGCCTGACTGTACTGTCTAGAACCTATTGTATCATGTTGCATAAGAGTGGGAAGAGTGGCTATGTCAACTATTTCCTGATCTTGGGGGAAAAGCATTCAGTTTTTACCATTAAGTGTGATGTTTGTAGGTTTCTCATAGATATCTTTTGTCAAGATAAGGAAGTTCCTTTCTATTTCTAATTTGTTGAACATTTTACATTCAGATGTCTTAATGAGGAATTTGGCTTTTATTTGACAATACAGGGTCAAATATTTTTATCAAGGAAGTGGCATGATCAAAGTTATTCTTTAGACAGGTAATTCTTAGAGTGGCATGGGAAAAAAGAGACTGGAGACAGGAAGGCCAAATAAAAGTCATCTGTAATGATGTAGGTTCTCAAATTTTAGTGCATATCAGAGTCATCAGAGTCTAGTTAAAACACAGATTGCTGGTCTAACCCCCAGAGATTCAGACTAAATGGGATGAGGTTGGGTATAAGTTGAGGTATGAGAATTTTATATTTCTTACAAGTTTCCAGATAATTCTGATGATGTTGGTTCGCTTTGTTGACTACTGGTCCAGGCAAAGAAAAGGAACTCTTGAACTAGAATGGTGACAATAGGATAGAAAGATATTAGAGTGGAAGAGTCCATTTCTCAGGAACTTATAGGATGTGGAGAATGAGACTGGGAGTTCATGATGACACAAGTCCAACTTATACAATTGGTGGTCATGTTAATGGAGGTAGTTGTGGAAGGTTGCTTGGAGAAGTAGATTGATAATGCATTTATTTATGCAGTAAGGCATGCTGGATTTGAGATGCAAGAAAGATCCTTTGGTGGAGATTCTCAGCAAACACTTGGAAATGTGACTTCTTATCTAAGAGTGGTTGGGGTCAGAAATGAAGTTTTGAAGCCATGAAGCCATCATCACTCATTTCCACCCACTATTTGGAAATATAGCAGGACTGAAAGGCCTGAACCAATAACAGAACTGTGGAGATTCTTATCTTCTCAAAGTGGGATAAGTAGGAAGCAGGAGTGGTCAGGAGAGTGCAGTGTTTCAGTGCAGAAAGGAAGAAAAAGGGTCAACAGAGAGACAACAGTGTCCAATCCTGCACAAAATGATGAGTAACCTCCAGAGTCATTAGATTCTGTGATGAGGAAGTAACTGGTGACCTCTAAGAGAGAAATTTCTGCAAAGTAGAAGGGCAGAGACAAGATCATAAAAGCTTAAGGAGTAAGTCAATGGTTACAAAGTGAAGACCACTAGGACAACCAAAAACTAAGCTGAAACTGTTGGGGCTCAGAAAATGATACCCAAAATTAGTACACTTTGGCATGCTGAGTACTTTGAACTAAAGGAAACTGGAAAGCCTCAGAAGCAGCCCCAGAAATACAGCCTCTCTCTGCTCTTCGGCCCCCCTGCCTCCCAGCCCTCCTTCTCCCCTGAAACGAGTCATAGAGACCAGAATTCCTTTTCCCTAAGACAGGTCATAGAAATTAGAACCACGAGATAACTCCCATTCAAAATTGCTACAAAGAGAATAAAATGCCCAGGAACACAACTAATAAGGGATGTGAAGGACCTCTTTAAGGAGAACTACAAACAACTGCTCAAAGAAATAAGAGAGGACACAAACAGATAGAAAAACATACCATGCTTATGGTTAGGAAAAAACAATACTGTGAAAATGGCCATACTGCCCAAAGTAACTTATAGATTCAATGTTATCCCCATCAACCTACCATTGACCTTCTTCACAGAACAGGAAAAAACCACTTTAAACTTCATATGGAACCAAAAAAGAGCCTGCATGGCCAAGATAATCCTAAGCAAAAAAAAAAAAAAAAAAAAAAAAAAAAAAAAAAAAGCTGGAGGTGTCATGCTACCTGACTTCAAACTATACTACAAGGCTACAGTAACCAAAACAGCATGGTACTGGTACCAAAACAGAGATATAGACCAATGGAACAGAACAGAGGCCTTGGAAGTAATGCTGTACATCTGCAACCATCTGATCTTTGACAAACCTGACAAAAACAAGCAACGGGGAAAGTATTCCCTATTTAATAAAGAGTATTGGGAAAACTTGCTAGCCATATGCAGAAGGCTGAAACTGGACCCCTTCCTTACACCTTATACAAAAATTAACTCCAGGTTGATTAAAGATTTAAACATAAGACTTAACAGCATAAAAACTCTAGAAGTAAATCTAGGCAATACCATTCAGGACATAGGCATAGGCAAGGAGTTCATGACTAAAACATCAAAGCAATGGCAACAAAAGCCAAAATAGACAAATGGGATCTAATTAAACTTAAGAGCTTCTGCACAGCAAAAGAAACAGTCATTAGAGTGAACTGGCAACCAAAAGAATGGGAAAAATTTTTTTGCAACTTACCCATCTGACAAAGGAATAATATCTAGAATCTATGGAGAACTTAAACAAATTTGCAAGAAAGAAACAAACAACCCCATCAAAAAGTGGACAAAAGATATGAACACAAAGAAGGCATTTATGCAGCCAACAAACATGAAAAAATGCTCATCATCACTGGTCATTAGAGAAACGCAAATCAAACCACATTGAGATACCATCTCATGCCAGTTAGAATGGTGATCATTAAAAAATTTGGAGACAGAGGGATACAAGATGGCTGAGTAGGAGCAGCTCTGGATTGCAGCTCTGAGCAAGAGCATGGAGGGTGAGTGGTTGCCACATTTCCAGACGGATTTTTTTATGCTTCATATTTTATTTCCCCTCTGCCCTCCCATCCCACCCTTGGTGATGATTGTACCCATTTGAGCATTTCTGAGCACATGACCATAAGTACATCTTGAGAGAGGAGTGGAATTCTTGTCTAAAGAGTAACAGAAGGAAATTAGCTGCAAGGATAGCATAACTGTTGTGCAGGAACAGAAGCTGCCCATATCTTCTTGGTGGACAATGCATAGAAGACTTAGAATTATGGAACATCTGTCCCCGCAAGCACCCTTTCCCACCCATCTCCCAAACTCTCACTCCCACCCTACATCCCACCCCATTAATAGTTTTAACAAAAGCTTAATCTTCCAGTTTTTTATTTTATTTTATTTTTTTATTGCATTTTAGGTTTTGGGGTACATGAGCAGAACATGCAAGACAGTTGCATAGGTACACACATGGCAGTGTGTTTTGCTTCCTTTCTCCCCTTCACCCACATTTGACATTTCTCCCCAGGCTATCCCTCCCCACCTCCCCGTCCCACTGGCCCTCCCCTTTTCCCGCCAATAGACCCCAGTGTTTAGTACTCCCCTCCCTGTGTCCATGTGTTCTCATATTTTATCACCCGCCTATGAGTGAGAATATGCGGTGTTTCATTTTCTGTTCTTGTGTCAGTTTGCTGAGGATGATGTTCTCCAGATTCATCCATGTCCCTACAAACGACACAAACTCATAATTTCTGATTGCTGCATAATATTCCATGGTGTATATGTGCCACATTTTTCCAATCCAGTCTATTATCAATGGGCATTTGGGTTGATTCCAGGTCTTTGCTATTGTAAACAGTGCTGCAATGAACATTCGTGTACATGTGTCCTTATAGTAGAACAATTTATAGTCCTTTGGATATATACCCAGTAATGGGATTGCTGGGTCAAATGGAATTTCTATTTCTAAGGCCTTGAGGAATCGCCACACTGTCTTCCACAGTGGTTGAACTAATTTACACTCCCACCAACAGTGTAAGAGTGTTCCTTTTTCTCCACATTCTCTCTAGCATCTGTTGTCTCCAGATTTTTTAATGATCGCCATTCTAACTGGCGTGAGATAGTATCTCAATGTGGTTTTGATTTGCATCTCTCTGATGACCAGTGACGATGAGCATTTTTTCATATGATTGTTGGCCTCATATATGTCTTCTTTCGTAAAGTGTCTGTTCATATCCTTTGCCCACTTTTGAATGGGCTTGTTTGTTTTTTCCTGTAAATCTGTTTGAGTTCTTTGTAAATTCTGGATAACAGCCCTTTGTCAGATGGGTAAACTGCAAAATTTTTTCCCATTCTGTTGGTTGCCGATTCACTCTAGTGACTGTTTCCTTTGCTGTGCAATAGCTGTGGAGTTTGGTTAGGTCCCATTTGTCTATTTTGGCTTCTGTTGCCAATGCTTTTGGTGTTTTGTTCATGAAGTCCATGCCTACTCCTATATCCTGGACAGTTTTGCCTAGATTTCCTTCTAGGGTTTTTATGGTGCCAGGTCTTATGTTTAAGTCTTTAATCCATCTGGAGTTAATTTTAGTGTAAGGTGTCAGGAAGGGGTCCAGTTTCTGCTTTCTGCACATGGCTAGCCAGTTTTCCCAACACCATTTGTTAAACAGGGAATCCTTTCCCCATTGCTTGTTTTTGTCAGGTTTATCAAAGATTGTATAGTTGTAGATATGTTGTGTTACCTCCAGTGCCTCTGTTTTGTTCCATTGGTCTATATCTCTGTTTTGGTACCAGTATCATGCTGTTTTGATTACTGTAGCCTTGTAGTATAGTTTGAAATCCGGTAGTGTGATGCCCCCCGCTGTGTTCTTTTTGCTTAGAATTGACTTGGCTATGCGGGCTCTCTTTTGGTTCCATATGAAGTTCAAGGTGGTTTTTTCCAGTTCTGTGAAGAAAGTCAATGGTAGCTTGATGGGGATAGCGTTGATTCTGTAAATTACTTTGGGCAGTATAGCCATTTTCACGATGTTAATTCTTCCTAACCATGAACATGGAATGTTTCTCCATCTGTTTGTGTCCTCTCTGATTTCGTTGAGCAGTGGTTTGTAGTTCTCCTTGAAGAGGTCCCTTACGTTCCTTGTGAGTTGTATTCCAAGGTATTTTATTCTTTTTGTAGCAATTGTGAATGGCAGTTCGTTCTTGATTTGGCTTTCTTTAAGTCTGTTATTGGTGTATAGGAAGTCTTGTGATTTTTGCACATTGATTTTATATCCTGAGACTTTGCTGAAGTTGCTTATCAGTTTCAGCAGTTTTTGGGCTGAGGCGATGGGGTCTTCTAGGTATACTATCATGTCGTTCACAAATAGATACAATTTGGCTTCCACCTTTCCTATTTGAATACCCTTTATTTCTTTTTCTTGCCTGATTGCTCTGGCTAGAACTTCCAGTACTATATTGAATAGGAGTGGTGAGAGAGGGCATCCTTGTCTAGTGCCGGATTTCAAAGGGAATGCTTCCAGTTTTTGCCCATTAAGTATGATATTGGCTGTTGGTTTGTCATAAATAGCTTTTATTACGTTGAGATATGTTCCATCGATACCGAGTTTATTGAGGGTTTTCAGCATAAAGGGCTGTTGAATTTTGTCAAATGCCTTCTCTGCGTCAATTGAGATAATCATGTGGTTTTTGTTTTTGGTTCTGTTTATGTGGTGAATTACGTTTATAGTCTTGCATATGTTGAACCAGCCTTGCATCCCCGGGATGACTCCTACTTGATCATGATGAATAAGTTTTTTGATTTGCTGTTGCAATCGGCTTGCCAATATTTTATTGAAGATTTTTGCATCTATGTTCATCATGGATATTGGCCTGAAGTTTTCTTTTCTTGTTGGGTCTCTGCCGGGTTTTGGTATCAGGATGATGTTGGTCTCATAAAATGATTTGGGAAGGATTCCCTCTTTTTGGATTGTTCGAAATAGTTTTAGAAGGAATGGTACCAGTTCCTCTTTGTGTGTCTGGTAGAATTCGGCTGTGAATACATCTGGACCTGGGATTTTTTTGTGTGGTAGGCTCTTAATTGTTGCCTCAACTTCTGCCCTTGTTATTGGTCTATTCATAGTTTCAGCTTCCTCCTGGTTTAGGCTTGGGAGGACACATGAGTCCAGGAATTTATCCATTTCTTCCAGGTTTACTAGTTTATGTGCATAGAGTTATTTGTAATATTCTCTGATGATGGTTTTAATTTCTGTGGAATCTGTGGTGATTTCCCCTTTATCATTTTTTATTGCATCTACTTGGTTGTTCTCTCTTTTATTTTTAAGCAATCTGGCTGTGGTCTGTCTATTTTGTTGATCTTTTCAAAAAACCAGCTCTTGGATTTATTGATTTTTTTGGAGGGGTTTTCGTGTCTCAATCTCCTTCAGTTCAGCTCTCATCTTAGTTATTTCTTGTCTTCTGCTGGGTTTTGGGTTTTTTTGATCTTGCTCCTCTAGCTCTTTCAATTTTGACAATAGGGTGTCAATTTTGGATCTCTCCATTCTTCTCATATGGGCACTTATTGCTATATACTTTCCTCTAGAGACTGCTTTAAATGTGTCCCAGAGATTCTGGCATGTTGTGTCTTTGTTCTCATTGATTTCGAAGAAGTTCTTTATTTCTGCCTTCATTTCGTTGTTTACCCAGTCAACATTCAAGAGCCAGTTGTTCAGTTTCCATGAAGCTGTGCGGTTCTGGGTTGGTTTCTGTATTCTGAGTTCTAACTTGATTGCACTATGGTCTGAGAGATGGTTTGTTATGATTTCAGTTGTTTTGCATTTGTTCAGCAGTGCTTTACTTCCAGTTATGTGGTCAATTTTAGAGTAGCTGTGATGTGGTGCTGAGAAGAATCTATATTCTTTGGATTTGGGGTGGAGAGTTCTGTAAATGTCTATCAGGTTTGCTTGCTCCAGGTCTGAGTTTAAGCCCTGGATATCCTTGTTGATTTTCTGTCTGGTTGATCTGTCTAATATTGACAGTGGAGTGTTAAAGTCTCCCACTATTATTGTGTGGGAGTCTAAGTCTCTTTGTAAGTCATTTAGAACTTGCCTTATGTATCTGGGTGCTCCTGCATTGGGTCCATATATGTTTAGGATCGTTAGCTCTTCTTGTTGTATCGATTTTTTTACCATTATGTAATGGCCTTCTTTGTCTCTTTTGATCTTTGTTGCTTTAAAGTCTATTTTATCAGATATGAGAATTGCAACTCCTGCTTTTTTTTGCTCTCCATTTTCTTGGTAAATCTTCCTCCATCCCTTTATTTTGATCCTTTGTGTATCCTTGCATGTGAGATGGGTTTTCTGGATACAGCACACTGATGGAGTTTGGATTTTTATCCAATTTTCCAGTCTGTGTCTCTTGATTGATGCATTTAGTCCATTTACATTTAGGGTTAATATTGTTATGTGTGAATTTGATACTGCCCTTTTGATGCTAAGTGGCTGTATTGCCCGTTAGTTGTTGTAGATTCTTCATTATGTTGATCCTCTTTGGCATTTAGTGTGATTTTGGAATGGCTGGTGCTGGTTGTTCCTTTCTATGTGTAGTGCCTCTTTCAGGAGCTCTTGTAAAGCAGGCCTGGTGGTGACAAAATCTCTGAGTACTTGCTTGTTCATAAAGGATTTTATTTTTCCTTCACTTCTGAAGCTCAGTTAGGCTGGATACGAAATTCTGGGTTGAAAATTCTTTTCTTTAAGAATGTTGAATATTGGCCCCCACTCTCTTCTGGCTTGTAGTGTTTCTGCTGAGAGATCTGCTGTGAGTCTGATGGGCTTCCCTTTGTGGGTGACCTGACCTTTCTCTCTGGCTGCTCTTAGGATTTTCTCCTTCATTTCAACCTTGTTGAATCTGATTATTATGTGCCTTGGGGTTGCTCTTGTTGCAGAATATCTTTGTGGTGTTCTCTGTATTTCCTGCATTTGAGTGTTGGCCTGTCTTGCTAGGTGGGGAACATTTTCCTGGATGATATCCTGAAGAGTATTTTCCAGCTTGGATTCATTCTCTTCGTCCCCTTCTGGTACACCTATCAAACGTAGGTTAGGTCTTTTCACATAGTCCCACATTTCTTGGAGACTTTGTTCATTCCTTTTTGCGCTTTTTTCTCTGATCTTGGTTTCTAGTTTTATTCCATTGAGTTGATCTTCTACTTCAGATATTATTTCTTCTGCTTGGTCAATTTGGCTATTGAAACTTGTGCATGCTTCGCGAAGTTCTCGTATTGTGTTTCTCAGCTCCTTTAATTCATTCATATTCCTCTCTAAGTTATCCATTCTTGTTATCATTTCCTCAAATCTTTTTTCATATCTTATTTCAAGGTTCTTAGTTTCTTTGCATTGATTTAATACATGTTCTTTTAGCTCACAAAAGTTTCTCATTTTCCACCTTCTGAAGTCTAATTCCGTCATTTCATCACAGTCATTCTCTGTCCAGCTTTGTTCCCTTGCTGGTGAGGAGTTTTGGTCCTTTCTAGGAGGGGAGGTGTTCTGGTTTTGGGTATTTTCCTCCTTTTTGCGCTGGTTTCTTCCCATCTTTGTGGATTTATCCACTTGTCGTCTGCGTAGTTGCTGACTTTTCACTTGGGTCTCTGAGTGAACACCCAGATTGTTGGTGATGAAGTATTTTTGTTACTTGGTTTTCTTTCTGCCAGTCTAGCCCCTTCGCTGTACGACTGCTGAGGTCCACTCCAGGCCCTGCTTGTCTGGGGTGCACCTATAGCAGCTGCAGAACAGCGAGGGATGCTACCAGTTTCTTTTTCTGCTATCTTTGTCCCAGGATGATGCTTGCCAAATGTCAGTCTTTTGGATATAGAGGGGTCAGGGAGCTGCTTGAGGAGACAGTCTGTACTTTATAGGAGCTCAATTGCTGTGCTTGAGCTCTGTTCTTCATTCAGGGCTGTTAGGCTGCTATGTTTGATTCTGCTGCAACAGACCTCATTAAAAAACCCTTTTTTTCTCAAATGCTCTGTCTTGAGGGGTTCGGGCTTTATTTTTGGATGTCCGTTGAGGTGACCTGCCCAGCTTGGAGGCAGTCTAGTCACTATTTGCCTGCCGAGGCTCCACCCTGCTGTTGTGAGGTTCGCCCTGTTGCTGCAGGCTCTGCTCTTCTGCTGCAGTCTCCGCCACGGGCTATGCCCTGCGGCAGAGTCTCTCTGTTTTAGCGAGTTGCCTCGGCAATGGCAGGCTGCATCAGCAGTGGGAGTGTATCTCAGTAGGGGCAGGTTGTCTTGGCAACGGCAGGCTGTGTCAGCAGTGGGCGTGTATCTCAGTAGGGGTGGGTTGCCTTGGCAACGGCAGGCTGCGTCAGCAGTGGGCGTGTATCTCAGTAGGGGTGGGTTGCCTTGGCAATGGCAGGCTGCGTCAGCAGTGGGCGTGTATCTCTGTAGGTGCGGGTTGCCTCGGTAATGGTGGATGCCCCTCCCCCACAGAGCGTCTCAGGTACCATCTGCATGGGGAGCGTTTGGAATCGCCGTTTTGTCTGTCCCACTGCGCTACCCCAAACGCTGTGTTCCTGCAATGTCCTGGGCTGGCCCACTGTCCAATTCCCGTTCAGTCTCAAGTTCAGCCCTCTCAAGTCTCAGGTTGCCAGTTCAACAGGGCACCCGGACAAGGGCGCCCTGTGTGGAGCGCTGGGTAGGGCTGGCCGCTGCCACCCCGGCTGCTGGCTTCACCAGGCAGTATCTCTACCTGGTGTCCTGCATCTCCTTTATACTTAGAAATTTCTCCATTCTGTGGGCAACAAAGATCAGTCTGGATATGCAGCTCTGACTCACCTCTCCACGGATTCAATGAGAGCTTCAATCCTGGGTTGTTCTCACAGCGCCATCTTGAGTCCTCCCCCATCTTCCAGTTTTAAAGTGAAAATGATTTGGGTATGACTGCTGTTGCAACAGGTCCAGTTGGAATTTTATTGCCCACAGTCAATATTATACTGAATGGGCAAACACTGGAAGCATTCCCTTTGAAATATGGCACTAGACAAGGATGCCCTCTCTCACCACTCCTATTCAATAAGGTATTGGAAGTTCTAGCCAGAGCAAAAAAGCAAGAAAAAGAAATAAAGGCTATTCAATTAGGAAAGGAGATACACCACAATACAGAGAACACCACAAAGATATTCCTCAATAAGAGCAACCACAAGGCACATAATCGTTAGATTCACCAGGATCGAAATGAAGGAGAAAATACTAAGGGCAGCCAGAGAGAAAGGCCAGGTTACGCATAAAGAGAAGCCTATTAGACTTACAGCAGATCTCTCAGCAGAAACCCTACAAGCCAGAAGAGAGTGGGGGCCAATATTCAACATATTTAAAGAACAGAACTTTCAGCCTAGAATCTCATATCCTGCCAAACTAAGCTTCACAACTGAAGGAAAAATAAAATCTTTCATGAACAAGCAAGTACTCAGAGATGTTATTACCACCAGGCCTGCTTTACAAGAACTTCTGAAAGAAGCATTATACATAGAAAGGAACAACCAGTATGAGCCTTTCTAAAAATATACCAAAAAGTAAAGAGCATCAACATAAAGAAGAATTTACATCAACAAATGGATAAAATAGCCAGTTAACATCAAATGGCAGTAACCCTAAATTTAAATCAACTAAATCCCCCAATGAAAAGATACAGCCAAAACCTAATGGTATATCCAAAGATACACAAAGACTCAAAACAAAGGGTTGGAGAAAAATTTACCAACCAAATGGAGAGCAAAAATAAATAAATAAACAAAAAGCAGGAGTTGCAATTCTAAAATAGATTTCAAAGCAACAAAGATACAGTGGTAAAAGGATCAATGCAACAATAAGAGATATTAACACCCAGATACATAAGACCCATAAAGGGATTTAGACTCAATGAGACAGAAAATTAATAAGGATATCCAGGACTTCAACTCAGATCCGGAACAAGTAAACTCCATAAATATTTATAGAGTTCTCCATTTTAAATACACAAAATATTGATCAGCCATTATTAATACCCATTTTTAGAATGAAGCAATATTCCTGTTCTCTCTCCCTCTTTTTCTTCCTCTCCTTCTCTCCTTTTTTTACTTTTCAACATCCTAGTTCCTCACCTCTACTCAATACATTCTTCTGAACACCTGATTCCTTGTGATTCTCCCGTCCCACAAAAAAAAAAAAAAAAAGGAAAGGTGGAAGTCAAACTGTCTCTATTTGCAGATGACATGATTGTATATTTAGAAGACCCCATCATCTCAGCCCAAAATATCCTGAAACTGATAAGCAACTTCAGAAAAGTCTCAGGATAGAAAATCAATGTGCAAAAATCACAAGCATTGCTATAAACCAATAACAGACTTAAAGAGATTCATATCAAGAATGAACTGCCATTCACAATTGCTACAAAGAGAATAAAATACCTAGAAATGCAACTAACAAAGAATGTAAAGGACCTCTTCAAGTAGAACTACAAACCACTGCTCAAGGAAATAAGAGAGGACACAAACAGTTGGAGAAACATTCCATGCTCATGTTAGGAAGAATCAGTATTGTGAAAATGGCCATGTTGCCCAAAGTAATTTACAGATTCAATGCTATCCCCATCAACCTACCAATGACCTTCTTCACAGAACTGGAAACAAACAACTTAAACTTCATAGGGAACCAAAAGAGAGCCCACATAGCCAAGACAATTCTAAGCAAAAACAACAAAGCTGGAGGCATCATGCTACAGTAGTATACTACTGTAGTATAGTTTGATTTCAAACTATACTACAAGGCTACAGTAATCAAAACAGCATGGTACTGGTACCAAAACAGAGATATAGACCAATGGAACAGAACAGAGGACTCGGGCAATGCCACAGAGGCAACGCCACACATCTACAACCATCTGATCGTTGACAAACCTGACAAAAATGAGCCACGGGGAAAGGATTCCCTGTTTAATAAATGGTGTTGGGAAAACTGGCTAGCCGTGTGCAGAAACAGAAACTGGACCCCTTCCCTACACATACCTTACACTAAAATTAACTCCAGATGGATTAAAGACTTAAACACAAGACCTAACACCATAAAAACCCTAGAAGAAAATCTAGGCAAAACCATTCAGGACATAGGCATAGGCAAGGACTTCATGACTAAAACACCAAAAGCATTGGCAACAAATGCTAAAGTAGACAAGTGAGGCCTAATTAATCTCCAGAGCTTCTGCACAGTGAAAGAAATGATCATTAGAGTGAACCAGCAACTAACAGAATGGAAAACGTTTTTGCGATCAACCCATCTGACAAAGGGCTAATATCCAGAATCTACAAAGATCTAAAATGGATTTACAAGAAAAAAAAACAAACATACACATTTGAAAGTGGGCGAAGGATATTAACATACACTTTTCAAAAGAAGACATATATGAGACCAACAAACATGAAAAAATGCTCTTCATCACTGGTCATTAGAGAAATGCAAATCAAAACTACGTTGAGATACCATCTCATGCCAGTTAGAATGGCGATCATTAAAAAATCTGGAGACAACAGATGCTGGAGAGGATGTGGAGAAATAGGAACACTTTTACACTGTTGCTGGGAGTGTCAACTAGTTCAACAATTGTGGAAGACAGTATGGCGATTCCTCTAGGACCTAGAAATAGAAATTCCATTTGACCTAGCAATCCCATTACTGGGTATACATCCAAAGGATTATAAAGCGTTCTACTATAAGGACACATGCACACATATGTTCATTGCAGCATTGTTTACAATAGCAGACTTGGAACCATCCCAAATGCCCATCAATGATAGACTGGATAAAGAAAGTGTGGCACATATACACCATGGAATACTATGTAGCCATAAAAAGGATGAACTAGTATCCTTTGCAGGGACACGGATGAATCTGGAAACCATCATTCTCAACAAACTAACACAGGAAAAGAAAACCAAACACTGCATGTTCTCACTCATAATGGGTGTTGGACAATGAGAACACATGGATACCGAGAGGGGAATATCACATACCAGGGCCTGTTAGTGGGTGGGGAGCTAAGGGAGGGATAACGGAGGGTAGGAGGATTGGGGAGGATTAACATTAGGAGAAATAGCTAATGTAGATGACAGGGTGATGGATGCAGCAAACCACCATGGCATGTGTATACCTATGTAACAATCCTTCACAATCTGCACATGTACCCTAAAACTTAAAATATAATTTAAGAAAATTCTCTGAAATAAAAAAAGAAAAGAAATTAGAATCCTCTCCCCCAAAGCAAGCCATCAAATCTAGAAAGGCTACTCTTTCCCTTTTCCATTCTCTCTTGAAGTCCCTCATTCTACAAGGGTCCTGGCCTAAATCTGCGAGGAAGAATGCTGCTCAAAGAGGCCGAGAAGAATCTGAACGGGCAGGCTCTGCTGGGTCTCCTCCCTCAGTCTGTGATCCTTAGATCATAACATTTTGTCTAATCGCATTTCTATACAGCTCTCTATTCTTTATTGAAACTAGGGATAAAAACAAATTATTTTTCCTGGGTTTTTATGTACTGGTTTCTGTAGCCTACTATATCATGTAGAACTTTGATTAAATTCATTTGTTGCTTTTTTTTTTTTTCTTGTTAACTTGGTTTTTATTATAGGAGTCTTGGCTGTGATCATTATGATGGGTGAGGAAAGATATCACACCCTTCAGCCCTTACAAAACTAAATGGGAATTCATAAAACAGTATTTCAAAAATTCCAAGAAAACTCAATGGAGAGTTTCGACATGCCACTCTTGGACAGAGAGAATGATCTCCATATTTTGAGATTTGAAAAGCTTGTGTCTGGGAGTTTGGTGAAGCCAGGAAGGAGTTGTGATTAGCAATAAGATTAGAATCAATGAACATCAAGAAAGAAAAGGAGTGGTGGCTTAGTAAATGGTACCCCACTGAGGCATGGGAAGAAAAGAGATATAGATAGAAAAATAGAAAAGGGGTAAGCAAAAGGACCAAAACGTGTCCATGAGTATGTAAGGGAGAAAAGATTTATTTTTTTCACACATTGCTATGTTCATAACTGAGACCCTTATAAGAAAAGATAGATTAACAAGAGAAAAGCATAACAAATTTATTTAACATAGCTTACTGGTGAAATGAAATCTTTAGAAATGGAGACCCAAAGAAACAGATAAAATTGTGTATTTTTCTGCTGATTTTGATAAAGAAGTTGTGGGGAAATATGATTAGACAAAAGGGGATATAATCTAATGGTAATAAACCAGGGGGAACTTGCAAGAATCTGTTTGCTCAAATTCTTCTCTGTGTCCCTGTGTGATATTCCTTTCTTCTGGGTATAGGGCATATGAGGGGTATTATGACTTAATTTGAAATTTTTAAATTTTTTCAGAAATGGAGACAGGTTGTCATTATGTTGCTAGGCTGATCTCAAACTCCAAAGCTCAAGCAATCCTCCTGCCTCAACCTCCCAAAATGTTAGAATCACAGGTGTGATACACCACATCTGGCCTTGTGACCTACTTTAGAGGAAGGTCAGAGCATTTGTGGTGTACTTCAGAAAATCAGAGAGACTTTTTTGTTTTTCGAGATGGAGTCTGGCTCTGTTGCCCAGGCTGGAGTGCGGTGGCATGTGTAATCTCTGCCTCCTAGTTTCAAGTGATCCTCATGGCTCAGCCTCCCAAATAACTGGGACTACAGACACCCACCGCTATGCTCAACTAATTTTTGTGTTTTTAGTAGAGATGGGGGTTTCACCGTGTTGGCCAGGCTGGTCTTGAACTCCTGAACTCAGGTGGTCCTCCTGCCTCAGCCTCAGAGAGACATTTTTGCTCCTCCTGTTTCCTCAGATGCCAAGGTGCCACATTTTGGGAGAGCATGTATCCAGCAAGGGATATATTTAGGAATGTCCTAGCAGGGACAGCATTGTCTTACTTGATTACTCAATCCTCTAATGACAAAAAGGAATGTTCATGTTGCCTGATTTTACTCTTACGTACACCTGTTTCTTTCTTAACAGCAAAAATTAATGGCAATCTCTCTCACCTTCAAGTGCAGTCCATAGAAGTCTAAAGTGTGCAACAAGATAATTATTACTGAGATACTCTGTATTTTTCCCAGTGCCACAGTGTAGTAATGTGATAGGACTTTACAGGTGTCCCTGAGAGGCCTGTGAGGTTGGGACTGATGAGAACTGAGAGAAACACTCACGTAACCCAATGAAAGCAGAGTCCAAATGCAGTTCTTATAAAATTGAACAATCCAAAACAGTACTTTTGTCATCAGGTGCACCCCTTTCCCCTCTTTTAGGTCATTTGAAACAATAGTTAGAAACATATATGATTTCACACCAGACCTTGTACCTTGTGATTTTTTTTTTTTTTTGGCACAGAGGAGAAATTTCTTTAGCTGAACTGCTTGCTTAGTATCCATTAAAGAACCGGTGTTCACAGTATAGCTGATAGCTAGTGGAAATGAAATAATCTGTACTGACACATTTGGAAGTTTCACATCTTTTTTTCCACTTCACATGCTAACGTGATAATTGCTAGACTGATGATTTTTCCAGTTACAAATCTCCCTTTGTCAATATTTAGACCTGTGTATAGAAAGCTTATCTAACACACCTGGCTAATTTTCACTTCATTTAAAAATAAATGGGGGATGTTTAGCTTGCAGGGTTAGGACAACAAAGAAAAGTGTTTTCATAAATAATTTTCTCAAAACACTTTTACAATAATAATGGCTATAAAAATAATTTTCTTAATGAAACATATTTGATCAGATTTAAAATCTTAGCTGAAGCATGTGTGAAGATCATCTTAAAGATTTTGAGGCTTTTCTTTTTTTCTTGAGGAAAATTCTTTGGAAACTCAAATAATCACTTGGAATATTTAGGGGGAAACTCTGATTTGGATTTTGCAGCTTTGAAAGTCTATCCCAGAGTTTGATTTACTTGTCATTGTTTTGAGATGCTCCACTTGTAGTCAATCACTAGCACATCACAACTTCCAGAAACTCAGAAGAATCTTGATCTTAATTTAGGTGTCTTGGAAGATTAAAACTTACTCTAGATAAACTCTCCTAGATAAGCTTAAGGTTACCCATTCTTTTTAAGACTTCTGGGAGTCACCTAAGAAGAGAAGGCTACAAAAGAGCCTTTACGCACTTCATTGGTTCCTCACTGTGTGATTGGCCTTGTTTTACTTCATTTTGGAAAGGAGAAATTTCCATTTCACATATGAATCCCTTTGGCAGCCACTGGTGCTACCCGCCCTGCCCACCACCCTCCAGGTCCTTGCAAGACTGATGGAGTGCCAAGAATTAGAAATGCTCATGTCAAAAAGCTGAGGTGAATGGAGATCTTAAGTTGTTTTCTGATTGGTTTGTCATCATCATGTTTTTTGGGGTTTTGATGTTCTTCCCACTCCCTCTTTTTTCCTTTTCATAAAATATAATTGCTATTTAAAATGTTAACCTGACTTTCTTTTGAAAGTAGAACCACAGTGACAGTAACTGGGTTAACTGTATTGTTAAGTTTTTCTGGTTTCCAAAGGATGCTTCAAAAGTGTAGAAATAAAGCTCTTTTTCTTTTCTTTTCTTTTTTTATGGCTAACAAATTCCCAGCCTTCTAATTTGCTGTCCTGTTGCATTGGAGTTCATAATCTTTGTCTTACAATTTAGTCATTCTGTTTCAGTTTCCATCGTTTCTCTTCTGAGTTCTTGCTGAAAACGGCAATAAAAGTAACACAGCTGAAGCTAGCAGGCTAACCAAAGACATAATGAGAAGAGAGCTTTCATAGGAATTCCATTCTACATCAGGGATTTCATTTGCAAATATTCAGAATGAAAAGGATACTTAAAGTATATTGAACTATTTCCCTCTCTGCTCTTTCCCTCTAGACTCAATTGCAAAATACAGCACATAATTTTTATCCTCACTTGTCTGTGGAGGGAACCAGGTAACTTAAAGCCTCTGAAGATTTGGAGTAAAGGCCTGAGAAAACATTAAATATTATCATTTTTGTTGAGCCAAAGTGCAAGGTATTGAAACATCAATGTTTTAAGTTGTAGAATAAAGTAAATTAAAGGTGAGTGGCTAGACCTTGCTAGTTATTCTGGAAAATTAACTAAAAAAGCTGACCATTAATTGTAAACTTGCAAGCAGATGCAATAACTAACTAAGGGTAGCCCACAGAAAGTAGACCATGTAGAAAACTTTGACTTAACGTCAGGATACATTCCAAGAAATGCATCATTAGGTGATTTTGTCACTGTGGGAACATCATAGGGTACACACATACAAACATAGATGATATGGCTGACTACACAGCTAGACTTTATCGGACAGCCTATTGCTCTCAGGCTTACATATTACTGTATTGAATGCTGCAGGCAATTGTAACATAATGATAAGTACTTGTGTATCTAAGCATAGAAAATGTACAGTAAAAATACAGCATTGTAATCTTATGGGACCACCATGGTATATGTGATCTGTGATTGGCTGAAACTTTGTCATTTAGTGCATGACTATATCCCATGAGAAGAAATATTCTAAAAGAGTTCCTATATATTTTTTCTGTGACCTCATCGCGACACCAAATAATTAAAAATAATGTACACTTTAAAGCAATAATTCTAACAACTCAGTGAACTTCATGGGCTTTCATTCTTTAATAGAAATAGAAATCTCAGCATTTGTAATTAACAAGACTTGGTTTTCTATTCACTATTTTGGCAAGACAAGAGTCACAATAAAATTATATGAAGATACTTCCTAGAATTTATTTTTGATTGGAACATGATGGGTCAGGCAATTAAAGGAGAATGGAAATGAAGTAAATGTAAGCATTTCTAGAAATGGATAGTAAGTTAAATGAATGGCATAATTTGAATGGATTCAACTGTGTGTCAAATAAAATGTTTTTCATGCTCTTATAGGATATTATAGAGTATTTTTTCTTTAGAAATGATTAATCCCTTCCTATAGGAAGAAGTATGTGGAAAACCCAAGTTATTATTGCAAAGTTGCTTGGAGTAAAGGGAATCGAATAATTGGAATGAGGTTTTATTTCATGTTTAATGGAAGCGTGAAAATAGCCTGAGCTAACCACCTTAGGGGAGAATTGGTTTTATGAATACAACCAGAATACTAGAGATCCTTTGTGTATTGTTCTCTCTGTCCTGGAAGAAGCTTGGAAAAGTTGTGTCTGGCTGCTTTATCCTTCTTTCTAGTTTTTTGGTTTTCTTTTGCTTTTCCCCATCCCACATATTCCTTGTTTAGAATGAGTTGCATAATTCAATCAATGTGTAAGAGTGATGGTCATTTGGTTCCTTCAGTTCACTTTACATGTGTATGTTTTGGTCCAGTTTATACTCATCTTATAGTTTAACCTTCTGGTCCTTTAATTATGCATTTCTGTATTATTTGGGGACCTTTAAATGAAGATTCCTGGGTCCCCAAGAGATACACCTTTTCAGTGGATCAGGAGTGAATCCCAGGAGAGGACTTAGCTGCAGGAGTCCTTGGAATAACACTTTGAAAAACACTGCTAGAGAGTATTTTATTTATTTTTTTTGTTTGAGACAGAGGGTCACTCTGTTGCCCAGGCTGGAGTGCAGTGGTGGGATCTCTGTTCACTGCAACCTCCGCCTCCCGGTTCAAGTGATTCTCCTGTCTCAGCCTCCTATGTAGATGGGATTACAGGTGTCCACAACCAGCCTGGCTAATTTTTGTATTTTAGTATAGATGGGGGTTTCCTTATGTTGGCCAGTTGGTCTCAAACTCCTGACCTCAAGTGATCTGCCCTCCTTGGCCTACCAAAGTGCTGGGATTACAGGAGTGAGCCAGTGTGCCCGGCCCTAGAGAGTATTTTAATTTAAAAATTTGACTATATAATATATGGTTCAAAAATAATAACTACAATCTCAAAGCTGCCTCATCTCTCACCCCGTGGCCCACTGAGAAGCAGCACCAAAATAGGATTAGATGTGTATGTCTGTTACCTGTGGAAGGAGAGAGAAGAAAATAGGATTGGATAGAAGTGTCAGACTGCAGCCTAGTTCGAATAAACATCAGCTGTGCTAATCACGGGGAGTCTCTCATAAGAGGAGCCTCCTGGTTTGCTGGAGTGGGTTTGTCTTGGTGCCCCAATCTTAGTGCTCCTACACTTAGTCATCGTGTAGAAGCAGCCTGCAGGACGTTGGCCTTGGCACAAATATAGTGGTTGAGATCCAGAGGGATGGCAGCTGGGACCATAAGCCAATGATGCTGACTGCAGCAGCACAATTCATGGCCATTATGCATTGATATTAGTTTCTTGTGAATCCCTTCAAAGGCATCTTTTTGTATATACAAACAAATATAAGGGTATTCTTTGTTTTTCTTCTTTTTTCACAAACTTAGGAATATTCCACTTGCCTTATCAGCTAAATCTCAAAGATGTTTCCATATTAGTACATGCAAAACTTCCTCATTATTTTACAGTTCTCTAGTGTTCTATTGTTTGGCTATACCATAATCTTTATTTTTTTAAACAGTCTTTACTGATGAGCATTTAAGTTGTTTCTATTCTAAAACTGCTGTTGTTCTGAAACTTTTCCAGACACTATTTTGCATATATGTAAATATATATGTAGGATAGATTGATAGATTCCAGAAAAGAAGTGCTGGGTCAAATGATACATACAGGTAATTGTGACTGGCATTGTCAAATTGCTCTCCATAGAACATGAAACCTATACAAAGGGGTTATATGTAGTTATACACATGATGTATAGAAGTGCCTTTTGTTCACATCGCCAACTGAATGTTATCAAATGTCTGCATTTTTGCCAATGTAATAAGTGAAAAGAGATATTCAGCATAGTTTGTTTTGCATTTTTTAAAATAAAGAATAGATTTGAATATAGGTAGTTGAGGCATTTTATTTTCCTTTTCTGTGAACCAGCTGTTCTTACACTATACCTATTTTTCTGTTGAGTTGTGTTTCTCTTACTGATTCATGGGAATTTAAAAAAATAAGGGAGATTAGCCAATTATCTATGATATGAGGTGAAACTTCCAAGTTTCTTGGTTGTCTTTCTACCTTGTACCTGGTGTTTGACATGTGGGAGAAACACACACACACACACACACACACACACACACACACACAGACACACAATGCATATACTTTAAAAACATATCATGTACTTAAATTTGCCAAGTATTTTGCGGAGGGGCTTCTGGATTTTGAGTCATACTTATCAAAGCTTTCTCTATTCCAAGGATGTAAGGGGATTCTACTAGATTTTCTTCTAGTATATTGATATGGTTTGATTGTGTCTCCACTCAAATCTCACCTTGATTGTAGTTTCCATAATTTCTATTGATGTGGGAGGGACCTGGTGGCAGGTAATTAAATCATGGAAGCAGTTACCCTCATGCTGTTCTTGTGATAGTGAGTTCTTATGAGCTCTGATGATTTTCTAAGTGGCCTTTTCACCCTTTGATCAGCACTTTTCTCTCCTGCTGCCATGTGGAGAAGGATGTGTTTGCTTCCCCTTCTGCTATGATTGTAAGTTCCCTGAGGCCTCCCCAACCTTGCGGAACTGTGAGTCAATTAAATTACTTTATAAATTACCCAGTCTCAAGTATTTCTTCATAGCAGCATGAGAATGAAGCAGTACATATTTATATGATTTAGTTTTTTACAGTGAAATCTTGAATCTATTTGGTTTAAAGGATAAGGTAAGAATCCAGCATAATTTTTCCCCAAGAATTTACTCCAGCTCCATTCATTCAAAGGGCCATCATTTTGAGATATCACTTCTGCTATATTCTGACTTATGCTAAATTCTCATATGCATCTGGATCTATTTCTATTAATCCCACTGGAATATCTATTCATGTGTTGGTATCATATCTTCTAATTTGAGGCTTAAAAATATGTTTTAATATTTGCTAATACTAATCTTCCCTCAGCTTTTCTCTTTCATTGGTTTCCTATTATTCTTTATCTTTTTCCAAATAAACTTTAGAATTGTTTCAAAATCAAACAAATAACAAACAAAAACAAAAAACTTGATTGATGCTTTATTAGGATTCTGATAAATTTATGAATTAGCTTATAAAGGATGATGACTTTAGCACATTGAGTCTTTGTGTTAATGAACTTAGTTGAGTTTTATGATCTGAGAATCTTATTTCTCTCATTTTAAAATATTGAGATATTTCGCTATAGTTCCCAAGTACTAAAAATATGAACTGACCACTGAATATGTTAAAATATACTATTCAAAGAGGGTAAATCATGTCTCTTATGAATATGTAGGATAAACAGATGCCAAAGATTTTATTTATCTTGTAAGTAATGAGGAAACCAGTAAGATGTTATGTTAATCCAAAGAGCTTTGAGAAGCTACATGTCTATAAGAAATTAATGGATTGCTGAGTTAGATACAGAATTAATGTCCAACAGCACCATAAGTCTTTTTGGTCATCTATTCTACTGGACAGAAACTATTTGCATATTTATTAAACCAAACACTGTACCTTAAGCTTTGCTCCTACAGAATTGGAAAATAATTCAGGCAATAACATTACACACAACCTTGCACTGAAATAATACTGATTTCTTTTTCCAGTATCCAAGTTTTAGGACTTTTTTTCTAACAACTGTATCATTTGTTAGTATTTTCAAATTTAAAAATCTATTTGGTTCAATTTCTTCTTATTATATATTATTATTATTCTGTGGTCACCATCGGTGGTTCCTTCTCTTTGATGATTTGTTTTTCTTATAATGAAACCCTAGTGATACTTCTTGGACAAAGAAATCTTTAAGAAGGCATTGCATTAATTTAACAAATATTTACTGTGTACTGACACTGTTCTATGTTCTTAGAATACAGCAGTGAACAAAACAGAGAAAGCTGTCTGTCTTCATGGACCTTACAGTCTACCTGGGTGAGCTAGATAATAAACAATAAATGTAATAATAAATTGTATAATAGGTAGGAGGTGATAAAAGAGAAAACAGAGGAGTAAAGAACAGTAGGAGTATAAGAAGAGGTGTTGTGAGTAGCAGTTTTAGTAGAGTGGTTAGGGTAGGCTTCATTGAATCAGTAACTCTTGAGCAAAGGCTTGCAGGAGATGAGGGAGTCAGCCACGTAGGGATCTAAGGCAAGACAAATTTTGGCAAAAGTCACAGTGGGGCCAATGCCCTAATGAAGAAACTTGCCAGGCCCGATTAAAGAACAGCAAAAAGACCAATATGAGAGAGAGACAGAGAGAAAGTTCAAGATCTTATCATATAGAGTCTTGATGATCATAATGAATTTTGTATTTTATTCAGAGTGAGATGAGAAGCAGATGAGTGATCTAACATGACACATTTAAACGAATTCATTTGGCTGTGGTGGTGAAAATAGAACAGGTGGTCAAAAGTGGAAACAGGAAAGCCAGTTGAAAGGCTATTGAAATAATTCAAGAAAGGGATTTTAGTGGCTTGGACCAGGGTTGTAATAGTAGAGAAGGAAAAAAAAGGTTGGATTCTGCATATCTTGTGAAGGTAAAGCCAATATGATTTGCTAGTGGATTTGATGTAGTAGGTAAAAAAAGGAGCCAAAACACAGATTTTTGGTTTGAGCCACTGAAGGATGGAATTACCATTGACTGGGATGTGGAATGCGGTGGGTAGGACAGATTTGATGGAATAAAATCAGGAGGTCAGTTTTGAAGCTATCGACCTTGAGATAACTAATAGATGTTCAAGTGGGGATATCAAGCAGACAATTGGATATATGAGTCCTAAGTTCAGGATTGTGGGCTGTGTTGAAGATGTAAATTTGAGAGTTATTAAATCACAGCTGGGATTTAAAGCCAAGACTGGATGAAAACCTGTGATATAGTTAATGAGTCTTGGGGCCCTCTAACATTAAAGAGGTCATTTATTGATATAACCAAGCAACCTATGTTCAATTAGTATCAACTGAGGTTTGATCCATATCAATAGCAAAACATAGTGGAGACTTTTATACCATCCATTATTGACTAAATGTTAAGCCAAGTATATGTTGAATAAAATCCTTCTGTAATTTCAGTAAGAAAAATTGTAAGTAAACAATAAAAAATCTTTGAAAATAATATTTTGGCATTTGATGATAGCTAAAGAAATGAAGACCTCATAGAAATACATGTTCTGTGCTTAACTTCATTCCATGTCATATTAAACATTGTAGGTTCATCAGAGAAATGCATTAGATGTGTATTATGTTCCTTGACCTTTGGAGCTCATTGTCCAAATGTTACACAGGTTCATAGATGCAATCATAGCATTATACTGTATCTGACATTTGACAGGATTTGCAAAAAAGATCTGGTAGTTAACAAAACCTCAATTACTTGTACCATATAATTATACTGAAGGCATAGACTGTCTTTTTTACGGGGAGCAGGAGGGAAGTGTGTGTGTGATCTATACACAGCTCCCTGATTTGGTCATGTTGAGCATGTTTGAAGGAGAGCACAGCATATTTGGGAGATATCAGGCAGGTCTTGGAAACATCTTAACAATTGACAGAACTTTTTCTTATTCTAAAAGTTCTCTGAAGCCCATTAATACATGGCATAGCAGCTTCAAAGGCCCCTCTGCTCTCCTATGGATTGGTTGAGGGTTTCCACATCACGGTTTTACTCATTCCTTCTGCTTAGGAACATTTTTTTTAAAGGTTTAAAATCAGCTGCCAATATCATACTGGCAGTTAAACTGGGCAAAAACTGGAAGCATTCCCTTTGAAATGTGGCACTGGACAAGGATTCCCTCTCTCACCACTTCTATTAAATATAGTACTGGAAGTTCTAGCCAGAGAAATCAGGCAAGAAAAAGAAACAAATGGAATTCAAATAGGAAAGGAGGAAACCAAATTGTCTATTAGCAGATGACATGATTGTATATCTAGAAGATCCCATCATCTCAGCCCAAAATCTCCTGAAACTGATAAGCAACTTCAGCAAAGTCTCAGGATACAAAATCAATGTGCAGAAGTCAGAAGCATTCCTATATACCAATAACAGACTTAAAGAGAGCCAAATCAAGAACGAACTGCCATTCACAATTGCTACAAAGAGAATAAAATACCTAGGAATACAACTAACAAGGAATGTAAAGGACCTCTTCAAGGAGAACTACAAACCACTGCTCAAGGAAATAAGAGAGGAGAGAAATAGATGGAGAAACACTCCATGTTCATGGTTAGGAAGAATCAATATCATGAAAATGGCCATGCTGCCTAAAGTAATTTATAGATTCAATGCTATCCCCATCAACCTACCAATGACCTTCTGCACAGAACTGGAAAAAACCACCTTAAACTTTATATGGAACCAAAAGAGAGCCCACATAGCCAAGTCAATTCTAAGAAAAAAGAACACAGCAGGAGGCATCACACTACTTGACTTCAAGCTTTACTACAAGGCTACAGTAATCAAAACAGCATGGTATGGTACCAAAACAGAGATATAGACCAATGGAACAGAACAGAGGATTCGGAGGCAACACAACATATCTACAACAATCTGATCTTTGATAAACCTGACAAAAACAAGCACTGGGGAAAGAATTCCCTGTTTAATAAATGGTGTTGGGAAAACTGGCTAGCCATGTGCAGAAAGCAGAAATTGGACCCCTTCCTGACACCTTACACTAAAATTAACTCCAGATGGATTAAAGACTTAAACATAAGACCTAACACCATAAAAACCCTAGAAGAAAATCTAGGCAAAACCATTCAGGACATAGGAGTAGGCTAGGATGTCATGACCAAAACACCAAAAGCATTGGCAACAAAAGCCAAAATAGACAAATGGGACCTAATGAAACTCCACAGCTTCTGCACGGCAAAAGAAACAGTCATTAGAGTGAATTGGCAACCAACAGAATGGGAAAAAATTTTTGCAGTTTACCCCTGTGACAAAGGGCTGATATCCAGAATTTACAAAGAACTAAAACAGATTTACAAGAACAAAACAAGCCTGTTCAAAAGTGGGCAAAGGATATGAACAGACACTTTACAAAAGGAGACATACATGAAGCCAACAAACATATGAAAAAAATGCTCATCATCACTGGTCATTAGAGAAATGCAAATCAAAACTACATTGAGATACCATCTCATGCCAGTTAGAGTGGCGATCATTAAAAAATCTGGAGACAACAGATGCTAGAGAGGATGTGGAGAAATTAGGAACACTTTTACACTGCTGTTGGAATGAAAATTAGTTCAACCATTGTAGAAGACAGTGTGGTGATGCCTCAAAGACCTAGAAATAGAAATTCCATTTGACCTAGCAATCCCATTACTGGGTATATATCCAGAGGATTATAAATCGTTCTACTATAAGGACACATGCACACAAATGTTCATTGCAGCACTGTTTACAAAGCAAAGACCTGGAACCAACCCAAATGCCCATCGATGATAGACTGGACAGAGAAAATGTGGCACATATACACCATGGAATATTATGCAGCCATCAAAAATGATGAGTTCATGTCCTTTGTAGGGACCTGGATGAACCTGGAGACCATCATTCTCAGCAAACTGACACAAGAACACAAAATGAAATACCACATGTTCTCACTCATAGGTGGGTGTTGAACAATAAGAACACATGGATACAGGGAGGGGAGCACTACACACTGGGGTCTGTTGAGGGGAATAGGGGAGGGACAGCAGGGGGTGGGGAGCTGGGGAGATATAGCATGGGGAGAAATGCCAGATATAGGTGAAGGGGAGGTAGGCAGCAAATCACACTGCCATGTGTGTACCTATGCAACTATCTTGCATGTTCTTCACATGTACCCCAAAACCTAACATGCAATAAAAAATAATAATAAAAATAAATAAATAAATAAATAAAATTAGCTGCTCCTGCTATCAACTGAAGACTTTATATGCAAGTAACTTTATCACGTAGATCATAGCAACATGAAAAGACAAACCATAGAGATAGAAATGGAGGGGAAAGCATTTTCATTCATAAAATTACTTCAGAGTCATGATTAAAAATTTTGTCCTATTAAAATTCACACCAAAGACAGTAGTCCACTACTGCCCAGCCACACGTGTTCCAGCAGATACTGAATAAATGTTAAAGCTAAATTCCTCATTGGTTTGATGATTATAAGCTTAATTTCTATGGTCACTTTTGCCTTTGCCCTGTATTATAAACTGAATTGTGCCATCCTCAAATTCATATAATGCAACCCTAACCCACAATGTGACTGTATTTAGAGATAGGGCCTATAAGGAAGTAATAAAGGTTGAATGAGGTCACAAAGGTGAGGACCTAATTCAATAGGACTAGTGTAATTAGAAGAAGAACAGACACCAGAGAGGTCTCTCTCTTTACAGAGAAGAGGCCATGTGATGACACAGTGAGCAGGTGGCTACCTACAAACCAGGAAGAAAGGCCTCACCAGAAACAAACTCTGGTGGTACCTTGATCTTGGACTTCTAACTTCTAGAACTGTGAGAAAAAAAAACAAAGACAAACAAACAAAAACCACAAAACAAAACAAAACAAAACAAAAACTCTGTTGCTTAAACTGCACAGTCTGTGTTATCTTATCACGGTGCCCCAACCAGGCAAATACATCTGCTTTATTGTTCTTTGCAACACTTACTACCACATGACCTGTGAGTTTATATATCTATATGGCAAGTAAATTGGGACTTTTTGGTTTGTTGCTGTGTTACTGCCTTGTACGTAGTAGGCATGCAATAAATATTTATTGAATAAACAAATCATAGGAGCTTGCCCATGGAGAGAGATAATAAACAAAGAAAATACCATATTTCTTGGCATGTGATGTCTCTGACCCACATAATTACATTTACCATATAGTGGATGTAGCTATTTCATCTCCTCTCCTGTCCTCTTCTAATCTCATTTTCCTCATCAGGTTGTGCAGTCTTTGAGGGATGATATCTGTCTTTATTTGAGTTCTCCCAGAAGTAGATCCTGAGACAAAGATTCTAGATGCAGGGAGTATCTATAGAGGAATAGGGAGGTGATTAAAGGAAGGAAAGGCAGCCAATAAAACTTGTGGTATTAAGCCAGCTACTGCCATGGGCAACTGGAGCTTAATCCTATGGTGACACTCTGGGAAAGGATGAAAGTCAAATGTGCAAATAATCTTTCATAATGGGCGAGGGAGCTGAGGTAGTCATTTACTGACTCCTGAGAGAGTCATCGTCTTGCCACTATAGGCATCAGGGTCTGCCATAGCTCCAGAAAGTCACCAGGTACTGAGATACTGACGCTGGCAGCTGGAAGCCTGCTGCTGAAATGCAAGAATACTAGGAGCATGGGTGGGATTTAAGGTCTCTGCTGTAGCACTCATCCATCTGTCTACATAACTTAGCAGCACCCAAAAGTTTATTGACACAATATGAAGTATCAGGTCTTTCCTTCTGTTGGGGGCTCAGAAAACAATATCCCAAACTAAATGCCTCAGAAGAAGTTTCAGAAGCAGAAGTTATGCTTGGAACTTCTGCTCCTGCCTGACTGTCCCTCAGTCTTATTCCCCATAAGGCTACCTATAGAAATTAGAATCTTTCTTCCCCAAAGCAGGTATAGAAACCAGACTCCGCTTTTCCCAACCCACTTTTCCCAAGTCATAAAACCTGAAAATAGGAGATCCAAGATAGTCAAATAGGAACAGCTCTGGAGTGTAGTCCCCAGCAAGAACAATGCAGAGGGTAAGCGATCACCACATTTCCAAACAAGTTATTACTGTCCACAGGCCAGGAGATTCTGGGTTGAAAAGTGCCACAAGTTTCCAGCATTGCTGTTTCAGCTGGTGTAGCAGGTCTCTGCACAAAAACTCACACAAATCTGGGCGGCCATTTCAACTGGTGCCTGGAATGCCTGGGAGACAGAACCACTTATTCAACTGAAAAATGGGGGCTGAAACAGGGAGCCAGGTGATCTGGCTCAGCAGGTCCCATCCTCACAAAGACCAGCAATCTGAGACGCTCTGGATTGACAGTTTCACAGCAAGTGCAGCTGGACCCAGGATGGTCCAGCTCTGTGCGAGGAAGGGCATCTACCATTACCGAGCAGTCCACTATTACTGATGCTGCCCGCCATTATTGACGCAGTCCACCATTATTGAGGCAGTCTGCCATTACTGAGGCAGACCACCATTACCAAGGCAGTTTTAATTATACCTCTATAAAGAAAACCAAAAGGAAGTTCCCAAAGCAGCTGGGCAGAGCCCACAGTAGCTCAGCAATGCCTCTGCTGGCACTCTGTGACTGCTACCTCCTTGCTGGGCAGGACATCTTTGAAAAAAGGCAGCAGCACATCAGGAACTGATAAATAAAGCCCCATCTTCCCAGGACAGAGCACCAGGGAAAAAAGGCGATTATGAGTTCCCCTGCAGCAGACTTAAATGCACCTGCCCAGCAGCTCTGAACAGAACAATACAGCCCACAGCTCAGCACTTGAGCTTTATAAGGGTCAGACTGCCTCCTCAAGCAGCTCCCAGACCCCCATGTATCCAAAGGGACACCTCGTAAAGGAGAGCTCAGGCTGACATCTGGTGGGTATCTTTTGGGATGAAGATAACAGAAGAAGAAACTGACAGAAATCCTTATTAATCTGCAGCTGCTGCAGGTGATCCCCAGCAAGCAGGGTCTGGAGTGGGCCTCCAGCAGTCCTGCAGCAGAGGGGCCTGTCTTTTAGAATGAAAACTAAAAAACAGAAAGAAATAACTTCATCATCAACCAAAAGGACATCCACTCAGAGACCCCATCCAAAATAGGTACAAAGGTAGATACAAAGACCATAGGCAGATAAATCCATAAAGATGGGAAGAAAATAGTGCAAAAAGGATGAAAACACCCAAAACCAAAAAACTTCTCCTTCTTCAAGGGATCACGACTCCTCACCAGCAAGAAAACAAAGCTGGATGGAGAATGAGTCTGATAAATTGACAGAAACAGGCTTCAAAAGGAGGGTAATAACAAAATTCTCCGAGCTAAAAGAACATGTTCTAACCCAAAACCTTGAAAAAAGGTTTGACGAAGTGCTAATGAGAATAAACAGCTTAGAGAAGAATATAAATGACCTGATGGAGCTGAAAAACACAACATGAAAACTTCATGAAGCGTACACAAGTTTCAGTAGCCGAATAGACCAAGCAGAAGAAAGGATATCAGAGACTGTAGATCAACTCAATGAAATAAAATGAGAAGGCAAGACTAGAGAAAAAAGAGTGAGAAGAAATGAACAAAGCCTCCAAGAAATATGGGATTATGTGAAAAGACCTAATCTACGTTTGATAGGTGTACCTGAATGTAACAGAGAGAATGAATTCAAGCTGGAAAACACTCTTCAGGATATTATCCATGAGAACTTCCCTAACCTAACAAGCCAGGCTAATATTTAAGTCCAGGAAATACAGAGAACACCACAAAGATATTCCACAAGAAGAGCAACCCCAAGGCACATAATCATCAGATTCACGAGGGTTGAAATGAAGAAAAAAATGCTAAGGGCAGCCAGAGAGAAAGGTTGGGTTACCCACAAAAGGAATCCCATCAGACTGACAGCAGATCTCTTGGCAGAAATGCTACAAGCCAGAAGAGAGTAGGTGCCAATATTCAACATCCTTAAATAAAAGAACTTTCAACCTAGAATTTCCTATCCAGCCAAACTAAGCTTCATAACTGAAGGAGAAATAAAATCCTTTATGAACAAGCAGTTGCTCAGAGATTTTGTCACCACCAGGCCTGCCTTACAAGAGCTCCTGAAAGAAGCACTAAACATAGAAAGGAACAACCAGTATCAGCCACTCCAAAAATGTACCAAATGGTAAAGAGCATTGACATGATAAAGAAACTGCATCAACTAATAGGCAAAACGACCAGCTAGCATCAAAATGGCAGGATCAAATTCACATATAACAATATTAGCCTTAAATGTAAATGGGCTAAATGCCCCAATCAAAAGATACAGACTGGTAAATTGGATAAAAATTCAAAACCCATTGGTGTGCCGTATCTAGGAAACCCATCTCACATGCAAGGACACATATAGGCTCAAAATAAAGAGTTGGAGGAAGATTTACCAGCAAATGGCGAGCAAAAAAAAAACAAAAACCAAAAAACAAAAAACAAAAAACCAGGAGTTGCAATTCTTATCTCTGATAAAATAGACTTTAAACCAACAACAATCAAAAGCGACAAAGAAGGGCATTACATAATGGTAAAAGGATCAATGCAACAAGAAGAAATAATGATCCTAAATATACACACCCAATACAGGATCACCCAAATACACAAAGCAAGTTCTTAATGACCTACAAAGAGACTTAGACTCCCACACAATAGTAGTGGGAGACTTTAACACTCCAATGTCAATATTAGACACATCAATGAGACAGAAAATTAAGAAGGATATCCAGGACTTCAACTCAGATCTGGATCAAGCAAGCCTAATTGACATCTACAGAATTCTCCACCTCAAATCCACAGAATATACATTCTTCTCAGCACCACATCACACCTACTCTAAAATTGACCACATAATTGGAAGTAAATCACTCTTCAGCAAATGCAAAATAATGGAAATAATAACAAACAGTCTCTTAGATCACAGTGCAATCAAATTAGAACTAAGGATTAAGAAACTAACTCAGAACTGCACAACTTCATGGAAACTGAACAACTGGCTCTTGAATGTTGACTTGATAAACAATGAAATGAAGGAAGAAATAAAGATGTTCTTGAAACCAACAAGAGCAAAGACACAACATACCAGAATCTATGGGAAACATGTAAAGCAGTGTCTAGAGGAAAATTTATAGCAATAAATGCCCACATGAGAATCAAGGAAAGACCTAAAATCAATACCCAATCATCAAAATTGAAAGAGCTGGAGGACCAAGATAAAAAAAAATACTTAAAAGCTAGCAGAACACAAGAAATAACTGAGATCAGAGCAGAACTGAAGGAAACAGAGACACAAAAAACCCTTCAAAATATCTCAAAATATAGCCATTTATGACAAACCCACAGCCAATATCATTCTGAATGGGCAAAAACTGGAAGCATTCCCTTTGAAATCTGGCACCAGACAAAGATGCCTTCTTTCACCACTCCAATTCAATATAGTATTGGAAGTTCTAGCCAGAGCAATCAAGCAAGAAAAAGAAATAACGGGTATTCAGTTAGGAAAGGAGGAAGTCAAATTGTCTCATTTGCAGACGACATGATTGTATATTTAGAAGATCCCATAGTCTCAGTTCAAAATCTCCTGAAACTGATAAGCAACTTCAACAAAGTCTCAGGATACAAAATCAGTGTGCAAAAATCACAAGCATTCCTATACACCAATAACAGACTTAAAGAGAGCCAAATCAAGAACAAACTGCCATTCACAATTCCTGCAAAGAGAATAAAATACCTAGGAATACAACTAACAAAGGATGTAAAGGACCTCTTCAAGGAGAACTACAAACCACTACTCAAGGAAATAAGAGAGGACACAAACAGATGGAGAAACATTCCATGCTCATGGTTAGGAAGAATCAGTATCATAAAAATAGCCAAACTGCCCAAAGCAATTTATAGATTCAATGCTATCCCCATCAAGCTACCTATGACCCTCTTCACAGAACTGGAAAAAACCACCTTAAACTTTATATGGAACCAAAAGAGAGCCCACATAGCCAAGACAATTCTAAGCAAAAAGAACAAAACTGGAAGCATCACACTACCTGACTTCAAACTATACTACAAGGGTACTGTAATCAAAACAGCATGGTATGGTACCAAAACAGAGATATAGACCAATGGAACAGAACAGAGGCCTCGGAGCCAATGCCACACATCTACAACCATCTGATCTTTCACAAACCTGACAAAAACAAGCAACAGGGAAAGGATTCCCTGTTTAATAACAGGGAATTATTAAATAGGGCAAACTGGCTAGCCATGTGCAGAAAGCAGAAACTGGACCCCTCCTGACACCTTACACTATAATTAACTCCGGATAGATTAAAGACTTAAACATAAGACCTAATACCATAAAAATCCTGGAAGAAAACCTAGGCAAAACCATTCAGGACATAGGCATAGGCCAGGACTTCACGACTAAAAAACCAAAAGCATTGGCAACAAAAGCCAAAATAGACAAATGGGATCTAATTAAACTCCAGAGCTTCCATACAGCAAAAGAAACAATCATTAGAGTAAACTGGCAAGCAACAGAATGAGGAAAAAATTTTCACAATTGACCCATCTGACAAAGAGTTAATATCCAGAATCTACATAGAACTAAAACAGATTTACAAGAAAACAAACAAACAAACCTATTCAAAAGTGGGTGAACAGACACTTTTCAGAAGAAGACAGTTATGAGGCCAACAAACAGATGAAAAAATGCTAATTATCACTGGTCATTAGAGAAATGCAAATCAAAACCACATGGAGATACTATCTCACACCAGGTAGAATGGCCATCATTAAAAAATCTGGAGACAACAAATGCTGGAGAGGATGTGGAGAAATAGGAACACTTTTACACTGTTGGTGGGAGTGTAAATTAGTTCAACCATTGTGGAAGACAGTGTGGCGATTCCTCAAAGACCTATAAATAGAAATTCCATTTGACCCAGCAATCCCATTACTGGGTATATATCCAAAAGATTATAAATCATTTTATTATAAAGAAACATGCACACATATGTTCATGGTGGCACTGTTTACAAAGCAAAGACCTGGAACCAACCCAAATGCCCATCAATGATAGACCGAACAAGGAAAATGTGGCACATATACACCATGGAATACTATGCAGCCACAAAAAATGATGAATTCATGTCCTTTGTAGGGACATGGAATCTGGAAACCATCATTCTCAGCAAACTGACACAAGAACGGAAAATCAAACACCACATGTTCTCACTCATAGGCAGGTATTGAACAATGAGAACACATGGAAACAGCAAGCGGAGCATCACATACTGTGCTCAGTTAATGGGGCATAGGGAGGGACAGCAGAGGAGAGGGACAGCGGAGGAGAGGGATAGCAGAGGAGAGGGACAGTGGAGGAGAGGGACAGTGGAGGGTAGGGAGGTTGGGGAGGGATAACATGGGGAGAAATGCCGGATATAGGTGATGGGGGGATGGAGGCAGCAAACCACATTGCTATGTATGTACCTATGCAACAATCTCGCATGTTCTTTACATGTACCCCAGAACCTAAAGTGCAATAAAATATATATATATACACACATATATCTTTAAAAAACATCTGAAAACATTACTATAACTTTTCATCAGCCTTTCTGTGTAAAAACTGGCCATAAAGAAATTATCTGATCTGCCTTCTTGACTGTAGGTGATAAGAACCCCACTCTAGAGAGGGTCCTGCCCCATACACAGAAGGAAGGAATGCTGCTCAGAGAGGCCAAGAAGAATCCAGACAGACAGGCCTTGCTGTATTTTCCCTCTCAGTCTATTGGCGTTACACCATACCCCTTTGTCCAATCACATTTCTATGTGTCTGTTTATACTTTGTTGAACTTAACTGTAAAAATGGATGATTTCCCTGTATCTTTGGGTCTTTGTTCTGGACTTTACTGCATATACATATGAAATAAATTTGTATGCCTTTTTCCCAATTAATTTGTCTTTTTGAGTTGATTTTTCAGTGACGCTTCAGAGGCCAAAGGGACATTTTAAAACACTGGAGCTTTAGTATTAAAAAGCAATGAAAACAGACCTAAAATATTCACAAAACCACTTCATCTTATATTTTTATCCACACATGCAAAATGTATTCCCATTATCTACATATATCCATGAGATAAATGTCGTGCGCTGATATCCAAGTTAGAGGTGATGGGATCAAACTTCTGGGCCGTATGGCCTTGGTTTGACCTGCTGTTTAGGTATTGATGTTTTCTCTTAAGCTCAGTTCTGGCATTATTTCAACCCTGGATGTCATTCAATATGAGGTTTTACAAAAAACTCCATCTCCTTTCATTTATTTTTTTCTTGGCTGAAGCTTTTAAAAAAATGTTAATCTATAGATCCTCTTCTTTCACAATTACATTTGCCAGAGAAGTAGGAGCCAAACAATTAAATTCCCCATAGGTTCTGGGTATAATAATTCCTCATGAATCAGAAGATTAAGCATGGCAACAACAAATGGAACAAGATGGTCTAAGCTCTGTTTTTCCTATAGAACAGCAAATAGTTGCAAATCAAAAGTCAGTTCTCCTTAATTACCACTGTATGAGGCAGTAGGCTAAAAGCAGGCTCATTTGGTCATGTTTTCTATGTGTCTATGGTATGTACACACAGTGCAGGCCTTTATGCACTGTCTAATAGACAATATTATAAACTAGGGCACTGCTGACATACATTTTTTGTGGAGATACAACTGGTGTGCCCAGGACACTGGCCTCCAAGCTGTGTGTGCACTGAACTAAAGGAACAGTTTTGCTTGCTCAAGAAGGCAAGACTATTTATACTTAAACACATTCTTTACTGCTTATAACATGCTGTACTAGGTGACAGTCCGTGAGTAGCACAGGCTGAAATCATGGGCTGTGATCTCAAGGAGTCCTGCAAGCTGTAGCTTGTAGCAAGCTTCACCAAGTTGACACATTTTCTCTCTCTCTTTACCATAGAATCAGCTACCCTGCTGATCTAGAGGCCTTTGGGGACATGTACTCTTATAGCAGGAATCAAAGAACTGGTGTAAGAACACGAATAGCAGAGCCATAGTGTTTTATCCCCTCTCTGCACTCCCCAAATTAGACTGCTTGTTTATTGAAATTGGTCAAACAGTTTAATTAGGATTCCATGTTTGTTATTTCTTTAATCAAGGTTTCAAACAGAACAAGGCAACAAGCCAGGCCAGTAATGAGTCTCCTCCACCTACTCTTAAGTTAAATACTTGCTGAGATACCCATTGGTTTCCCAGAGACATCTCATCACTGATGTACTTTCACTTATCATCAGGGTTATTGGGCACTGTTCATAAATGCGTACTAATTGGCAGTAGGAGATGTATATATTTATGTAAATTTACAGTTATATATAGGTACCCATAAACATGTGTGTGTGTTTTTTTTTTAACTGAGAGAAGTTGAATATTTTTCTGATGGAATTTGGGAGATTGTGAGGGCTATCTATGAGGAAAAACGATTCACAAGATCTACTGACACAGTTTGAAAACCCATAAATTAACCTTTGGCCTTTTATAAAGTTCATGAGACATAAGAAATTTTTTAATTAATAAAAATTCTCTGAAAAAGGACTTAAGTATTTAATTACTTGGGTTCCCACAACAAGTTGAGGTATTTATAAAAGAAATGTCAAAGGTCAGGCAAATGGCTTTCATCATTTTGTTTCATCCAAAATACTACCCTACTTTTAGCTGCAAATGTAGATGACTTAGGTAGTGTTAAAGAAATTACGCAAATCCTAATTGCAAACAGTTTTCTTTTCAGCATTTTAAATTCAGATTAACTGTAGTAATTATTTGAAAACCTTTTCAAATCTTATACTTAATAAAAGGAAATTTTATGCAAACAATGAAAGAGAATTTCAAAGCAGTAAGTGAGGGTGATGCTGGTTTGCCTTCAGGGGCTAGTTAAGCTAGAGAAGTTTATTTCTGATCTCCATACTTTTAGTATCATGATCTACCAAGGTCTTGGCAGCTCTACAGAGAATAGCAAAGGGAACAAAGACTAGTTCCTACAATCATATTCGAGGTACGGGGTATGAAGGAGGAAGGGTCATATTCCACTGGGTGGCTTATGTGCCCATTTCCCCAGCTTTGTAGATGTACTAGGCAAAATAGAATAGTGGCTAATAAGGATTAAAGAAACTAGAGTCACACTTCTTGCATCCAGATCCCACCTCTGAGCACTTTGCTGGCTGTGTGATCTCATCTCTCTAAATCTGTTTCCTCATCTGTACAATGTGGATAATATTTATACCTGCCTCATATGATTGGAGGATTTAGTGTGTTAATACATATGAAGGGAAGCCCTTATAACAGTGCCTGACATAAAGCAAGGGATATGCACCCACTATTTTTACAAGGGCTATTACTTTTAAAATGTGAACTAGGCCAAGTGCAGTGGCTCACACCTGTAAGCTGACGTGGGAGGCTTTGGGAATTAGAAGCAGGAGGATTGCTTGAGACCAGGCCAGGAGTTCAAGACCAGCATGGGTAACATAGCAAGACCCTGTCTCTACAAATACATTTTTAAAAGTTAGAGGGGCAGCAATGTGTGTCTTCAGAGCCAGGTTGATTTGGGTATAGTGACAGGCTCCCCATCATGGCCTGTGTGGCTTTGGGACAAGTTACTTAAACTCTGTAAGCCTCTATTGTCCTTATCTGTAAAATGAAGATAATAAAATAAAATAAAATTTACTTCAAAACTTCTTGTGAGGCCTCAATCATCCTGTGAGGATTAAATGAGATTAAGCATATGAGAAGCATTTGGCCTTAGCATCTGACACACACTGCCAGGTAATTGAGAACAGTGTGTCTCAACCTCATTACTATGAACGTTTTAGGTCAGATAATTCATTGTTTGGGGGCTGTTGTAGTCCTGTGCACTATAGGACATTTAGTAACATCTCTGTCCTCAATCCACTAGATGCCAGTAGCAGCCCTCTTCCTCCCCACTGCCACCCCAACTGTTGCAACCAAAAATACCTCCAGACATTTCTGAGGTCTCCTAGGAGCAGTGGAAATTTGCCCTTGGTTGAGTGAGAATCAACACTATAGTAAGGGTAAGTGTGAGAGAGAGGAATTGTAGGAGGAAACAGGACCATCCACTTGTGATTTTCTTCTCTGATGAAGCTAGCCTTTTGTTAACGGGAAGATGAAAGGGAAGGAATAAAGTCAGAGGAAGCAACTATTGTGTCCAGTTCCTTCTAAATCCTGGGGAGCTCTTTAGAGGTCTGTAGTTACAGTGTCTAGAGAGATTCTTTAGATGCCTCAGAGCTCTATTTCTTTCACTAGCTTTCCTCCCAATTGATGGGGGCCTCGTGAGCCCCACTCCCTTGGTCTCAGAGAGCATCCTATGAAATAAGACGGTATCTTTTGTCTCAATTAGCAAAGCACATTGCAAGAGTAAAATTGCTAGCCTCAGTTTCAAATCTTGGAAGAAGGTAAGGAAATCATGGCTATGCCTTACATTTCAGCCTGTTTTTATTTGGTCTTGCTTCCTCTTATTAATGGGCCTTTCTGGTTATTTCAACTGAAATGAAGATGGAATGATTTAAGGATTAGAATGGCAGGAAACAGAGTAAAATGGTTTTGCCATATATTCAACTAATATTCATCAGGAGTTTATCACAGGCCAGGCACTCTTCAGAAGGTTTGGAATACATCTGGGGACAAAACAGGTAAAAACCCCTTCTTCATAAAAATTAGCTAATCAAATGTTTAGAGTAGTAATAGCCCTATTGAACGAGGATGTGCATATGGGCTAAGATTGATCTCGAACCCTATTGACTCCAATTTCCTCCTTCACATCCATTCTGCTACCAATTTTCCTTCTCTTCCAGACTTCTTGCCCTTAATTTGCTGTACTATGGAACAGAAATGCAATAGGTGAGCTGAATATAGCTTTTTGAATGTAACTCTTAATCTTCTTTCTGGCAGTTGCAGGCTTGAAAGATGAAAAACAGCCATCCTATCTTGATCAAAAGAGATATTTGCTCCCAGGTTAAGAGCCTGGTCTTCATGTCACAGGCTCCAGGGTGCTTGAATCTCTATGATTCTCACAATCACAGTTTTGGGGGTGACAAATACTAGTAAATCCTCACAGCACATATAGGTGAGCCACCTCTTGGATTGTTTTCTGCCCAAACTTTCTCTGCTACAGTGTCTCTATGGCTAAATAAAAAAAGTTTTGACAGAACAAAATAAAACTCCAGTTAACAGGCCAACCTCTGAGGCTAGGATTCTAGATATGTGGGCACATTAGTCTCTAAGGAATAGCACATATTCTTGTGGAGAATGATCCATTATTTTGGATCAAAAGCTTGTCTACTTCTCTGTGGGCTAGGTATTGAATATAAGTGGGAACTAGATTAAAAAAGGAAAAGGTGATTATGAAACAGAATTTAGTGCCATCGCTAGGCCTCCTGTTTGTAGGAACAATTCCTGAGGATTCATCATCGGTATGCCAAGCAATTATGGGTTGCATTTCAAAAGAAACTTAAGGCAGGAGACATACTTGGACCCCAAGTTTAGGGGTGGAAAGAAACGAGAGACTAACAGGTGTTTGACTTTGTGTTGCTTTTCAGATGCTGGGCTTTTTACTTTGGCATTTATTTTATGACAATATTTTTCTACCATAATGTATAACCTACTATTGAGAGAAACTTTTCTTTTTAAACCTATATAGAACACTGAATTAAAAGGTACTAATGAAATTTTTTATTCCACATTGCCCCTGACATACAGAACACAGTTTCTACCATCAAAAGGGTTATTAGTTGGCTTGGAAAGATTTGAAAGTCATACTGAGTACATAGATTTATAGTTCTATAAGTCAGTTTAAAAATATTACGTGGTCCTGCAGTCTTAGCATCTAGTAATTAACCGCATATGGCCATTCAAGCAATCATTGAACTTAGTTCACAGATGTGCAATACTTGGGATTATTTCCTGCAAACTTAATTAAGGGAAAACAAGTTTAGACAGTCTGTACAGGAGGAAAATGTGTATCTTTTCTTCTGAGCTTTTTTTTGTCCTGTGACTCATCTAATATTTCTTCCCCTGAATATTTGAGAAGTCAAGCTTTACTTAGCTCTTTGCAGCAAAGCCAACTGGTCTAGGTAAAGCTTATAAAACATGACAGGCCATGGTGAGTAGAGAGGGTATAAAGGATTGTGCTTCCTCTGGGGAAGGGGCAAGTCAGATTTTCAAGCCAAACAAATTTGCTGCAGTAATTACCCTTTATCATTAATGACAGGCAATTGCCATAGCAACTGGCTGCCACCTGTCTCTCACATACCAGCTCTGCATGCTCTGAAACAAAATAGGAGCACACTGCCTAGTCAGTTATGGAGCCATAAGTCTGAAGTCGGGATGGAACTCTATATTGATATTAAGATTTAGCTAGTGCCATGCATGGTTCTTTGTGCTCGTGGAATAGTAAATAACAATACAATTTAAGAAAAATGATTTTTTAAAAAAGAAAACAAATAAATAGTGACCCAGGATGGTGTAATGGTTAAAAGCACAGCTCTGGATTCAGAAGAAAGCAGAGTTTGAACTCTAGCTTCTCTGCTTACTGGCTGAGTGACCCTGGACAAATAGCTTAACCTCCCTAAGCATCATGAGGTCAAACTCATAGGCTGTTGAAAGGATTAAGCTGGATAATGTTTGTTAAGCACTTAGCCTAAAGTGAGCACTCCATCCGTGGTAGCCGAAAACATTCACTGCCTAGTAGCAACGTGCATTGGGCACATGACAAGGGCACCATACATACTTGTTGTTGACTTGGTGAATTAGATCACTAGTAACCTTACTCAGGGAATTCAGGTCTCCAAGTTACACGCTGTACAAGCTATTTCTCTGCTTCACTTTGTATATATATAGGTGCACAGAGGCACGTAGAGACAGCCTTTGAGTGATATAATTTTGATCTTCTTTACATTTTAGAAATGTGTTCTCAATACCAAAGAGTTCAGCAGGTCATTTACTCTTTCTAATGACACTCTATATAGACAAATCTCAGTGACGGCTGAAATTAGTTTTTCTTTTGAATCTCCTTGATTATGTCTCCAACCTCTTTAACACTCTTCTTACCCCCTGAGTCTTGGCACTGTGCTAAGGCCAATTAGAGATATTAACCACTCGGTGCCTACAGTAGAAGCATTTCTTTTTGTCATCAAGGTGGTGAGAATGTACCAAGTTTTCTTTTTCTTTGACCTCAAGACAAAGAAAATGTTTAGTAACTAGAATGGGTGTTATAAGGTGTGTATACCCTTTCCCTAATATTTGTCATATAATGGTAAAATAAATAAGGATTTGTCTAATCCTAAACTGTATAGAAGCACATAATCTAAAAATCATGAATTTCTCTTTGAGCTAATAATTGCCTGAATGTTGTTCTAGACATCAGTCCCCTACATCAGAACTACAGTCATCTTTGGCACCTCCTTCTCCATCACCCAGCATATTTGAACCCTGCAGTTTGTCCTCTCTTAAACAGCCCCTACTCTCTGGTTTTCTGTTTGAATTCACTGTTCTTAGTTCAGGCCTTACTGTCTCCCCCTGAATTTCCGCAACAACCCACTAGCTGGTCTTTTCCTCTGCTGTTCATTTTCCACACTTCAGTCAGCATAATTTTATAAAATGCTAATGTAATCACGTTACTGTCCTGAAAAAAGAAATTTTAGTGGGTTTTCATAACCTCCATGATAAAGATCTTCAGCCATCTGCTTCTGCTCACCTTTCTAGTCACATCTTCTGAAGTGATGACTTTTCTCCAGGGATACCAGCCTACACCAGGCCATTCCATGCTTCTTGTTTTTGTTTGCTTTCTTCTATGTGTAATATCCTTCATTCTTACTCACTCTTCCAAGTCCTACACAGCCATTATCTTCTGTTTAAAGATTTTTCATTTACCTTTCCTCTAAATACCCTAACTTCCCTCTTTGTTATAGTTCACGCATTGATCATTCCATTGTCTTTTTAAAAAAAATTTCTTACTTCACATGGATCACTTCAAATACTCTGATCCATTTTCTTAAAAAATTTTTCATTCTTCCCTATTAGACTCCTTGTGTCTTATGGTAAAGTCTGAGTCTTACTCATTTATGATACCCTTAGTGTCTGATAACATAGTAAGTCCTTAAAATTTTGTTGACATAAAACACATTTTTTACCTTTTCTGTGAATAACATGGTTTTTTGCGTAGTGTGCGAATAAAAGAACTTTACTGGAACCATGTTTTTCTATTATTCATGGATTGCCATATAGGATTCATAAAACTGTAGGCTTGTCACATCCTACTTTGAAAAAAAAGAGATGATATAGTTCTCTGCCTCTCATAACTAAGATTATTTTTATAATTGATAAATACAAAAATTCCTCACATAATGTTAAAAATCAGGATATAAGGCTGGGCACAGTGGCTCAAGCCTATAATTGGGAGGCTGAGGCAGGCAGATCAGAAGGTCAGGAGTTCAAGACTAGCCTGGCCAATGTGGTGAAAACACTGTCTCTACTAAAAATACAAAAATTAGCTGGGCACGGTGGCAAGTGCTTGCAATCCCAGATACTTGGGAGGTGAGGCAGAATTGCTTGAACCAGGAGGAGATGGAGGTTACAGTGAGCTAAGATTGCATCATGCACTCCAGCCTGGGTGACAGAAAGAGACTCTGTCTTAAAGAAACAAAAACAGCAACAACGACAAAAAAAAACCCAGGATATAAAATTTTATATTTATAGTAACCTAACTTAGTAATAAAAAAAAAAAACAACACCAACAAGAATATATAAAGCTTAGAAGAAAAGACATACAATATCACTGGTGTTTTCTTGTGGGTGAAAGTATTATGGATAATTTTTATTTTCTTGTATGTTTTTGCATATTCCAAATTCTTTACAAAAACCATGTATTTTATAATTAGAACAAATTTGTTCACAGTAATTGAGGTGGGTGTTATTTTTCTTCAGAAGCCTTAGCTAAACTCACTCACTCTTGCTACTTAGCAAAGAAAGTAGGGAACTGATTGTTTAGCCATCTTCTCAACATTTTTCCATTGCTATAGGATTTAAAGTTAACTCAGGAAGGTAGGCTGAAGTCACTATTTCCACTAGATGTCACCAAACTACTAGCAATAGTAGCTCAAATTCTCTGCGCATATTCAGTTTTTAGAAGCATTTAAATCCCATTATTCAGTATTCCTTGTTATCACACAAAGCATTCAAAATTTGAAGAATTAGTAAGAAAATGCATATTACATAAGGTTCCGGCCCTTTATATAACAAGTGAAGGCTCATATGGCTCCTTTGACTTTATGTAATCTATATTTTATTAGCTTTTTAATATAAATGTGAGGAGAAAATTGATGTCGGGGCCCTGTTTAAAATGTTTAAAAAATTATTTCCAGGTGATTTTCAGCTCTCCTTTTTTATAATACATGGAGCAAAAAAGGAAAGAATCCTGAAACTCCTTTCTGAACAATGTTTTTTAGCCTAATATAGCTTTCATCATTGAATGTCTTTTATTCATGGTTAATGAATAAACTCTCTTATAGTATTGGGATGATTTTCAGGACATTTTAATTTATTACAGCAAATCTGTTTACAGTTCATTTTATGTCAGGAAGCAAAACAAATAACTTTTCCTTGAGGAATGAAATAGGCTTCCCTTCTCTAATCTAACAAAGGACAGCTAAGAGAGCCATGTTTCTTTAAATATAAGAACCTATTTACCGTGTAGATTAAAAACCGGTTTTTTTTTCCTGATTGGCCCAGTTAACAACTAGAGTGAGAGGTTAGAGGAAGCTTGTTTCCAATCAGTTTAGCTTACCAATGAAAATAATTGGCGAGTTAAAAGACATTTAAATTAGGCAGTGGGCTCTTGGAAAGAAATCTTCGTACTATATTCTACATTATTGCTCTCTACTGTGGTGTTTGGTTTTTTTAAGATGTGTTGTACTATTTTTCTTAAACTTCACACAGAACAAGCCATAACACAACAGTTTGTAAACAAAAATCTGACTAAAGTTTTTAGACTCTTTTTTGAAAAATCTTTTTTCAATTGCTACCCTTTCAAAATAGCAGATGCTATTAAATAATTCCTGTTCACAGTGTTAAGAATTCCTGATTAATATCTAATTTTAAATTTCTTCTGTCCTTTTTGATGGCTGTTATAACATATTCTTAGTGTAAAAACTCAAAAACAGAGAACATTACTGATGATAACCATCGGTTTACTTATGAGAAAATAGCCACTCTTTGTTCAAAAATGATGAAGACCAAACCAAATTAGCAAGCTCCCATCAGAATCCACATATCTTAGGTAATTTCTGAAATATTTTCAAACAGAGGAAGACAAATGACATTGTTCATCACATTTTCAAACGTTATCAACCCCAAACAAATTAATCTGCATTGCATCAGGTATCTGAACTTCCATATACTAGAGAATATTAGGGTTAATATTAGCAAACTAACAAATCTCATCTTACTGTGTTTGGTGCAGAAACCATGAATTATAAGCACGATATAGATATCATGGAAGGCAGAATAACTTCAGTATTATGGGATTCTAGCTTCTGCAAGTATTCATCAGTTACAACCTGAAATTTCTGTGGTTTGTGTCCTAAACACTGTTTTGCTGATTATACATGTACAGTTCCATTACACAAAGAAATCAGATATGTGTTAGATCCTCTTGCAATATTGTAGTATGTAATTGCAATTGAGTTCTGCTGCCCCAAGCATCTCCTTCAAATTTCTTTACCTGAACCTTTCATATAAAATATTCATCTGAATCACTCTGATATGGTACAAGCCCCAGTTGTAAAGTGGAGAAGCCATTTTTAGACATCCTTCTCCAGATATTTGAATTTGCTTCTCTACAGTACTTTAAAGATGAATAGCCTCCATCAGCTACATACAAGGCCTCATCACCTCACCCCCTCCACACATTTTAAAATGTTATCATTCAATGCCTTCCTTTTCTATGGCCACCAAAACTGCTCTATTTTAACTCCAAAGCATAGTGCATTTACTCCAATTACGTTACTTTTGTATTCGCCAACTCTTTGCTGCAAATGACTATTGCAACTGTAGGTGGAGATAGGACTTTCACTGGTCGGCTCTCATCCATGAAATTCTAGGAGTCTCAGAGTCTAAAATTGCTACTTCACATCTTTTGAAACAAAAGTTCATTTTAAGGTGGGTTAATTTCTTTAAAGTTATATGTGGTAATTTGTTGCAGTTCTTTAACTTCCTATGTTTTAATGAATGTTCCAGGGCAAACTTGATGTAAGGGGTTAGTTTTTAGAAATGAAAGGTATTATTATCCACTTAATGTGGTAAAAAAAGAAGTCTGGTACTAAATTTTATATTATTGTTTGCTTTGGGAATCAGTCATGAAAATTTGCTCAGCTCATTGGTAAGGGATATTGAAACACATTTCTCGCTAACATGGTGTCATCTGTAGTGTGGACAGAGTCTTCACACTGACAAATACTGCATGAATGGCTGTTGGAGCCAGTAGGCACTCCTGATGATTAACTATAAAAATGCTTTTGACTCTGGTTGCTGACAGGAATGATAATGCTTTGGCCAGACTGGCCTCCTTCTGGACACCAAAGGATGTTCCAGTCTTGGTTTTACCATCTGGTTTCAATACAAGCCAGGAGAAATGAAGAGAAGTCTTTTAAAGAGGCAGCAATATACTAATTATTCTGGCTGTATAATCTTTCTTTGATAAGTGAAAAAAGTGTACTTAAGCCTAGAGAACAATGCAATGGCTTCTGAAATTCTAATTTTTAGGATAGATAAAGGTGTTTTGAGCATCTCATAAGGTATGAGTTCCGAATAAGACTTATGTGGAAATGACAGTTAAATGCACGAGTTGTACTATGGTGTTGGTTTAGTGCCTGAAGGAAGACCAAGCATGCATTTTATAAGAAATGTGTTCTTCTAAGCAAGCCTAAATCTATCTAGTCAGTGGGTACAAGAATTCTTAGCCCTGAAAATCATAGCGAAAGCAGCAACAATGATATTTATTGATACCTTAAAATTTCCAAACAGCATATAACTGGATTGTTTTCTTGATCTTCACAAAAACGTATAAAAGTATAAACAGATATTCTTATACCTTCGATTTACATACAGGGAAAAAATCAGAGAGATGAAATAACTTATCCAAGGTCACACAGCAAGTGGCAGGGAGCAAGGGTCAGGTGGGGGCAGTGAAGGAAAGCTAACTCTGGGGACTTGTTGCCAAAGCCAGTGTACTTTCTACTACATCACACCGTTGGATTTTCTTCCAGCAATGGTCTCATGGTTCAAGGACAGAGTGATTCCATGACTACAACTTCAAGAATAAAATATTGCCATATTCTTCATGTTTCTTGCCATCATTTTATATAGAATGATTTCTATATCTGAGTCTCAAATGTATGGACTATTTGTTACACCAATATGATGATGAGAACTTGAATTGTGTTGGTATGTGGCATAGACTAGAATTGATTTGGGGGTGAAAGTGTGGAGAGTGCCTGGTGTCTTGGGGTCTCAAAAGGTCTTATTTGTAGAGTAATGTTACCTGAATAATGCTTGGAACAAATCTTAACATTTCTCTGTCCCAGAGTTGCCTTTTTTCTTATTCCTGTTTGTTATATCTTACATCTTTAATGTAAATTGAACAGTACTTTCATAAAAGAGAGAGAGTAATGATAAAGGCAAAGCTATCTGAGCAAAAATGTTTTCTTTGATGAGACATTTGACTAATATCTGGGTTAAATGATTTCCTGATTATTACTATAAAAATAAAGCAGGGGCATAATGAAAACACTGGAATTCCAGCCAACAGTGACCTGAAGCTCACATATATTGCCCTCATTTGTTGAACCACAATTAGACTCCTCTAGAATATTCCTTTAAAACTTAGCTATGGTAGGGGAGAAAAGTAATATCTTTTTCCTCACCCACCACAAGGCTTATGGCTGAGAGGCCTCTATAACAAAAGATGGATGAATGAGAGAAAAGCATACAGATTTATTTAATATAAGCTTCATGTGATGCAAGAGCCTTCAGAAATGAACACCCAAATTCACAAAAAACTCTGTGTATTTTTATAGATAATCATGTAAAAATGTGATTGGAGGATGAAGTATGAGACCTAATACTAATAAACTGGGGGGAATTAGCAAAGCCTGTTCAGATTCTTTTCTGTACCTCTGTGTCTTTAGCCGTTTATTTCCTCTTGGTATAGGGAGGACCCCTTTGGAATGGGGGTCTCGTGACCTACTTCAGAAGGAGGTTTTATGGCTAGGTTTTTCAGCTAGGTTTTATGGCTTGCTTTGGGGGAGAAGAAAAGAGGGGGATTCTAGTTTCTATGTCCCATTTCAGGGGACGGCGGACAGGAGGTCAGAGAGACTGTCCTGCTTCTGCTGTTTTCCAAAATGCCTAATGCTAGATTTTGGAGTATCCTATCCTAAACCCTGTCACTAAACAGAGAATCAGTTTCTCAAAGCCTTTTGAATGTTGTCAAGTATAGATTTACATGTATACATCATAATATATTATACACACATAGGTATACATACATATTTACTTAAGTTTATACGTATCTAGATTGCAAAGCAAAGAAAATCTGGGGTAAGCATTAAAGTGTTTTTTGAGCAAGTTGAATCAAAATATAATTTTCTTTTAACTTGTCTCTGCTGTTTAAAATGGGCATTTTTATTTGCCAATGTTTAAGATGTTGCATTTGAAGGAAGCTTCATTCTCTCTGGAGGTCACAGGCAATAACTGGCCCCCTGTGATCTGGAGGAGTTTAGCTTCTGAACATCAACTCTTCAAGCAATTGCCCTTATAGTAAAAAAATGAATTGAGTGTCTGAAATGAAAAGGATCATTTTAAAGGGATTCTTCCAAACTTGTTGGGAAATTTTGATACAGAGCAACATTTACTTCTCTCTTGAGGAGCAGTGAGGGAGGATGGCAACCTGTCTCACACCTGAATCACCTGGACAGAACAAGGAGACTTGTCAGGTGGTACCAAAGCCTGGTCTCCCTCACACCTGCATTTCTCTAACCACATCAAGGAACTCATTGAATCTCTTCTTGTGGCTGACAGTCTGTAAAACCTGATGTCTTCATCCCTGGTATGAGGTTACCAGTTGGGCTCCTTGGGCTTCCCTCTCACTATCTCAGCTTTAGCCACATTCACTGCCCCGTGGTTTCCTGACTATGCTGGTCATTCCTGGGTCTGATCACTTGGTGATGCTGTTCTGCTCTCTTGTAACACTCCCTGCATTTTCTCTGTATGCAAATTTTTCTCATCTTTTAGAGAACGGGTTTTGCTGTCAACCAGACCTTGGTTGGAGTCCCACTTATATTGCTTACCAACTATGACCTTGGGAAAAATGCTCTCTATAAATCAGTAAATAAGAATAATAATACTTAACTATTGGATTGTTTTGAAGATTGAATAGAAATAATTCTTGTAAGGTATTTAGTATAATTAACACATAGTAAATAATAATGAAATGTTTTTATTTCGGAACTAAGGTTAAACCATGACGACTCCTTGAGACCTTCTCTGGAGATTTGGGCTCATAGATTTCTCCTTCCTCTGAGTTCTAAAGTACTTATGGAGGATTCAGCAGATAATTTTTAATGAATTAAATTCATACTACCTGACTTTACACTATACTACAAGGCTACAGTAACCAAAACAGCATTGTACTGGTACCAAAACAGAGATATAGACCAAAGGAACAAAATGAGATTCCTCAGAAATAATACCACACATCTACAACCATCTGATCTTTGACAAACCTGACAAAAATAAGAAATGGAGAAAGGATTCCATATTTAATAAATGGTGTTGGGAATACTGGCTAGCCATATGCAGAAAGCTGAAACTGGATCCCTTTCTTACACCTTATACAAAAATTAACTAAAGATGAATTAAAGACTTAAACATAAGACCTAAAACAATAAAACCCTAGAAGAAAGCCTAGGAAATATCATTCAGGAAATAGGCATGGGCAAAGACTTCATAACTAAAACACCAAAAGAATGGCAACAAAAGCCAAAATTGACAAATGAGATCTAATTAAATTAAGAGCTTCAGCACAGCAAAAGAAAATATCATGAGTGAACAGGCAACCTACAGAATGGGAGAAAATTTTTGCAATCTATCCATCTGACAAAGGGCTAATATCCAGAATCTACAAAGAACTAAACAAATTTATGAGAAAAAGACAAACAACCCAATCAAAAAGTGGGTTAAGATATGAACAGACACTTCTCAAAAGAAGACATTTATGAGGCCAACATATGAAAAAAAGCTCATCATCACTGATAATTAGAGAAAACCACATTGAGATACCATCTCACGTCAGTTAGACTGGTGATCATTAAAAAGTCAGAAAACAACAGATGCAGGAGAGGATGTGGAGAAATAGGAACATTTTTACACTATTGGGAGTGTAAATTAGTTCAACCATTGTGGAAGACAGTGTGGTGGTTCCTCAAGGATCTAGAACTATAAATACCATTTGATCCAGCAATGCCATTACTGGGTATATACCCAAAGGATTATAAACAATTCTGCTATAAAGATACATGCATACATATGTTTATTGTGGCACTGTTCACAATAACAAAGACCTGGAACCAATCCAAATGCCCATCAGTGATAGACTGGATAAAGAAAATGTCACACATATACATCACAGAATACTATGCAGCCATAAAAAGGATGAGTTCATGTCCTTTGCAGGGACATGGAGGAAGCTGGAAACCATCATTTTTAGCAAACTAACACAAGAACAGAAAACCAAACACCACATGTTCTCACTCATTAGTGGGAGTTGAACAATGAGAACACATGGACATAGGGAGGGAACCATCACATACTGGGGCCTGTTGGTGGGTGGTAAGTTAGGGGAGGGAGAGCATTAGCAGAAGTACCTAACGTAGATGACAGGTTGATGGGTACAGCAAATCACCATGGCACCATGTCATGTGTATCACTATATAACAAACGTGCATGTTTTGCACATGTACCCCAGAAAATAAAGTATAATTAAAAAATCATAATTTATTTATTTTTTGGAGACAGAGTCTTGCTTTATCATCCAGGCTGGAGTGCAGTGGTATGATCATGACTCATTGCAGCCTTGATCTCCCAGACTCAAGCCATTTTCTTGACTCAGTCTCCAGAGTAGCTGGGACTACAGATGTGTGCATTCACACCTGACAAATTTTTTATATTTTGGTAGAGATGTGGTCTTCCTATGTTGCCCAGGCTGGTCTCAAACTCTTGGGCTCAACCAATTATCCTGCATTGGCCTCCTGAAGTGCTGGGATTATAGGTGTGAGACCACACCCAGATAAAACATGATTTATATTTTCACTATATACTCCATAACAAATATGCTGGTATATAATCATGTTTTCAACAAATTATTGTTGGCTATTTAAAAGTAAGACATAGGAATGTGTCATAGGAATATGCCTAAGGAATATGTGAATAGCAGGCCTATTCAGATACATAGAGATAGAGATTGGGGGTAAAGATGGAATGAGGGTAGAGAGGGAAAGAGAAGAAAAATGATTTACCACCTTTATTTTGTAACAGGCACTCTGCCAAGTCAGCTGATGTAATACTCCCAACAACTCCACCCTATTTTATATAAGACAAGAGTGATGTGATAGCATCTCTGTTTTCTTATCTGAGGCTCAGGGTAGTTGGGTAATTGGAAACCATTCTGAGAAAAACTGGATTTAGATGTACCAAGAACTATACAAGCCAAAACTACATGAACTGGCAGTCAAGCTTAACAGCTTCTTTTTACTAGCATCATTTGTCTTTTAGCTCTGCATGCTTCTTTCTTGGACATGGCTTCTGTGTCTCAGTTGCAAAATGAGTAGATGGTTCTTGAGTTTTTCCTGCTGACCTTGAAGAACTTTCTGAGGGCTGCCTTCTTCAAACCTTTATCTGAGTCTTTTAGTTTTGGAATGCCCCTTAAAGGACAGCAGGTGACAGGGAAGCTGATTATTTCTGCCTTCATGGGCTTTGATGCTGGTGGCCTCTATGGAGGCCACTCCTAACCGAGGCCACTCCTAACCCTTGTCTTTGGAAAATCTGGGTTAAACAAAATAAAACCAATGGTAGCATAGTTTCTATTTTCTGTGAAAATCAAGCAGATCAACTCAGTTCTTACCATACTATGAACTAGTACCAGGATGAAATTTGGCAGTGTGGACAGGTACCAGGATGAACTTTTCATCCTTATTTCATCTGTTTCCCCCCCCATATCAACAGAAAGCCTATCTAGTTTAGCAACAATGCATCCCCTACTAATTATTAAATATTTTGTGAAAATTATAAGCATTCTGAGTTTATTCTGATTAGTCATGTTTTTAGAAAATGCATTATAGATTCACAGAGCTGGAAAAAAGGCAGAATTCTGGTATTATGAGGTAAAGATTCCAGAGACAGTGCCTATAAAAATTGAATACACACACTACCCATATCAGGAATGATGGTGGTTGGAAGTTAATAATGAAACATTCAGATGCTTGGTTCTTATTGAGACTTTCCCAATTAGAATCTCTGGAAGTAGAACATGGGAATCTGCATTTTAAAATAAGCTCCTTACTTGAGAATGGTTGCCATCGACTATGTCACCCATTTGATTCTGTTTACCAACAGTGGCCTCTAGAATGAATGAGAAGCAGGGTCTTCGCCAAAACTCTGAAAATGTGGTACTGTTTGAAAAATAGATGTGCTGGTCAGGCACAGTGGCTCATGCCTGTAATCCCAGCACTTTAGGAGGCTGAGGCAGGTAGATCACCTGGGTCAGGAGTTCAAGACCAGCCAGGCCAACATGGTGAAACCCTGTCTCTACTAAAATTACAAAAATTAACCAGGTATGATTGTGGGCACCTGTAATCCCAGCTACTTGGGAGGCTGAGGTAGGAGAATTGCTTGAACCAGAGAGGTGGAGGTTGCAGCAAGCTGAGATTATACCATTGCGCTCCAGCCTGGGCAACAAGAGTGAAACTCTATCTCTAAAAATAAAATAAAATAAAATAAAATAAAATAAAATAAAATAAAATAAAAGGATGTACTTATTAATGTTAGAAGGAAAAATATCGATATTTGTTAAACAAACACTGATTGAGCATGTGTTATATATCTGTCCTTGTGGTAGGCAGAGGACAAAGATGAAGTAAGATGTAGAACTTTTTTTAAAGTACTTCTCATATTAGTTCTAGGTAAAAGCGAATTCACAAAAAGTTACAATACAGTTGGACATTGCTATTGGGAATTGTGTGTATTGAGGACAATTAGACAACATGCATCAGGAGCCTTAAAAATGTACATGTGTAATGTAATTTCACTTCTATGAATTTATCCTAAGGAAATAAATATAGTTAACTAGATGTTTAAGAGAACACTAAAAATTATTTACTATAATTTTACATGTACTTTCTCATTGGAGTCTTACAAGACCCTGAAGAATTAGGAGCAAGTATATCCCTTTTAAAGATGAAGGAGCTAAAGCTTTGAGATGATAAGTGGTTTGCCCATGAAAACACCAAGTGACAGAGTTAATGTTGGAAATTTAGTCTGCTGCGTACGAATGATTATACTCTTAGCTCCTGAGTTTTATCCTCTAAAGAGTACAGCTGTGCGGATAGTTGTTGCAGAGCTACTATTTTAATGTAAAAATGGGAAACACAAAAAATGGCCAGCATTGGGAGATTGGTTAAACAATTATGTTATAGCCATGTATGGGGTAATATATTTGAATATAAAAAATTATATGAGAGCTGAGTAGTGTGTCCCAGCCAGGAGTTTAAGCCAAGATAGAATATCTTTTCACATGGTTCATTATATTTTATGTGAGTCTGTTTCCATGTGGTTGTATTAAGATAGAACTCCAAGGTTAGAAAGCTGATTATTTGTCCAGGGTTGCACCAGATCCTTCCAGTTCTCTACAGCATAGGACCTCTAGATCACTGGATTCCAGCTGTCTCCATTGAAGGCCCTGGAATCCCATGGTTATCTCTGGTGGTACAGAGGTAACCATAAATAAAGAGTTGTGTTCCTGTCAGTCTAACCTAACTGTGGATGCCCAGTAACCACCAAGGAGCTCAGCAGGATGGATCTGACTTTGAACTGCTATTTAACAGAATAAAGAATGATGGAGGGCAGCTCCGAAGCTCAGGACCTCGTTGGTGGTCACTTTGACCACCAGAGTACAAGCTGTTTCTGCAGACATGAGCTGATGGGGTGATGGGTTGTCAGGTCAGCATACATCTTGCTTTGCTGTTTTAATTTGTATCTGATTTTGACATAAATTGTAGAACACCTTGAGTTCTCAGTGGACCAGGAAGAAGACATTAATATCAAAAAAACACAAAATACTGTACTTGTAAAATGTAAGATTAATTGAACAGCTGCATACTTATAGTATATTCCCAATTTGCTGGAGTTTAACTATTTAGAGTCCTCTATTAACTGATTTGGATGTGTATGCCCATGGACATTCTCAGCAATATTATGAGAAAGAAGTGATTTATAATCAGCAAAGTTGTTTCAGGACTATATATTTTCTTTTAATAAAAAGACTAAGATATTAAGGTCTAATAAGTTCAATTCATCTTTACTGAGGATGGAAGTTATTCTATACATTTAATTGAATTGCTCATATTTTAAATTTCATGACCTAAAACAGGAAGTATATATATTTGTTAATGCTGAATCAATCAGTCTATTAAGTTAGCTAGAATATTTCAGTTCTGTAAACATTCTCAATAATTGAAGTTTTATTATCCTAGCCAAATTTATTGCCCTATCAACAATCTGTTTTTGAGAAATAAAAGATGGGTATTAGGGATTTATGTCTTAGGTATGATCGATGCTCACTAATAAAACACTGACAATACCTCAGTGTTTTATTTTCCTTTGCCTATGAAGAATGTGTGTGTGTAAATGCAAACATGTATCTCCTTGTTTTCAAGATATAAACATAAATAGAGAGTTTTCTTTCTAATTGTAAACTGAAGCAGAGCTGAACTTTCTGTGACTTAAGATGAAGCACATTATCATCTGTGTTTAAACTGTGCTTCACTGCATCTAAAATGAAATACAACATATTTACATTTCTCCCCTAGTTTATTATAAAGTTTACACTTTAAAATTTTTAAATAGAAAATGTTTCCCAGAACTAGGATTTGTATGTGTTCCTTTGACTTAGCTGCAAGAATCAATCAGATCATGTTAAGGTGCACAATAAGGCTCTTTTTGAAGCCTGTTATTAAATATACATAAGAATAGACTTTTTTATGTGTTCAGAAATAAAGAGAAAGAATGTGTTCGTGTTTTTGAAGATTGAAATCCTTCAAAGCTTTTTTCATTTGCAAGAAAACAAAGGGCTATTGTAAATTGAAGTGCTGAAACAGCGACAGCAGTGAAGTAATTAATTGCTCATTCATGAAAGAAAAAGTATAAGCGAGAGGCAAAAGTTAACCCCTCAAAATAAAGTGTGTGGCTAACTAAACAGCTATCAGCTCCTCTGTGTTTAAACATAGTGGTCCTCTTTGTGCTGCAGGTTGTTTTGTTTTGAGGACTTGTGGCAGTTGTTGATGTCACTATACATACTTTGGGAAAAAGACAAGCATGCATCTACAGATTTAATTTTTTTTCTCAGGTGAAGAACTTACTGGCTTTGGTACTATATTGTGAAAGCCAAGGTAAGGAAGGAATATTCCATAACTAGTGTCTAACACTTTTAATACATTATATTTATGATCATCTCTGTGATTATATTATTTAGTTGAAATATATGCGCAGATATATACACATCTATGGTGGAAGTGATTAAGCTTCCAAGTGGCTGTGCACAAGTGCCAGAAATGGAAGACTACATAGGATTTTCTCTAAAACAGTCGAATTAAGTCATCAATCCTATTTAGAGAGGTTTTTCAATATATTTTATGCCCCAGGGAATCTTGCTCCAACCAAGAGCTGTGGCTGATGGCTACCATGTCTACATTTGCAACAGCTTGAGCTATGTCATCTCACAGGGTTTAGGGAAATTGCTGCCAGCATAAAGCAAATAATTCCCTCCCTTTGATCCTCAAGAATTGCAGGAAACTGTAAATTTTTCATTATTAAACCTTCTTCCCTGTCCCATCAGGATGTACCTTCGAACTGTGAGTCTTACAATCACCTTTCCATCTTAAGCATAGATGTATACATATTTTGATGTGACAAGATCACACCTTGTCATCAGCAGTATAACATCTTCCTAAGGTAATGGGAGAAATCCAAAGCAGATTGAAGAGTGGCTAAAAAGTTCTTATAATTTTAATATTAAAACTTTGACTGACTTTACCTACAAAGGTTCACAAAATTGAGTTAGTTGGAAAATCAAATATTCATTTGTGTTTCATCCAAAATATTTGTTCACTTTACCTGAAAGAGTCTAAGGCCCAGTCTCCTGAATTTCAACTCTAAAAGTTAATTCAACTGGGGAGGTCTTTCTTGGATTGCACTGATTTAATCTCTTGAGCTACCAATAGCAATGAAACATAGACATAGGAATTTAGAATCAAGTATAATCATAATAAAGGTAATAATAATTCTATGCCAGGGTTAACACATTTCCCAATATATGAATATTTTTGTCATATAATTAATTTCATTTGTAAATTTACATTTAAAACTCAGAAGCCATGTCTTCCATGAAAACACTGTGATAAATGGTTATTGAGTTTCTTGGCCAGTAGGTGAAATGTATTTGAAATGCAGAAGGTAATTATTATTTGAAATAATATTTTTATAGGAAAATGTATTTTGAATGCCATTGAATATCAGGGCAGGTCATTTTCCCCATCCCCAAGTGGAACAGGAGAACTCCCTCTCCCATCAGTGGGCAATAGGACTTGGAGTGCTATGGATCAAAGGCACTGGTGGTGGCTCCTGGGCTGGAGAGGAATTTTTGGCAGGAGAGGGGTTAAACGAAGACGGCCTGAGGGATTAAAATGGAAGCCAGATAAGTGAGATGTGCAGGGTGAAGGGAAGGAAGGGGATGGTTGGGGAAATATAGGGATCACTAGGGGAGTAAAGTTCTGATCTTATCCTGACCAATGTCCTGTCTATTGCAGAAAAGGGAGAGGAACAGCAATGTTTTTCTCCCTCTAGAGAGAAAAGAACTTTGTGGTAATGGTGCTAGCAAAGAAAGAAGGAGACTTTCTATCTTAGTCTAGATAAGGAGCTAGTTGCATGAGATATAAGTAAGGTGGGGCCTGTGATGATTATTTAATTTTTTTGAATATTTTAAATTCTGGCTGCAAATGATCGGCAATGCTTAAGAGAGAAATTCTTTTAAAACAAATTAAGATCATGTGAATATTTTGTTCATTCAACAGATAGCTATTGAGGGCATGTTGTATATAATGTGCTAGCTAGTTTAAATTCCTGGAGGAACTAGTTGGGTAAAAAGCAATGCAGAAGAAATTTTAAACTGAAAAATATATTTTAGTGATTATCTTTCTTGACTCCAGGGCTTCCAGTGGTGGGGAAGAAAGTATTCACTGTCTTATTTTTTGGGAGCAGTGAGGCTGAGGACTTTTGGTATGTTCAGGTGGGCAGGTGCAGCCAGCAGTAGAAAATGAGGGACTGTAGCAGTGGTGAGATGCTGGGGCAGAGTTTCAAGACCTCCAGAAATCATGAGTTGGACAAAATCACCTGGGGTTCCAGCAGATAAAAAGGGTACAGAGGGCTTGGTGTAGGCGCTCATGCCTGTAATACCAGCACTTTAGGAGACCCAGGTGGGCAGATTACTTGTGGCCACAAGTTTGAGGTCAACCTGGGCAACACGGTGAAATCCTGTCTCTACAAAAAATACAAAAGTTAGCCAGGCTTAGTGGTGTGTGCCTGCAGTCCCAGCTACTCGGGAGGCTGAGGTGGGAACATTGCTGTAGCCTTGAGGGCAAGGCTGCAGTGAGCCACAGAATGAGACTCTGTCTTAAATATTTTTTTTAAAAGGTCTAGAATATGTCTTTGTGGGGATATCTATCACTTAGGCATCAGGAAAAGGAAAAAAGGTGTTCAGGAGGCGAGGAGCAGAAAATTACAAGATAAAGATAGTCGTCATGGTAACCACATAAAAAGTTTTATTTACTTGGGCACAAACATCTACCTATTAGATCAGTAACAAGGAAGTTTTGAGGGGGAGGACTCAAGATGGCGCTGTGAGAACAACCCAGGATTGGAGCTCTCATTGAATCCGCAAAGAGGTGAGTCCGAGCTGCATTTTTAGACTGATCTTTGTTGCCCACAGAACGGGGAAACTCCCAAGTATAGAAAAGACACGGGACGCCAGGCAGCCGGGGCGGTGGCGGCGGGCCTTACCCAGCAATCCCCACAGGGTGCGCTTGTCCGGGTGCCCTGTTGAACCGGCGACCTGAGACTTGAAAGGGCTGGACTTGAGACTGAAGGAGACTTGGACAGTAGGCCAGCCCAGGGGATTTCAGGGACAGAGCGTTTGGGATACCCAGTGGGACGAACAAAACCGAGATTTCAAACTATCCCGAGCAGACGGTCCAAGACGCTCTGTGGGGGACGGGCGTCCACCACTACTGAGGCAACCCGCCCCAACTGAGATACAGGCCCACTGCTGACGCAGCCAGCCGTTGCCGAGGCAACCCGTCCCTACTGAGATACACGCCCACAGCGGACGCAGCCTGCCGTTGCCGAGGCAACACGCTACAAGAAAGAGATTCCACTGCAGGGTGTGGCGGAGACCACAGCAGAGCCTGCAGTAACAGGGCAAAACACACAACAGCAGGGAGGAGTCTCGGCAGGCAAACAGTGGCTAGTCTGCCTCCTAGCTGGGCAGGACACCTCAAAGAACATCGAAAAATAAAGCCTGAACCCCCTGACACAGAGCATTTGAGAAAAAAAGGGTTTTTTTAATGAGCTCTGTTGCAGCAGAATCAAACATAGCAGCCTAACAGCCCTGAATGAACAACAGAGCTCACAGCTCAGAAATTGAGCTCCTAAAAAGAACAGACTGTCTCCTCAAGCAGCTCCCTGACCCCTCTATATCCAAAAGACTGACATTTGGCAGGCATCATCCTGGGAAAAAGAGAGCAGAAAAAGAAACGGGTAGCATCCCTCGCTGTGCCACAGCTGCTACAGGTGCACCCCAGACAAGCAGGGCCTAGAGTGGACCTCAGCAGTCGTACAGCAAAGGGGCTAGGTTGGTAGAAGGAAAACCAAGTAACAGAAATACTTCATCATCAACAATCTGGGTGTCCACTCAGGGACCCAATCGAAAAGTCAGCAACTACGCAGACAACAAGCGGATAAACCCACAAAGAGGGGAAGAAACCAGTGAAAAAAGGAGGAAAACACCCGAAACCAGAACACCTCGCCTCCTAGAAAGGACCAAAACTCCTCACCAGAAAGGGAACAAAGCTGGACGGAGAATGACTGTGACGAAATGACGGAATTAGACTTCAGAAGGTGGATAATGAGAAACTTTTGTGAGCTAAAAGAACATGTATTAAATCAATGCAAAGAAACTAAGAACCTTGAAAAAAGATATGAGGAAATGATAACAAGAATGGATAACTTAGAGAGGAATATGAATGAATTAAAGGAGCTGAAAAACACAATACGAGAACTTCGCGAAGCATGCACAAGTTTCAATAGCCGAATTGACCAAGCAGAAGAAAGAATATCTGAAGTCGAAGACCAACTCAATGAAATTAAACGAGAAACCAAGATTAGAGAAAAAAGCACAAAAAGGAATGAACAAAGTCTCCAAGAAATGTGGGACTATGTGAAAAGACATAACCTACGTTTGATAGGTGTACCAGAAGGGGACGAAGAGATTGAATCCAGGCTGGAAAATACTCTTCAGGACATCATCCAGGAAAACTTCCCCCACGTAGCAAGACAGGCCAACACTCAAATGCAGGAAATACAGAGAACACCACAAAGATATTCAGCAAGAAGAGCAACCCCAAGGCACATAATCGTCAGATTCAACAAGGTTGAAATAAAGGAGAAAATACTAAGGGCAGCCAGAGAGAAAGGTCGAGTTACCCACAAAGGGAAGCCCAGCAGACTCACAGCAGATCTCTCGGCAGAAACACTACAAGCCAGAAGAGAGTGGGGGCCAATATTCAACATTCTTAAAGAAAAGAACTTTCAACCCAGAATTTCATATCCAGCCAAACTGAGCTTCAGAAGTGAAGGAAAAATAAAATCCTTTGCGAACAGGCAAGTACTCAGAGATTTTGTCACCACCAGGCCTGCTTTACAAGAGCTCCTAAAAGAGGCACTAAACATAGAAAGGAACAACCAGTACCAGCCATTCCAAAATCACACTAAATGCTAAAGAGCATCAACATAATGAAGAATCTACAACAACTAACAGGCAAAACGGCCAATTAGCATCAAAATGGCAGTATCAAATTCACACATAACAATATTAACCCTAAATGTAAATGGACTAAATGCACCAATCAAGAGACACAGACTGGCAAATTGGATAAAAATCCAAAACCCATCAGTGTGCTGTATCCAGGAAACCCATCTCACATGCAAGGATACACAAAGGCTCAAAATAAAGGGATGGAGGAAGATTTACCAAGCAAATGGAGAGCAAAAAAAAGCAGGAGTTGCAATTCTCATATCTGATAAAATAGACTTTAAAGCAACAAAGATCAAAAGAGACAAAGAAGGCCATTACATAATGGTAAAAGGATCAATAAAACAAGAAGAGCTAACGATCCTAAACGTATATGGACCCAATGCAGGAGCACCCAGATACATAAGGCAAGTTCTTAATGACTTACAAAGAGACTTAGACTCCCACACAATAATAGTGGGAGACTTTAACACTTCACTGTCAATATTAGATCAACCAGACAGAAAATCAACAAGGATATCCAGGGCTTGAACTCAGATCTGGAGCAAGCAAACCTGATAGACATTTACAGAACTCTCCACCCCAAATCCACAGAATATACATTCTTCTCAGCACCACATCACACCTACTCTAGAACTGACCACATAATTGGAAGTAAAGCACTGCTCAGCAAATGCAAAACAACTGAAATCATAACAAACAGCCTCTCAGACCATAGTGCAATCAAGTTAGAACTCAGAATACAGAAACCAACCCAGAACCGCACAGCTTCATGGAAACTGAACAACTGTCTCTTGAATGTTGACTGGGTAAACAATGAAATGAAGTCAGAAATAAAGAAGTTCTTCGAAACCAATGAGAATGAAGACACCACATGCCAGAATCTCTGGGACACATTTAAAGCAGTCTCTAGAGGAAAGTATATAGCAATAAGTGCCCATATGAGGAGAATGGAGAGATCCAAAATTGACACCCTATTGTCAAAATTGAAAGAGCTAGAGGAGCAAGATCAAAAAACTCAAAATCCAGCAGAAGACAAGAAATAACTAAGATCAGAGCTGAACTGAAGGAGATTGAGACACGAAAAACCCTTCAAAAAATCAATAAATCCAAGAGCTGGTTTTTTGAAAAGATCAACAAAATAGACAGACCACTAGCCAGATTGATTAAAAATAAAAGAGAGAACAACCAAATTGATGCAATAAAAAATGATAAAGGGGAAATCACCACAGATTCCACAGAAATTCAAACCATCATCAGAGAATATTACAAACAACTCTATGCACATAAACTAGTAAACATGGAAGAAATGGATAAATTCCTGGACTCCTGCATCCTCCCAAGCCTAAACCAGGAGGAAGCTGAAACTATGAATAGACCAATAACAAGGTCAGAAGTTGAGGCAGCAATTAAGAGCCTACCACACAAAAAAAGCCCAGGTCCAGACGGGTTCACAGCCGAATTCTACCAGACACACAAGGAGGAGCTGGTACCATTCCTTCTAAAACTTTTTCAAACAATCCAAAAAGAGGGAATACTTCCCAAATCATTTTATGAGACCAACATCATTCTGATACCAAAACCCGGCAGAGACCCAACAAGAAAAGAAAACTTCAGGCCAATAACCATGATGAACATAGATGCAAAAATCTTCAATAAAATATTGGCAAGCCGAATGCAACAGCAAATCAAAAAACTTATTCACCATGATCAAGTAGGATTCATCCCGGGGATGCAAGGCTGGTTCAACATACACAAGTCTATAAACGTAATTCACCACATAAACAGAACCAAAAACAAAAACCATATGATCATCTCAATTGACGCAGAGAAGGCATTAGACAAAATTCAACAGCCCTTTATGCTAAAAACCCTCAATAAACTCGGTATCGATGGAACGTATCTCAAAGTAATAAAAGCTATTTATGACAAACCAACAGCCAATATCATACTGAATGGGCAAAAACTGGAAGCATTCCCTTTGAAATCTGGCACTAGACAAGGATGCCCTCTGTCACCACTCCTATTCAATATAGTTCTGGAAGTTCTAGCCAGAGCAATCAGGCAAGAAAAAGAAATAAAGGTATTCAAATAGGAAAGGAGGAAGCCAAATTGTCTCTATTTGCAGACGACATGATAGTATACCTAGAAGACCCCATCACCTCAGCCCAAAAACTCCTGAAACTGATAAGCAACTTCAGCAAAGTCTCAGGATATAAAATCAATGTGAAAAAATCACAAGACTTCCTATACACCAATAACAGACTTAAAGAAAGCCAAATCAAGAACGAACTGCCATTCACAATTGCTACAGAAAGAATAAAATACCTTGGAATACAACTCACAAGGAACGTAAGGGACCTCTTCAAGGAGAACTACAAACCACTGCTCAACGAAATCAGAGAGGACACAAACAGATGGAGAAACATTCCATGTTCATGGTTAGGAAGAATTAACATCGTGAAAATGGCTATACTGCCCAAAGTAATTTACAGAATCAACGCTATCCCCATCAAGCTACCATTGACTTTTTTACAGAACTGGAAAAAACCACCATGAACTTCATATGGAACCAAAAGAGAGCCCGCATAGCCAAGTCAATTCTAAGCAAAAAGAACACAGCGGGGGGCATCACACTACCGGATTTCAAACTATACTACAAGGCTACAGTAATCAAAACAGCAAGGTACTGGTACCAAAACAGAGATATAGACCAATGGAACAGAACAGAGGCACCAGAGGCAACACAACCTATCTACAACTATACAATCTTTGATAAACCTGACAAAAACAAGCAAGGGGGAAAGGATTCCCTGTTTAACAAATGGTGTTGGGAAAACTGGCTAGCCATGTGCAGAAAGCAGAAACTGGACCCCTTCCTGACACCTTACACTAAAATTAACTCCAGATGGATTAAAGACTTAAACATAAGACCTGGCACCATAAAAACCCTAGAAGGAAATCTAGGCAAAACTATCCAGGACATAGGAGTAGGCAAGGACTTCATGAACAAAACACCAAAAGCATTGGCAACAGAAGCCAAAATAGACAAATGGGACCTAATGAAACTCCACAGCTTCTGCACGGCAAAAGAAACAGTCACTAGAGTGGATCGGCAACCAACAGAATGGGAAAAAATTTTCGCAGTTTACCCATCTGACAAAGGGCTGATATCCAGAATTTACAAAGAACTCAAACGGATTTACAGGAAAAAAACAAACAAGCCCATTCAAAAGTGGGCAAAGGATATGAACAGACACTTTACGAAAGAAGACATATATGAGGCCAACAATCATATGAAAAAATGCTCATCGTCACTGGTCATCAGAGAGATGCAAATCAAAACCACATTGAGATACTATCTCACGCCAGTTAGAATGGCGATCATTAAAAATTCTGGAGACAACAGATGCATGAGAGGATGTGGAGAAAAAGGAACACTTTTACACTGTTGGTGGGAGTGTAAATTAGTTCAACCATTGTGGAAGACAGTGTGGCGATTCCTCAAGGCCTTAGAAATAGAAATTCCATTTGACCCAGCAATCCCATTACTGGGTACATAGCCAAAAGAGTATATATAGTTCTACTATAAGGACACATGTACACGAATGTTCATTGCAGCACTGTTTACAATAGCAAAGACCTGGAATCAACCCAAATGCCCATTGATAATAGACTGGATTGGAAAAATGTGGCACATATACACCATGGAATATTATGCAGCAATCAGAAATGATGAGTTTGTGTCGTTTGTAGGGACATGGATGAATCTGGAGAACGTCATCCTCAGCAAACTGACACAAGAACAGAAAATGAAACACCGTATATTCTCACTCATAGGCGGGTGATGAAAAATGAGAACACATGGACACAGAAATGGGAGTACTAAACACTGGGGTCTGTTGGGGGGAAAAGGGGAGGGCCAGTGGGAGGGGCAGGTGGGGAGGGATAGCCTGGGGAGAAATGCCAAATATGGGTGAAGGGGAGAAGGAAAGAAAAGCACACTGCCATGTGTGTTCCTATGCAACTGTCTTGCATGCTCTGCTCACGTACCCCAAAACCTCAAATCCAATAAAAAGTTTAAAAAAATAAATAAATAAAAAACAAAAAAACAAGGAAGTTTTGAGTAACTTTTGAGAGAAGCATTTTAGTGTAATAAAGTTGAGTGCCAGATAGCAAGGAGCATGGGACTGGTCATAAAGCAGGGCTTGGAGAGAAGAAAGGAGACAAAGGTTGTTGAGAGAGTAATAGGATCTTAGATAAGAGAAACTTAAGCATGATGAGGGGCCAGCATTTCCCAGTGTGTGATTTCTGTGGAACTCTGTGTTCTTGAAAGATAAGCGGATGCTCCATGGTCAAGTGAGTTTGAGAAAATACTAGTTGAACAAAATTAAATAGGTTTCTTTACTGGATGACTGCTAGGGCCATTATTGCATTAATATGAATAAGAAATATTTGATAGATATAGTTTTCCAGATCTTTGACTATGGAAACCTTTTTGGCTAGAGCATTTCATAGCATTAAACTATTATAGGCACACACTGTGAGACATGCTTTTACAGATCAAGGGATAAGTTAAGGTAAAGAGATGCATCAAAATGCAAACATGAGCATGCCACTCTCCTACCCAAAAATCTTCAGTAGCTACATAAGGCCTAAAAGCTATATTAATAGTTCATATTTCTTTCTCTTATCATATATTTTTTCTTATGGAGAAATAATTTATATAGCATAAAATTCATTATTTTAAAATGTATGATTTCATGGTTTTTAGTATATCACAAGGTTGTGTAACCATTACTAATTCCAGAACATTCCTATTTCTCTTTTGTTTTGAGACAGGGGTCTCAGTCTGTCACCCAGGCTAGAATACAGGGGTATAATCGCAGCTCACTGTTACCTTAAATCCCTGGGCTCAAGTGATCCTCCCTCTTCAGCCTTCCAAGTACTGGGGACTACAGGCATGCACCACTACACATGGCTAATTTTTGAAAAAATTATGGTTGGTAGAGAAATCATAATACAGGGTCTGTCTGTATTGTACAACTGGTTTTGGATTTCTAGGCTCAAGTAATCCTCCCACCTTGACCTCCCAAATGATTCCAGGCATGAGCCACCATGCTCAGTCTAATTCTAGAGCATTTGCATCACCCTCCACCAAAAAAAAAAAAAAAATCCATACTTGCCAATAGTCACCCCCCATTTCTCCCTCCTCCCAGCCACTAGGAACCACTAATCTACCTATGCATTTGCCTATTCTGGACATTTCATATATGAATGGAATCTTACAGTAAATGCCTTTGTGTCTGGCTTCTTTCACTTAGCATAATGTTTGCAAGTTCTACACATGTTGTAGCATGTATCCATACTTCATTATTTTTATGGATTAATAATATTCCATGGTATAAATATACCACATTTTCTTTAATTACTCTTCACTTGGTGGACATTGGGGTTGTTTCTGCCTTTTGACTATTAGGAATAATGCTACTTTGAACATTTGTATACAAGTTTTTTTGTGTGAATGTGTTTTTATATTTCTTGGATATATACCTAGGTATAGAATTGCTGAGTCATATGGTAATGTAAATGTAAGTTTATGAGGACCTTTTATTTTGAATTTTTGAGGACTGCCAAAATGTTTTCCAGATTGGAATAACATTTTATATTTTACAGCAATGTATGATGGTTCTAATTTCTCATCTCTGCCAACACTTGTTATTATCTGCCTTTTTCATTATAGCCATCTTAGTAGGTGTAAAGTTTCATTGTAGCTTTGTTTCTTATTTCCCTGATGACTAATGATACTGACATCTTTTCATGTGCTTATTGGTCCTCTGCATATATCATTTGGGGAACTGTCTCTTCAAATAATTCTTCCTGGGAGGGCAAGGTGGCTCACACCTGTAATCCCAGCACTTTGGGAGGACTGAGGCCAGTGAATCACGAGGTCAGGAGTTCAAGACCAGTCCGGCCAAGATGGTGAAACCCCATCTCTACTGATAATATAAAAATTAGCTGAGCATGGTGGTGGGGTACCTGTAATCTCAGCTACTCAGGAGGCTGAGGCAGAGAATTTTGTGAACCTGGGAGGTAGAGGTTGTAGCAATCACGCCACTGCACTCCAGCCTGGGCAACAGAGTGAGACTCCATCTCAAAAACCAAAATAAAAACAGATACTTCTTCCCCTTAATTTAATTGGGTTATTTCCCTTATTACTGATTTTTTTAGTGTTTTTAAAAATATATATTCTTAATATTAGATCTTTATCAGATATATGATTTGCAAATATTTTCTTCTATTCTGTGGGTTGTCTTTTCACCTTCTGGGTAGTATTCTTGGAAACTCACATTTCTTAACCATCTAAGATCCTCCAGGTCTGCTTTCATTCTGTCTTCCAGTATGATCTTTTGTGATTGCTCATGCTATCAATTCTAAGTAGATGCATTTACCTTATATTTTTTACAACCAGTGTGCTCACTATACTAACGTCTCTCTTCCCATTGAAAAATACCTCCCAGTTCCCCTACAGTTATCTAAATCCTACCTATCCTAAACACCTCTCTCAAATTCTGCCTCCTTTTCGAAAAATTTGTGAACGATCTTAGCCCAGAATGGTCTCTTCTTTAAAACTCTTGTAATCTACAGTTTCTAATTGTTGCTACCAGACATTTGGCACTTAACACAGGATATCCCTTATTCTCAATACTTTTTCAGCATGCTTTTTTACCCAGATGAATTTGGATCCCTTGGTTTGCATATATATGTCTAAATATTTGTTTATGAGCTACAAAGAGAGAGAGAGAGAGAGAGATTTTTGCTTTATTTAAATTTGTTTTGGATAAAGCTCTCTAGTTTACCTTTAAAACAATGATATATGATTGGCACTAAATAAATTATCTTTCTCATAAATTCATATTTATTCCTGACATTAAATATGTTTAGCAAGCTACCTCTCTTCAATAAAAATAAACATTTGCAGTTTGTAAGTTCTGAATGTGATTCTCATAGAAGAATGTTAGCAGAAAAACTGATTCCACTAATTTTAATACCAAAAATGGATACACTGCAGTTTCTTCTTTTTATAATTACATTTATTATTATATATAAGACAATTAGAGAATCATCTGAAAACAAAGTTATTTTCAGTATTATGATGAGGCTGTCTTTTTGAAAGGAATGCTATAGAAAGCAATTGCAATATAGAGATTGCAAAAGCTATCTGAATATGTGATATCTCCCAGCAGGATTACTGAGAAAGGAGTGAAGATTAAAACTAGGCTATAGTTCTGGAGAAACAGGTTACCTATGGTTACAGTCATGACTGACATTGTCTAAAACAAAGGGGATATGTCACTAATAAGTGACACTTAACCCATGGACAAGTATAGAGAAGAGAGAAACTGAAGATTCTTGACAGGATCAAGAATCATGTCAGAGAAAGATCAGAGAAAATAGACTTCCTTTCATATTTTTACATTTTAACTAGAAATAAAAGCTTTTATGTTATATTTTGACACTGGTGATGGATGAATCAAGTGAGAAGTTATACACTTGCTTGATTTGCTGGAGAAGGAATAGAGATAAATTACAGCTGAGGAGGCCACATAGGAGCCAACTGAACTCAAGACCAAATCACTGTATAAGTGATGGATATGAAAGATACTTATGAAACCAGGCTCTGTGCTTCCCCACTCACCCATAGTCCTATGATAAAGGGGGAAAATAAAGACTTCCTTTGAGCTGGGGAAGAGGGAAATGGGGAATTAGAGATAAAACCAGAGCCCTAGATCACTGAGAAGGGACCCCACACAATGCCACCTCCTCAGGAAGAATCCCAGGCCGGGGAATCAAACCCGAGAAATAGTTGGCAATCAGAGTGACAGGATGCATACTTTATCTTCTGGCAGTGAACCATTACTTTTTGAGGGATAGTGGGGCTGCCACTGGTTGCCAGTTTATGATACTCTAGTCTTTTGACTGGATCCTATTAGGGTAGAGACATCAGCTATGTCCCAGAAGTTCCTTCTTTGTTGAATAGCCATGTGACTCCTCATACATTTAACAGTGTGTTTCAAAAGTTTCTAAGAGCTAAAATGAGCTGCCATAACCCTTCCGCTTTTTATGATACCAAGATATTTAGCTAACAATAAGGTTTCTTAAAGAGTGAGTCTCTCCATCCATGGTGAGGTTTTTCCATTGACATACTGGAAATGGGAAAGCTAGGAATGGAAGATGCCAAGTTATGTAATGAAAGTGAGTGGTGAATTTTATACATACTCTCTAAAAAGCAGCATTATTTCCCTGCCATATTTCACAGTATTAATAGGAATAAAAGATTAATATGTTATAATAAAAGGGTGATAAAAGACAATTGTATATTTATCAGAAAATTAGTTTGAATGATTCATTTATTTTCTGGGTTATGATATTAAAAATACATCTAGTATTCCTTACAAGAGTACCATAAAAGATGAATGAGTTAAATTTCTCTAGGCAATTTTCAGCACCGAGAAAAGAGATGTCTTTTCAAACTAATGACTATTTCATGGATGCAATGGAGAGATATTCAGCATCTGTAATTCTCTTTGGCCCAAGAGTGAAGAGATAAGTGGTAATCATGCCTTCAAGGTAGAATTCATAATCAAATCCTTAATTAAACTCAATATGGAAAGTCTTTAATAAATATCAAAATCTGATTATCAGATTTTCTGGCAAATATTTAATGCTGTGTTTAGTATCTGCTATCTGAACATCATCATGGAAAAAATTAAGCCTTTCTTTGTATTTACTGGGTATATAGAACTATCAATGTCATATTTAAATGGAGAAGAATCCTATATTTTAATAACACACCTTCATATTGTTCTACTTTTACTTTACACATACTTAACAGTTTCTGGAGGAATTTCAATTCATCTTACTATCTTAAAATTTATAGTCATTATGTATTAAGGGAATACCATGTGGCTGATTCTCTCTCCAAGGAGTTTTTAATCAACCCTCTTCTATTTGTTCCAACCCAAAATCTCACTGTCTTTCTTGACTCCTTTTTTCTGTCATACTTCACATCTGTCAGTAAACTCTATCAGTTCTATCTACAAAACAGAATTTTATCAATTCTTATCTCCCCTATTGCTACTATGTAGTCCAAGCTACCCCCATCTCTCACCTGAACTACTGTGCTAACCTACTCCCTGCCCCCTTTTCTCCTTCCCCTTCCCTGCTGCTGTCTGTTCTTAACATTGGTCAGAGGATCCTGTTCAAGCATAAGTCAGGTCTTGCCACTTCTAGGCTCAAAACCCTCTGGTAGCTTCTCAGCCCACTCTTGAAAGCCAAACTCTTTATAATGGCCTGAAAGATTCTTCATGTTCTAGATCCCCCTTCCTATTTTCTCCCCTGCCTTTATGCCTTTATCTCCTGTTTCCATCCCTCTCACCTTCATCTCCATCCTCACCCCTGCTGCATTTTCTCTTCTCTGCCCTCACTGACTTTCTGGTGTTTGTGGAACATGCCAAGTTGATTCCAAATGCAGGCTGTCCCTTCTGCCTTGAGTGCTCCTCTCCTCCACGGCTTCTTGGCCCGGCCCTCCCTCCTACAGGTCTCACTCAAAAGTCATGTTCTCTGTGATGCTTTCCCTGGGTTTGGCATCTAAAGTTTCATCTCCCTCTCTGGCATTGCAACTCTTCCTTTTTTGCTTTATATTCTCATTCGCATGTGTCATCACCTAACGTATTGTATCATTCATATATTTATCTTGCTTATTATGTCTTCCCTACAAGAATGCCACCTCCATGAGGGTAGAGATTTTTGTCTTATCAGAGCCTAGAACAGTTTCGTAAATACTTGTTAAATGAATGACTGACTAACTGAAATATTTCATTCATGTGGATTAACCTTTATAAAATAAGTATCTAAATGGTACAAGATTATGTGCTGCATTTATATTGTTCTGAGAACAAGTAAGGGACAAGTATTTTTATACTTGGAAAGCAGTTGTTGGAGTTTCTTAGGAAAAAAGTCATCTTCCTTGTACCAAGTATATGTAGGCTTCTAGAAAGAGATAGTTTCAGATGCTCCTTGAAACATGGGAATAATCCATCATAACCATCTTCTTTGAGTTTGAGAATACTCAAATTTTGGCAAAACATTTACAAATTAGAATAGCCTGACTGGACAGTTAAGAGAGAAACTCCAAAGTGAGAAAATCAGAATTTATATTGGATGTTTGGGGTGTTATGTCTATGAGAATTTGTGCAGGTTATTACATTACTTGACTCATTTTCCGTGTATGAAAAATGGGCATATTAGCAGTACCTGCTTGTAGGATTGTTTGAAGATTAAATAAATTAATTTATTTAATCATGTTGACCACTTAGAATAATGCTTGAATGTAATGTAGTGCTGATGTTGGAATTAGTATTTTCATCATATTGTTTTGACTGTAGGCACAATGCATTGGGCCATCCGCATATCAGGAGAGATGGTGCCCTGGAAAGTGAGGTCAAAGAGGATGTGGAATTGGAAATGGATCACTGGTATTTAAGAAGAAACACAGAGTGGGGCCAGGGGGGTGAGGGGTTGAGGAATATGTCATGGTGGATGGCTCCAAAGCCAGATTGGAGAGTCATAATTGGACTTTCTGACAATCAACATGGCCTGTCAGGGGAGGCTGCAGGAAGGGGGGATTCCCAAACCCCTGTCTTGATTCTTCCTGCATTTCTGGTATTCCCTTAGAATGGTAAAGTGAAGCAGCGGGTGGAATCAGAGGAGGGGGAGCTGGCAGAGAAAGAGAAACAGTGCTTTATCTGTGACTGGATAATGCTATTCAGTAGGAGGAGTGTATAAAACATTCCCATTAAAAAATAGAGGAGCTGAGAATCTAAGAAGTAATTTGAAATAAAGCTGAAGATAGAGTTGAACATCCAGATGAAATGGCAAAATTCTATCAGCCATTTGATGTTTCTGAATATCTTGGTGTCTAGCATTGTGTAGGTAAACTATCCAGCTGCTTGTCTAAATTCTCCATTTTTCATCCAGATGTTTCCATTTCTTATTGTACATGGATATATTTAATAATATTTATAGTTTAATTAGGCATTTATGAAAGCAATTATGAAGTTTGATTGGATATTCATAGTTTTGAAACTATAAAGAATGGCACAAAATGTTTGTACTGCTATAATAAAAATCTATTTTTATTTTGCAAAGATGTACTTGATTTTTCAATAGAGGAAAGAACTTTAAAAATTCAGTGTAATAACAAATTTGACACATCTGTTCTTCCTGTACAGAATCCGAGACTTGTGGGGCTGACATGGGCCTTAGGTCACAGAGTGCTTATAAAAGAGGACCACTTCCATGAGACAAAGAGATCGGGGTAGAAGTCATTTAAGATTTATACTGAGCTGAAAGCTGCTTTCCTGAAGGTTTTGCCAATGAAGACTTTCTCAGATTTTTGGGATTGTTGCTCAGAATCTATTTTCATCCCTCTCCATCAGGCCAATGCTTTAACTATTTAGAAACACCTCTCGTATCTCTCTTGACTTCTCCCTTGTTCATTCAATGTATCTTCTTTTGCTTACATCATTCTTCATACAATCTGGTATTGAAACTCTCCTCTACCCTAATCTCAGTCTCCTGTATATACAGTTCTGTATTTTAATTTCCTTTGTAAACAGTAACACTGGTAACTAAATCTGATACTCTCCCTGGAGTCTGACCGGGTCAGAAGACAATGACACTATTACATTTCTTATTTTGGGCACTATTGATATGCATGCAGCCCACGTATTCAACAGTGCTTTTGAAGTTACATTTCCCTGCTGATATCTATTATTTGATGTTAACTGAAACAGCTAGATATTTAAAAATGTGAGTGGCTCTCTTTTTATCTCCTTCACCCTGTTTGGAGGCGTTGACTTTGCAACACTACTGAAAACATGACATTACTTTTCTCCCTATTGAGTTTTATCTTGCAAGCTTCTGCGCATCATTCTGCCTGTTCAGAAGTTTGAGTCTGTGTCCAGTATGCTATCTATCCTTTCCATCTTTGAGTCAGTTGAAAACTCAGAAAGCTGGTTTTAGTGTGTTTATTTAACTATTTGATTAAAATTTGAATAAAATAGTGATAGATCTTTAGTATGTCCTTGCAGATATCTCTCTTGGCTGATGACAGACAGTGAGAACCTTTGAACCATTCCTTGAATGCAACCCCTGGAAGATATCTGTGTTTATTTAGAATCTGAGGAATATCTTTGGGAATAAACAGGTTTTATTTTGGAGTTTACAATTTGAGCACCTTAAGGGTTTCATTTATTGCTAAGAATTAGCATCTAATTAATTCGTTAAAATGTTTCAACAACAGCAAAGTAGGTAAAGAAAAAAGCAAAAAAAAAAAAAATTGGTTGTTGCTACATGCAAGAAGTGAAGTTGAATTGTGCCCTGATTAATTGATTAAGGATGGTTCCCGTGGTGAATAATTATGTTCAATAACTGTCAATATAATTTGCAATCAATTATCACTTATAAAACCAGCCTATAGCAAACTCAGTTTTACATGCATCCTAATGCAACTGCCACATTAGGAAGCATGGCTTTCCATTTCTTTCATAATGTCCTTTGTTCAACAAATTGTAATTGAAAGCTTTCACTTTCTATCTGACAAGGTATCTCCCTTCCACTTTCAGAAATTGCCTTAAAGCTTGTTTTTTCTTTTTTCTAGAAAGTCCACTGTGATTAGTGGCTGTGGTCAGAAGTTAACCAGCCTGAGACAGATTGAATTTCTCACTATTCTTCACTCTCCTGTAGGGGGATTATACATCCATATTTTTGCCATGGCCTCATGGTGGGTGAAGAATAGTTTCCTATCCTTTGACTTTGGGGTTTTGGCATGTGACTTGCTTTTGCCAATGGGATGTTAGCAGATATGCCTTAGCAGAGGACTGAAATGTGCTTAAGTAGATGGGCTTGTCCTGTTGGAGATCACCACGAGAAGAGCTTCCCCAGGTACCTGCTACTCTTTCAGCCTAGACCTCAGAATGAACACACATGGAACAGACCTGAGCCCAATCTGCAGCAGAGTCATGTCCAGTCAGACCCTCAATCTAAAGCAAAGTTCCCTACTGAGCCTAGCTTAGATGAGTTGAATCCTAGCTGACTTGCAGACCTATGAGCATGGGAATAGATGTTTATTCTTGCATGCCCCTGAGTTTTGGAGCTGATTTTTTTGTTTACACAGCCTTTTCCTATTAAGTACTATTTCTTAATTCAAGAGGGAAATTTGTTGTTTACACTATTGCTTAAGTTTAGTAATAATTCATCTAGTCAAAATTTAGCTGCCAGGAACCTTACTTATTTATGATGTAGCCAAGAACACAGAAGAGAGAACTATAGCTATAACCAGTGGCCCAAATAGATATAATGTTCACATACTAATACTCATATTTATTCCTAGGAGAATTCTTCTTCTTCAGACACTCAGGTATACTTATTCTGGCCCTTACATTCAATGTAAAATCTTTGCTAGGTTGGTTTCCTCATCAGAAAAATATAAAAGTGAGATAAAATCTGTTCCAGCAGGTACATGAAAGGAAATATAGACAGCCCATGGCTAGATAGCAAGTGGGAAAACCTGCCAAGTATAACGGTCTGGGATTTTCAGTGTGGAGCCGGGAACCTACCTACTTCCGGAGCTTCTGAGAGCATTGCTGTTATACAGCATGACCCAAAGCTGACGTTCATAAAGATGCCTACTCTTGGGGCATAAGGCAGCAAGCTAGGGGGTGTAGAAAATACAGGACTCATGTGAACACCTTTCTGAAATGTCTTTTTTTCTCCAGATTTATGATAAACTGGGAATAGCAAGTCCTGGTTTTTCCTTTTTTTAAATGTACTAGTAGACTAAAAGGGAAGGAACTCCCCCACCCTTTTTTTTGGTCGAGTAAGGGCATTTGTCAACATCATTTGATAAAGGAAGACTTTAAAAAATATTAACTAAATAGAGGAATGTAAACTTCCTAAAAGAGGTCATTTGGCAAATTTTCAGTTTGAACCAGTATTAGGGAACCATTGATTTAAATTATTAACCTCACTCTTCAACAAACAAAGATATAGTATTAAATACAAAATTTAGATAACATTTTAAGACAAAAGTGGGGCAGTTCATGTCTCTTCTCTTAGAGATGGATGTTGTCTCCTTTTCTGCTGGTAGCAGAAGTTATCTAGAAAGATTTGAGAGATTTTGTTCTGTTATTAAATCAAGCTGATGTTAGCCTATTTAAGAAAACAGGAAAATCTATTATACATGAAATGTATAATATAGTATAAATTTATATGAATGAATGTAGCACACCTTTCCTCAAATAGTTAAAATATAAAAGATGATGACACTTTAAATTTAGGAGTAAACTGTTATTTACCTGGAAATGTAACTATGGAGTCTCATTTGTTACCCATGTATTCTAGATAGCTGAGTCTCTATTGTATATCAGTCAAGCAAATCTTACCTTTTTCAGGAAACTTCTAGTGAGATGTAGCAGTAAGTTGATTCATGGTAACTCTTAGAGCCAAAAAATGTGAGCTTGTGTCCATGTCTGATCTCTATGTGGAAAGAAGAGAACATAGCATACATGAAGAATTCTGAGGGCCAACTCATCTTTCCTTCAAGCATACTTCCTGGCTTGCAGTTTCCTCCACTGGTGTGGTTACTAGAACTTTTACAATGAAATACCATGCAAGGTAAGCCACACTGGCCACCAACATTTTCTCCCATGTGCTAGGAAGGATGAGCGACACAGACATGTATTACTCCTGTCTTAAAGAGTCTGTAATGTAGATGGAGAGCGAAGGCAGATAAGAGACACTAAAACAAAATAATAAAGATAAGGCAGGTGTTAATTAATAACTAAACTATGTGTTCTCATTTCCAAGAGTTGTAGAAAGTTTGGGGAGGAGAGATCTCATGGGCCTGGAGTAGGAGGAAGGTTTCAGAGTCTGAAGATTAGGCCTTGATGGAGGGAGTGATTTTAGGGAGTGGAAAGAAGCAGAGAGATCATCCCAGGACCTTGTCACATTGGTAGTTGAAGACCTGAATGGCAGAAACCCAACAGGAGTGGTGGAAAATAACTTTTAATGGTTAGCATTGCGCCAGGATCTCAAGGGCACCAGAATTAGAATTAAAGCAGGAGGAAATGGAAGGCTTTTGAGTAGATAAGTGACCTGATGATGAGAAAGCTTGATGTGAAGATAGGATGACAAGAGGGCATAGTGAAATGTATATGTGAACCACTTTTTAACCCATAGGTTCTTCACTAATTTAGACAACTTAAGGGTACCCTGAGGAGATGAGATCAAGACCCTCAGATTACAAGACTCTCAAGCTGCTAGCTGCGCTATGAAGGCTTCTGAGGAGATGAGAGCAAATAGAGGTAAGCTTCCTATGTTTTGGGAAAAGGAGGTGGTGATTTGAGGTTGGGTAAATGTCCTAAGGATGATGGGGCACTGGAGTGGCCAATGCCACTTCACAATTTGACTTCAGGCATGTTGGGAGGTGCATTTGGTAAACAGTTTCAGGGGTCCTGAACAAGCCCTGGGCTCTTAGGAAAGCCAACCCCTCCTGCCTCCAAATTAGAAAGGGACAATGCTAGGTCTTTGGTCTTTTAAAAGAAAGATAATCAGTCCATGTTGGTAAAAACAATGGCTGTTAGGAATAGTCTTGCATACCTGCAGCAAAATTCTCCAACTCTAAGATCACTGTGGACAGCAGAAATGTACTTTTATGGGGCACTTTCTATGCTATTTCATTTAATCAAATAGAAATGTCAGCTCTGTGAAGTAAATATTGCTAGTTTCATTTAACACACCAGGAGGTGAATGTTCAGTAAAGGTTACATGATGATAAAAGCAAAACCAGGACTGCCATGCTCATCTTTTGACCACAGAAATATTTTCCCTGCTCTGTTCTTTCTTTCTTATAACCTGGAAAGGGGAACACGCATCTCAAAAGACACAAATTGCTGGAGAGAGTGAAACTATGCATCAGGGAAAATGGCATTTTGTTTAAGAACTCAACAGAAAATAAAAGCAACACATTCTTGGATGTGTGCATTTATGAATTCCTCTTGGTCTCTATACAAGAAGTGCTGTTTGAGATGGAAGTTCTCTATACTCAAATATAGAGGACCAAAAAAAAATGTTTCAATTCTCAATCAAGAACTTACAGACACGAGGCAGGAGAATTGCTTGAACCTGGGAGGCAGCGGCTGCAGTGAGCCAAGATCACACCACTGCATTCCAGCCTGGGTGACAGAGTGAGACTCTGTCTCAATTAAAAAAAAAGAGAGAATAAACAGACAATAAGACAGTGTTTTTCATACTGTGTACAGAGGATGCCAAGCAGCAGGGGAGTGAATGAGATGGGACCATCATGGTATCTGGTGCCTCTTGATTTCTCCCATCATAGATGCTCTGCTTTTTAAGACAAGCATTTACTTTCACATACATGTAAGATTTCCTTTGATAAAGGGTTATACAACTTAAAACAGAGGGCCAGTTTCCAAGTCTAGTTTTTCTCTTTTCCCCCAAACGCCATCAGCTGAACAACTCAATGGATTTTTTTCTGAAATCAAACTGGCTTTTATGTTCACTGCTACAAATGATACAAAGCAGAATATGTTATTTTATAAGTGTAAGAAAATAAGACCAAGATAGTCAAATAATGAGTAACATTCTTGCATAGCCATTCAAGTGAGAAAAAATCTGACTCCAGCAGAAAAGCAACCATGACAAACTCATACAGAATAGCCACTGCTTTGAGATCTTTTGGGTAAATGGAAGATGAACTTGCTCTCAGGAAAACAAATGGCACATAGAAATAAGTGTCACTCACAGCAAGGACTCAGAGAGCACCTAGAAACATCACCGCTGAGATCCTTTTATCTCTTGTTATAGATACTCTATCTGCCACCCAGGCTGGGGTGCAGTGGTGTGATCATAGCTCACTGTAGCTTCAAATTCCTGAGCTCAAGTGATCCTCTCACCTCAGCCTCCTGAGTAGCTGGTACTACAGGTGCATACCATCGTGTTTGGATAATATTAATTTTTTTTTTGGTAAAGATGAGGTCTCATCATGTCGACCAGGCTGGTCTCAGACTCCTGGCCTCAAGCAATTTTCTTGCTTCAGCCTTCCAAAATGCTGGGATTGCAGGCATGAGACACTGCATATGACATCATTGAGATCTTTATGGGAGAGTTTTAGGGATAAAATTCAACAGAAAGAATCTGAACATTTAAAAAGTCCTTGAAATATATTCTTGGTGTGGCTCTCCAAAATAGTTTTATTCCCTTGCTCTACCAAAACTCATCAAAATGTTACGAGAATGATAATTTCTCCATAACATCACTAACTTGGTATTAAGAGTTTAAAAATCTTTGCAGCCACAGGTGTTTAAAAAAACCCTAGTTGAAGGAGGTACACCTGTTTTCATCAACTGGTGCCCTGAGTTGCTGGCCTCCATTATGAGAGCATGAAATTGTACAGAGAGGACCTAGGAAAATTGTCCTAATTTGTGCCATTTTGTGAAAGTAAACAGCTAATCCTTGGGAATCAGGCTTTCCATAGAGGATAGGTTCATTTAAATAAGTGTTATAGTTAGCAATCTATGACTGCAGAACAATTTGTGATAATTTGAACTTTTGAATAACCAACCACAGTATAATGTTTGAAAAGCTGTAAAAAAAGACTTCATCACAAATCACAATTGAAGATGGAGACTTTTATAATTCTTCTCCAAAGTGTTCCATTTTAAACATCGTATAGGTAAATAGAAGTAAATGGCAAGTATTTAAATTAGATTTGTTCTCAAACCTGTTTCAACTTGAGCAATTGCTGTAATAAAATTTCCTTTAATATCCTTGTTTTACTGCCATTGGTTTAAAGAAAACCCGAAATCTGAAGCTATTTCTGAAATTGAAGATTGAATGTAATTGATATTAAGTACCATTAAGCTCATTATTGGTCTTGTAAAGATGTATTTCTATATTCTCTGGGACAGATATCATCTCTGGGAGAAGAAAGTTCATTTATTATACGTTTCCTCTATTCAATTCTATTCACCAAACTATGTCATGTAATGTGCTAGCCACTGGGTACTGGAAAAAATGAGGAATAAAGTAGTTTCTTCAAGAAGCTAGGCCTAGAGGTGGGTGGCATATGTACACGTTCACAAGTAAGAATGTTGCTATGATAGAGGCACACATAATATAAGTGCTTGGAAACACAAATGCTAAGTTAATAATTCTGCAGTCACAGTAAGGGGAAAGGCAGAAAAAAGGTCAGGGAAACTAATAAGAAATGGTATGTCAGCTGGGCCTTAATTGGTAAATAGGAGTCTGTCAGGTAGGTAAGGGGGAAGGGGGATTACAGACAATGGGAAGAGTCTTTCCAAATGACTGAAGGTCTGAAAAATCAGGACATCATAGGAAATCTGCTGTGCTTAGAGATATGGCCACACACATGGGGAGAGGCTGCACAGGAGCCTGGAAATCTTAACCAGGCAGACTGCAAACTGCACAGTTATTTGTTCATTGTGGATATTGGGCTACAGTGTACTTTTACTCAAAATTCTATATTCATTATACAGGCTCTCACTTCACTGCCTCTGTAAAGGATTGCATTTCATTTCTTCTAAGAATGTATATAAAAGGAAAAGAAAGATTTTTTAAAAGGAATTCCAATACATTTCTCCAAAAACATTCTATTTGGTTTTCTAAAAGAAACAGGCACTCAGTGTATGGATCTATAGAAATGAGTGTGATTTTACTAAAATATTTATTTCTACAGAACCATATCATTTCTATGACAATAGAAATTATTTATTCGACAATAAAGTCCTTAAAATGAATGACAAGCCAATGGTATAGTATTATCTCCACTAGGGATTCTTAGATATTGTTTGTCAGTGTTTGAATAGTGCATTTTTGCATGGGAATGAGCAAACTGTGGGCTCTTAACAAAAAGCATCTCAGAGAATTCTTTTGATGATGATGAATTTTATCTTTGTATATGAGGTTATGCTGGGTGATTTCTAATGCATCTCTCTCTCTCTCTCTGTCTCTCTCTCTCTGACTCTCTGTCTCCTCTCCTCCTACCTCACTACCTCTCTGCTTGTGTACAGGGTAACCACAAAGTCTGGAAACATATTAACATTATTTTATATGTATTTTACTATTAACCAATCATTTATTAACCTATGTCTCCAGACTTAGTGGCTAATCTACAATTCTAAACTGACTGATGTTGAGATTAGTCAACTATACTTTGACAAAATGTGATGCTTAAAAGTGATTGGTTCTATTTAAGTAGGGTTTACTTTGCTGGATCTGCTTGTCACTTTTGGGGCCTATTTTAGATAAGCTGATATTTTCTCTCAAAAAGCAGCTATATTTGGTGCTCTATCTGTATGGGTTCGTAAAGGGACGATTGAATTAAAATGAACAGTTCATGGTAGACCTGGCCAAAATGGATATAAAATGGGATGATAGAAGCTAAGGTGCAGGTCATGAAAGACTGATATCTACATATGGAGACTGTTAGCTTGACTCTGCACAGAATATTTCAGCTATATATCTAAGAGTAAGAGTTATATATCACTGTTGGCTATTCCATACTCTTCTGGCCATGAACTAGAATACTTTGGAAAGTGTATGTTGAGCCTCTCTTAGGGTCCTGAATATGGCTGTGTGTCTCAGCAAGGAGTTGCTAAGATGTTTCTCCTTTCCTACCCATGGTCCTCCAAGTCAGGCCACCAATAGCTTACATGATAACTTTGTGAAAACTGGGAAAAAGTTTCCCCATCTGATATGGTTTGGCTCTGTGTCCCTACCCAAATCTCATTTTGTAGCTCCCAGAATTTTCACGTGTTGTGGGAGGGATCCAGTGGGAGGTAATTGAATCATGGGGGCAGGTCTTTCCCATGCTGTTCTCATGATAGCGAATAAGTCTCACAAGATCTGACGGTGTTATAAGGGGGTGTTTCCCTGCACAAGCTCTCTCTTTGCCTGCTGCCATCTATGTAAGATGTGACTTGCTCCTCCTTGCTTTCTGCTGTGATTGTAAGGCTTCCCCAGCCAAGTGAAACTGTAAGTCCAATTAAACTTTTTTTGGTAAATTGCCAGGTAATTGCCAGGTATGTCTTTGTCAGCAGCATGAAAATGGACTAATACACTGTCTTCTCTATGGTTCTGGGGGCAAGGATTAGGGATGGAGCACAAAAGGGATTTTAGGCACTTTGTTCTGAAAACAATCTGCATAATTACATATGATGGCTCCATCTCCATTGTCTAGTGCCAGGCATCTCTGGGGTATTAATACTAAAGGGAGAATCCCACTGTCTACTTTTGGTTTAACATTTACATACTTACATAGGTAATTAGAATACTTTCTATGAATACTTGATATGCTTATAGTATACATACTAAAACTTAATGTGGAGGTAGCATTTCAAGTTTTCTAAATTTTTCTAACTTCCGTTGTTTCATTTATAACAAACTTTAGTTTTGAAAAAACTTCAGAAGATTTCACCCCATCTGTTTCTGATATTGATTATTCTAAACCAGAAAAGAGAGTGTGAATTCATAAAATATCTGGGTCAGTAAAGCAGATGGTCATGAGTGTCTATAGAAATTCACTTAACATCCTCAAGTCCAGAGGATGCAGAGTTATCTTGCTGCTCAGTTGAGATGAGAGAGAGAAAATGTGTTCAGAAAGTCATATAACAACATCACTTCCAGGTTTACTTATGCTTCATAATTGTTTACTCTTTGTGGTAGGAAGAAAAAGGGACTCTCAAAGATGTCCTCATTTGAATTTCTGGAACCTATCAATATGTTACTTTATATGGCAAAAGGAACTATGCAGATATAAGAAAAACTGAGGACCTTGAGATGGGGAGATCGTCCTGGATTATTTGAGTAGGCCCAAGTTAATCAAATGAGTTCTTAAAAGAACCTTTCCTCTGAGATGAGAGTCAGAGGGAGATGTGGCTATGGAAGAATGGTCAGAGGGCAATGCAAAGTTGCTGGCTTTGAATATGGAAGAAGGGGCCATGAGCCAAGAAATATGGTTGATTTCTAGGAGCTGTTATAGCCAAGAAAACATATTATCCTCTAGAACCTCCAGAAGAAATCTAGCCTCACTGATACCTTAATTTTAGCCCTGAAAGACCCATTTCAGAGCTCTGACCTACAGAACTGTAAGGTCATAAGTTTGTAGTGTTTTAAGCCACTAAATTTGTGGTAATTTATTATAGCAGTAACAGAAGATCAAGACATGCTTTATGCATGTAATACTAAATTACATATTGAAGGCTTATGTTTGTCTTAGGTCAGCTCTTTCTTTATTTTTAGAGATAGCACCTTGCTCTGTCACCAGGCTAGAGTACAGCAGTGTAATGATAGGAAGCTCTTAAGAACTTCAAATTCCTGGGCCTAATCCATCTTTCCATCAATGTCTCCCATGTAGCTAGGACTAGATGCATTTGTCAGCACACCTGGCTAATCTTTTTTGGCTTTCTTTTTTTTGTAGAGATGGGCTCTCACTATTTTTCCCAGGCTGATCTCAAACTCCTGTGCTCAGGCAATCCTTCTGTATTGGCCCTGCCAAAGTTCTGGGATTACAGGTATAAGCCAGGTGTGGTGGCTTATAGCTGTAACCCCAGAACTTTGGCAGGGCCAATACAGGAGAATTTCAAAGACTTTCAAAGACTTTCTGTGGCACTTAGTTTTTAAAATTAAAACAATATACTTTGAATGTCTGTGCATCAAAGGATCTTACCAACAGAGTGAAAAGGTAATTGATGACCTGGGAGAAAATATTTGAAGATTATATATCTTATAAGGGATTAATATCCAGAATACATAAAGAACTCCTACAAATCAACAAGAAAACATGAAGCAACTTGATTTAAAAGTAGGCAAAGAATTGAAAAGAGGTTTCTCTAAAGAATATATACAAATTGCCAATATACACATAAAGAGATGGTCAATGTCACTAATCATTAGGGAAAGCCAAATCAAAATCTCAATGCAAGTTAAAATAACTTCATACCCATTAGGATGGCTATTACTAAAAAAATAGAAAATAAAACTGTTAGTAAGAATGGATATGAAGTTACTTTGAAGTTATTCCAATGCATTGTTGGTGGGAATGTAAAATAGTGTAGCTGCTGTGGAAAACAGTATGATGATTTATCAAAACATTAAACAGAATTACTTTATGATCTAGTGTTTTCTCTTCTGGGTATATCCCTAGGAGAATTGAAAGCAGAGCCACAACCAGGTATCTGTATACTCATGTTTATAGCAGCAGTATCACAATAGGCAATGTTGGAAACAAACAAAATATCCATTGACAGATGAATGGTAAACAATACATGTTCTATACATACAATGAAATATTATTCAGCCTTAAAAAGGAATGAAATTGGGGATCCCAGATCAAAGATGGCCAAATAGGAACAGCTCCAGTCTGCAGCTCCCAGTGAGATCAATGCAGAAGGTGGGTGATTTCTGCATTTCCAACTAAGGTACCCAGCTCACTCATTGGGACTGGTTAAACAGTGGGTGCAGCCCACAAAGGGTGAGCCAAAGCAGGCTAGGGGGTCATCTCACCTGGGAAGCATCAGGGGGTTGGGGAACTCCCTCCGCTAGCCAGGGGAAGCCATGAGGGATTGTGCCATGAGGGATGGAACTATCTGGCTCAGATACTATGCTTTTCCCATGGTGTTTGCAACCCACAGAGCAGGAGATTCCCTTAGGTGCCTATGCCACCAGGGCCCTGGGTTTCAAGCACAGAACTGGGCAGCTGTTTGGGAAAACACTCAGCTAGCTGCAAGAGTTTTTTTTCATACCCTGTGGCACCTGGAATGCCAGTGAGACAAATCCGTTCACTCCCCTGGAAAGGGGGCTGAAACTGGGGAGCCAAGTGGTCTAGCTCAGTGGATTCTACCCCATGGAGCCCAGCAAGCTAAGATCCACTGGCTTGAAATCTTGCTGCCAGCACAGCAGTCTGAATTCAACCTGGGATGCTTGAGCTTGGTGGGGAGAGGGACATCCACCATTACTGAGGTGTGAGTAGGCGGTTTTCCCCTCACAGTGTAAACAAAGCTGCTGGGAATTTTGAACTGGATGGAGCACACCACAGCTTGGCAAAGCTGCTATAGCCAGATTGCCTCTGTAGATTCCTTCTCTCTGGGCAGGGCATTTCTGAAAAAAACGCAGCAGCCCCAGTCAGGGGTTATAGATAAAACTCCCATCTACTTGGTACAGAGCACCCGGGGGAAGGTGTGGTTGTGGGTACAGCTTCAGGGGACTTAAATGTTCCTGCCTGTTAGCTCCAAAGAGAGCAGCACATTTCCCAGCACAGTACTTGGGTCTGCTAAGGGACAGACTGCCTCCTCAAGTGGGTCCCCGACTACTGTGCCTTCTGACTGAGAGACACCTCCCAGCCGGGGTCAACAGACACCTCATACAAGAGAGCTCCAGCTGGCATCTTGCAGGTGCCCCTCTGGGATGAAGCTTCCAGAGGAAGAAACAGGCAGCAATCCTTGCCGTTCTGCAGCCTCCAGTGGTGATACCCAGGCAAACAGGATCTGGAGTGAACCTCCAGCAAACTACAGCAGAGTTGCAGCAGAGGGACCTGACTGTTAGAAGGAAAACTAATCAACAGAAAGGAATAGAATCAACATTGACAAAAAGGACGTCCACACAGAAACCCCATCCAAAGGACACCAACATCAAAGACTAAAGGTAGCTAAATCCATGAAGATGAGGAAAAACCAGCACAAAAAGGCTGAAAACTCCAAAGACAAGAATGCCTCTTCTCCTCCAAAGGATCACAACTCCTCACCAGCAAGGGAACAAAACTGGATGGAGAATGAGTTTGACAAATTGACAGAAGTAGGCTCCAGAAGGTGGGTAATAACAAACTCTTCTGAGTTAAAGGAACATGTTCTAACCTGATGAAGGAAAGCTAAGAACCTTGAAAATAAGTTAGAGGAACTACTAACTAGCATAACCAGTTTAGAGAAGACATATATGACCTGTTGGAGTTGAAAAACACAGCATGAGAACTTCCTGAATAATACAAGTATCAATAGCTGAATTGATTAAGCAGAAGAAAGGATATCAGAGATTGAAAATCAACTTAATGAAATAAAGCATGAAAGCAAGATTAGAGAAAAAAGAACAAAAAGGAACAAACAAAGCCTCCAAGAAATATGGGACTATGTGAAAAGACCAAACCTACATTTGATATGTGTACCTGAAAGTGACGAGGAGAATGGAACCAAGTTGGAAAACACTCTTCAAGATCCTATCCAGAAGAACTTCCCCAATCTGGCAAGATAGGCCAACATTCAAATTCAAGAAATACAGGGAATACCACAAAGATACTCCTTGAGAAGAGCAACCCCAAGACACATAATCAGCAGATTCACCAAGGAGGAAATGAAGAAAAAAATGTTAAAGGCAGTCAGAGAGAAAGTTTGGGTCACCCACAAAGGGAAGCTCATCAGACTAACATCAGCTCTCTGCAGAAACCCTACAAGCCAGAAGAGAGTGGGGGCCAATATTCAACATTCTTAAGGAAAAGAATTTTCAACCCAGAATTTCATATCCAGCCAAACTAAGCCTCATAAGTGAAGGAGAAATAAATTCTTTACAGACAAGCAAATGCTGAGAGATTTTGTCACTACCAGGCCTGCCTTACAAGAGCTCCTGAAGGAAGCACTAAATATGGAAAGAAAAAACCAGTACCAGCCACTGCAAAAACACACCAAATTTTAAAGACCATCAACACTATGAAGAAATCATATCAACTAACAGGCAAAATAACCAGCTAACATCATAATGACATGATCAAATTCACACATAACAATATTAACCTTAAATGTAAACAGGCTAAATGCCCCAATTAAAAGACACAGACTGGCAAATTGGATAAACAGTCAAGACCCATCAGTGTGCTGTACTCAGGAAATGCATCTCACATGCAAAGACAGACATAAGCTTAAAATAAAGTGATGGAGGAATATTTACCAAGTAAATGGAAAGCAAAAAAAAAAAAAAAGAAAAAGGGGGGGGGCGGGGGTTGGCCAGGCACTGTGGCTCATGCCTGTCTGTAATCCCAGCACTTTGGGAGGCCAAGCCAGGTGGATCATGAGGTCAGGAGATTGAGACCATCCTGGCTAACACAGTGAACCCCTATCTCTACTAAAAATATAAAAAATTAGCCAGGTGTGGTGGCACATGCCTGTAGTCCCAGCTACTGGGAGGCTGAGGCAGGAGAATCGCTTTAAACTGGGAGGCAGAAGTTGCAGTGAGCCGAGATCGCACCACTGCACTCCAGCTTGGGTGACAAGAGCAAGACTCCATCTCAAAAAAAAAAAAAAAAAAGAAAGAAAGAAAAGTCAGGGGTTGCAATCCTAGTCTCTGATAAAACAGACTTTAAACCAACGAAGATCAAAAAAAGACAGAAGGGCAATTATATAACGGTAAAGGGATCAATGCAATAAGAGATAACTATCCTAAATATATATGCACCCTATACAGGAGCATCCGGATTCATAAAGCAAGTTCTTAGGGACCTACAAAGAGACTTAGACTCCCACATAACAATAGAGGGAGATATTACTACCCCATTGTCAATATTAGACAGATCAACAAGACAGAAAATTAACAAGGATATTCAGGACTTGAACTCAGCTCTGGACCAAGTGGACCTAATAGATATCTACAGAACTCTCCACCCCAAATCAACAGAATATACATTCTTCTCAGCACCACATCACACTTATTCTAAAATCAACTGCATAATCGAAAGTAAAACACTCCTCAGCAAATACAAAAGAATGGAAATTGTAACAAACAGTCTCTCAGATCACAGTGCAATCAAATTAGAACTCAGGATTAAGAAATGCATTCAAAACCCCACAACTACATGGAAACTGAACAATCTGCTCCTGAATGACTACTGGGTAAATAACGAAATTAAGACAGAAATAAATAAGTTCTTTGAAACCAATGAGAACAAAGATACAATGTACCAGAATCTGTGGAACACAGCCAAAGCAGTGTTTAGAGGGAAATTTATAGCACTAAATGCCCACAGAAGAAAGCAGGAAAGATCTAATATCGACACCCTAACATCACAATGAAAAGAACTAGAGAAGCAAGATCAAACACACTCAGAATCAGAAGAAAAGAAATAACTAAGAACAGAGCAGGGCTGAAGGAGATAGAGACATGAAAAACCCTTCAAAAATGAATCCAGGAGCTGTTTTTTTTTAAAGATCAACAAAATATATAGACCACTAGCCAGACTAATAAGGAAGAAAAGAGAGAAGAATCAAATAGGCATAATAAAAAATGATAAAGGGATTATCACCATTGATCCTGCAGCAATACAAACTACCATCAGAGAATACTATAAATGTCTCTGTGCAAATAAACTTGTAAATCTAGAAGAAACGGATAAATTCCTGGACACATACACCCTCCCAAGACTAAACCAGGAAGAAGTCAAATCCCTGAATAGAACAATAAGTTCTGAAAAGAGGCAGTAATTAACAGCCTGCCAATCAATGAAAGCCCAGAATCAGACAGATTCACAGCTGAATTCTACCAGAGGTCTAAGGAGGAGCTAATATCATTCCTTCTGAAACTATTCCAAACAATATAAAAAGAGGGACTCCTTCCTAACTCATCTTCAGGGTACAGCATCATTCTCATACCAAAACCTGGCAGAGACACAACAAAGAAAAATAAAATTTCAGGCCAATATCCCTGATAAACATCTTCAATAAAATACTGGCAAACTGAATTTAGCAGCACATTAAAAACCTTATTCACCACAATCAATCAGCTTCATCCCTGGGATGCAAGTCTGGTTCAACATATGCAAATCAGTAAATGTAATCCATCACATAAACAGAACCAATGACAAAACCACAGAATATCTCAATAGATGCAGAATAAGTCTTTGATAAAATTCAACACCCTTTCATGCTAAAAACTTTCAATAAACTAGGTAATGATGGAATGCATCTCAAAATAACATGAGCTATTTATAACAAACCCACAGCCAATATCATACTGGATGGGCAAAAGCTGGAAGTATTCCCCTTGAAAACCAGTGCAATGGATGACAAAGACTCTCTTACCAGTCCTATTAAACATAGTATTGGAAGTTTTGGTCAGGGCAATCAGGCAAGAGAAAGAAGTAAAGAGTATTCAGTTAGGAAGAGAGGAAGTCAAATTGTCTCTGCAGATGACATGATTGTCTATTTAGAAAATCCGATTGTCTCATCCCAAAATTTCCTATGGTAATAAGCAATTTCAGCAAAGTCTCAGGATACAAAATCAATGTGGAAAAATCACAAGCATTCCTATACACCAATAATAGATGAACAGAGAGCCAAATCATGAGTGAATTCCCATTCACAATTGCTACAAAGAGAATAAAATACCTAGGAATACAACTTACAAGGGATGTGAAGGACCTCTTCAGGGAGAACTACAAACCACTGCTCAAGGAAATAAGAGAGTACACAAACAAGTGGATAAACATTCCATGCTCATGGGTCGGAAGAATCAATATCATAAAAATGGCCATACTGCCCAAAGTAATTTATAGATTCAATGCTATTCCCATAAAGCTACCATTGACTTTCTTCACAGGATTAGAAAAACTATTTTAAATTTCATATGGAACCAAAAATGAGCCCACATAAGCAAGACGATCCTAAGGAAAAAAAAAAAAGCTGGAGGCATCACGCTACCTGACCTCAAACTATATTACAACTATATTACTGTACTCAAAACAGCATGGTACTGGTACAAAAACAGATATAGACCTATAAACCATGGAACAGAATAGAGGCCTCAGAAGTAATGCCACACATCTGCATGCATCTGATCTTTGACAAACCTGACGAAAACAAGAAATGGGGAAAGGATTTCCTATTTAATAAATGGTTTTGGGAAATCTGGCTAGCCATATGCAGAAAGCTGAAGCTGGATCCCTTCCTTACCCCTTATACAAAAATGAACTCTAGATGGATTAAAGATTTAAACATGAGGCCTAACACCATAAAAACTCTAGAAGAAAACCTGGCAAAACCATTCAGGACATAGGTATGGGCAAGGACTTCATGACTAAAGCACCACCAGCAATGGCAACAAAAGCCCAAATAGACAAATGGGATCTAGTTAAACCTAAGAGCTTCTGCACAGCAAAAGAAATTATCAATAGAGTGAATTGGCAACCAACAGAATGGGAAAAATTTTTTGCAACCTACCCTTCTGACAAGGGCTAATATCCAGAATCTACAAAGAACTGAAACAAATTTACAAGAAAAAAACAACCCCATCAAAACGTGGACAAAAGATATGAACAGACACTTTTCAAAAGAAGACATTTATGCAGCCAATAAACTTAGGAAAAAAAGCTCATCATCACTGGTCATTAGAGAAATACAAATCAAAATCTCATTGAGATATCACCTCATGCCAGTTAGAATGGCGATCATTAAAAAATCAGGAGACAACAGATGCTGGAGAGAATGTGGAGAAATAGGAACACTTTTACACTGTTGGTGGGAGTGTAAATTAATTCAACCATTGTGGAAAACAGTGTGGTGATTCATCAAGGATCTAGAACTAGAAATACCATTTGATCCAGCAATTTCATTACTGGCTATATCCAAAGGATCATATATCATTCTGTTATAAAGACACATGCACACATATGTTTATTGAGGCACTGTTCATAATAGCAAAGATTTGGAAACAACCCAAATGCTCATCAATGATAGATTGGATAAAGAAAATCTGGCACATGTACACCATCGAATACTATACAGCCATAAAAAAGGATAAGTTTATATCCTTTGCGGGGACATGGATGAAACCACAAACCATCATTCTCAGCAAACTGACACAAGAACAGAAAACCAAACACCGCATGTTCTCACTCATAAGTGGGTGTTGAACAATGAGAACACACAGACACAAGGAGGGTAACATCACACACGGGGGCCTTGGGAGTGGGGGCTAGGGGAGGAATAGCTGGGGGTGGGTGGACTGGGGAGGGATAGCATTAGGAGAAATACCTAATGTAGATGATGGGGTGATGGATGCAGCAAACCGCCACCATGGCACATGTATACCTATGTAACAAACCTGCATGATCTACACATGTACCCCAGAACTTAAAGTATAATAAATAAATTAAAAAATGTGTTATGTTTGCATAGTATATAAATGATAGAGAAAAGAGTTTAATGTTATGAAAAACTAATTTTATTATTTAATTAAACTAAGTAAACCACACTATAAAAAATAAAAAGTCAAGAAACAATAGATGCTGGAGAGGATACTGAGAAATACAAACACTTTTACACTGTTGGTTGGAGTGTAAACTAGTTCAACCATTGTGGAAGACAGTGTGGCAATTCCTCAAGGATCTAGAACCAGAAATACTATTTGACCCAGTAATCCCATTACTGGCTATATACCCAAAGGATTATAAATTATTCTAGTATAATGACACATGCACATGTATGTTTATTGCAGCACTCTTCACAACAGCCAAAGACTTGGAACCAACTCAAATCCTCATCAATCATAGAATGGATAAAGAAAATGTGGCACATATACACCATGGAGTACTATGCAGCCATAAAAAGAATGAGTTTATGTTCTTTATAGGGACATGGATGAAGTGGGAAGCCATCATTCTCAGCAAACTAACGTAGGAACAGAAAACTAAACACCACATGTCGTCACTCATAAGTGGGTGTTGAACAATGAGAACACATGGACACAGGGAGGAGATATCACACAATGGGGCCTGTCAGTGGGTGGGGGGCAAGGGGAGGGGTAGCATTAGGAGAAATACCTAATGTAGATGACTAGTTTATGGATGCAGCAAACCACCATGGCATGTGTATGCCTATGTAACAAACCTGTATGTTCTGCACATGTATCCCAGAACTTAAAGTACAATAAATAAATAAATAAATAATAAATAAGTAACAAAAACAACAAAAAAGGAATGAAATTTTGACACCTTCTATAACACAGATAAGGCTTGCAGATATTATTCTAGGTGAAATAAACCAGACATGAAAAGACAAATAACCTATGATGCTTCTGAGAGATACCTAAAGTAGTCAAATTCATAGAGACAAAATGTAGCATGGTGGTGGCCAGGGCCTGAAAGAAGGGGGAATGTGAGTTATTGTTTAATGAGCAAGGAGTTCAGTTTAGAAAGATGAAAACGTTCTGGAGATTGACAGTGGTGATTATTTCATAGTAATGTACATGCTGCTGAGCTGTACACTTAAAATGGTACATTTTATGTTATGTATATTATGCCAAATTAAAAAAAAGTAACATTCTTTGAGAACAGAAAACAAAATGAGATTGGTTCAGGCACATTTCAGAAATGGTAAGGGAAGCATAACAATAGAGAAGGGTCTTTGTAGAGCAGTGATTCTCAGCTAGGGGAGATATTTACTCCCTAGAGGACATCATGCAATATCTGGAAACTTATTTGGTTGTCACAGTTGAAGGTTGCTACTGGCATCTTGTGGGTAGAGGTAGGGATGCTGCTAAACATCCCTGATGAGGTGTACAGAACAGCCCCTCCACAACAAAGAATTTTCTAGCCCCAAATTTTAATAGCACCAAGGGTAAGAAACTGTGTTGTAGAAATATTGGGTAATGTGCTTGAATAGAGTTAAAGGAACTGATGAGAAGAGTATCTATCTTAAATGGTAAGCCAGGGAATTTGCAGTGCATGCACTGGGTAATACATTCTTTAAGTTGGGGGAAGGAGGGCTTAACAGCATTTGAGAAAGGTTCATCATAGAAGGATGGATGAGATGTAAGGGAAGATTAAAGTTGGGAAACCAAATAGGCAGTTGCTGTGGTAATCTAGTACAGTGTAGAAAAATCTATAATGCTCCATGTCATTTCATATGGCAGACATTGCTATAAGGGCTTCATATATGTTAACTTATATTGTCTTCATAATATTTTTGTGCTATAATCATCATTTTCATTTTAAAGAAGAGGAAATCAGAAACAGAGTAAGCGCCAAAGGTCATTAAAGGATGGATGGAGGTAGGCTTTGAACCCAGGAAATATATGCTTTTTTTTTTACAGGTTATAGTTTTTACTTATTATTTTTTATGCCTGGATACATCATCTTTTTTCTTGCTTGGAAAATTAGGTTTATGGTTAAGTAGAATTAGGTAATTATCTAGACTTTCCTACCTTCTTTCTACATTAGACTGAGTTTGAGGAAGATGGAGACAGTTGAGAAGATAGCAACCAGTTTTTTGAAATTTATAAAACTGCTTGCAGGGAAGATTAGATTGAGAGTGGGTGAATTAAACATATAGGTTGGAGGAGGTGAATAATCAGGGAGAGATTGCAATTCCTCACCCACAGTTCTCAAATTCTGACTCTCCAAAACCTTCAGCAGACTGTAGATGCCATTTCACTGACATGCATCAAACTTGAAAAACACAATCTAGGCCAGGATTGTCACTCCACCTCCTACTCCCCAGTAACACTCACTCATCCTGAGCGCTTCCCACTCAATAATCCTTTCCCATGAAAAGGTAGATGGCCATGCCCCGCTGTGATGGTCTATGGCCTGCTTAGGGGATGAAGTGGTCTGTGCCACTGAGGAAGGAGCGGGGAGGAAAAGGATTCTTTATCTTATTGAGAGCACATCACACTTGACTCCTTGCCTGCTCTTTATATTTAGTATTGCAGTTTTCAGTAGCTCTGAAGATCTAGGAAAGGCTGAAAAGCTTCTGGCCCAATTAGTGTTTGCTCCTGAAGAGATTTAAGACGAGAAAATCAGCTGTTTTAGTCTTATTTTACTAATAAATTCTATAATCTTGGACAATATTACCATATTCATCATTATTGCACTGCCTGCTTTTTCATGAACCATCTTTTGATATGCATATCAGGCTGCTAGAGAAGGCAAAGCAGATATTATTAGCAGTTTTTTTCCAATAAGAAAAACTGAAGTTCTGAAAGGATACATGATCTGCTTAGGGTCACCAGCTAGGAGGTGGCAAGGCTGGACCATGAATGATTTCACTCACTTCTAATTCATATATTTTGGTATCGCTGCTTCTCTACCCTAGGGTACACAAGAGTCACCTAAAGAGTTTATTAATGCACAGATTCCTGGTACCTATTCCTGGGCAGAGCATCTGTATTATTATAGAATGATACTATGGTATCTATTACTGTAATATTTCTATTATAGTAATAATATAGTGTGGAGATAGCATCTCTATACTAACTTAGTAGACCTGGCGTGGGATCTGAGAATTTGCATATTAATGATACTGAAGTGCAGTCCATTTTCAAAGTGACACTGCTTTATGCGGTATTGATATACCTCTTTGTACCTCAGTTTCCTTATCTGTTAAAGACAGATGATAATAACCAGCTGTCTTCATTTTTGGGATTACTATGGGGACTGTGGTGAACTAAAAAGATGGATACAAGTACTCTGCAGCTCCTCCAAACAGGAGGAATAATTCATCTCCTTGCTTCTTGAATTTGGGCTGGCCTGGTGACTTGTTCTAATGAATAAAATATGGTAGATGTGACATTTGACTTCCAAGCAAGACCTCAAGTAGCCTGGTAGCTTCCACTCTTGCCCTTGTGGAACCCTGAACCACCATGCAGAGAGGCCCAGGGAAGAGCCTGTGGTGACAGAGACCCAGTTAACTACCCAGGCATGTGAGTGAGACCCTCCAGAATCTTCTTGCAGTTAACTGAGACTGCGTGAGTGAGATTGTGAGAAATAATAAATTGTTGTGTTAAGCCACTAGATTTTAGAAGGGTTTGTTATATAGCAATAGACAGCTCAAATGAAGATAAAACAAATAATGATTATGAAAATATTTTGAAATAACAGTAGCACAAATTCTCTAAGAATAAAGCTTTTTCATAATAAAATCAACTGTGCTAAAAATTAACAATGCAGACCAGATTTAAAATCAATTTTAAAAATAGAATAAAAATTGAATAAAAAAGAAATTTATGAATACAAAGTGATAAAAATAGATAAATGAGTGAATGAATGGAAGATTAGAGGACTCTTCTGTCCACTAAGTATAGTGGGAGAAATGGAGTTGGAAAACCAACATTTTGCATCCATATGGTAAAGATTGGTTAGAGCAAGTCACCCATAGATGCTAAATCTGTGGGGAAAGTATGATGAAGATGATATTTCCTTGGTCTCAATGTATCTTCCCATGGATTGTTACTAATTACAAAAGAAAAATCCTTAATTATATAGAAGAAAGACCTTACAATACCATGACTGGGGAATCAAAATCACCTATGAGGGCAGATGGATATTGTGTGCTTCTAGATGTGATACCAGGAGAAGTCTAAAAACATTACTGGGGATGTGTAACCTGTATCTACTCTTGAGGAAACAGATCAACTCAAATTGAGGATATTCTATGAAATAACTTGCTTTTGTTCTTCAAAAATTAAAATATCATGAAAGATATAGAAAAGCTTAGAAATTGCTCCAGATGAAGGGAGACCAAAGAGACATGGCAACTAAACATAATACAGATCTTAACTGGATCCTGTATCTGAGGTGGAAAAATGACATAAGGGACAATATGATAACATTGAAAAAGACTAGAATATAGACTGCAGATCAGGTAAAAATATAGTGTCAATATTAAACTCTCTAAATTTGATCACTGTTCTGTGGTAACATAAAACAAGTATCTTGGTCTTAGAAAACACACGTTCATTTATTTAGGAGTGAAGGGTCATGGTGTAGCAATATATTCTCCAATAGTTTAGAAAAATAAATTGCATGCACATACATGAGACAGAGTGAGAGATGATAAAGCAAAAAAAAAAAAAAAAGGAAATGTGGCAAAATGTTAAAAATTAATGCATCTCGGTAAAGAATAGATGGGAGTTCTTCCTGCTATTCTTGCAACTTTTTCGTGAGTTTGAAAATGTTTTGAAACAAAAAGCTACAGGAAATGTATAGGTGGATATATTTTTGATCTTCAAGTGAAGATGAACTTTGTGAGCTTAATAAAAGGAAGAAACAATAAATTCTTAATAGATTTGATCACATTAAAAAGCAGTAAAATAATTAACAAAATTAAAAGGCACAATATAGGCTAGGAAAATATTTGCAACAAAAATAACACAACAAGAAAATAATTAAAGTTGTAAATATGAAGTGCTCATATAAATTATGGTAGGTAAATAAAGAAAGATACTCAAAAAAAATCAAAGAAAAATACTAACCAGTGTTAGATTTATTCTTACAAGTAATACAAAAATGCAAATGGAAAAGATACATGCATTTTCACTCATGAAATTAGAAAAGATGGAAAATGATAATACTCAATGTTGTCAATGATGTAGCATGGTGAGCACTTACAGTAGTAACTGTAAATCTGTATAATTTGGAAAGCAATTTGGCAGTACATATAAAGAATTTTAAATGTGCTTTTACTCTTGATCCAGTATTAAATTATAGAAATTCATGTTATGGAAAGAATTGAACATCTAAACAATAATTTATACACAAAATTTCTTTGTAGCATTGTTTATGTTATTTAAAATTTTAATAGTCCAGGAGGAAGTTAAACAAATTAGGTTCACATGATGTTTGTAAAAACTTTTCAATAATATGGGTAATGGTTAATACTGAGTGTCACTTTTTTGGATTGAAGGATGCAAAATATTGTTCCTGGGTATGTCTGTCAGGGTGCTGCCAAAGGAGATTAACATTTGAGTCAGTGGACTCGGAGAGGAAGATCCACCCTCAATCTGGGTGGGCACCATCTAATCAGCTGCCAGTGTGACTAGAATAAAGCAGGCAGAAGGTGGAAAGAGCAGAATGGCTGAGTCTTCTAGCCATTCTCTTTCTCCTGTGCTGGATGCTTCCTGCTTTCGCACATTGAACTCCAAGTTCTTCAGCTTTTGGACTCTTGGGCTTATGCCACTGGTTTACCAGGGGCTCTAGTGTCTTCGGCCACAGATTGAATGCTACACTCTCAGCTTACCTGCTTTTGAGTTTTTGGGACTCAGACTGGCTTCCTTGCTCCTCAGCTTGCAGATGGGCTATATATAGTAAGACTTAACCTTGTGATCGTGAGAGTCAACACTCCTTAATAAACTCCCTTTCATATATACATCTAGCCTATTAGTCCTGTCCCTCTAGAGAACCTGACTAATATAGGGGCTTACTGTATAATATGTTATTCAAAATGAAAGTATACTCTTAAAAGACTAAATGGGATTAAAACAGAATATTAGCAGTGATCCAATGGTAAGGATCCTAGCAGGTAACAGTTGACATACTCAGTAAGGTTTAGCTGAAGAAAGTTTAAAGAAGGGATGATTTATAAAGATGTGGGCAGAGTTATGGGAATCACAAGGCAAAGATAATACATGCAGGGTCTTAGCAGCAGAGAGTAGGGCTACAGTCCTAGTCCTGAAGGGGCCAAGAGCAGGGATGATTACCAGAGACTGGAAAGACCTGAAGCTGTGAACAATCTTAACCAGTTTTTTTCCTACTCTCAGTTGGGCACAGCATATGAGAAACCTTGGTAATGCAGTCCCTAGGGATCAGCCTTCTGGTGTACAGAGCAAGGCAGAGAAGAATGATGAATGGATCTAGCAATCCAAACAGAAATTAACCAGCACAAGCACTACTCTGGCTGGAAGATTGTGAATGCTTAGTATTTTCTTTTTATCTCCTAACCTATAAAACTCCTGGCCCTGACGTGAGCACTCTTTGCCTATGAGAAGTTGTTGCATAACAAAAGGCATACAGGTTACATATTATTTTATCTCTCCCAAGCTAGCATTACAAACAATTTTAAATGTAAAATTTATATTAAGGAAGACAGGCTTATATTTTTCTAACCCATTTGTTATGATGTTCTTCACCATTTAACTTTACCCTCTTAACTCCTCTTTCTTGATTTCCTGTATTGTGTCTTTTTCCTATACGATTTGCACATTTTGTAAGGAAGCTTCTGACAACAACAACAAAAATCCCATAGAGATATCTGTGTTATAAATGGCTGTGACTGCCTAAAGCACTTCACTGTGTAGAAACAACAGCAGTAACAGCTGTGATTTGGTCAAAGCCAATTAGGACAAGGGCAGGCTACTCCCTATCTTCCCCACATCTGGGGATATGCAGTTCTCAGAATTTCCCGGGTGATCACAGAGTTGGAGAAAGATTCAATGTAGATGAGAACAATGCTTTCCCATTTTTAGGACCACTGTGACTGTGATGAATGTGTCGTCTAGGACCACTCTTCAAACTGGCCAAATATTCATGTATCTATACTTTAGAAGCACAGTTATAATATCAAAATCCAAATTCGTTTTGGTTGAGCTTAGGAACATAATAATTGAATGCTTTTGTTCAAAATGTGTTGACTTTATAGACAGTATCTGGAGTGAAGCAAATATTTCAAAATATGTCTTTTATTAAAATTTTTTCCCTTCAAAAAGTCTCATATTAATTTAATCAGGCAAATTTGATATTTGTAATAGACATTTTGTGTTTGAAGAGCAGTCATATTGAAGGTCTGTAATGATATATCATTTTGGCCTTTATAAGCTGATTTGAAAAAAAAAGATTTTGAAAGAAGAAAAGTGTTTTATTCACCCTGAATTTTGAATAACTTCTTTAAGTATAATTTCGAATGATTAAGACAACTTGTTACCTACTAAAAGGCTTGGGTCATGTGTATTTTGACTTAAATTATTTTGCATATTGACATTGATTTTGATCACTTGCTCACTCTTAAGGCATCTCTGTGAATATTATGCAGTAAAATCATTAACAACACAGATTTCAGTTCAGAATGTTGAAATCCATTTAATTGTTATACGTGCATTTGGTTCATTGAGAAGTTCAGTCATGATCAACCTGTCATGGCTTATCTACTTGGAGGAGCACTAATTTTCTCCAATGCTTTAACCTGTTTGAGTGTCAAGAGACTGGACCCTGAACTCTCTTTGAACTCACAGTTTCAGGTTGTAGTTCCATTTACTCAGGTACAGTTTTAAAAATATTATTTTGAAGTATAATATTAGGTTTTATAAATACTTCTTTCCCCCCTTTTCATGTTATCACATATAGTAGTTGCTAGTCATTGCTATTCATCTAACTGTAATGATTAACTTAAGTAAATGTACTGGCATGGTATGTGTATCAATTAACTCAATCAATTGATAAAATACATTTATAAATAAAATATGTAATTAATAATCATAACTTATGTATTAATGAATGTTCAAACAAAATCAGAATAGATTAAATGACTCATCTGATGGCTTAGTTATCAACATGTTAAAAAAGTAACAACTTAACATCAATTTTTTAAATAAGTAAGTGAAAATAGAGACCTATAGTGAGAATTCAGCTGGTGAAACACAACAATAACCTGCGCTAAGGATGAACTAGATGACGAATGAAGAGAATTATTTATATATAACTGCCATTTTTTCTTGCAGAAATTGAAATTAACATAAAAACAATGCCATTTATAACATCAAAAATATGAAATAGGGATAAATCTGACAAAATTTATAAAAGACATATACACCAAAAACTACAAAACACTGTTGAAAGAAACTAAAAAATGTCAAAGTCAATGGAAAGATGTATTGTTTTCATGAATCAGAAGGTTCAATAATAAGATGTCACTTATCCCTAAATCAATGCATAGATTTACTATAATAATAATTACAATTCTAGCTGGCTTTTGTTCAAATTGACCAGCTTAGAACAGACAATTCTAAAATTTATTTGGAAATGCAAAGCATCTAGAATAGCACACACATACACACACACAGAATAACACTGAAAAAGAAAAGCAAAGTAGAGGTACTAACTGTATGATTCAAGAGTTATAAAGCTATAATAATCAAGGCAGTGTGGTACTGGTAGAAAGATAGAAATACAGCTCAATGAATCAGGAGTCCACAAATAGATCTGAATAGGTTTGGTCAAGTGATTTTTCACAAATATGCTAAGGGAATGCAATGAAGAAAAGATAATCTTCTAACATAAGGTGCTAGAATAATAAAATAACCCTATACAAAAGAATGAACTGTCAGCCTGGTCTCACATCATATAAAAATTTGACTCAAAATGACTCAGTCTTAAATATAAGGTCTAAAATTATAAAAATCCTAAACTAAAACATAGAAAAAAATATTAGTGACTTTGGGTTTGGCACAGATTTTATAAGTACTACACAAAAAGCACAAACTGCAAAATCAGTAAGTGGGGCCTCATCAAAATCAAGAACTTTTGCTTTTGAAAAACAATATTTAGGAAATTGAAAAGGCAAGTGAGACAATGGGAGAAAATATTTGAAAAACACTCATCTGACAAAGGACTTGTATCTAGGATATATAAAGAAATCTCACAACTTAATTATAGGAAGACAAACAATCCAATTAAAAGTGGGCAAATGATTTTAACAGATGCTTCACCAAAGAAGAGATATGAGTGGCAATTAAACACACAAAAGATGCTCAATATCACAATCATTAGGGAAATGAAAATTAAAACTTTAATAAACACCCAACAAAATGGCTAAAATTAATACGACTGACCATATTAAGTGCTGAGAATTTGGAGTTACTGGAACTCTCATAGACTGCTCATGTTAATGTGAATGGTATGGCCATTTTGAAAAACAATTTGGCAGCTACTCAGAAAGTAAAATATATACCTAACCATTCTATTTACACGAAATAAATGAAAACATACGCCTGCATGAAGATTTATCCACGGATGTTCATAGGAACTTTATTTGTATTAGCCCCAAACTGGAAACAATCCAAATATCCATCAACAGATCGATAACTGAAATATACTATATCTATACAATGAAATGCTATCAAGAAATAAAAATGAATTGACTATTGATATGTGTAGCAACATGGATTAATCTCAACATTATTATGCTGAATAAAAGAAGCCAGACCAAAAAATTTAGATTCTGTTTGTTAAAAATTCTGGAAGATGCATATTAATCTATAGGAGCAATAAACAGATCTGTAATTGACTATAGACAGGTGACAGGTGACTATGGACAGAGTATGAGGTGGGTGGAATGGAATACAAAGGTTGTAAGGAAACTTTTGGAGGTGATGGATAAATTCCTGATTTTTCATGGTAATGATGTCACAAGTATATAAAATAGTCCCCCCTTATCTGTGGTTTTGCTTTCCATAGTTTCAGAGTGGTTTGAAAATATTATTTTGAGAGAGAGAGAAACCACATTCATATAACTTTTATTACAGTATAGTGTTATAATTGCTCGATTTTATTATTCATTATTGTTATCTCTTATTGTGCCTAATCTGTAAATTAAACTTTATTATATATACATATATGTTCAATATAGGAAAACACAGTATATCTATAGGGTTTGGTACCATTCCATAGTTTCAAGCATCCACTGAGGGATTTGAAACATGTTCCTTGCAGATAACAGGAGACTACTGTTATCAACAGCAAATTATACAATAAAACTTATCAAACAATACACCTCAAATATATGCAGTTTATTGCATTATCAATTATAATTTAATAAAACTGAAGAAAACTTACAAAGACCAAAAGGAAAAACATCTTGAAAGGCTGGAAGGATATTTCAACTTTTGTGATAAAGATGAGAGCTGAGATGATGTTTGCATTAATAATTTCATACTTGGTAAGTACTTTAGTCTAACTTAGAAAGCATTCAATAAACATAGTTATTATTTTAATTATTTAAAAAAACTTCAGTCACTTTTAAACTAGGACAAAGACCATCTCAGCAAGATGCCAATTCAGAAATAAGCAATAAAACAAAATAGCTTCCAGTCTGTTAGCCTGTGTTAAAGGTATCCAGCTTTTGGAGGACACGAGTAGCTGCAAGGATGAACTCTTGACAAGGAAGTGGCACAAGGGATATTGATAGTGTGGTGGCAGTTTTTTCCTCAGACTACTTTCTGGCATGATTTCACTTTAGACCACTAGCCTCTGGTTTATTTGTTCAGCCTTCCCAACAGTTCTGTAAGTTATTTAATATACTTTAAGTATTAATTTCTTGCTTAACATAATGGGACTGGGTTCTGTGGATTGCAACCAAATGACTTGACCAATATAATCCCTAGGGGGAAACATACAAAATTAACATATTTTTAAGAAAAATTTCAAATTTGCTTTCTGTTTTTATTTTGGAAGGGGTGTAGAGAGATTCTTAACTTACTTAGCTAAACAGTTGATCAGCAGCCTAAAATGCATTTATATATTCTGCATCTTCCCACTCTTTGCCCCCAGTTTTTCATTATTGCTTTACATGAAAATCTTTGTTGGGATTAAAATGGAGGCCTATGGGTAGAAAACTCACTGGATTTTCCACAAAAAGATTTTGGAATTTTGGGTTCTTACAGTGTAGTGATTTGGGGAGTGGTGGAAAGGTGGTAGAGATATATGAATATAAGTATAAATAATATTAATGATGGCATAAATATAATAAATGAACATAAATGATGACAAACTTTGACAGTTTTCCATTGCTGTTTCAGATCATGTTTTATGTGATAGGTCTGTTGAACATCACATATTAATTTTTATGCAAATGAATTTTCTTTTGATTGGAAACTTTTCCTTAAAGAAGTAATATGATTTTCAGATCAAATAATCATTTTAAGGATGATGCCTCTGGGGAACAAGTACTCTTAGTGAAAAGTAGAGCTGTGTATACTGACACAGAAAAGTATCTCTGACAAGTTGTTAAAAGAAAGAAGCAAGATAAAGAGTAATGTGGATGGTATAATCCCATTTGTGTGTGTATATGTATATATAATACGAGCATATTATTTATTTATTAGATATGTTGAATCAGAGAGCCTATGGACTTTGGTGCACCAGGCACAGTGGAAGGCAGGAGTAAGGGCCTCACTAGAAACAGAAAGGCTGAATCAAAGTTCTTATAGTGGAAAATAAGTAGCTCCTCTCAGCCTCCATCTGCTACTAACCTTCACTAATGCAAGGTGACAGAAGATTAGAGACCAGCTCCTGAGAAAAGACCTATGGATACTGACATCCTCAGAGTTTCCTAGGGAACAGTCTGGATTAATGCTTAATTGCTCATGAGAAAAGTACACTGGTCAACAAGGGCTTCCAATCAGCTTTTTACTGTCCCATTCTTAAATGTCTGTAGACAGACAGGTTGCCAGACATTTAAGGAAAGCCTCCAACAGAGACCAAAACAACATAACTAACTAGCTAACTCACTAAGGAATTCAGAAGAAAAAATAATCAAGGATTAAGAAAAATGTAAACAACAAAATAAAACACTTTGTAATATATTTTGATGGAACCAGAATAGGATACTTAAAAAAAAATCAAGAAGTAAGAATTCCTAGAAACTAAAAACAACAAAAACAAAAATGCGTGGCTGGGTGTGATGGCTCACGCCTATAATCCCAGCCTTTTGGGAGGCCGAGGTAAGTGGATCACTTGAGGTCAGGAGTTTGAGGCAAGCCACGCCAAATTGGCGAAACCCCGTCACTACCAAAAATACAAAAAACTAGTTGGGCATGGTGGCAGGTGCCTGTAATTTCATCTACTCAGGAGGCTGAGGCAAGAGAATCGCTTGAACCTGGAAAGCAGAGGTTGCAGTGAGCCAAGACTGTGCCACTGCACTCTAGCAAGACTCTGTCTCAAAAAAACAAAAAACAAAACAAAACAAAACACAAATGTGATAGAAATCTTTTTAAATTAATTAAAACTTAAGAAGACAAATTTGAAGAAATCCCCAAGAAAACAGAATGAGAGAGAAAAAGGTAAAGAAGGAGATAAATAAAAAAAACCCTGGAGGTTCAATCCAAGCGGTCATCATCGAAGTTGAAAAGAGAGAACCTAGAAAACAATAAGGCAGAAATCACAAAAGAAAAAGATAGTTTTTTTCCAAATTGAATATCATGAATCTCAAGGTTGGAAATTGCCTTTGAGTATTCAATGAAATGAAAAAAAATAAAGACACATGATAGAACATCATCCTGAAATTTCAGAACACTGGGAATAAAGAAAAGATCCTAAGTGCTTTCAAGAAGAAAAAAACCAGATCATATCAAAGGGTTGAGTGAGAATGACACCTTATGCTTGAACAGCAATGTTGGAAGTCTACCTTTCAGTAGACTGGAAGACTATGGAAAAATGAACTCCAAGTTCTGAGGAGTTACTATTTCAGCCTAGAATTATTCATCCAACAACCACACTATCATTTTAGTGCCAAAGGGGAATAAAGAATTTTTTTGGTATACAAATTTTCAAAAATATCTTTCTGCTGACATTTTTCTAGAGGAAAAACTGGGGCTTTCATCACTTTTTTCTTTTTTTGAGATAGAGTCTCAGTCTGTTGCCCAGGCCAGAGTGCAGTGGCACAACCTCGACTCACCACAACCTCCACCTCCCAGGTTCATCCAACATACTCTTTTCTAAGAAGCTATTTGTGAATGTGCTTGAGTAAAGGAAAGAAATGAACCAGAGAGAAATATAGGTGATACAACAAATAAAGAATCCAATGTGGGAGAGAGATAAGAAGTCCCTCAGGTGATAGTTAGGGACAAATTTCAGTATGAATGCTGACAGCCACTAGTTCAGTTCAGAGCAGGATAATGAAAGTTTCAGCAAGTCTGTCTTCAGTTAAATGAAATGAATTTAATCACTCAATTATGTGAAAAATTTTAATAAAAGGGATTTTGTGTTTCTTTTAAAGAGTTTGGAAAGGTTTAGAGAAAGGAGCATAGATCCAATCAAGCAAGCAAAGAAACAAATGAACAAAAACATTAAAAAGATGTGAATATTAACTCTAGGACAAACAAGTGGCAACTTTATTAGAAAAGAGACGTAATTATGATTTTCTACATTATTGAATTGCCCTCAACAGAAGGGATCTCCATCACCCAAAGTTATACCCTTTGCTGAAAATCAATGGGTCTGATCATGACTAGAAAATCTAGCTGATCATGACTGAAGGGATAACACAAATCTGCCAGAAAGTTTGCTTTGCATTGGTCCCAAGATTAACACTGCCAGAGATTCCCATGCATGAAACCTCCTGTTCTCTCTCAGTAGCTGGTAGTTAAGTGCCCTGATTAACTAGACACTATTGTGAGTCAGCTGACATTTGACAAATTTATGCAGTATTTGGTTGCTGAGGTATGAAAATATTTGAAAGTCTCAATTCAGTATTTTAAGGGTATCAATATGTGATTCAGGAAAACATGGATCATACGCAAGACGCTTGTTGCATGAAAGTTGAGGATGGTCCATAATAATAACGCTAATACTTACTGAGCTCTTACTGCATGCCAAATGCTTTCCTTGGTTTATATCCACTGATCCTTAGCTGTTATCAGCTCCATTTTGCAGACGATAACATTGAGATATAAAGAGGCTAGGCAACTTTCCCAGAGTGATGGGGCTTGGATTAGACTGCAGGCAACGTAGTTCCAGAACTTGTGATCCTGACTGCTATTCTTCTGCCTCAGTACATAATTAGATAAATGCTTTAGGGGATTAAAAACTTAGAAAATCAATGAGGATAGAAGTCTCTTCTGGTGGACCTAGTGGTAGAATGAAAGAATGAAGTGGACTATAGCCAGGCAGCAGGAGTCAGAGAGGACACAAGGCTGACCTGTTAGTCTACTCACGAGAATTGAGAATTGATGAGATTTTGTTAACAATTCATTTAACTTAGAGACACTGTTAAACTCTTTTACTCAACTGAGGAAGTCAAGAACACTGGCATCAAAATGAACCTTTCTACTGAGACTTTCTCACTTCATCTCTTTCATGCTTTTTGGATACTGTTGCTTTCAGTTCTCACTTCCTTAATCATCCATCAGGCTTCATATTACCAGCAGAAGAATCTAGGCCTGGTTTCTCTTGTTCAAATGTTCCTTCACTTAATATTTGCCCCTGGGAGTCTTGGCAACTAGGCTCAGTAATGGCAACCTGGAGGGAAAGAAGACCTGGTTCCCCCTTCCACCCCCAGCCTCATTAAATATAATGCAGTTCCTACCAAGAGGTTTGGGGGTGGAGGCTGTGTGGGCAGAAGACACAGCTTCCAAATGTTCTTGTAAATATTCATAAAAACATGTTAGTGTTGCTAAACCCACAGCAAACGATAATCATCCATCCCCCTACACCCTGCATCTTTTTGCTGTTAATCCTTTTGTCTGCCTTGAATTCCTTCCCACAATTGCTTCTCCCCCATCCTGTGTTTTTGAATGGCTGCCAGACACCCTACCCTAGCCTTTGCAGCCCTTCATGTGGGTCTATGGTACCCTTTTCAAAGCAATGGCCCTGTGCTGCCAGAGAGGGACATGAATGACACATACCATCCCAGGGATGTTGCTTCTTATCATCTTGGTTCCTTGTTGTTGGAGAACACAACAATTATTCTGCCCAGGAACTGATGGGGATTTCTGAGCAACCTGGCACATCTGAAACATTTTTCTGACTCATTGAGCTGGCATATACTGCTAGATCAGCACTGGCCCCATTCCACACAGCCTGTCACCAACAGTGGGTGTTGTTGTAAGCACTAGTTTTGATTGTGGCAAGATGGGCTCTGTGACTCTCCTCTTGTTCTGTTGAGTTCAGAAAAGGCATCTGGTCTCCATTCACATTACATTTGACAAGAGTCCAAAACCTAAATGAATGTTGCTAATAAAGAACTGTAAGGAAAAAAACATGTTGAGAACTACTGAGTGTATTCAACACACATCAAGCTTTGGAGCAGGGGGAGGGGAAGGGAGTGAATGTGCTGGGTTAGAATCGCCCATTGGAGAGCAAAAGCTCCAGACTCTGCCTGGCTCTGTCCATTAACGGTGCCTCAGTTTCCCTTCTTTACATTGAGGGTGTTAAAAAGTGCTTTATAATACAGAAGAGACTGCGTGCAATCTTGCAAATGTTTAACTTTGTTGTTGCTTGATGAAGTTTCAAATGAGCTAGTATTGATTGAACAACCACGCTGTGTCTAAGTCAAAGGTAGCCAAGGAGAGAACTGAGCCCTGCATCATCTCCACTGGCTCACTGCCTCCAAATTCTTTGACACGGATAATTGGCATGTTGTCCACCTTTTGTATAGTATATGCAAATATAGCCTAAGCCCATCTCCCTTTTACCTTTCTCAGACATATCTCTTGCATTATAGATTCCATCGTGATGTCTGCTTCCCACAGGAACTAACCAGCACAGTAGGAGAGTTTACTATCTAAATGGAATTAGCTGGAGGAGGCTAAAAAATGTTAGGATGTGAAACTAAATTAAACTAAATGTCAATGAAGCCCCCCATTGGACAATGATTATTTTCAGAGGTATCCTCTAAATATGAGCTATCTCCAAAATGTACTTACAATGAGGCAACTGAGTGAGGAAACTTTTAAAAGAATATCTTAAATTTTAGAATCACTACATTTTTACAGCTAAAATTCTTTTTTTCAGGTAATGTTTAGCTAACACAAATTGGCCGAATCTAGATCATCTTAGGTTATTCTGATAAAATCATACCATTTATGTATGAAATATTGTCTGTCTTTGTGTTACCAAATATAGAAGGCATATGCCTTCCTCATTAAAAAGTGGTGTCACACAAATAAGAAGGAAATATTCCCTCTGGATTTTTAAAAGTGCTTTGTCCAGAGAAAATTCCTACTGTCTGAATTTTTTTGCAAAAATATTATGATGCAGGGAGTCTCTGTGTTCAGATTGTTTAACTTTGGCCTATGACCTTAAGACCTTAACCAGTCCAGAGTAATGAAGACTGGGAAAGTAAATGAGAATGTAAAGTGAGTAATATATAAATAATATAAAGTGAGTAAATATACAAATAATCGAATGTTGTTCTTGGTAAATTATTTTGTGGTAGATAATCATATCTAAAGTATGTCTCTTCATCAGGTAAAACATTGGATCAAGAATTCAGAGTTGCAATTTGTCAATCAAACATCTTGTATACAGTGTTGATGGAATAGTAATAAAGCAAGAGCCTATTATTTGGGAAAAATGGAAGGCTGCCTTTTTGGAACATGGAAAAATCTATGCTTCAGTCAAGACATATCCATGACCACATATGAGCAAGCAAGGATTGGAACACAGCATTCAGAACAGCTCTTAAATACCTCTGAGTCTAAAAAATCTTAGAGAAATTGGAAAAGGAGCCTGTTTGACCTACATGGGAGTACAGTGATGGGAGCAACTGCACATGTGTTAAGTTCCAGGGGTTGGTGGACAGAGGGAGTATACGCAGGTCAAAGCATGGGTCCAAGGACCCAAAGCTTGTGTGACCCTTGGGGCTACTAGACAGGAAGGGCAGATAAGAGGGAAAAATAGAGACAAGTCAAGGATGATGGAAATTGAAGAATGAATTTCAAATTTGGATTACAGTGGATCACTAATTTATTTAGCCTTTAAACCAATTTTTATGGAGTACTTATTTAGGCTTGAACTTGTGCTAAGAGTTGCAGGTATAAAGATGAAATAATGTGTTTACTGCCTTTTAGTGCTGGAACAGAAAACCAAATATTATGTAATATAAGACAACAATCATGTTATTAAGAAGGTACTAAAAATTGCATAGGTCCTTCTGAGGAGTCTCTCTCAACCCTAAATTTCCTTCCAGCTACCAAGTCTCTCTCCATCACAGCTCAATTTCTGTATTTGCTGTCCCCATTCCCTTACCTCTCATTCATTTCTCAACGCACTTCATGCTGGCTTTGGCTGACAGTGCGCTACCAAAATTGTTTTAAAGTCTGTCTGCAAAATTCCATGATAATCTTCAGTCCTTATTTCCTTGAACTTTTGGTAGGATCTGATACTCTTATTCTTTTGTTTTCAAAAATTTCCTCTTTCTTTGACGTTCCAGGGCAGCATATTCTTTTCCACCTTACTGGCCATTCCTCTGGAGACCTTTCTTCCTCTACACACACCTTAAATATTTGGGGTACCTAGAGTTCTTTAATTGTTGGTACCAAAGTTGTTTTCTCACAATATTTATCACACTTTGTTATTTCATTGGCTTTCTTGCCACTGCAAATTTTGTGAGACCAGAACTATATCATCATTGTATTTCCAGTGCCTTGCACTGTGTGTAACACGAAGTTTGTTCTTAACAAATATTTATTGAGTGAATGAATAGTTGAATAATCTTAGAGCCTTAAAAGATGAGTAGGAGTAGCACAAAAGAAAATGTAGATAGTTTTGATTGGGAGACATTTGAACAGATGAGCGATATACTGAAACTTGAAGGTTAAATCACTCTAGCAATAGTGTGAAGAATACCTTGGAAGAGGAAAGTTCAGAGCAACTGATATTATAGTAGTTTTAGCAAAAAAGGCGATGGATATCAAAGTGAAGCAAAAGGCAGTGGTTCAGGGAATAATTAGGACATCAAGCCAATAAACTTTAAAGATGGATTGGTTACTGAAGTAAGGGAGAGAAAGGAATCTTGGATGCCATGGATTCTTTCACTAGTATAGAAAGCACAGGAGAAAAAGCAATTTGGGAGAAAAGTTCAGTTTGGGACCCAATGAGTTTTAGGTTCCATTAGGAGCACGGAAGTTAAATTACATTATAGAAGTTCAGGGACCATGTCAGTTTAATCACACAGTTCATTCTACATGTTGGTGCTTGGTGAATTCTTTTGAGGGTATTGATGCAATATCACATTGCCAATCCTGATTTGTTATTCTGTTTGGGGGAACCTGTTGCTACAAAGCCTGTGTGTTTATTTACTCACCCCGATGAGGCTTTATAACTAGGTTGCCCTTTACATGAACATTATCTATTTTTGTAGATGCTGTTTCAAAATTGATTAGTTCTCTGACTCGCCCACTGAAATCATCTAATCCATTGAAAAAGCAGAATGGGATGTGGATTATAGGGTTTCAGATAACACCAAGTCCCTAGTGAAAGGTATGTTATTTCATTGCTTTGTTCTGCTTTTGGAAAAGTGTAGCTGTGTTTTCTTTTCTCCAACTTTATAGGTCACAGCAATTTTTTTCCCCTTTGGGAATTACAAGCTATATGGAAGATTTCCAGAGTAGAGCCAGTCTCACACAAATGCTAAATACAACTAATCAGGGTCTGGAAGGTACTTGGAGGGTAATTAGTAGGTTATATTTGGGTCATTTTTAAGGTCATTTATGGATACTACAAGAAAAACAAACCTTTTGACTTTCTGTGGTGAAAAATGGAAATGTATTTATTTTGTGTATTATAATACATGAACTGAAATGGATTAAAAGCATTTTTGATAATTTCATGTATATATGTGTCTGTGTATATAAGATTGCTTAAAGAGCAAAACAATACATTGTAGAGTATTCATAATGAGTATCAACCTCAGTAACCAGATATTGCATAAATTTGTTCAATACGCTGTAAATAGGGTCAGAGTTAACAAAAGGGGATTCTGACTCTCAGCTTACTATGCTTGCTTCTAAGGAGATAGTAATTTGGTAATCTTAAGCCTTTACTGTACAACTATAACAAATAAATTCATTATAACAGGACATGTTTATAGTAGATCTTACTTTGCATGGCTTGTGTGGGCTTTTGGAGGCTTCCTTGACCAATAGGAGCACCAAATGAGAGGAAATCATGTTGACTCCAAGTGTGAAAGTAGAGCAGATATTTAGGAATCAATGAAGACAGAGAAGGTTATCAAATTGATTAATTACAGGAATGGATTAAAAACAAAGGCTGTAAAATCCCCTTCTTCACACACTCCTACAGGCTGATCTCACCTACATCCCCATTGTTTCAACCATCACTCCGGTAGCAACAGATTTCTCCACACTTTCTCCAGCTAAAACTTTCTCTCTTGAACTCTGGAGCCACACACCCAATTGCCTGTATCTACATCTAAATCGATTTCTGTCTAAATTTATAATTTTTCAATATCTTTATCTAAATCTCAATGCCTTCAAAGTTAAGTGCATGATTTTCTACCTAAAACTTCTCCCTGTTCCTGCTGAGATTTCTGATAAATCAATTATGTCCCAGGTATCCTCCTCCTTTTCTCTCTCACCCTCATTCCTGATAACTAAACAATCACTTCTTAGAATGATTTTGGCTTAGAAATATCTATGGATTCCCTCTTATTCCTTCCACAGTCACTGTCTTAATTCAGGACTTCATGATTTTTTTTTTCACTGAATGACTCCAACAGTCTCTTAATAGGTCTCTCAGATTTTAGTCTTTTCTCACTTTCTCTCATAAATTAATTCCTCGACTCTCTAGCAGAGTGTTTTAAAATACGAATCTGTTCACATAACTCCTTTCCTTAAAATTCTGCAGACTTCCACTTCTCACACAAAATAGAGGCAATCTAGCATGAACTCGTACGTTCCTGTGAACTCTCAAGGTGTGTACAATGTATTTGCAATATTCCCATCTATGCCTTTTCTCAACTTCCTTATTCTGGCCAAAGCCAACCTTGAGCCTGTGATCTGTGTCCTTTTGCTCTCTGCCTCCTCAGAGCTCTCAGGACATCATTTCCAGCCACTCTCTTCATCTTCTACTTCTTTACTGCCTCATTCCTCTTAACAGGTACACACGCCCAAGTTTTCCTGATTGTAAACAATAAAAATAATTCCTCAGATGCAACAAGACCCAAAGAGAACTCCGAATTTCCCCACACCATCTGTTAACTGCTTTTTGCCATTCAAACCTTAGCTCAAGTTGCAACTCCTGACTCCCACTTTGTACTTTGCCATCTTGCATATTTATCTATAAAACACTTCATGTATCATGGTTGACTCTTTTCTTGCCTGTCTTTGCTATTAAACTGTGACTTCTTGAGTATAGGAACTGGCATTCTATCATTATTACCAGTAGTAAATTAATGAAATAGTGAGTATAAATGTCAAACCATAAGCTCAGGTCTGAACACATGTCTTATTTTTCAAAAATTTCTATTTTAAATTCTCAAATTTAATCAATTCAGATTTACTACACTGCTGTTCCCAGACCCTGCTTACCTAAGGGCTGTGTAGGTTCCAGGCACTTTATGAAGTACTGATGCAAATGAGGGTGGGGTATGGGATATGGTTGGTATTGGTATATTGTCCAGTCTGGCATCCCTGAGCCTCCTCACTCCTACATGGTCTCCATTTACTGGTCTTTAGATGGCTACACCCTCCTGATCCAGATCACAAGCTATGCTGGCCTGCTGTCTCTTGAGTCCTTCTGTCTCCTCTCTGTGCACATGTAACTGGAATTTCTCTTATTTCCTCTTCTCCCTGATATTAGGACAGGGGTTTAGCAAGGAGCAGGACTTCTTCTTAGGAAATATTAATGTCTTATATTTCTTAGTTTCTTCTATCTTTCTTTGCCCCAAGGAATTTGCTTTTAGATCAAATTGGCTTGACCTTAGCTTCCAAATCTGTTGGCATAAATATGCTGTGAATCTTTCAGGGATTATGGTTTGAAATGTAATTCCCCAAACCCTACTGTATTAGTTCTGATGCTTTCTTCTGCAAGAAACAGAATGCCTAACTAAAATGTAGCCTCCATAATACAGAGATTTAATGATGTTATATGGGAGGAGGTTTGGGGATAGGGGACAATTCTTGGGTTGGTTTACAGCACTGCAACATCAATGATGATTCAGGTTTTTTCTTTCTGTCTATTCCTCCATCCTTGGTGTGTTGGTTTAGTTTGCAAACTATTTTCTCATAGTCTCAAGATGGCTGACTGTCTCATATCATATTGTGGATGGTACTGTAGTACAAAAAGTACTTCCAACCACAATAAACAGGGAAGTTAAATGATCAGGGCAACTTCAGTATAACAAATGACATTAGCAACATTTCACAAACAATGTATCTGCATTCATCCAACATTTGGAGAAATGTATGAAAAATTTTATTTAGTTGGCATATATAAAACTTCTCTACAAAATGCACATGTTAATTAACTGCAATGTATGCTACATGTATATATCGGTAATACATAGTCAACAAAATCACCAAAGAAAAAATTTTTAAAAAGAGAGAATTTGTCCAAGATGTAACCCCAAAACCTAAGGCATTAGAAACTCATGCCCCTATGTGAAGATTCAAATGTCATCCTTTGGCATAAATGATATTACACAGGTTTTCTGATGAAGTTTTACCTGCACCTTCATCAGCTTACTTTGCTTATGATAAGCTTGTTCCTACTTTTGCTTACTTATAAAGCATTTCATAAGTAGTCTTCTTAGACTCATCTTTACCTTTCTGAGATCAACCTATAGGCTGCCAAGCGAGGTCCTGTAGCAGCCAAGATTCAAGGCATCTGGTCTCTCTTCATAATCACATCAAATCCCTGGATAGCTATATATTTTACTCTAGAAGGAGGAAATTGTTTATATCTGGCTCTTGTCCTTCCTTAGTTTGCATTATAACCAGAAAATTATGCATTCTTCAGTTGAACTGACTCACAAAATAACAAATGAGTAATGATACTTGGCTCTTGTTTTTCTTTTTTAATTTTAAAGGACATAATGTGTGTTATCTTAGAGAATGTCAGTTTGCTGATTCTAATTTGGCCATGTGGTTGAATCCAGCTGCCTTTTTAACTCCACCTTCTATATATTTCATATTTATTTTGCATTCCAAATAACGTCAGTGAAGGCATTTTCAAGGCCAAAATTGGGAGGATTCCTGCCTGGATTCTTGTTGAGAACTATTGTAACCTCAGAACCATCTTCTGTAGGCCATGACCTTCCTGCTGCCATATTCCAGAACCTTAAAATCTGGAGCATGTAGGATTCCCTATACATTACCTGCCAAAGAGATTATCTAGCTGAGAATTGACCCAAATGCATGTATTTTTATAAAGTTTCAAAAATAAGCTCCTAATATTAACCTTTGTCAATCATCTACTTATTATTTATTAGATTTCTATGGCACCTTTTCTGCAAGGAGCTCAATGTATCTTAAATACATGCTACAATGCACTTTAAGTAGGTGTTACCGAATTTGGCATTATATGTGAGAAATACTGCTAAAATTATAATTTCCAACTGCAAATTATTGAAGGAATAAAAGCATCATTTCAGCTGAAGAAATTTCAGCATCATTTAAAAATGAGATATATATGAATATATATATATATACATATATATATATATATATATTCATATATTTAAACAGGTCAGTTAGCCCTGTCAGAACCTCTCTCCAAAAGAATTGCAGGGTTATATTTGAAACAGTGAACACTACTTATAAATATAGGCATTTAACTGGTATTTGAAATGTTATGCAGCTTTCCTGTTTGGAAAGGTTCTGATGTTTCCTTTGATCTCTAGAAACACAACAACAGCCATTTCCATCAAAATGTCTAGTGACAGGCCCAATAGTCCTTGTATGTTTATTAGGTTGGACTTACAGGGGCTCTGCATTCTTTTGCAAATAATATGCTATTTATTTTCTTTCTTTTTGCCATCAGTGTTGACCGAACACAAGGGAGTGATCATTAATGAACTGTTCCCTCAACAGCAGAGGCAGGAGAGCATGAGGGTAATGGAGGCAATTACTATGTCCTCTCTTCTTGGAAGAGAAAAATTAACACATTATAATCTTTAAGTTAGAAGTAATTCAAAAAGTAAGAGGCAGTGCTGTCTAATTTAGAGACATTTTCTCTTTTTTTTTTTTTTTGCCATAAAATACCACTCCCTTTCCAAACTACAACAATAATAAAAGAAACCCCACAAAGAACCAACTCTGACCTCTCCATCCTAGATATCCCAAATTGTGGGCTTCAGTTGCATTCTGCCCTTTTCTTTTCTTCCTTCTCCTTTTTACTTGGGTGGATTGCTTTCAGTTGGGGCTGTCTTCATTCCACATGAGCTTTGAAATCATATCCCTGGATCTGTATAGAACGGCAGTAGTTTAAGGTATTAGTAGCAGCCTTCCATGGTAATGCTGTCATTAGATCATTATGACTATTCTAAGGTTCTGCCTGTGAGCATGGCATGAATTTTATATTTGGAAATAAAATCCTCCCGGGATACCACAAAGCTGCACGCCAGCCTTGCCCCTTCTCGCAGGACGTTAGGATTGGCTGCCCTGCCTTGGTCTTGTGTTACGCAGGAATAAGTCCTGCCGTGTTTGTTTCACATAAGAACCCCTTCAATTTGTTTATAATGATCTGAATGATATTATTAGGTGAACAAAGCCGCTCAATGGTGACATTTTTTTAACCAGTCATATCATCTGTATTTAAATCTCATATTACATTTCAGGAAAATTGTGTGAACCCAACTCCAGCATAACTTTTCTTTGGGGACCATTGCTTTGTATTGAGCTTAAAATTAAATAGAACTGAGAAAGCAGATTTTATTTCCAGGAGAGCATTTCACTTAAGAGGTTTAGACTGAGCCAGATTACATATAGAGGCCCACAGGAAGGTGGATGTTGGAATACTTCAACCTAGCACTGGCTCTATGTCTCTGTCTGCATGAGTTAGGAAGCATGTTCCTTTTAAAAGAGGGATATGGGAATTGGAAGGAGCAGTGCCATGGGCGTAGAACAGAGATGTCAGAGAATAAAGAGAAGAAAACCATGTGTATGAAGTAAATTTTGTGTGTGGTCTGGGAGAATTATGGATATGCTACGACTGCCTCCATGGAGATGAGTGTACACATGCGGGACAATGTTCATTGTCTGGGAGGAAGGCAGGCAGATAGCAGTGATGGTGGCTAGATATGCAGGTTAATTAGAACATAGTTAAATTAGAATGTGATTGAAGAATGGCAGCTCGTTCGTATAAAAACAAGGAAGGTTGGAATATATGTATGATTTTTAACGATAATAGAATGATATACTTAAACAATTTTTATTGTGGAAAATCTTAACTATTGCACAAGAGCAGAGATAATCATCTAATAAACTATCATATACCCATCATTCATCTTCAACAATTAACTCATGGTCAATCTTGTTTAATCTTTACTTTTCCTCTCCCCTATTTCTGAAGTATTATTTTGAAGCAAACCCAAGACACTATTTCATTGCATCTGTAACTACTTTTGTATGTCTATAAAATTTAAAGAATCCTTAAAAAATCATCACCACATTACTATTATCACACTGCTAAAAATTAATACTAATTCCTTAATATCATCAGATAGCTAGTCAGCATCCAAATATCTCTGATTATCTCATTTTTTAAATGGATGGTTTGTTCAAATCAGAATTTCAGTGAAGTCCTCATATTACCTTTGGTTGTTATATCTCTTATAAATCTTTTAATCCATAGGTTCTCCTTCCATTTCTTTTTGTTTCTTGCAATTTATTTGCTGACAAAAATGGAGTTATTTTTTCTACAGAGTTTCACATTTTGGATTGTGTTGATTACATTCTTTTAAAATTGCCTGTGAAATAGTAGGTAGATTTAATGGCTAGATCTGATTCAGATTAGATTATCTGATAAGAACACTTTATTGGTGATATGGTGTACTTACATCAAGAGGCACACATGTCTAGTTGTTTCTATTTTGGGGGATTTTAGCAGCCACAGGTGCTTATTGCCTCAATCCATTATTGCATTAAGCATAATTTGTGACATGGTGCTTTCTTCTTTTCCTTGCTAGAATACATCTATAGAGAGAAAACATTCTTCAATAATGATAAGATCTTCCTGGAATAGAGTTCATACAAGAAAGCAGGTTATGTGCTTGATTGTTGTTTCTTTATTTAGATGGTCTCGTAATATTCTCTAAGATCAATGAGATTTGTTTCCCTCATACCACTATGAATGTGTGGATGTTTATATTTGATTAATTTTAAGTCATGGAACTGTTTATTATGTTGTTGATGCTCAAGTTGTCCCATTTTAGGGAATCTTTTAAAGTTGGCTTCTAAGATCTTTGACACAGCAGCTTTTGAGAACTTTCTTGACTTTTGGCATAATCACACCTTCCACATTGAACTTGTACATTTCCTATCCAAACCTAGAAACAATCATTTCTTCAAGAATCCCTGGTTCCTTTTAGTGGAAAATGGGAATGAGAGGTATTTAATACTTCCAGTTGGCAAAAATGGCATATATATATATATGGGTGTGTGATTAGGACTTGTCAACATTTTTGAAGTCCATTATGTTTGTTCAAATTACATTTGCTCTATGATGATATTGACAATTGTATTGGGATACATTGTTTTCAAAGAACAGAATATCTGACCCATGCTGATATAAAAAAATAAAATTTCCTCCTCTTCATTTTTTTTTTGTAACTGAAAAATCCAAAGATACGATTGGGTTCAAGTGAGGTTTCCAATTTCTTTCTGCCTCTGCTATACTTTTCTTAATGTTGGCCCCATCCTAAGACTAGTTTTCCTCACAGTCCTGAGATAACTGCCATCAGCTTCCAGGACAACACATTTCCACATTTACAGTCAGCAGCAAAGAGCATCTTTATCTCTTCCTGTCCAGAAATAATCATGAGATTCACTTTGAATGGAAGCTGTTACTCAGGTCATGTACTCAAGGCAGAGCCAATCACTGGATAGTTGGATGGAATGTGCTGATTGGTTTAACACAGATTGCATATTTGACTCTTGGAGTTGGAGATGATGAGAGCTTCCCTTGAACCACCTGCATCTTCAAATGTAAGTTGGAATTGTTGAAAAGTGAGGATAGGAAGGTAGGAAATGGATTCGGGGGTGGGGTCAACAAATATCCACTATTACAATACAGTATTTGTTTCTTTCATCTATCCATCTATCAGTTCAGCTATTCATAGTAACCTATTTATGGTAACCTAGGCATTATTTTAAGCCTTAGAAAGGCAAAGAGAAGTAAAACATAACCTCTGGCCTCAGGAAATTTGTAGGCCAATAGAGTTAGACAGATTATCCTTATAACAGCCAGAAAAGAAAACTATACAAGGTGCAGTGGGACCAAAGGAAGGAAGTAATCATTTCTACTTGGGAAAATGTCTTTCCAATGCAAAAATTTTATGAACTGTCATTATTTTATTATAGGTTTGTTATATTCCTTAGAATCTACACAGGCAGACTCAAACATCAAAATATTATAAAAATAATATTTTCTTTTCAATGGCAGATTCATCCAGAAAATTATTTCACATCTATAGCTAGCATAAAGATACCAGAAGTATAAGAATTAATTTCTTGGATTCTTTTCTTATTTGGCCAGAAAGGAGAGAGAATATTGATGCTCTCTCATAGATGCAAGAAACCTCTGTTGTTAATACAAAGTTGTTGATCTTTCTAAGTTTGTCCAGATACCACTAGAATGAATGTTATATATTTGTAATTTAAAAGAAAACAAAGTGTTAAATCCTCATTGTTCCTTTAGGTTGACCATTAGTTTATATGCCGTGTTTTGAATTATAATACTAAACTTCTCTACCACATGAATTACAACAAAACAATTTGCTAAGTTGATACCTCTTAAGTCCCATCTAGATAAGTCTCCTCTTTAAGAGCAAAAAGTGTCCCTTCTAGGGAAGTCCCACAGCAAAATCTCTGGGTATGAAGGGTACAGTGATAAAAAGATCATCAATTAGACAATAAAATTTAAAATAGCTTGATTGGCTAGGAGCAATAACTCATACAAGTAAAATCCAACACTTTGAGAGACTGAGGTGGGAGGATCACTTCACTCCAGGAGTTTGCGACCAGTCTGGGCAACATGACAAAACCCTGTCTCTACCAAATATACAAAAAATTAGCCAGGTGTGATGGCACACACCTGTGGTCCCAGCTACTCAGGAGACTGAGGTGGGAAGGTTGCTTGAGCCTGGGAGATGGAGGTTGCAGTGGGCTGAGATTGTATCACTGCACTCCAGCCTGGCTGACAGAGTGAGACTTTGTCTCAAAAAATAATAAAAAAATAAAATGGCCTGATTCATGTTAGTATAGATGGAATGGGAAGAAGACTACTGACTAATTTTAAATTAAACATGCTTCCAATCTATTTTACTAAATATTATTATGAAAGGCTGTGATGATGGTTACATTTTCTGTTTTGCCAGTTGGTGTGAGAATCTCATAACAAATTACAATCACAACTTACTCCATATAATAACAACTTTTATCTTTTAAATCCATAAAGTGTCACCTAATTTTTAAAAATCATTAAAGTGACCCACACATTCTTTTCTCAACCTGTTTTTCTTCATTAAAGTGGTTGAGACTTATTAATTGACTATACTCTGCCTGAGTCTCCTATTCACTTTTATGATTTGTTAACAATATCTTAGAGACCTACCACATTGTATTGCAGAGGCTTTACTGTAGTCATGTTTTCTGACCAAAACTTGAAAGGGTTGTGGGACACGAACAAGCCAAAAACCTCAAATCCAAACCCAACCATGTGTGCTATTTGATGGGGCGTTCCTGACTCTGAGCAGAAGTCCCGAGTGAGAGTTACCACTGAGTACAATTGTTTATGCTGTGCCACAGGGGAAAGCAGACAATACCACACAATCAAAGCCTTCACACTCAAACAGACATCACACTCCCTAATTATATTTGTCTGACAGATTATTATAATTGTACATGGCAGGTAGTGTAAAGCAGCTCCTTTTTGCATCCTAAATAATGTGGCATATTCTGCATACTCAAAATCAACCTTGCAGAAGGTAAATTATGAAAGCTAAATGCACGTTGAGTGTTTTTATTTACTCTTTCAGTTAGCATCTTATGTGGTGCTAGACAGCAAAAGAGCATTACCTTATTTTGCCTGGTACTATTTCACTTAACACTTTGTTGTGCAAAGTTTCTTTCTGGCTGACAGCTTTTTTTTTTTAAATTTTCACATACTCAGGACAACTCCAGCAATAATTGTATACAAGGCTGTTCCCTATACCCAAATTGACCAGAATAGCCTGTACTAAGTCAGCATGAGGATAAAGTGCATTTCTTACAAAAAAGAATTAAATTATGAACACAATTCTATGCTTCATTTCTTCAACAATGAGAATAAACCAACTTGGGAATTAGTCATCCAGTTGTTTCCATAATCTAAGACTTTCTGATAGCTTTGTGGGATAAGGGACAGGTCTTGCAGGAAAATAATCTACTTCTCACCATGTCTGATTGCTTTTTACTTCCAAGCACATGGGAGGACTACATTTCTCTACCACTTTGTAGTTGGATGAGACCATGTTGACTAGTTTTTGCATTTGCTTGTGGGTGGATGTGACATATGTCATTTTCAATACTAGTATGTACTTACCAACATGAGGCCCTCTAGCACCCCGCTCTGCTGGTGACTGCGGCCACTGCATGTTTCAGAAGGAGCAGCTATTACAAGATAGTGCCTCTGTCAGCACCAGTTCCCAGTATCTAAAGCGAGCCCCTGCTAGCTGGCTTCAGATACAGAGAACAAGAAACTAACCTGCGTTGTGTGAAGTCACTGAGAAGTAGGCTTTTAATTTGTGACTTCAGAATAATTTAGCCTATCCTGACTGATACATGAGTCTTCAATATGTGATTTGTCCATGGCAGCCATACTTTACGTTAGAATTGTAAATATTGTATCAGTTTGTCATAGTTTCTACAGTATGATTCTTCCGTTCCAAAAATATACATGATAATATAATAAAAGCTACCTTACATTGAATACTTGACAAGTGTTTGCAGGCTGAAGTACAGTGGTATGATCAGAGCTCCCTATCGCCTTGAAGTCTTGCACTCAAGTGATTCTTTTGCCTCAGCCTCCTAAGAAGCTAGGGCTTCAGACACATCCCACCATGCTCTGCTAATTTTTCTGTAGAGATGGGGGTCTCACCATGTTGCTCAGGCTAGTCTAGAACTCTTGGCCTAAAGCAATCTCCCTGCCTCAGGCTACCAAAGTTCTGGGGTTACAAGCATGAGCCACTGCGCCCAGCTCTAGTTATTGTATGCTTGTTATATACTTTTTGGTGAATACTCATAAAAATGCACAAAATGAGATAATGCAGGTTAAAGCAGATAGATAAGTGGTCTCCCAAGTCCACACAGAAGCACTGTTCAAAATCAGTCTTGTCTAGCTCCAAATTCTATACTTGTTCCATTTCAATATACTGGCTTTATTTATTACCTGAAACAACGAAGTGGATTAAAAGTAAAAATATAAAAAGTAAATATAAAACATAAAGATTTCTGCATTTCCCAGTATTTTATAGTATTCTCTATATATTTATTCCTTCATTTAGGTATTCATTCAATTATATGTCTACCTCCAAAGGATAACTGGATTTGAATCACATCCCTGTATCTGCTAACTCTGAGATTTTAGGCATATTACTTAATCTGTTTCCTCATTTATGAAAGAAGATACTAATATTACTTATCTTTTGGGATTGTTGTAAGTATTAAAAACATATACATATATTTAGAGCAGTACCTGACATGCAGTAAGGTTTAGGCTGGGGTTGGGACTGGGGAGAAGCAAGGGAGGCATCCAGAGTGCAATACCAAAGGAGGTACTTGCACAACCCTGAGAGTCACTGTCCCCTTAAATTTTGTCCCTCAGATGCTTCCGACTTAAGTCCTGACCCTGGCTGAGCTACTATTATTTCTTCATTTGTGTATACTTGATTATAAAAAGGTATGAGGAGAGTTTTGGTATGCACACAAATATGGGGATATTAGAGTTCCTACCCTCAGAGGTTTTGTGAGGATCATATGAAATAATTCACCTAAAGAACTTAGCATGGTGTGTGACACATGGTAGATAAGAAATATAGCTTAAAGAAAGAGAGGGTGATGGACTAGGTAACCTGCAGTGTCACCTCCCAGCTCTAAAAATCTGTATTCCCAGTTAGACTTGACCAGTTAAAACGTTGTAATTACTGATTGCCTTGAAAAAAGGTGGCACCAACATTGAGCAGTGTGACTCTGTGGGGGTAGGATCATTATAGAATACAGAGAAAACATGTTCTCAGTCTTTAGGGGCTCAAAATCAGGCTGAAAAAAGGCAGGTGAATAAGTAAGACATATTCTCATACATATGTAACAACACTATCTATATCCAAATGCACTTTCCATGGGGAATGGCATGCTGTTGAGATGGAAGTCTTTGGAAAGCTGCTTTTCCTTCTAACCAGTCAGGGAAGATTTTTGAGGCCAGCTTTGAGTGTTCTTTGAAGTACTTACAAAGAGAAGGCAATTGTTTAGTCTGATTTGGAGGGTGCTGGAAGGCTAAGAGAGAGAATGGGTGGAGCCTTCGGTTTAGAGCTGAATCAGTGAAGAACTGAGAAATAAGGGTAAGTATAGAATAAGTGAAATGATGGGATAAAAGGATATAGGCTAGCATGAGGAGACACAAGGGAAGTATTGGATGAATGTTGATGGACAGGGCCTAAAATGTCATGAGGGAGGTGATGGGAAGGTTATCCTAACTGTTCATTTGCTCATCTCAGTTACGAAGATGAACGTCTTACATAAGTGATATCTAAGGGTCACAGATGGACAGAACTGCTGAAAACCCTGGGGATTTGGTCCTAACTGGTACAATTACTTGTGTCCAGAGAGACTCATTAGAACTTCTTGTTACCAATCATTCAAAGCCGAAAAACGTTCGCATACCATTCGAAAATTGAGTGACATCTTTCTATAACGTAAATTAAGTACTGTTTCTGTACTTAATATCTGAGGAAAATATAAGAAAAACATAAACATTTCCTTGTGGCTTTGGCTTTGAAGTCAAGACATACCCAATGTAGATTCTAAAATATTTCTGTCTTGCCATGTGGCACGTTGCACGTTATACAGTAGGTGCTCAATAAATATTTATTGAGTGAATCAATATAAAAATGAAAATTGTCTTTGCATTAGGTGGAAGTAATTGTTCAGTGCTTCTTAGGTGTGTGTATATTATCTCATATTTATTCTAAGGAGGTTTTTGCAGAAGAAAACAGAGGTATATACAAAATGCCCTTACGGAATTATAGAATAAAAATGTTAATTGATGTAGATGCAATTATTTTGAGAAGCTTTATTTTCAGAGGTGTTTGTGTAATACATCTTTAAAATTAAGTGGAAGTCAATGGGAAAGTCTGAATCACTAAAATCACAAGAGTCAGAGGCTGAAAGCTGCAAAATGTCTTGTGAGCAGTGGGGGATGGTTAGACGTTGGTATTCAGAAAGAACTCGCTGTAAGTTCATTACCATCTTAGGTTGCGGAGGCACCTAAATATCCAACCATAGGCAGCATAGTATTACTTAATGGAATATTATATAGCTATTAAAGTATTACTGTAGTTGGAGAATATTTAATCACATGAAAAGACGTTAACAAGACATTAAGTGAAAAAGGCAATTTAAAAATCAGTATGTGTCAGATGAATCTATTAAAATATGCATAGAAGAAGCCTAGAATAATAAGATCTGGAATCAGTAGCAAAGATTATTTCTGAGAGATAGAACCATAGATTTCTTCATGCTTGTTTGTATTTTCCAATTTCTTTTTTACAATGAACCCGTATCTTTAAAAATGCTATTAAATTATTTCTTAAAATACAGACCCAAAGGGACCTCCTGAGATTTAATACACTACTCTCTGTTTCCATGTTGAATTCAATGTCAGCCTCCAGTTTCTTCTGAACTTGAATTTACCTATGCCAATGATTCTCCCTCCTGCTTGTACATGGATTCTATGTCTAATGCCATTTGAAGATCACTCACTTAGCCATGGATTTTACTTTATAATCCAGGTTTATGAACTAGATACCAAATCTGCTTTCTTATAGCTGAAAATATTTTTGGTTGCATGACTATTTATGAATATAGCTTATTCATAAGCTATACTGTCTCACTCTACTCCATAGCCTTCAATAGGACAAAGGCAGTTTCCAAAATGATAAGGCCACATGATCTGTGAGAATAGTAGCCTTGTTGAGACATGAGATAAAAGACTGAAAGATAGATAGAAGAAAAGGGGGTCAATTTCTACTGACCAGTGCCTGTAGAAAGGTCAAATTAGGCTACTTAGCATTTTAAAGAAAATGATTTGATTTGTTTGCTTAATACAGTGTAAGTACCACTGTCAACACAGATAGTGTTTTAACATTATGAGCTTATTAAAATAGTAAATCTGTGGAGAGCATTCAAATCTTCACACGATTATGCTTGAACCTAATGTACAAGTGAAAATAGGCAATGGTAATAACATCATGCAACACTGGAGACAATTTCTCAGCCTGCAGGTACAAAACACCATCACTGATTGCCCAAGTGTTGTGCCAGCTCCTTTTTATCTGTCTGCTTGTTGTTTTTCATTCAAATTATAACACCTTTTCCTGCAAGATAAATTGACAGGTTTTTTCCCCCCTAGTTTCAAGTTTAGATCATTTGAAAAGCTTAACATAAAGTAGAGTCATTAGGCTTTGGTAACAGGCCAAATTTAGGCAAAGCAGATACAAAAATACTCCACGTAAAATAAAAATTCAAATGTGGAATGCATGTGTGGAGCTGCCTGATTGCTATATTTATGAGGGCCTGCAGGTTTGTTTTAATTTCTTCCTGCATTCGTGAATCCCTGTTTTTATTTTTGTTGTTTAACAGTTTTTTTCTATTACTGTGGGGGTTTGTATTTGGCTTTCACTTCCCCTTCCTGGTCCTTTTTTAATGAGGAAATTAAGTTTTAAGTCACCCATTAGCATTTTTTTCCCAAAGGTAAAAAGTGTCCTCTGCTCTTGAGCAGCCACTAATTGATCTAAGACAGAAGTTGCATTTTGCACCTATACCTTTGTAGAGGTATAGGTGAGCATCTTGGTTTGGAGGTATAAAATGCAGGGTATGATAGAATAAAGTTGGTAAATGATCATAATCTAGAGCCCAAAGCTTTTCATTTCAAAGGCAAGAAGCCCCACATTGCCATGACTTTCAAATAGGCATTGGCTTCAGAACATATCTAGGTGGGGGAGGCAGGGGAGGCAAATGTTATCCCAGGTGGAGGACATCTCAGTACTTTTCCTGACATCATGGTTGGATATGCTGTTATGTTCCCAACGTGTAAGAGTTCCATCTGCAAATCAACACCTATTATTAAATATCTACTATGGGCAATCACTGAGGATATGTATACAAAAAACAAGATGCATGGTTCTGTTTTCAATGCATTTCTAATCCACATATGTTAATATAATGCCATGTATGACTTTATAGGTTTGTCCATCTTACCTGCACAATAATCCTAAAGTGCAGATAAAGCAGATACAGTGTTTTTAAATTTATAAATGATAAAATTATATCTCAGAGGGGGTAAGTTGTTTAGGATGGCATAGCTAGTAAATGTCATAATTGGGACCTGACATCAAGTCACCTGATTTTGAGTCCAGCTAGTTTAATGGTTTTCACCTGAGTAGGGGAGGTCTTAGACTATGTTTAAGTGCTCACGGCTGCCTTCAGGGTTTCGACAGCTATCCCCAACTCTATACATAGTAGACTATGGGAGAAAGTGAAGTGAATTGAGTGAGAGGGAAGTCTTATAAGTATTTAAGTACATATATGTGCATTTTCTCAGGTTTTAAAAACATTTCTGCTCTACGAAGCCAACCCTACCAATTCAGAAGCACTGAAGTGGACATTTCCATGAGAAATAATAACCTAAGGCAGGGTATAATTGGTGGCATGTGGGTAATAGAAAATCGGAATGCTGTGAATTCGGGGACAAGAGATGTCATTTCTGACTCAGGAGGTCAGGAAACCCTTTTAGAACAGGTTAGACCTTAAGGATGACTAGGAGAAAGGTGTGATTCAGGGAGTTCATAAAACTGAATGCTGAGAGGGGCTCAACTGCGTTTTCCTTCTGAGTGCCACCAGTGGCTGTTTGACCTTAAGCAAGTTTTTCAATCTCTCTGAGGTTCAGTTTTGCCATGTTTATAATGGGGATAAAATGCCCACAGCACTGGGATGCTGTGGGGATTAAATGAGAAAACACATGTATGTGTCTAGTGCCTGCTACAATCGCAGCACTCAAGAAAGAGGAATTCCTCTCACCTTCTCTAAGTTAAAAAGAAACTTTTTCTAATTCTACAAAAACTTCCTTTCTCACCTTAGCAGAAATGTCTTTGTTTCCTCATCTATGGAGTTCTGCCTGTCTTTTAAGGTCTCTTTTAGAATTTAGATCCTCTAAAACTCTCAATGCTTCTCTCTCTGGGATGTCATTTTGTCCTTTCAGAATTCCCACAGGATTTCCCACTTTTCTTGCTCTGGCTCCAACTCCGCTTCGTCCCCGGATACATTCTGTCCTATCTGCCTTCTATTTGCAAGCTTGTCTTTACATCTCTGCCATCCCTGACACAGGTCCTTGCTTTCATCAGCTTCTGAACAAATTCTGTGGGTGTTGGTGTTCTCTTTGAGTCTGAAATGAGGGACCCTAAGTTAGTTTTCTTGAATTGGGGACTTGCTCCAATCACTTGGGATTTTTTTTCTAATCTGTAACAGTTATACTAATCGGATTTAAAACTGACTGAACACTTTTATTATAGCCTGCCAGAGGTATGCATTAAAATTTAACACTGTTTCCTCTCTGAACAGAAAGAAAGTACTTATGGTGTGATTATATAGGATTAGAATTTTTCATTAAAATGGATTTTAAACACTTCAGCAAGTAAAAGGCAGAATCCTACTTAATGAGTTTTTAAAGGTAGTGAAAGTAAGCAAAGTTGCACAGAGCCATTTCTCCTCCCCTTGCATAAAGCCCCTCTTTCACTGTGATGTACTGTGCACATACCATGGCTTTATGACTTGTCAGGGGGTGCTATTTGTGCAGAGCAACAGAATACAAAGCCTGTTATAAAACGAAGGAAAGATTATACAGAAATCTAAGAGCAGATCAGAATGCTTCACAGCCTTCTGTGAAGGAGAATATCTGAATTATGACTAATGTGATTTTATAAACTTGACACTTTGAACTGAGGAGGGTACTTTATGGTTTGTGATCATCTTAAGAGGCTTAAAGCCAAGCATTGCTATAGAAAGTTAAAGGTCCAAGGATTTGAAGGCAGTTACTGAGGTCAGTGTGGCTCACAGTGGTGGATGGGTACCTGGAGCCTTCCCTGTGAGGCCTGGTTCTTTCGGAGGTTGGCAGTTGTAGTGCCATTTAATACTGCCCCCGTGGCCATGTGCAGATGCAGAAGCTGCAGATTGCAAAGCCCAGGCCTCTGAAAACAGGAAATCCAGCCAAAATATTTAACCAAGTAATTTTATCACTGCCTTTGAAGGGCTATGGTATGCATTTTAGGTGGGTTCAGGAGCACACATATATCAAATAAAGGACTTGGGTTGAAATTAATCTGCCTCAGATCTGTTACCTAGCAAGATCTAAAGAGTCAATTTTCTAAGCATTTCTGAAACAGGAGCTGGAATTAGAGCAAGGCTGCTCAGTGGCAACAGTTTAAGTTTTCTCTGATGTGAACTTTGATAGGAACAGAGTGGCTATTGGAAATGTGTGTACATTCTCATTTATGGCTAATTAGAAGTATTTTTGTGACTGGATTTGGGGAAATGTGTCATGGGTGTCGGCACACTGCAGTGCACAGTTAATAAGAATTGGCACTGAAATCATATGTATCATACTTGGAAGCGAACTTTGATGAAGAAAGAATTGCTGTGTATACAGTTTCATTTATAAGTAATTAAAACTATTTTTTATCTGGTATTCCAGCAAATGCGACATGAAAGTCAGCAAAATGTACTATACTAACAGTTACATTTCAATTAAGAAAAAAAAAATCACTAACGTGAACTTGCATGCCTCATGAAGAACTGGGTGACCAGAAAGCTGGGAAGTGAATTCTTCGGGCAGGTAGGACAACTTGGGGGATGAGGAAGTTTGCCAGACCTACCCTATCCCACCAGCATCCAAGTGGAATCTTTGAAGGGTTTTATTCTTTTCTTTTTCTACTTTCCTCCTACTCTTCCTCCTCCTCTCTTCTCTCTCCCTGCATGCTTTGTTTTCCTTCTTCCCTCTTTTTCCTCCCACTCTGTCTACCCCCTTTCTTCCTTCTCATTTTTTCTTCTTCTTTCTTTCTGGAAGTAGAAGCTGCCTTACTTGCAGGAGTAGAATGGCTATGTATGGATGGTCATAAGGGCCACAAATACAGTCAGGCATATCTTCACTCCCTGACAAACTAAAGGTTGTAGCATATAAGCCCTTCAGTTTTTTTCCTTTTAACAATCAATTAAAAATAAATTATAATAGCTAACCTTTGTGTAGCATTTACTATGGGCCAGGCACCATTCTAAAAATTTTACCTATATTTTTCAGTTGATTTTCTTAATAGCCCAATGAAGACAGTACTACATTATTATTATCTCCATTTTATACCTGGGGAAACAGAAGGCCAAAGAAATGAAATAACTCACCCAAGGCCACAAAATTATGGTGAATTTAATTGTGGTCATTTGGCTCCAGAGTCTGTGGTCTTAACCATGATGCTAAACTGCTTCTTCAGTTTTTGTTTATATATTTATGGCTTTAATTTTTTTAATTTTATAATTTATCTATGCTTATTATAAATTTAAAACAAGAAAAGTGCAAAGAAAGTGAATGCCGACCTGACGTTCCATAGACCAGATGTAATTACCATTAGCATGTTGATGACTATTGTTTATTCATCACAGGCCTGGATTCATTTATGTGTGATTTTACATGAAAGGAGTCATATTATCATGCCATACATGTTGGGATTTTTAAGGCCCTCTTTTGCTTTGTTTTCCTAACCTCTTCCCCTTTATTTCCACAACCCCAACCATGTTTAGCAAATGACCAATGTACCATTTTATAGTTCACATATATAAAATTAAAAATAAGTATGCTTATATACAGATATAAAGTTGAGGGGTTTTTTTCTGCAACTTGCTTTTCATACACAACAATATGTCATGGACATTTCTCAAATCAACTGGATTGCTTTCTCTCACTCTCATTAATGGTTGCTGATATGGTTTGACTTTGTCCCCACCCAAATCTCAACTTGAATTGTAGCTTCTATAATTTCCATGTGCTGTGGGAGGCACCTAGTGGGAAATAATTGAATCATGGGTGTGATTTTCCCCATGAAATTTCAGGGTAGTGAACAGGTCTTATGAGATCTCATGGTTTTATAAGGGACTCCTTTTCATTTGGTTCTCATTCTGTCTTGCCTGCCATCATGTAAAATGTGCCTTTTGCCTTCCACTATGACTGTGAAGCCTCCCCAGCCATGCAGAACTGTGAGTCCATTAAAGCTCTTTTTCTTTATCAATTATCCAATGTCAGGTATGTCTTTTTCAACAATGTGAAAATGAACCAATACAGTTGCATATTTTAGTGTATGATTAATTTTATATATTCCTCCAATTACAAAATCCTGAAAACTTAATATTTCCCTGTATACAGTGTTTTAGCTTGGTTTCCTCCTACAGCAGAGCCTGAGACAAGGACTTACATGGTGTAATCACATAGGGTAGGTATTTTACACAGGAGGAAAGTAAGGCTCAGAGATGTGCTGAAGTCACTTGTGCCAAATCACACCTTCAATACGTGCCAAGTCTGGCAATCAAACCCCAAACCTCCAAAGCCTCAGCATCTTCTATCAAATCAATGAGCAAACTTCCCTTACTTCTCTTTCTTGGGTTGTTTTTATTCATTTCACTTCCATGAAAATATATTATGGGTTGACAAATTGTGAATATTCCAAGACTCTGCATTATGTTTCCAAAATATACTGCCTTTTCTCAAGCATTTAAATGAGAGTGTATCTGAAAGCACATGTCATTAAACAGAAGAATAAAATCATTTTTGAAAACTATTAACTAAAACAGCCCACCATAATCATTAGGCCTTACAACAAATAATGTGTTTCCTTATTCATTTGGGAGCAGGACCTTCTCTGTGTTTCTTCTCAAGTGAAGAGAGTTACCTTCTGGCTATTGAAAATAATGTGGTAGCTGAGGAAATTAATGGGAAAAATATAGCATGGGCTCAGTGTGTTTGGCTTAGGCTTGGGTTCCAACTGATGAATTATGAGACACTAATATGCTAAAGGATTAATCTTTCATTAATGATATGTAATCATTTGGGAAGACTTGCTCTACAGGACAGCACACAAGTGACTGTCTTACAGAAATGGTATCAAATCACAAATTAAGAGTTATTTGGAGAAGGCATCACACTCTTTTCTATGTTTGAATGCATCAAGTTGGGGTAGTTGGAGCAGCATTCCACCTGTGAATGCCAACTGCAAGTCCAAGGCCTTCAAAGCTGAAGTAATCTATTCCAGGCGCCTATGTACCTGTATCTGTCATCTATTGCTATATAACTCAGTACCACAAAGCAGCTACCATTTTATTACATCTCACAATTCTGTGGGTCAGGAATCCAGGCAATTCTGCTCCATGGGCTTTAACTAGCATAACTTGGTAGCATTTGGCTGGTGTCTGGTTTGGTCTGGGGGATTCGGGACAGCTTTACTCACATGTATGGTGCCTTGGAAGGCTCAGCTGGGCCCTTGTCCCTTGCTGTGTAATCTCAGGGCCTTGTCTTATGGTTTCTCCATCAGGATAGTTGGGCTTTTTACATATGGCATGCAAGTGGAAGTGGAGGATGTTGGTGTCTTAAGGTTTGAAACTTGAAATAGACTTGGCATTCCTTCCACTGTATTCTATGGGTCAGAGGAGTTACAGAGCCCGCCCAGATTCCAGGGGATGAAACAGAGATTCCACCTCTTGATGGAAGGTGTGTCAAAGAATTTGGTACCATCTTCAATCTACCTTAGTCTATCCTTTCCCCCACTGTTAAGATATAGGAAGAGGGAGAAGGAAAATATCACGTAAAGCAGTCCCTTGCCTGGTCTGTCTCAGCCTGGAGGGAGAAGTGGAGGACTTAGACCATGCATAAGCTCAAGTAGTAATTGAACTTGGGTGACAAAGCATGCAAGTACACCTCTGTCAGCCCCCTGTTGTACTGGTCTCTGCAATATTAAAATATTGTAAGCTCAGATTCCCAGGATAAGAAGCCTATGATCCATATCTTTAACCTGAGCCTCTGTGTGGCCCCTTCGTGGCACCTGCAGTGAGCAGCTGGCGAGCAGGAACATGGCCACATGGCTTCAGGAAGAGCTTCCTGCTACAAAGTGGTGAACATCCTGAGCTTCATCATCCAGGGAGAAAGTGTTCCAAAGTATGAGGAGGGAGAGAAGATCAGTAACAAGTGGTGATAAAAAAAAACACCACTTGCCTTCTGCTTAACAGAGAAATTGGGGATGAATTGAAATTTGGGGATGAATTCTACTATTTTGCTTCAAGATTAGTTTGCATAAAAAAACAAAAACAAAAACATAAAAATAGAAAATATTAATTCAAGCCAAAGATGTCATCTTAGCATGATTGGTGCAATAATGTCACTTTCCAGTTTTCTGATGCAGAATGCATAATGGCGCTAGGGACTAAAATGTGGGCTGTTGGAGATCTGACTGTCTGGAATTGAATTCCAACTTCAAAAGTTGCTGCAGTGTGATTTCTTAGTTCCTTCATCTGTAGAATGGGAGTAGTAATAATAATAATAAATGATAATGGTAATCATAAACACTCTCTTCATAGAACTGATGTAAGTATTAAATGAGATGGCACATACACAATTCATAGTACTGTGCTTGACACTTATTAAGTGGCCAACACACTGAAAAGGTTCAGTAAATGTCAACTTTTATCACTGTTATTATAGCAATAACCCCCATCCTGGTGATAGAACATAACAGCACTGGAGGCTTGGAGAAAGGGAGGGAGGGGTTGAAATTCAAGTAAGACTTCTCATTCCTCTCTCTCTCTGGTTATATGCACTGGGGTATAATGTGATCTATAAACTCTTCTGTCTGTTGACATGCCAGCAAATGATACGTCTCTCTGATCTACTTAGGTTTTCAAGCTTAATGTAAGGGCCCAGGTGCTGGGGGCTTGGGGCTGTTCTGGCTTTTACAAACCCTCTGCATACTCTAATAAATAAAGCATTTACTCAGAGAGTCTGAGAGCTGGGGAGCCACATTGCGTGCAAATCCAGATCAGTGGCTTAGCTTCTTCCAGGTTGAAGTTAATCATAACTGACATGTTAGAGTAAAACTACTTTATAAAATCAATATTAAATTTACAACCTTTGACATCCTGGGACATCAAAGATAAAGGGGAAATAAGCCATGGAATAAATAGTCCTCCAGCTATACCACCTGCTCGAGGAGATGGAGAGATGTGGGAAACCAGCAGACCAAATGGTACACTGTTAGTATTGTTTTTGTCCAATGTCTCAACATCAATAAAAACATTACAAAATATCACGCAGACGTTTACACACAGGAGAGCTCCGCCAAACCAAAAGACCTCCAGAATCACTCCAGAGGGAAAGCAGCTAGATTCCGTCTCTGACAGCGAGGCTTGATTTCCCTGGACAGTGAGATGCTGCAATCACAGGGTGAACATCAGTTTCTGAGGCTGGCAGATTCCCTGCTGAGATCCTAACCTATCTGACCAGGATCCCTGCTCTAATAAAAGTCTGCTCCTCTTCAGTAGGTCCTCCCTTTACTCACATGAACACAAATGTAGCAGAAGGAGACAATTGGAAGCAGAGTCAAACTACAAAGGTCACAAGGTAAGAATGTGTTCTGCTGAGTGCTCCTCAGTGGTTACTAATTCCCAGCTGCTCATGTCTGAGTAGGATTCTTAACTCTGGAAAAGGGACGTTAATTGTGAACTATAGAGGCAGAACGGCCATACTCACTACCAGGAGGAATTGGTCTGAGGCAGAAGACCCTGCAGCATCCAGCGTTGGCAGGATAATGAAGGACTAAGTCCCTTGCTTCTGGAAGCTTTTTTGTCTCAAGGACTAGTCAGAGAACTGCTTCACTTCTGTGGTGGGTCTTAGTTAGTTGGATAAATTAGCAAGCGTTCTAGGAAAGGTAGCAGGAGAAGGCAAAGGCCGGATGCTTGACTGTTTAAATAGACTCTTCCCTTGGCTGTTTAGATAGACTCTTCTACAGTTCTTTCAGAAAAACAGCTTGAGTTTATGCCCTGGCTCACCTACACTCAAGGTTGTGAGTTTGAACTTACCAAAATAGATGTTGGATTCAGTGCTTCAGTGCTTCCAACTATGAAACTTTTAAGGGGAATAGCAGCAATTTCAGTTTTGTTTTTTTTTTTTTTTTTTTTGAGATGGAGTTTCGCTCTTGTGACCCAGGCTGGAGTGCAATCGTGCAATCTTGGCTCACCGCAACCTCTGCCTCCTGGGTTCAGGCAATTCTCCTGCCTCAGCCTCCCAAGTAGCTAGGATTACAGGCACGCGCCACCATGCCCAGCTAATTTTTTGTATCTTTAGTAGAGACGGGGTCTCATCATGTTGACCAAGATGGTCTCGAGCTCTTGACCTCATGATCCACCCGCCTCGGCCTCCCAAAGTGCTGGGATTACAGGCTTGAGCCACCGCGCCCGGCTGCAATTTCAGTTTTATCCCACCTCATCCTCACTTCCGGACTTCCCTGTCTCCTGTCCAACCCTCTAAAGAGAGACAGGCACATGAAGACCAAACCTATCAGTAGCATTTAGTTTTCATCTGCTTCTTGAATGCAAAACAAACCATAACCAACTTTGTCCGTTTAAAATCCCACAGAAACCAACTCACCCAAAGCAAGCAGGTCAAAGATTAGGAAATGAGCAGCTGTCCGTAGATCTTGTTGACATGTGTGAGTGTGAGTGTGTGGGAGTCTGTGGCGTGATAGATGAGAATAACAAACCCCTCCTTGAGCCTGATCTGTATAGAGTGTGAACAATTACCTCAAATATATAAAATGATTTTGCTCCTTTGATTAAGAGGTAAACTCCATGAGTTTCTAGAATGGTGTCCAGAAAATAGAATATGCTATTGTTATTATTAAGCTTTTGGTGAATATATGAATTGGATTTTCCTAGATAAGTTATGGGAGGAAACTAAGACTTATTTAGGGCTTAATCTGTATCAGCCACTATAGTAGGCCCTGTAATTATGCTTTCTTACAATATCCTTGCATTTGTTTTTTATTACATCTCTAACAAGTTACCACAAATATAGTAGCTTAAAACAATGTTTGGTCATGGGAGCCTTTCAGGTACCAAGTTGGTTACTGTTCATTCTGCCAGCTTAAGGGGAATAAAATGTGGGGAATAGAAAAATGAAAAAAAGATTGGTATAAAATTTAAAGGAAAAAAAAGTATTGAATATTTGCTTATAACGTGAAACCACTAGAGAAAATACTTGATTGAATTAAAAAAGGTGGTTTGGAATTTCTGTGGGTTTGATGGAGGCCTCTGCTAGAGACTAGGTAGGAAGCTACCCTAATAGCTGATGCTCAATCTGCTTTCCATTTTTATAAGGATGCAAAATAAAAACCAACCTTCTTGAATTTCATTGTCTGGTGCTAATAGAACAGCAATGACATACCACAAAAAATGGGATATGATTTACAAGTGAACCAGATGATTCCCATTTCATCTCATTGAATTGTTATCTTTTGAAGAGTTCCTTTTTGTGGATTACAAAGAGAATGTAATCACTTTAGAAATCCCCAGTGAGTTTCATAATGAATCCTACTTACATTGTGTTGACACTAATAGTAACTATAACCATGATCTTCAAATCTTCATGTAGGAGGCAGGTTTATTGAAATTATAGCATGGACCATGAATTCATTTAAAAACGTATTTTAAAAAATGAGCTTTATGGTAACCAAAAGCCATTTAAACCAGTTTCATTTACAAATATGAATGTTACATTATAATGAAATCAGTGTAGTTTACCTCATGAAAAATTACATTTTGCTGACAAGTTTTGCTCCGTTTAGTTTCAAATCAAATTAAGAAACTAAGTAAACCAAACATTTATATGACTGATTCATACTGTGAAAAAAATGTGATCACAGCTTCATATCACAAAACTATTAAATTCTGTTCAAGTAATTTCCTCTCAGCATTTCCTTTCCTCATTTAAGGTTTCCTCCTTAACCAAAAAGCATCAAATTAGGAAGCTTAAATGACTGAAGTATTAACACTCTCAGGAAAAAAAATGATTGCCGTTCAGAATGGAGGCTAAACCTCACCAACCTACCTTACCAAGGTAAATCATTATAAAGGAAAAGGCACAGAAGATTTTGGGGGATTGTTGTTATATTCTTTTCTAACAGTTTGATTTTTGGTTTGAAGTTTCCTTAAAATTAATCCTTTAAAATCTTTTCCAGCAGTGTGCAAGTCAGCACCTTCAGGGAACAAGATGGCCAGACAATTTTATCTTTAAAGACTAGGTTTAGATTAGTGGGATTGTATTGAAGTAACTTTTGCTATTTCAAGTTTGATAAATTGTAACTTGCATATGGTTCAATTAGCATTCCTGTGAATAAATTTAACATTTCCTGCGATGTGATCCTTGCTTAATTTTGGTCTGCCTAGTTCATTTTCACTATACCTGTTTAGGAATGAAATTTTGAAATTTTATCTGTCTTAAATTTTATATTTATTAGTACATACACTTGGAGATTTGTTAGATAAGGCTGATGTATTATAAGACAGCAAATGTATAATGACCCTCTCTCCCATGCCAAGCACAGAAAATCCTTTTCACTGAATTTGGACTCAGTTTCAATGTTCTTAATACATTGCTGTAGGCAGTCATTGACAGTTAAGTAGGCATTTGTGTCAAAACCTTTGGCATCAGGGTATAGTTTACAAAATAGAAACTGCTTTAGATATTTTCTGCAGAAAGGAGTGTAATGCAGGATCTTAAGTGTTTACAAAATTGCTAGAAGGTCTGAAAAAGCAGGCCTCAAGCCTGACCTTCAGTACTCCTGGAGCATGCAGAACTGAGGCCCTAGGAAACTATTAGATGCTGCAATCAGGAATAGAAGGAATCAGTAGGCTACAACGGAAAATTCTGAAGTTCCAGAACACATTGCTGTAGCTACAAGACAGAGATAAGAAAGCTGCAATCAGAAAGTCAGCATTACCATCCCTGACTCTCAGCATCCAGGAAGCTGTTGACTGGACAGTGGGATACAGAATACAGCTGCTGCTCCCACAGATGCCATTACCTCTTTCTTTCTTTTCTTTTTAGGATTATATCATTCAATTTACTTACTATTTTCACCATGCTAGGTGTTAAAGATAGAAAGGTGAAAAGAGGCCAGGTGCCAGGTGAAAAGTGGTTCATATCTATAATCTCAGCACTTTGGGAGGCCAAGGTAGGCAGATTACCTGAGGTCTGGAGTTTAGACCAGCCTGGCCAACATGAAACGCTGTCTCTACTAAAAATACAAAAATTTGCTAGATGTGGTGGTGCAAGCCTATAATCCCAGCTACTTGGGATGCTGAGGCAAAAGAATTGCTTGAACCTGGGAGATGGAGGTTGCAGTCAGCTGAGACTGCACCACTGCACTCCAGCCTGGGTGTAGAGTGAGACTCTGTCTCAAAAAAATAGAAAGGGTGAAAAGATAACAAAGATATTTTTAATTTTATTTTTAATGGACAAATAATGATTATATATATTTATGGGGTATATAGTGATGTTTTGATACACATAATGAATGTATCACATTAAGATCAGGGTAATTAGCATATCCATCATCTAAAATATGTATTATTTCCTTGTACAACTGTTTCTTGATACCTAGAAAACTAGACACTGGACACTGAACATCAAGTCAAAAAAACCTCATGCTATGATGCTTTTGCTGAAACTTGATTGGGGAAACCTCATTTGCTCCTGAATTCTGGCTTTGAGGAAGCCTATGGGATACAGTCGGCAGCCCAGGAAGGCACAATAAAGTTAGAATGGATCCTGAAGGTATATCCATAGCAAAACTTTGCTCTCTCTGACACCATTGAGGCTTCACTGTAGAGAGATGCAGAACTTGTTTGCAGAATAAGAGGAAGGTTGAAGGACTGGTTTTTTTTAGAAGTTATCACGAGACTTTAGGAGATTTGATCCCTAACTTCTACTTAGAGGCCACAGGGAATGATAATCCTTGCTTCTTGTTAATTTCTTCTTTTTCCTCAGCAATTCATTTTCCCAAGGAACTTAATTTTAGTCCTTGAGCTACTGGATGCTGCTGTATTAATTATATCTTTGCATCTGCTGACCCTGCCTTTGCCTCTCACAAGAAAGGAGGGTACTTTCTGTCTTTAATCAGTTTCTTACCCAAATTAACAGAGACTAGCCCTGTATGTTTCATATGGCAGCATATTATGCTAGCATTCAACTAATGCCACTTTATACTGAGTTAAAATAAAATGCAAAACAGGGAAATATATGTGAATATATTATCTAAATATTATAGATCTCGGCATAAAATGTGCTCTTAATCTGAAGTTGGCAGCCACATTCATATCCTCCTGAGAAAAAAATTGATTCAGTGGTAGGCAAAAGTGCACAAGAACAGCATTGAAAGTATTTTGACTTGATAATCAATCCATTATGGCTGTGTGTGTAAGATACTTAACTTTCTTTAAGTACCCAAACCTTTATGTGCAGTATCTTTCATTTATATGGTACCTCACAGTGTACTTGATTCCAAAGGCATCCTGTAAGCACAAGTGACAGGATCAGAACAACAAAATGACATGTTTCAGTCATGGAACAGAATGGAACATGAACCCAGGTCTTTGAATTCTCAATGAAATTGTTTTCTACTACACTAAAGAAGATCAATATTTTTCTTCTTAGAAGAGTATTATTAGTACTAATAATTTGTAACCATGCCTTTAATGCACCTAATTTCGTATTTGAAATGCCTGCAAATATTCACAACAATACAATTTGATATACTAATGTTAAGAATTTGATTTTTCATTATTGTGATTGTATATAACTGGCAGAGTAACAGTTGCATGACATTTGAAACTTTGGTATGTTAGTTTTAACCTATTTTACAGTGCAATGTCCATTTTAGATACTACAGTTTAATATCCATTTTAGATGAACTATTCACATCTTTATTGATTTTTTTTCCCAGGGAAAATGTATGTGTATAAAGAGCATGGCCATGAAGTTATAATTTTCCAGTCTCTTTTTGTAGTAAGCCCATCCCCATGTTTGTGTCCACACACAACCATTCCTTCCAAGGCTGTTTCAAATGATCGTTTCCTATTCTGTCTTCTCCCTTTGGAGTCATCATGTAAAGCTTCTTCTATTCCTTTCACCTGCCATATTTCATAAGACCCAACTGCATTTATGTAGGTTATACAATCTAAGATCACTTTATCATATACTTTGCTTTGCAGGGTAATGTCATAAGAATGGATTGCCATTCCTGTATTCTTCCAAAGTGTCTTTCTTCTGGAGGAAGCTAAGGTTAGAGGAAGGCTACCTAGTTTTTCTGACCCTAAATCATTTGATGTGATAATGAAACACAGCCTTCTTTAGGCTGTCAGGTCTCCATGAAAACGATACAGTTTTTAAGCCTGGGGAAGTTAAATCGCACAATGAAGGCCATCTGAAAAATTTTCACAAGGTAGGAGTAGGCCTTGAACAGAAAATGCCAATCACAAAACTAAGCAGAGATATCAGGAGCATTTATATATTGAAAAAGAAAAAAATACACGTTATTTGCCCGTGTTTTTAAACAAATCATCTAGACCCTGTCATTCTACTTTCATTATGGGCAACTCCACAGAGAAAGATACTCAAGTTACTTAGAAAAATGTTTTTGTTTTTTTGCTTTTATTGCTTTTCTTTATTCTGGAGAAGGCAGCTTGCTAAGGAGTACTCTCTTCTAAAATATATATATATATATATAATCCCTATAAAGAAAGCGGGATGGCTAAGCTTTAGGTCAGAAGTCATTTGCATGCAAGTTGCCTGTAGGTGTCTGACTAATTTAGTTAGTAGAAATGAGATTCTAGGAACTGCAATAAATGGACCAAGAAGTGCTCTGAGGTGGTAGTTTCTGATGGGTTATAAGATCACACAGTGTCCTAGTTTTTGGTCTCTGTTAATAATCTGTTGTGATGTACAGCAGGTTCTGGTATATAGAGTAATTCAAGTGCTCTTCTGTTGGGCATATGTGCTTTTAAGAACACTCTAAGGGTTGATTTGACTGCTCTGGTTGATAGAAGACGGCACAGTGGGAAGGAAGAGAACAAGCTATGGATGGTGCGTGGGACTTAGGAGAGCAAGGGATTCAGCTGAGAGCAGAGCTGCTGAGAAAACAACATGCTGTGAGTTAATTAGAAAACCATCATTTAAGTTGCATGATACTGTTTCTTAAGGTAAGAGTAGTGCACATGTACTTCACAGATAATATACATATATACAAACGTATATATTTAAAATATGTATATTATAGTATGTGCATGTATGCATATATACATATACATATATTAAATAACAAACTCACACAAAGAAAATAACCCCAACTGCTGTAACTGAGAGTTGGGGAAGATATTTGATAGAAACAAAAAGAAATAATTCTAGAGGAAAGTTGAGTAACCAAAAATAATCTTCCAGGAAACAGCTTAGTACTCATTTTTTCCCCATTTAAATACAAGGAATATGATACAGTCTTTTCACAGAGGTACCTACAGATCCATTCACTGGAAAAAGGAGATATTTTATGTATAAAATTAACAGGTAAGTTTACACTCAGTGTTATGCCTCCAGAATTTCCCGTGTTACGAGAATTTGTGTATTAGTAAAGAGGATCAGAAATTGTTGGAATAATAGGAATATGGCTGACTGAATATGTGTAGTTGTAGAAAAGCCTTATCATTCCAAATTTGAGTCAATTCTGCCACAAAAACTGTCCAGATACCCATCAGTATGAAACAGAGAAGGAGGTCTCAGATTCTAACAGATCTAAGAAGTCAAAGAAGAATATATTTAATGCAGTCATAATAGATACTAACTAATCATTCCAGGCAAATAGTTTTTTTTAAACCATGGCTGTCCAACACATAATCTGTGACCAAATTAATCCCATCTTAAATTGGGTTGCAGCCCACCTGAGATTTTGAAGAAAAAAATTGTTTTCCTTAATTATCTAATTTCTTCATCCTAACCAGCTGACATGTTCAACAAAGAGCTGACTGTTGCTGGGCTTGACACAGAAGGTTTAGATCAATAATTCTAATTAAAACCAAAGTAATCAGTTACATACTTGAGAGTTGTTCAAGTTTAAATGCATACTTTAATATCATGACATGTTATGAATGATTGTGAAATGAAGCAAAATTAGCATAAATACATCTTTGTTAGAGACTACCCATGCTTGAGTTGAGTTCAGTATTCACCAAACCCACTATTACTAGCTAGATAAATAAGTAAACAAATGTCATTTACTGTTGAAGACATGAATGTGCTCCTAGCCCAAAAGCATAAAAAGGAAGAAAAGAAGAAAATTAAAGCTATTAAGTGCCCCGATGTGCCAGGAATGGCTTTAAGAGTTTTTTATATATCTTTTTTTCTAATGTCTCCCAAAAGGCCCACAACATACAAATGATTATTTCTACTTTATAGACAAGGAAACTGAGGCATAGACAACTTACTTATTTTGACCAAAGTTATATACCAAAGTATATAGCCAGCTCTTCGAACTCATGATTCTAAAGGAGATATTCCCAGTTATGACTATATATTATTCATATTTTGTTGCATATGTATATTTATGAATATGTTAATTGTTTCTTAGACCTATGTGTTAATTCACTTAGGACAATGGCCTCCAGCTGCATCCATGTTGCTGCAAAGAACATGATTTTACTCTTTTTATAGATAATATTTCATGTTTGATAGAACAACTTGTTTTCTTTTGGATATATACCCAGTAACAGGATTGTTGGGTTGAATGGTAGCTCTGTTTTAAGTTCTTTCAGAAACATCCAAACTGCTTTCCATGGTTACTGTGGATTCAGGCCTCCTCTGTTATTGATAATGGAAAACGATGTTATTATATAATTATTAAAAAGATTCTTAATGAAGTAATATTTTTTGTTCCCTAGAAAACTATTAGTCAATAGAACTTAATCATTAAGAATGACCTTTTGGGGAGGTAAGATAATGGTGAATTTTTAGTTTCTCCTTTGTGCTTTTTCATGTTTCCTATTTGTCCATGAATATCATAGATTATTTTTCAACCTAAGTCAGTATTACTTAAAAAATAAAACTGAGAGGTTTTGATATAGAGAGCTATCTAAAATAGGTGGATCCAAATATCACTTATAACGCTTTTTTTTGGACATTACTAGTAAACTAACAAAATTCACCTTGCTTGATGAGGGTCCATTCCTTTTTAAGTATATCCTTTCTTGGATTTACTTGGTCAACCCTTATTTCCAAAATTTATTTCAAAGAAATAAATTCAATTCAAAACACATATTTGAAACAACGTATGCAGGAAGTGGCAAATAGTAGGTGTGCATTTGGGTCCAATCATTACTTGTTATTTCACATCTGAAATAATCATATCTATAAAAGAGACTAGGAAAGTTTCCATATGTTGTATCCAAAAGAGAAGCTGTATAGTAGAATGCCTGATAGCAAGAGCTCTAGGGCCAGATGGTAGGTCAAATCTCAGGTTCATCATTGTTGGGTATGTAATCTATAGTAAATTTAAAGACATTTCTATAGATTAGCTTAGTCTTCTGGAAGATGGAAATAATAATAGTACTTATACCACATAGGTTTGTTGGGAGAATTAAGAAAGTTAATATGCTTAAAGCACCTAGAACAGTGCCTGATACTTCATAAGCATTCAATAAATGTTAACTATTATTTAGCTCAGATGAACATATATTACAGTAAGAAAGAAACTAGCTTACACATTTTTATAAGGAATTGTGTTATATAAAAATAAATACAGAATTAAGAGATTTTCTCACAAAATATAAATCAATCCTTATGGCATGAAATATTTGAAAGTATATTATATACTATGTTTGAACTCACTTGATATTTGTAACTTCTATCCAGGCAGTTGATGTCTGTGTAGGGAGTCTGTCTTGAGCTTGAAAAGGTTGTCTTAAAATTACATTTTTCTGTCTCCTTTTTTTGTCCTTTTTCATGTCAGATAATCTACAATAGTTATAAAGTTAATTTTAGTCCCTCCCTTCCTTTATTTTATCAGGAGAAAAATGTTGAAAGTATGTGGGAAGAGTGCAGGCCATTAGAAGTTTGGTCTTTAAATGCCTAATAATAGCTATCAATAATTGAACACTTTACTATGAATCAGTACGGATCAAAGCACTCTTCATGAATTAAATTCATCTTCTCAATAAACCTATAATATATATGATAATGACATATATGATTATTTTATTTTACAGATGAGAAAATTAATCTCCAGAAATTAGTCACAAAACTAGTTAAATGGTGGAAATTGGATTAAAATCTAAGCAGTTAAAAGTAAATTCAGGCTTTCCTATCAGATCCATCTCATCCAACAATGAAAACAAATAACAGAAAAAGTAAGCATAGATACTAACTTTAGGTAGGGAGGGATGATATTTAAAATATCCACCAATGGATCAACTCAGGCACTAATTCTGACTAATCAGAATGGTTGTCAGTTGTGTATAACTGGCATGACTATACTAGTCTGAACTGTATGAACATGAGCTTTGACTTTTTAAGGAAAAAAATTAATTTGAGAAATATATTACTTTATGTCTTCAAAAGAAAATTGACTCAGTGGAAATCTTATAAGCTAGGAGATACTGGGGGCCTATTTTAAGTATTCTTAAATAAAAGAAATTCCAACCAGGAATTTCTTATCCCACCAAACTAAGCTTCATAAGCAAAAGAGAAAAAATTTTTTTTCGAAGCCAGCAAGTGCTAAGGGAATTTGTTACCACTAGACCAGGTTTACAAGAGATCCTTAAGGGAGTTCTAGACATGAAAACAAGAATGATACCTGCTACCACAAAAATATACTTAAGTACCTAGCCCACCAACCCTTTTAAGCAACCACAAATAGAAAGTATAAAGCAACCAGCTAACAAGTTTATGATAGGATCAAAGCCTCATGTGTATCAGTATTTACCATGAATGTAAATGGTCTAACCATCCCACTTAAAAGGCACAGAGTGCCAGCTGGATAAAAAAATAAGACCCATCTGTTTGCTGTCTTCAAAAGACCCATCTCACATGTAACAATCATAGGCTCAAAGTAAAGGATTTGAAGAAGATCTATCATGCAAATGGAAAACAAAAAAAGGGCAAGGGCTGCTCTTCTTATATCAGATAAAACTGACTTTAAACAAAGAACAAAAAGTAAAAACGGACAAAGAAGGGCATTACTCTCAAAACCACACAATTGCATGGAAATTAAACAACTTGCTCCTGAATGACTTTTGGGTAAACAACAAAATTAAGGCAGAAATTAATGAAAACAAAGATACAACATAATAAATTCTCTGGGAAGCAGCAAAAGCAGTGTTAGGAGAAAATTTATAGCATTAAATGCCTACCTTAAAAAGTTAGAAAGATCTCAAATTCACAATCTAACATTATACCTAAAAGAACCAGAAAAACCGGAACAAACTAACTCCAAAGCTAATACAAGAAAAGAAATGTTTAAAATCAGAGAAAAACTAAATGAAATTGAAATGCAAAGATTTACACAAAAAAATCAATGAAACCAAAAGTTGGTTCTTTGAAAGGATAAACAAAATTGATAGACCACTAGCTAGGTTAACAAAGAAAAAAGAGAAGACAAATAAGCACAATCAGAAATGACAAAGGTGACATTACAAGTGATCCCACAGTAAGGCAAAACATCCTCAGAGACTTTATGAACAACTCTATGCACACAAAATAGAAAATCTAGAGGAAATGGATACATTTATGGAAACACATAATCTCCCAAGATTGAATCAAGAAGAAATTGAAACCCTGAACAGACCAATATCAAATTCCAAAATTGAATCAGTGGTAAAAAGCCTACCAACCAAGAAAACCTCTGGATCACATGGATCCACAGCTAAATTGTACCAGACATATAAAGAAGAGCTGGCACCAATTCTACTGAAACTATTGCAAAAAAATGAGGAGGAGTGGCTCTTCTGTAACTCATTCTACAAAGTCAGCCTGACTCTAATACCAAAATCCGAAAAAGACTCAGGGAAAAAAGAAAAGTAAAGGCCACTCTCTCTGATGAAGATAAATGCAAAAATCATCAACAAAATACTAGCAAACTGAATCCAAAAGCACATCAAAAAGTTAATTCTCCATGATCCAGTAGGCTTCATTCTCAAAAATTCAAGGTTATTTCAACATAAGAAAGTTGATAAATATGATTTATCATATAAACAGAATTAAAAACAAAAACCATATGACCATCTCAATCAATACAGAAAAAGCTTTTGACAAAATCCAGTATCCATTCATGATAAAACCATCAAGAAACTAGGCATCAAAGGAACATACCTCAAAATAAGAGCTGTCTATGACAAACCCACAGCCAACATCATACTAAATGTGAAAAGCTGGAAACATTCCCCCTGAGAACTATAACAAGACAAGGCTGCCCATTCTCACTACTCCTATTCAACATAGTACTGGATTCTAGCCAGAGTAATCAGGGAAGAGAAGGAATTAAAAGGCATCCAGAGGCTGAGGCAGGTGGATTACTTGAGCCTGCGAGTTTGAGACCAGCCTGGGCAACATGGGGAAACCCCATCTCTATGAAACAACAAAAAATTAGTCATGGTGGCACCCAGCTACTTATTGTAGTCCCAGCTACTTGGGAAGCTGAGAGGAGGGAGTATGGGAGGTCAAGCCTACTGTGAGCCATGATCACACCACTGCACTCTTGCCTGGGTGACAGAGCGAGATTCTGTCTCAAAACAAACAAACAAAAACAAACCAAACAAATAGGAAAAGAAGTCAAAATATCTCTCTTTGCAGATAACATGATTCTACACCTAGAAAACTTTAAAGACTGCCAAAAGGCTCCCAGAACTGATAAACGACTTCAGTAACGTTTCAGGATACACAATCAGTGTACAAAAAATCAGTAGCATTTTTATATACTGATAATGTTCAAGCTGAATGCCAAAAACAAGAACACAGTCCCATTTACAGTAGATACACACACACACACACACACACACCTAGGAATACATCTAACCAAGGAAATGAAAGATCTTTAAAAGGAGAACTACAAAACACTGCTAAAAGAAATCATAGATGACACAAACAAATGGAAAAGCATTCCATACTCATGGACTGGAAGAATCAATATCATTAAAATGGCCATACTGCCCAAAGCAATCTACAGATTCAATGCTATTCTTACCAAACTACAAATGTCATTTTTCACAGAATTAGGAAAAGCTATTCTAAAATCCATGTGGAACTAAAAAAGAGTCCAGATAGCCAAAGGAATACCAAGCAAAAAAAAAAAAAAAAAAAAAAAAGGAATACACAGCCAGAGGCATCACATTACTTGACTTCAAAGCATATTATAAGGCCACAGTAACCCAAACAGCTACAGGCACAAAAACAGATATGTAGACCAATGGAACAGAATAGTGAACCCAGAAATAAAACTGTACACCTCTAGCCATCTAATCTTTGACAAAACTGACAAAAATAAGCATTGGGGAAAGGAATCCCTATTCAATAAATGGTGCAGGAATAGCTGGCTAATGATATGCAGAAGAATGAAGCTGAATCCTTACCTTTCACTATATATAAAAATTAATCAAGACGGATGAAAGATTTAAATGTAAGACCTTAAAGAAAGAATCATAGAAGAAAACCTGGGAAACACCATTCTGAACCTCGGCCATGGCAAAGAATTTAGGACTAAGTCCCCAAAAACAATTGCAATAAAAACAAAAATTGACAAGTAGAACCTAACTAAACTAAACAGCTTCTGCACAGCAAAAGAAGCTATCAACAGAGTAAACAGACAACCTGCAGAATGGGAGAAAATATTTGCAAATTATGCATCAGAGATCTAGTATTTAGAATCTATAAAGAACTTAAACAGTTGAACAAGCAAAAAACAATCCTGTTAAAAAATGGGCAAAAGACATGAAAAAAACATATCTCTAAAAAGACATACAGGTGGCCAATAAATATATGAAAAAATGTTCAACATCACAAATCATCACAAATCAAATCAAAACCACAATGAAACATTAACTGGACTAACACCAGTCCAAACGGCTATTACCAAAGTCAAAAACCAACAGATGCTGGTGAGGCTGTGGAGAAAAGGAAATGCTTATACACGGATGATGGATATGTAAATTCTTTCAGTCACTGTGGAAAGCAGTTTGGAGATTTCTGAAAGAATTTCAAACAGAGCTACCATTACTGGGTATATATCCAAAAGAAAACAAGTTGTTCTACCAAAAGGATACATGCACTCTTACATTCATTGCAGCACTAGTCACAATAACAAAGATGTGGAATCAACCTAAGTGTTCATCAGTGATGGACTGGATAAAGAAAATGTGATACATATATACAATGGAATATTATACATCCATAATAAAGAATAAAATTATGTTCTTTGCAGCAACATGGATGCATCTGGAGGCCATTATTCTAAGTGAATTAACACAGGAACAGACAACCAACTATTGCATGTTCTCACTTGTAAGTGAGAGCTAAACTCATGGACATAAACAGGGCAACAGTAGAAACTGGGGATTACTAGAGAGGGGAAGGAAGGAGGAAGCAAGAGATGAAAAACTATTGGCTACTATGCTCATTATATGGGTAAGGGGGTCATTTGTACCCCAATTTGTCAGCATCACACTATAAACCCAGATAACAAACCTGCATCTATATCCCCTGAACTAAAATGAAAGTTGAATAAAAGGTTTCTAAAAAGCTAATTGTAAACACTCTGTGAAACAATATAAAGAGTCTGGCCAGGTAGATGCAGCTCTTAGAGGTCCAGATAAAAACCTGGTTTCAAAATCGCTGGATGAAACACAAAAGGCAGAAGCAGGACTCCCAGCTGAACAGCCCCTTCTCAGAATCTCTCCAAGAGCCCCCGGCTTTCCACTCACCGTCTTCTGGCCTTGCCAATGGCCTGCAGCTGCTGTGCCCTTGGGCACCCCTGCCCCGGCCCAGGCTCTGAGGCTACCCTCTGGCTCCTTCTGGGGTCTCTGCTAAGTGGAATAAGAGGCCGTGGCCTCTGCATGGGCTTCCGGCCGTGGGCAGCCTCTGACATACCACCCCCAAGCCCAGGAAATGGTGTGCATATGTTGGGACCAGCACTGTTCATGGGGCCCTGGGGCCTGTGTGCTCTGCCCGAGACAGGGGATTCATTTTGAGGGAGCGCCTCTGACTCCATCCCTCCTGCACAAGCGTTCTGTGCAGATTGCACCTGGTGCCTACTCAGAGGACTCAGCTGTTCTGTTTATATCTTGGTGGCACCTCTCATCCTGACCCACGCAAAGTTTCTGGAGATTTCTGGAGAATATATTTATTTAAGCCACCATTTTACTGAAAGTTACCAAAAGTGTCAGTTTAGGAAGTAAATGAAGGGTCAGTGAACAGAGTCAAACGCAGAAGTGGGCTTGTTATGGATAGGGCTTTCAGCATATGATAAAAGGATAATTTGTTTTTAAAAAAGTGTTGGAAAAACTGGTTTTCCAGTTGGAAAAAGTAAAGGCTGAAGGTTTGTGTGTAGAAAAGAAAACCATGAAGGACTGGAAGGGAATGCAGGTGTCGTGTTTATAACCTTGTGGATGGAGTATCTCTTAACAAGGACTCCCAACCTGGAAAGCAGGAGGGAACAAAGGTGAAAATTAAGGCAGGGCGCTGGGACCCTGCAGTGCACTCTAGGCCGTGAGTGAGCTGGGGACTGTGCCTGCAGCCTCCTGGGGGCTGCTCTTCTCCAGCCAGGGTAAGCGGGGCAGCCGGGACCTGCAGCTGGGCCTGGACTGAAGCTGTCCCGCGTGTCCCCTCCCTCCAGCATGTGCCTACCTGTCCCCCTCTTCGCAGCAGTCTTGGGACAAAACAGAATGACTCAAGGACAGCACTTCCTGCAGAAAGTCCGGAAGTGCCCAGAAGCCTCTCCCGGGAAGGACTCACCCTCACTGATGGACCATTCTTGGTGCAGACTCCTGACTGCACGCAGGGAAGCTTAGACGCCCATGCAACCGTCCGCATCGCCCCAGAGTGCCCAGGAGGCAGGCAGCACGGGCCCCCAGACAGACGGGTTCAGCCTGCAGGACTGCAAGGCGACCTGTGAAACTGACCCAGGAATCCCAACAGGAGAAAAAGTGTGGGCCTGCAGTCGTATCCACAGCAAACTCCACTTTCTCCTTGCTAATTTCTGCGTTGTTGGAAGTGTTTACAACCAGCATGTGCTTTTATAACACAACCTCAGGTAAGAGTGGGGCGGGTAGGGAGGAGGAAAGAAGATTGATTAAATAAAAGGAGCACAGAAAAGACCAATCAAGTCCAATATATAAGGCAGGTGAGTTCATTCTCTCACTACACACCTTGTTCAGCTCTCAGATATCTATCAGCAAAATGGCATGTTTTAAAGAACTATTTGAACCTGTTCTTCCCCAAACAATGCTGCATTCCTTGCTGGCACTATGAGCCAGTGGTAGTCACGCTTGAGATGGTAAATACTGTCTAAAGAAGTAGCCCTGCCCTTCTCTAAGTCCATCACAGCTCCTGTCAAGGGAGGATTAGAATAGATTCTTGTTTGAATTCATTTCATTGATTTGGTGTCTGTTTGGTATTATGTAGGTAATAGGATAATGGGTCTGTATGGGAGATGCACCTGATAGCAATAACATAAGCATATCCTAGAATAACCCTTATGGCAGACACACCTGAATGGAATTTGGAATTCTGAGGTAAGGAGTCCAGGATTAGCCAACCCAGAGATTCATTCCTTGTCTATGATAAACATCTGAACCCACGGTCGGTCCCGCAGAATGCAGTCCATGTGGGGAATTGAGGCCCTTAGTTTTGGGTTGGATGAAGACTGCTGGGTGGATGTTGTTAGGGAAGGGTGCTAAATGAAAATGCTATATAAACTGCATGCGTTTTGCAAGCAGTTGAAGATCTTTTGCCCAGCCTGCTGCCACTGAGCCATGTGGTTCTGCTGTCCAGCCCACGGCCACTAGACTGTCCTCGTAGGTAAGTTTCCTGCTAATAAAACCCTATGTCTCATTTGCTGGTTCCAAGCCTCCTCTTCGGCCTCTTGAACCTGGTGCCATTCCTATTGAAGTTAATAGGGGTCCGGCACGACAGTGTTTAATGTTACAATAAGGCAGAATATACTCTCCACCAAGAATCAGATGACAAAAAAGTTAGTAGACTCCAGTTTAGTGTACTCTGATAAACGCACTAACATTTAATACTGTTACTGTTAACAATAGCACATGCAAATATTCTCACTAAGGTTTTCTTCTGTTTCTCCTATAATGGAGAAACCAATTACCTCAGGCACTTTTTGCTGAAATTTAATATTAAATCATAGCAGAAAATACATGTGGATCCTGGTCCTGGACCTGCTTCTGACAAGTTTTGAGCAGAACAGCTGCTATATAAAATAGTCCCTACCTTAGGGAGCTGTGGGAAGGCATGATGATATCAAGCCCATTAAGACAGCACTTTCTTTCTGGAACAACAGAAATACTAAAATATTTAAAATTTCTATTTTCTTTTGATTCCAGGTAGTTTTTGAAAGTGCCAAGGTTCTTGAAGTTATGCATACTTATTTGAGAAAAAAGTTTTAGTTATCATTATTCTTAGAAGTCAGTTAATTGAGGCCAGGCACAGTGGTTCACATCTGTAATCCCAGCACTTTGGGAGGCTAAGGCAGGCAGATCAGTTGAGGCCAGGAGTTTGAGGCCAGCCTAGCCAGCATGGTGCAAGTCCATCTCTACTAAAAATACAATAATTAGCTAGGTGTGGTGGCAGGCAGCTGTAATCCCAGCTACTTGGGAAGCTGAAGCAGAAGAATCGCTTGAACCTGGGAGGCAGAGGTTGCAGTGAACCGAGACTGTGCCACTGCACTCCAGCCTCGGTGACAGAGCAAAATCCTGTCTAAAAAAAAAAGTCTGTTAATTGAAGCAGAAAGTGATTTTATTTTTTTGGTGGGAGATCAGTGTCTTAAACACGTGGTATGATATAGCTATCATGAAGATGAACATCATGATTCACTTTGCTGTGGTGTGTCTCCTGTTTTTTTTGCCCAGATGGCATATCTGAGGCCCAGTTTGGTGTGTTCCCCAGAACCCTAATCCTGTTATCATAGGGAAATTCTAGTTCAAACCTGAGAGACTTATTTTAGTTTTATAGCTAATAAAGTACATTTCTTTGTTCATTAAATATTTTCTCATTCGGATTTTAGATAACTTTGTTGTTTTCTTAATGAAACAATAGACTCTTGCTTTTATACTTTTTTTTTTTTAACTCCTCTGACTGGTTTTCTCACAACTAGACATTTTAAATAGACACTTCTTAGATGCTTAGATTTCTGACATTTTCATCTTCCAAATCAGAAAGCACCAACAAACCACAACAATCTGTTTCACCTGGAATCCAGTAACAGAAGGAAATGAGCTATTATTTAACTATTAATACTGTGTGACTTTTAAAGTTTTAATGTTCTACTTTTGAATGCTCTTTGCTTTTCTAAAACTGCTCTGGGTTTAGATGGACAATTCTGGGCTCATCTCTTGTGTAACATGTAATGAAAGCAACAGCCAACAGAGGAATTCCGAGGGACTTGATTTAAGCCAAAGCAACTCGTGGAAGATAAAAACAGCAAACAAGGTGCACTGGAAGCACCGTTTAACTTCATCAGGTTCTTGGCACCTGGTTTTTCAATTAATGCCGTTTCTTCAGTTTAGAAATAAATCACACATATTTTTGCTGTAGGAGCACTTAGAGAAAGAATAGCATCACCCATCTCTAAAAATATTTCCCAGTGGATAAACTGTTAAGGAAACATGTTTGTGTTCACACTTCAAATAGAAATATTTACTATTCAGACTCTGTACTTGAATTTTTTTTAAAATCAAGTAACTAAGTTCCCTTTTTGTGAAATGATGACCCAAATCAGGGCACTGGGTCACTACTTGAGTAGCCAAAGCAGATGAGTAAGAATTTCAGAGCATTGAGATAACAGAACCAGCTTATGTTATACTGAATTTGGTTGTCTGTTTTAACTTAAAAGCACAATATTTTAGGAGAAGATCATGTTAGTAATTAGGTCCTGAAAACCTGGAAGATAATGAATGTAGTTGATATATTGAAGCTTTAGTGAAAGACTTACAGTCATTAAAATGAGCTCAAAAGATTCTAGTTCTGTGGATAAGTGTCTGGGTTGGTGGCATAGGTAATGTCCTATTGTTCTTCCTTAGTTTAACTTATATTCAGTATATACTTTATACAATTTTGGTTTTTAAAATGTTCATTTTTTTAGGAGAGACCACATATTTGGGGGTCTTTGATATAAACTAACTTGATGGCTCAGCTCACATAATGTTTACCAGGTATCAACCAACCCCTTATTATGTGTGTCTATCATCAATCCTGCATTGAGACCTTTGACTTTTTTAGTAATTGACCCGACTTTAAAATAAGACAATTTACCTATTCTGGACAGCATCAAGAATAAAGGAAAACGTTGCAAATAGTCTTATTTATTATTTATTTGAAACTTTAGAGAATAGGATTATTTAGAATGGGATCATTGAACAAACACACTTTTTTTTTTTTTGCAGTTACTCTTGTTCTTATTTTACATATTACACTGAGTTTTGTTGCTTAAGTGTTTAATGTTTAGCTCATGCATTGCGGCCTGATTATATATATATATATTTTAAAAACCTTCATTCCTCTCTGCTTTGCTGTTTGTGAGATGGCTTCCACGGATGATAAAACCAAGGGTGTTTGAGAGACAAATCCAGGAATGTAAGTTGGTCAGCTTTATGGCACTGGACACTTTAAGATGTGGTTTCTACATAACAGGGCCTGCCTGAAGAGTCTTGACCCAAACACCAAAGATGGGAGTGAGGCAGGGGTCCCACACAGCACAGGCGGGTCAGAAAATTGGGAGCAAATGACTCCAGTTAGTCATCATTCACTTTTTCTGTTGTTTTGGGAAGAATTTTATCTCAGCTTCACAGAGCTTTAAAAAAAGAATGATGCATTTCTGAAGCACTTAGCATGGAGAATCTGTTGATATCATTTATATTATTAGAATTTCATATTATATTTGAATTCTTATGTACTTCTTTGTATTATTTTTTCTAAGACTGGATTATGCCAGGATTTGTACTAAGTTCTGAGAATCAGGTGGAATGGTTTTTTATGGGTTTACTTCTTTGTTTGAAATACATTTTTGAAGGAATGAATAATGGATTTCAAATTATAATAACCAAAACTCTTTATGGTACACTTAAAGAGCAAAGATCCATTTGATGTAATCCCTCCCCAACCCCCGATTCTGTACTTCCCAAACCCTCCTATTCCTCACCTTTTCTGAGGCCAAATTGAGGCAGCAGAACAAGAAGAATGGGAAGGAGGTTGTGGCCAAGTATTCAGCAATGTTGCTTCAGCCCTCTTTGGATAAATACAGTAACAGATGAGCAGAGAGCCAGAGGTCCAACTGCTTCCTGAGACTCCGCCATTCTTGTCAAGCAACTCCAGCAAATCCAAAAGCACGAAGTTGGTTATTTTTAACTACTCATCAAAGCCACCAGAAACAAATTTTCAAAACTTTTATTTCATTTTTGCTTCTTTACCTCTTTTTCCTTATTCCTCATTTTTGGGAGGTACTCTTGATTGGAAAGGGTTAAAAATAAAATTCAGCCAGCTGAATTTTTAAGAGAGAGATGATGATAAAAATGGCCAGATATTAGGAAAGTGATAGTGGGGAGAAACAATTTGTGAAACCCTTTTGGATTTTGAGAGAGTAATTATCAAGTAGAAAATAGTGGCTTCAATGTAGAGAACAATCTTAGTTAAGATTTTGGGAGTAGTGATATATCTTAATGTTTGGAAAACATTGGAAACGTTTTTCATAAAAATTAAAATACTATCATATATTAATATTATAAAATATAATCAAATCATTTATGATGTATAGGAATAAATGGCATAAATTCCATAGGTGCCAGAGATTTATTGAGTTATCAGAAAAAAATTAAAGAGTCTTAATATAACAACATAAGTCTTGCAAAAACAAATAGCTTAGTAGGAAGCAGGGATCCAGGCTATTTTTAATGCTGTCAATTCAAATTAAAAACGGAAATGAAATAAAGGATTTCTGCCAAAATATATTATCACATATGGAAAAGAATTCACCTCCTCCTTCCTGGCCCATCAGCAACATGAAAAGTATTAACTTAAAACTTATTTCCCTTTTCCTCGATCTCTTTGAGTTGCTAACTGAAACTCAATAGAGCTTTCTAATTAAAGAATAAGGTACCGATAGTGAAACACTTCACTTAACTCAATAGATTTATAGAAATTTACTAGAAGTGATCATTTCACAGATCCTGATGCCAAGAGTAGGTGACATTAGCCAGGTCTATATCTTGAATGACTGTTCAAGATTTGTGGGCTTAGCCGAATTCAGACATGTTCTCCATTTTGTTGCATGCTACATTCTGGTGCTTCACTTAGCATGACTACATGCTCTATAAAAGAAGTGGAGAAGGCAGGGAAAAACACAAAAAGAGAAAATAGGTATTTCCCTCTGTTCTCTGTATGGTAGCAATCTTCAGGATATCTTAAAATTATAGAATGTCAAAAGAAAATTAGGATGAGGAAACCCAGACAAGGTGGAACCGTGAGAGGAGACCTTTATTAAGTTCTGACACTTGTTGTCTCTTTAATACTCATATGTATGTGAGTAGTGCCATATAGTGGCAATAAACAATCTTTGTTGACTGAATAAATGCATAGCCAAATCAGAACACAGCACAGGCTTGTCTAACTCAATGAAGCAGCTGATGGTTGAACCAAATGCCTGGAACTAAAAAGCAGTGAAAGAAGTAAGTGAAGACATGGTATCTCTCCTCAAATTATTCACCTCTGAGATGTTCACCTACTTTTGGCATTTGTTGTCTTGGCTTGATTTGCTTTTATCCCCACGTTGCACAACCCAAAACTGCTTGATTTACGCTAGTAGTGGCAATGCTAGTGCTAGATGATCATTTCTCCCAAACCATCATAAGTGTACTGGATATTAAGGAAGATTTCACAATATACTAGCTTTGAAATAGCAGGCACACGTTAATCTGAATCTACAAATTAGCTAGGTATGAAACCGAACTCTCAATTTTAGGTTTGGAAGGGGATTTGAGAACTGTGGAATGTACCTTTTCCCATCGAGGCATTATTACTTCATCTGCTCTTGCTCTGTATGATTTTCTCTCATTTGAAAGGGCAGCCTTACCATTGTTCCCACACATTTTGTTTTACAGGGTGACAACTAGGGCAGCAAAAAACGTTCTTGGTGACAAGAGATTTTGTGCCATTAAATGGTTTATCATTAGCAATTTTAGGATTGAAAATGTAATACATGTTTTGAAATGAGTTCCATGTCCAGACAACTGCTTCTTCTTCTTGGTTCTTTTGACTGCTGCTAGAATCTGAAAGGTAAATGGAATCTATCACTATTTATGTGATTTCAGGCTGTAAGTTGTATAATTGAATGAGATACCGCTTCCCTTAGAGCTCTGAGGAGGCATTTTGGAACTTAACTGGGAGTGAGCCAAAGGGTTTATGTTAGTTTTAGCTAGACTATAAAATTCTGTGTAGTTAGGATGACAAGGTAGCAGTGCACATTGAACTTGAATTAAGAGTTCACATTAATGCACAGCGAAACACACATACACACAGGTGTCCCTGTAGTTGAGGATGTCTTGCTAGAAAGTTGTCTATAAGTCCAACCATGCCATGGGAGTGAATAACCAACCCTTTAAGACATATTTTATTACCTTGTTTGGCCAATTCAGAAGAATCAATTTTGAATTCACTCCTCATATTGACCCATGCTGAATCAATTTTGAATTCACTCCTCATATTGACCCATTCGACAATGTAAAACCTTTCCCTCTCTCAAGATGACATTGAAACCTTATTTTTTTCTTTAGGTTGTGTAGTTTCCATAGGAAAATATAAATAATGCACTTTGTGTGAATCGTAAACCACCTCACAGTCATGTGAGTTTCAAGTCAAATCTAGTTACTATTTTAAACAGTTAAGGAGGTAGAGTGGGCAGATAGTAGGGCAGATAGCAAAGACTATAAAGCCTCTAATAAGAGGAGCCCAGAGGGCTTATCAGTAACTGAAAGTAAGCATCTTGTTCCTCTAACAAAAAGAAAGAATGCAAGAGAGAGAAAGAGAAGGGGGAGCAGCATACAAAATGGCTCATCAGCATAACTCGGGCTACAGTATTGTGTACGCTAGTTGCTATTTAAGTTTTGATCACACGAACACTACCAGGCATGCATATAAGCTTTTTTGACCCATACAGGCATTCTGATAAATTACCTTCCAAGCAGCTGATAAGAAAACCTTGTCATTGTAGCCTCAGAGGTAAAAGCCAGACCAGGGATTAAAAAGGCAGGGAAAGAGCCCTGAGACAATGACGGTGGGTCCAGTTGTGGATGCAGAATGAGGTTAATAGCTGAATGCCCTGGAGATCTGTGCCAGAAAAGATCTTTGTTGTTGAATATATTTATTAACCATTTATAAGATGAGGTGAATAAAGGAGTGATATTATTCAATGACCCTACATTTTCAATCCAGTAAGGACCACAAGAAATTCCAGCAAGACTTAACAAAACCAGGTAATTGGACAATATGATGAAGATGAAATCTGAAACAGGCAAGTGTGAGGTGATGCACATCTGAAAGAACAATTTAAGCTAATCATACACAGTGATGGGTATTGAATTAGCCATAACCTTCCAAGAGAAAGATCATAAGCCTTGCTCAATGTGCAACAGTGCCAAAAATAAGCTACTGGAAGAGGAGTGAGAATAATGTGGACTATATTAAGGTGCCATTATATAAATTGACAGTATATCCTTGTCTAGAATATTATGTTGAGTTTTAGCCACCTCGTCATAAAAATGGAATGGAAGAAACAGAAAAATGCACTGAAGATCAGCTAAACTAATAGGAAATATAGGATAAACTTCATTATAAAGGGAATATTTTTATGTCATGTTTAAATATCTCCTGTTACAAAAATCTTTTAGTGATGTAAAAGAGATTTATGATTTTCAGTAGCATCTGAGATATGCCCATTAAACAGAAATAAGCACATTTTGTGCTGTAGTCTCGGACCTGGGTAATCAAAGCATTTTTATCCCCAGATAGTCTCTTGAGTCCTGTTGAAAGTAGTAGAAGTTGGTGGCATCTTTTGGGTTAAAAAAAAAGTATCTCCTTGGAAAACCCCTACCTGGGCCAAATCAATGCATGTTTATGCTTTACCTATATAATGATAATTGGTGTTCATAATGATAACTTCAGGTCACCGCATGATTCTTAGAACACTTTTAGATTTAGAAAAAAACCTAAATGACAAACAAAAACACAAATATTTTTTGGTATAACAGAATAAATAACATTTGACCTAGTAATGTTTGGTAGATATACTAATTTACTAGCCATAGTATTTGTTTACTCAGCATATTTCATCCTCAGCTACCAAAGGTAAGTTATTATTTCAGGTTGTTTTCCAGTCTGTATTGGCCTAAGAACTCCACCCAAGTTAGAAAGGAATAAAAATAGGGTAAGGACAAAACAACACTATGAAACTGAAAAAAAAAAAAAAGGAAAGGTCACACACTAATGCTTTTCTGTCCTAGACACTGGGGAATGGGGTAGGGGAAGGAGGGTCCATTTCTATTGTTATCTTTGCATTTACAAACTCAGCCCTGTGTTTAGAATTTACTTTGAATGAGGAACTAAGAAATAACATCCACATGAGCTCAAAAAGAGCTGAATCTAGTACTTGGTAGCTGCAGTAATAATCCATTACTCTGAGTATTAAGAAACAATAGCTATTAAGAAATAGTTTTGGCTGGGCGCTGTGGCTCACACCTATAATCCCAACACTTTGGGAGGCCAAGGTGGGCAGATCACCTGAGATCAGGAGTTCAAGACCAGCCTGGTCACTACTAAAAATACAAAAGCTATCTTGGCATGGTGGCAGGTGCCTGTAATCCCCAGCTACTCGAGAGGCTGACGCAGGAGAATTGCCTGAACTTGGAAGGTGGAAGGTTGCAGTGAGCTGAGATCACACCACTGCACTCCAGCCTGGGCAACAGTGTGAGATTCCATCTCAAAAAAAAAAAAAAAAAGAGTTTCATAATCGTGTATAATAGCTTGGCTTATACCTTCTATTCCTGGGAGGTCTGCTTATACACATGACAAATATATCTCAATAATAGTTTCTTTCAGAATCATAAATTGTATAATGTTTCAAAGGATAATTGCTATCAGAATATAAACCCCAAATTCAGTTCTTTTCATACACCAGATAAAATGCATTTTGGCATTTGCTGTGCTCTCTAGAACATTATCTGGGTTGCTCTTGGGTTACTCTTGTAGAAATAAGCAAAGGCCAACCAAATGAGAACAAACAAAGTTCATTTATTCAAAGATTGTTATAGAAAGGGAGTCAGCTACAACAATCACTGTCACTTTTGTTTTGGCAGTGACTCAAAGGAAAAGTGGGGACAGTAGCAAAGGGAAAGCTTCAGGTATGCCCTGACTGGAGGCTGTTGGCATGAGGAAGCTGCAGGTGAATTATTAATAGAAACAAGGCATCTGATGTGATTTATTAGGGGTCCATATTTAGTTTTCTGTGGTTGATCCTAAGTTGGGAGAGGGACAAAGATTAGAGAAGATGTCAGTTATTAATTAAGTCCTTGCCATTTCAGGCAGACTCTACCAGAGGTAATTGTTTAGCTTTTTGGATTGTTACCAGAGATAGCAGTCTGATTTCCTACAAGTCTGACTTATAGGAGACCAGCTATTATTGATGATGGGTTGGTTTCCTGGGAAGATGCCTTAATCTGAAGGGTCAGAGCTCTATTTTTACATATGGTCTGACCACTATCCATTTGTATATTCAGTCTCTCCCTCTATAAAACAAAAATACAAAAGTTTACATTCTGAGAAGAATTAACTCCTGTAAACATCAGGATTTCATTTGTGAATAACATTTTTAGTTTGCAAATGCCTGAAATACATGAACATCAAGATAAGAAAACCTTTAGAAGTCTTAGATTATGGCTTGCTTCCACTTCAGACAAGAGATGACTTTAGTACAGAATTTTCATTCAAATAAAGTAACTGTAAATTATAGAATACATAGTTGAAAATATGGCAGTATTTGAAAAGAAGAAAACAAGAGTACCATATGTTTAAAACTGCCTCTGTAGTTTTATTTAATTAATTAAAGAGGATAACTTTTAATTCAAATCCCAATGTGAGTATCTTTTGAAAACTGTAGTAACTATTTCAGGCCACCAGGGTACAACATTTTGAAAACTCTTTCAGCGTTCCTAATAATATTCTAACAGGCCAAAGGAGTTTGCACATCTTTTTAAGAGCCCTAGCTTCATCCCAGGGATACAGTGTGAGCCAGAAATATCTGCTTTAGTAATAAAGTACCTTTGGTTTATGGATTTTGTAATATTTAATATCTTCAGTTAAATGGTATTAAGCAAGCAGAAAGAGTTTTTTTTTTTCTAGGTGCTAGTACTGAAATTTATCTATGTATAATATACTAACACAATTAACTAAAACATATCATTCCTGAAATGTGCTATAACCAAATGCACTATATTTTTCATATGATTTGCAATTTCCATGGAGAGCTCATTTGGATTACATTTATAATATTCATTTAGCAAACTCCATTAGCAATGTTTACAAGTGCTTATGGATCCAGTAAATGAGTTTGCGGGTATGCCGTGAATGAAGTTAAATGCATCCATTTGTGTATGGTATCTAATGCATAAACTCATTCCAATCAGGAAGTTGTACAGCCCATTAAACTCTAACCTTGGAGTCTGGATTTTTATATGGTTCCTACATCGTTCCCTAATATGACTGAACTAATTAACCTTTTGGTTTCTTGATTTTCCCTTACGGGGAAAACTCATTGAAAAACTAGATTAATACGAGCAGCTGAGCATAAGAATCCTTAGGGGCAAACAGACAAACACACGGAATACAGAGATGTTGATTCAGTCTTCTCTGCCTTGTAAAATTAGATCTTATAGTCGAAAAGTATTTTACACACTAGGTTTCTAGAACACTAATGACATTAATGGAAAGGAAACTTTCTGAATTATCCTGGTGACCTGAACAGGTTTCTGCATCTCACACAAAGGACTAACCTAAAAACTATAAATGTAGAGTGTTAAAAATGGTTGAGATGATAAATTTTATGTTAGGTGTTTTTGACCACGACAAAAATAAATTCAACAGTAACAAAACAAAACAAAAACTTTTAAGTGTTCATATTTGGAGTGACTGATTCTTTTGATGGGAAATGTCCAGAGGCCCATTTGAAAGTAAAACAAAGGACCTTTGTTAAAGCCTGATGATCTGCACAAACCATGAATTTCCCAGTTTCTGAGATTTATAGGTTGTTGTTCTCACTGGGTCAAGATAGGGGTGGGGGATGTGGGACCTGGGGAGAGAGTGGCTTAGTGATACCCAGTCCTGTATAGATTTCTTAGGATTAGAAAGAAAGCCTATTATAATACTAGCTAACATTTAGTGATGCTTACCATAGGCTTTACGCACTTCACATGTAGCCCTGATCCTCACCACAATCCTATGGGGTTAGGTGCTATTATTTTTAATCTTCATTTTACAAATGAGGAAACTGAGACCTAGAGAAATTAAGTAATGTGTCCCAAAGTCACACAGCTACAAAGGGGCAGTGTTAGAATTTAAACTCAGCCTCTGTCTCCAGAGCCCTGCTCTTTACCACTGTTTGGCAGATAACTGATGTTTTCTTTACAGCTTACATTGAGGTATGTAATTGGCTGAAATAGAAGAATACAAAAATCTAGGCTTTATATATTTCAAATGTATGACTTCGGTTACTTGACCATGTTAACCCTCAGTTGTGCTTTTGGAATAAGAGTTCAAATTTTGGTTTACTGAAGATACAGGATATAATTCTCCATCTTGAATCTAATTTAGGTCTAGGATCCAGAAATTTAAGTCATCTTTGACATGATAAGAAACTTAGCAAACAGTGCCTTCCAATGAGAATATATTCTTATCTTCTTTAAAATCGAGTTGGGAATTTCAGTTATTATTTAAAATTTTTTTTCACAAATATAGTTTTTTCTCCTAGAACACAGATGCTCTTAACTCCCTTGCAGTCACCATCTGTACCTCAATTTACATTTCCCCAAACACTGCTGACATCTGTTTAAATGCCAATCTCTCCCCAACTTAGTAGGATTTTAGCTCAAAAGCAATATCCTATGAGTGATTTGGAATTTCAAAATGATAATAATTTTCATCAAAATGCTCACTGGCTACAGGTACACAAGCTTCATCTACCTCTTTGAGAAGGTTTCAGCAAAATGGAGGCTAATATTGAAAGTGATCAAGAAAAAAAAAAAAAAAGAAAGTGATCTGCCATTTTCAGTAGAATAGGACTTTTTTTGCCAGGTTAAAATGTTCATTTATGGGAAAAGGCTCTGAGTTGTCATGAAGAGAATTCTGGGGGATTAAGAATTCTGCTAAGTAGGAAGTTTGTTTTCCTTCCTCCAAGTGCATGCTCCTTTCATAACGAAATGTCTGACTTTCTTCTGTGAATCATCACATGAGAGGATGCATAGAAAGTAAGTCTGGGGATAGGGACAGTGTGGGAATGGGGCCGAGAGTTGGTTGAACAATGGGACTGAGTGAGCTATGAGATAGTAATTTTTAAAGAAAACATAGAAATTATGCCCCTACATGAGTAATGTCTCAGTAATATCAAATCTTTATCCTTTAGAGATAAATTTGATGTTTAGAAAAATCCAAAAGGCATCCGGAATGTAGTATTGCTATGAAGTTGGTTTAAGGGAACAACTTTTCCTATGTGGTTCACAAACTGATTCTAAAAAGGCAATTTCAAAAGATGAGCTCTAGAAAAATTTTAAACAATGGTGACATCATGAGATTGAACAAGTAATCTTTCAAGAAGAATCCTTTATTGGAAGTATAAATTTGGTCTTATTTGTGTTTTGGAGTCAGATGGATCAGGGCTTTAGATTTGGCTTCATGCATTTCCAGATCTATGACTTGGGTAACTTAACGAAATGAAGCCTCAGTTCTTTTCCTAATCTGTAAAATGGAGATAATTATAGTATCTATCTTGTGGCATTAAAAAATGATAGTGTATGTAAAGTGTTCTGCCCAGTGTCTAGCATATAGTAAATAATGCTCAATGAAAGTGATTTAACTCATTCTTTCCTTCCTGCCATCAAAGTGGCTATATGAATTCCAGTCAGGAAGAACTTGGAACCATGTTCTACCATTTATTTGGCTACTATGGTCCTAGCAAGTCATCCGACTTTAAGAGTTCTGATGTCCTGCTTTATAAAGTGGATATAATACCACCTCTTTTACCAGATTACCATGAATATTAGAGATAATGCATATAAGGGATTTAGAGCCATAATTATGATTATTGTGGAAAGAGAGAATAACAACCTTTTAATTGGGATGAGATTGTTCTGTAAAGATAACAAGTTTAATATGGTACTAATGTTGGTATTTTAAAACTGACAAAATTCCAAATTGGAACTTGGGAATTTTTCAAGAAGAAAAATATCTCTGGATATGGCTGCATCACAGTTGAATTATTAGTTTCTTGGTTGCAAACCTAGAATACAATAGGTAAGCTCATCCCACTCATATCTCCCAGTGGATTTCAAAGGATTCCTATTGTTATGTTTGTTCCTAACCAAACATAAGGATTTGGTTAACTATAGAGCCCAAGGAAACGTCACTTCCATGGTTAGAAGTTTTTCCTTCTGTAAAGACCAAGACCTTAGAGAATAGTTTCAGTTGTAAAATAATTAAGTACATCTCGTAAAATGCAAATAAAATTTTCAGTGGAAAGAGGTCATTACCTTGCTCCCCATTTCCATTATTAAATCTCCCTTAACAAGTTTTTAAGTAATTCTTATAACAACAAAAAAGTCAGAGCCTGTAGCAACATCTCTCTTTCAAGTGGAGAGAATATTCATATTTTCTTTTCATTTTGTTTGGCAAAAATGTCTCAGTTAAAATGAGATGTCTGACTCATTTCTAGAGCCAAACATTTCTGAAATAAAAGTTTCAAGTTACGAAAATAAAAAAATTAAAACCCAGTTAATTCAAAAATAGGCTTATAACTTTCTGATTTCAAGCCAAACTGTTTATGAACGAAACTGTGATTAAATACAGTCATACCTCAGAAATATTGTGGGTTCACATTCCAGACCACCACAATAAAATATTGCAATAAAGTGAATGACACAAACATTTTTTGGTTTCCTGTTGCATGTAAAAGTTATGTTTATGCTGTAGTCTATTAAGTATGAAAAAGCTTTATGTCTAAAAATTGTATATACCTTAATTGAAAAATGCTTTATTCTAAGAAATGCTAATGATTATCTGAGCCTTAAAAAGCCTTAAAAAGTTATAATCTTTTTGCTCATACAAAGTCTTGATGATGTTGATGGCTGCTGACTGATCAAGTTGGTGGTTGCTGAAGGCTGGGGTAGCAATTTCTTGAAAGAAGACTATGATAAAGTTTTCCATATCAGTTGACTCTTCCTTTCATGAAAAATTTCTCTGTAGCATGAAATACTGTTTGATAGCATTTCACCCATATTAGGGCTTCTTCCAAAATTGGAGTCAATCCTCTGAAACCATACTGCTGCTTTATCAACTAAGTTTATGGAATATATTAAATCCCTTTTTGTCATTTCAACAATGTTTATAGCATCTTCATGCGAAGTACTAATACATGCCATTTCAAGAAACCACTTCCTTTGCTCTTCTGTAAGAGGCAACTCTTCATCGATTTAAGTTTTATCATGAGGTTGTAGCAATTCTGTCACATTATCAGGCTCCACTTCTAATTCTAGTTCTCTTGCTATTTCCATCACATCTGCATTTACTTTCTCTACTAAAATCTTAAACCCTTCAAAGTCATTTGTGAGGGTTGGAATCAACTTCTTCCAAATGCCTATTCATGTTGATTTTTTGAATTCTTCCTATGAATCATGAATGTTCCTAATGGCATCTAGAATGGTGAATCCTATCCAGAAAGTTTTCAGTTTACTTTTCCCATATTCATCAAAGGAATCACACCACCCATGACATCTATAGCTTTAGAAAATAAATTTCTTTCTTTCTTTCTTTTTTCTTTTTTTGAGACAGAGTCTTGCTCTATCATCAGGCTGGAGTGGAGTGGTGTGATCTGGGCTCACTGCAACTTCCATTTTCTGATTTCAAGCAATTCTCCTGCCTCAGCCTCCTGAGTAGTTGGGACAACAGGCACGTACCACCATGCCCGGCTAACTTTTTGCACTTTTAGTAGAGATGGGGTTTCACCATGTTAGCCAGGATGGTCTTGATATCTTGACCTCGTGATCCACCCACCTCGGCTTCCCAAAGTGCTGGGATCACAGGCTTGAGCCACTGTGCCTGGCCAATACATTTCTTTTATTTTAATTTAATTATTTTTTAAAAACATAGTGTTGCTCTGTCACCCAGGCTGAAGTGCATGTTCATGGCTCACTGCAGCTTTGACCTCCTGGGCTCAAGAGATTCTTCTCAGCTCAAGAAATCCTTCTCCTCAGCTTTTTGAGTAGCTAGGAACATAGGTGCACCATGTTTTGTAGAGACAGAATCTCTCTATGTTGCCTACACTGGTCTCGAACTCCTGTCCTCAAGCAATTCTCCCACCTCAGCCTCCCACACATGTAACCTGTGATTAAAGGTGTGAGCCACTATATCTGGCAAAAATAAATTTCTTAAATAATAAGACTTGAAAATTGAAATTACTTCTGGATTCATGAGCTACAGAATGGATGTTGTGTTAGCAGGCGTGAAAACAACATTAATCTCCTTGTACATCTTCATCTGAACTCTTGGGTGACTAGATGATGCATTGTCCGTGAGCAGCAATATTTTGCAAGAAATCTTTTTTTTAACAGTAGGTCTCAACAATGGGCTTAAAATATTCAGCAACTATCCTGTAAACAGAAGTTATGCCATCCAAACATTTTTGCTCCATTTATAGAGTACAGGAAGAGTAGATTTAACATAATTCTTAAGGGCCATAGGATTTTTGGAATGGGAAATGAGCATTGGCTTCAACCAGCTGCATTAGCCCCTAACAAAAGAGTCAGTCTGTCCTTTGAAGTTTTGAAGTCAGTATTGACTTCTCCTCTTTAGCTATGAAAGTTCTAGTCAACATATTCTTCCAATAGAAGACTATTTTGTCTTCACTGAAAATCTGTTGTTTAGCATAGCCACCTTCATCAATAATCTTAGTCTAGATGTTCTGGGTAACTTGGTGCAGTTTCTACATCAGCACTTCCTGCTTCACCTTGTACTTTTGTGTTACAGAGATGGCTTCTTCCTTTAACCTTCATGAGCCAAACTCTGCAAGCTTCAAACTTTTCTTCTGCAGCTTCACCTCTGTGTTTTTATAGAATTGAAGAGAATTCCAGTCTCACTCTGGATTAGGCTTTGGCTTAAGGGAATGTTGTAGCTGGTTTGAGCTTCTATCTGTATCACTGAAACTTTCTCCATATAAGCAATAAGGCTGCTTGGTTTTCTTATTATTTGTATGTTCACAGGAGGGAATTTTTAATTTCCTTCAAGAACTTGTCCTTTTCATTCACAACTTGGCTGTTTGGCACAAGAAGCCTAGCTCTTGGCCTATCTTGACTTTTGGCATACCTTCCTCACTAAGTAAGCCTAATCATTTCTAGCTTTTGTTTTAAAGTGAGAGATGCATGGTACTTCCTTTCACTGGAACACTTAGAATCCACTGTAGGATTATTAACTAGCCTGATTTCAGTATCATTGTGTCATAGGGAACAGGGATTCCTGAAGAGAGGGAGAGAGATGGATAAATGCATGGTCAGTGGAACAGTCAGAAGACAAACAATATTTACTAAGTTTGTTTTCTTATTTGGTTGTGGTGTGTGGTGCCCCAGAACAATTAATATAATAACATCAAAGATCACTAATCACAAGTCACTATAACAGATATAATAATAATGAAAAAGTTTGAAATACTGTGAGAATTACCAAAATGTGATGCAAAGACATGAAGTGAGCAGATACTGTTGGAAAAAATGGTACCAAAACACTTGCTTGATGCAGGGTTGCCACAAATCTCTAATTTGTAAAAAAATAAAAATGTGCAAAGTGAAATAAAGCAAAATACAATAAAATGGAGTATGAATATAAGTAATTTTTCTAAATAAAAAAGTAGAATCTTTTCCTTAAATTGAATATTACAGAGAAGCCTAATGAGGAATGGATGAAAGCAAGACTACTCTGTTAAAGAAGGAAGGGAGAGGCCCATTCTGCCCTCTTTTCCTCCTCTTGTTTTTCCTCTTCCATCTCCCATGATCATATGACAGCATCCCAGAAACCCCAGGGCTTTTAGAATACAGTTTTGGGTCCACTGGTCTAGCTATGCCTTTGGTTTCATCTATTGCTCCTGTTTGAAGAAAAAGAAAAATGAAGAAGTAGCCTTTGGGCATAGCGCATTAATCCTGTCAACTTGAGTAGGCAGGAGACAGACATGTTTGTATCTGACAGCTCAGTTCTCTCTGCTTTGCCCTTTGTTTGGGAGCGGGGATTCAGAATACAGGCAAGGCTGTCTTCAACTTTGACTTCTGTAGGTGGTAAAGTTTTTCCTGGTTGACTTGGCAGATTTTTTTCTAATGACTTTCTATTCAAGAGGACAGGCACTGTAAGTCTTAAAAAGTGGCTGTCCTTATATTTATCTGATAACACTGGCCATGTTGGTACTTTCTTTTGACAAAGTACAATGTCAAAGCAGGGATGCATGGGAACCTGATTGCCCTAAGAAAGGACATAGACTCTCTGCAGTTTATGCCTTCTAGTTAGGAAGAAATGTTTTGCCCTTGGTAAAGTGCCCACGACAAAGCAGTGGACAGAGAAATGTCCCCACTGCACAGCCTCTGCCTCATTTGCTGTAAAATATTAATCCCTGCCAAGATTTCCTCTGGCATCCTTTAACTGACATCTGGGTTTTAGAATCCAACTACCCGAAATCATCTCATTCAAGGAGTAAAACTGGAATTGCTACATAATATGATGACCCCAAACCTCAAGGTAGATGGAAATTGCTTGGGGGTTGATGCTCCAAACTGGCTGGTTTGCATGGGACCTGATTGACAGAGGAAGGAGAGGCAGGCAGCCGGAGTGGGGGAAGGGAACAGTGAGACGAGACGCTGCTGAATGTAAATCATGAGAAAGGCTGCTACCTCTTCAACTCTGGGCTCTGTGCTATTGAAATCAGCGAAGTTAAAACCTAGAGATTTATAACATAGACCCCAAAGGAGGCAACAAAAGAAAAAAGAAACTCACAGCAGGGTTCTAAAATTCCAATCCCCATGGTTAAGAGGAAGGCAATCCCATTTTCCTTAGGCTGTGTGTCTTTGAACATATTACTTAACCTCCCTCATTAAACCCTCGTTTTCTTAGCTGTAAAGTAAGTTCCAGTGTTTCTCAAACTGTCTTGTGTCAAAGGACCGGATTTAAATAAAAATTTCCGTCTGTCATAGAATGATACTTTTGTAAAACACAATAAAAATAAATTCCTAGAAATGCTTAAATGTTTTATTCTTAAATTTGACAGATGTAAAATTACTCTGTCAAATTGCTTTTAACGTTTCTAGACATTTACTCTCAATCACCACAGTATTTGATTACAGACCAGTAACAGTTTGTGGATTGGTACCGGTATGTGGACTAGACTTTGAGTTGTCATTGGCACAGATACTAATGGCATTCACCTTATAGAGGTATGATGAGGCTGAATAGCATAGTGGAATAGTACATATATTTGACAATAATTGTCATAATTAAAAAATTTCCTTTGGGTTTGATGAGTAAATCTCTACCTTTGTCAGGCAATAAAAACATTTAGGTTTTTATAAAGACTACATCAGAAAAGGAAGGGATATCGAGTTAATACCAACCTCTTTTAAGAGACTGAGAAATGGTGGGTCTCAGGAATACCAGCTGAAGGTTCAAGTTCTGCACGCCAATGCACAGGCCAAGAGCAAATCCTTGGACTGCTACTTTTAAAATGGAAGCTGAAAGCATCCAAAACAGGCCCTGAGTTTGGCAAAGAGAGTCTTATCTGCAGCACAACCTATGAGCATTTGCTCCTGTGATTAGGTGTGTTCTGGATTTTTTTATTTTACACACACACACACACACACACACACACACACACACACACACACACTACATGTTCCTCCCCTAGTTCCCCTCTACAGACCCCAGTATGTGATGCTCCCCTCCTTGTGTCCATGGGTTCTCATTGTTCAACACCTGCCTATGAGTGAGAACATGCAGTGTTTGATTTTCTGTTCTTGTGTCAGTTTGCTGAGAATGATGGTTTCCAGTTAAATCTATGTCCTTACAAAGGACATGAACTCATCGTTTTTTATGGCTGCATAGCATTCCATGGTGTATATGTGCCACATTTTCCCCATCTAGTCTATCGTCCATGGGCATTTGGATTGGTTCTATGTCTTTGCTATTGTAAACAGTGCCACAGTGAACATTCATGTGCATATGTCCTTATAATAGAATGCTTTATAATCCTTTGGATATATACCCAGTAATGGGATTGCTGGGTCAAATGGAATTTCTATTTCTAGGTCCTTGAATCGCCACACTGTCTTCCACAATGGTTGAACTAATTTACACTCGCACCAACAGTGTAAAAGTGTTCCTATTTCTCCACATCCTCTCCAGCATCTGTTGTCTCCAGATTTTTCAATGATCACCATTCTAACTGGTGTGAGGAGGTATCTCAATGTGGTTTTGATTGGCATTTCTCTAATGACCAGTGATGATGAGCAATTTTTCCTATGTTTGTTGGCCTCATAAATGTCTTCTTTTGAAAAGTGTCTGTTCATATCCTTTGTCCACTTTTGAATGGGTTTGTTTATTTTTTTCTTGTAAATCTGTTTTAGTTCTTTGTAGATTCTGGATATTAGCCCTTTTTCAGATGGGTAGGCTGCAAAAATATTTTCCCACTCTGTTTGTTGCTGATTCACTTTAATGATTGTTGCTTTTGCTGTGCAGAAGCTCTGGAGTTTAATTAAGTCCCATTTGTCTATTTTGGCTTTTGTTGCTAATTCTTTGGTGTTTTAGTCATGAAGTCCTTGCCTATGCCTATGTCCTGAATGGTTTTGCCTAGGTTTTCTTCTAGGGTTTTTAATGGTGTTAGGTCTTATGTTTAAGTCTTTAATCCATCTGGAGTTAATTTTAGTGTAAGGTGTCAGGAAGGGGTCCAGTTTCTGCTTTCTGCACATGGCTAGCCAGTTTGCCCAACACCATTTGTTAAAGAGGGAATCCTTTCCTCATTGCTTGTTTTTGTTAGGTTTATCAAAGATCAGATGGTTGTAGAAGTGTGACGTTGCCTCTGAGGCCTCTGTTCTGTTCCATTGGTCTATATCTCTGTTTTGGTACCAGTACCATGCTGTTTTGATTACGTTAGCCTTGTAGTATAGTTTGAAGTCAGGTAGTATGATGCCGGGTTCTGGATTTAACTCCCCCAGCTGGCGCTGTGGGGAAGCTGAGTCATGCAGTGTGAGCCCTCAGGCTTGCAGGCATACTGACATGAGTTTGAAAGTCTTCTTATTGTCAGTGGGACCACAGATGTGGTTATTTAAACTCCCCAAGCTCCCATTTTCTCCTGTGGAAATTAGGAGTTGGTAACAGTGCCTGTATTTCTTAAAGCTACAGAAAGGATTAAATGATATAATCCCTGTTAGTGTGCAACAAATTAAAAATAACGATGGCTGTAAGGCCAGAGTGAACAACTCAAATTTGGTGGAGTCAAGCTAGCAACATGGTCAGATTTTCCTTGGCATGATGGTCCGAAGGGATCAGGAACAGCAGCATTAACCCTTCTCAGACACAGTAGAGGAAAAGAACCCCAAACCTCAAGCACATCACTTTGAAAAGGCTTCTGACCCTTAAATTAAGACTTTCCTTGTAGCTATGCACTGCTTTCGTTCACCCGTGCTATAAAAGTGATGCTTATAATATGGTAAAATGAATCGAAGTCTTGAATACATCATCCAAGGTGAGGAAAACTGCAGGGGTTGAACATGAGTCGGGGAAGCAGCTCCCCGCTTTTTTCCTACCTATGCAGTGTGCACCGAATATCTGTGATTAAAATTCTTAACACAATTTCAAAGCATCACCTTCCTAGGTAGAAGACATGCAAAGGCAGGCACAGAGATTAAGGAGTGATCTGACTCAAGTGGCTCATTTGTAAGAGCCCAAGTAACACTCCATAATGAATTTGCTATTTACTGATACAGCAGTGCATTCATTTGCGATTAATGGGCAGGGCAATGTATAGTCATAGTTATTTTATTTATATTCAAGCTTTGGTACCAGGCAACCAAACTGCTGCAGAAAGAAAGTGATATGCCAATTTCAAAGGTACTTAATGTCATACCATCTTGTAGGTGAAAAAGATAAAGAAAATATTAAAGAGGATGAACCTACATACACTAATTAGAATGAAAATAAAAAAATAATACACTTTACTAGAAAGCATGATTAGTGAAGGAGTATTCCTAAAATGGTGTCAGCCATATGGCTGAATTTAAGCTGCTGGGTGGATCAACCTGGCTTCTAAATACTTCTGATGTGTGGGTTCTATGGACCTCAATCCCCATACCCCTCTTATTCCTAGACTTTTCTTTGCTTCCTTCTGGCACCCTCAGGCCAGGTAGTGTCTCATGTGTGTCTTAGAATGAGCCATCTGTGATGTTTTGGTCTCCCCATCAAAGGACCTTGATGCTGTCTCTGTCCTGGTGGCCCCTATAAGCATGTTGCTCTGCTAGCACAACTGTTCTTCCCTGGGGCCTGTCCTGACTCTGCAGGCTGCAGTATATGGCAGAGTTGGTGTAATAGTTGTTTACTACACAGCCTTTCATAAATACAGACCCCTTTGTCTCTTAAGTTAACTCCTCTCTTATAGGGACTCGAAATCAGTCCATCAGGCAGGGTTTTGTGTGCATGTGGCAGAAAGGCAGATGAGGATAGAACCATGTACTCCCTGTACTGAGTTCATCTGACTCCTCCCCAGGGGCCCTCTACAAACCTTCCATGAATATTACTCATGCAAATAAACACTGGTGAAGTGTAGAGGATCATTCAGTTCTACTTACCAGATGCATCCTGTATCCTAGCGCCAGTTCAGAAAAGAGTAACCCTAGGATGAAAAGCCAATCATTTATACTTTCATGTGAATGAATTTTAAAGCTTTTTTTCTAGGGGCATGCTTGGATAGGAGAGGACCTGGAAAATATGGGTCACCTGAGATGGAAAAGATTGGGATGGAGTGGCCAAACGTTGAGACTATCACAACGAAGTGTGATGATGACTTCACAGATGTACACTAAGATGGCCCTGCTCACTCTCACTATTGGCAACATTTAAGACAAGCCTTACATAAGTCTTAAAATGTTAGGGTAACAGTAGCTAAAGGAGACCAAATACCGAAAGGAAAAAAATCAGAAGTCCAAGTGTTTTCATGCAAATCAGCCACTGCATGCATTCTGCTTTGGTGTTTGGCATTTCTCTCTCTCTTTTTTTTTTGAGACGGAGTTTCGCTTTTGTTACCCAGGCTGGAGTGCAATGGCGCGATCTCGGCTCACCGCAACCTCCGCCTCCTGGGTTCAGGCAATTCTCCTGCCTCAGCCTCCTGAGTAGCTGGGATTACAGGCGCATGCCACCATGCCCAGCTGATTTTTTTGTATCTTTAGTAGAGACGGGGTTTCACCATTTTGACCAGGATGGTCTCGATCTTTTGACCTCGTGATCCACCCGCCTCAGCCTCCGAAAGTGCTGGGATTACAGGCTTGAGCCACCGCGCCCAGCTGGTGTTTGGCATTTCTAACAACACGTCTGAATTAAGACTTCCTTTGAAAAATTGAGGTGAAAATCCCTAGTTAGAGAATGATTACCAATCGTTTGCTGATTATGGGCAATGTTCTCTCAAAGAAGAGTTATACATTTTTACTTTTCATCTGTGACTTAACATATTTTGTCTTTCCAAAGGTGTATTTCAGAGAAAGATTGCAAAAGATTCCTGTAGTTTGACTCTGAAGAGAATACCCTGGCCATTCTCTGAAATCCTCTGATATCCAGGTCACTTCTGCTTTAGTCTTGTTTTGATGGGGAGAGGGTGAAGAAGGTTGGGAAGTGGGGACCAGAAAGGACTTGTTCAGCCTGGCATGTGCCTCACTTATATTTGCTTGGCCTAACTTTGTCATTTCCAGTGAGGTGAATCCAGGAGGATGTGCAAACAGTCAGCCATAAGTACAGTCAGGGCGAGGGGTCTCTTTACTTTATCATCACAAGGGCTTCTTGAAAATTAGTTTCCTGCCCCTGGGGACCTCACACTTCAACAACTTTGTTTACCAAATAGCATTTTTCAGGTAATAATTGCTTTGTTTTGCTCATTTATTAAGATAAGCTGGAGATAACTACCAGAGTTTTTGATTGATGTATGATAACCAGTATTATTGATCTGATATGCTAAGTTAAAGCCAAAAAAAGAAAGAAAACCTAGTATGTATATTTATTTTAGTTAGGTGTATATTTTTAATTAGGCTTTCAAAATAGTAAAATAACTCACAGATACCTGTTACTGTCTTTAATCAATTTTTAAGGAACACCAACATTTAGGAGTGCAGGATGAAAAAGCCTTTCTGGTATCTACCAGGTTTGAGGACTATGGAGAGCTATATCATACCATTGAAGACTCTTCTAGAGGGGCTTTCGGACTTCTGCCAACATTTTAGGATTCTATTCAAAGATCTGAAGGCTGTTTTTAAGCAACCAGCTAGATTGGTTGTTCAGTTAACTGCCTTTCAAACTATCCTGTTCACTTAAGTTTTGAGTCTTGACACCACAGAGAGAATATTAGGTTAACTGGTTCTACCCAACATGAGTAAGCTCAAGGACCTGAGTTGTCTATGTAACAACTTCCAGGCAAGCCCTCATTCATCAATCTCTTAGCCAAAAGAAAATTATAATGAAACATAGGGACCCAAGGAAATATGGGATAGGACAGGGGTAGCATATCAGCCACTTTCATAAGCACCTAGTGTCAGTCCTCATCTACAATTGCCAAATAGAAGAGTGAAAATAAAATGAATAAGTTCAGCAGTTTGCTTCCATGGAGGAGTCTTCTGTTAAGATACTTGTACCTTATGAGCAGCTTCGAGGACATGCGTCTACTAGTATATACCTATAGAATCTTATGTTATCTTTAAAGTGAGGATGGAAGCAGGATAGGAAGTGGAAAAGTAACATAGATCATGGTATTTTAAAGAGGAAAGTAGAACCCTGGGTTCATTAGATACTCATCCTTTGTAGTGAACTGATGTATGAGAGACTTCCAGTATGAGTGGTTAATGTAACATATATATGTTTTTTATATATATATAAATAACATATGTATATTATATATACATATATACATATATATACATGCCTATTATATATTATATGTTATGTTATATATGTTATACATATACATATATATAACATATAATATATATATATATAATGAGCAAATACACATAGAAGACTTTTCAGAAGGGATGGTGGCTCAACTGCCTATTTAAACCAAACATACATTTGATTGTTTTTAAATATTGATGTCTTTGCTGTTATTACAAAACACTGAGTAGGAGTTCACACAAGGAGGTGACATGTGAATGTGTCAAGCTAATGTCAAAACAACAGCCTTGAGCAGCAATGCAGTCTGACAGGTTCAGAGCAGAGTGACTGCTGACTGGACCACTCTGAGGCTGAATGAGGTCTCTCCTCATAAGGACTTTGCTCTTTTCCTGGGAGGCTGCAGCCTGGAGTTATGTCAGACATCACTGATTCTATCTCTGGGTAGAGAGGGAGGGCGTGAACTTTGCCAACAGGAAGAATGAATATGTATAATGTTTTTCTTTGGATCAGACTGACTGCGACCCCTGTTGAGAGGGGTTGTGTGTGTGGCAGCACATTTGACTTTCACAGGAAGAGGCCTGCCGGATAAAACATCTAGGTTGTACCTCTCATGCAAGGACAATCAACCTGCCAGTGCTGATCCACTTTCAGTGCTGCCCTTTTTTTACTGTACAGCACTAAAAAGGCTGTTTCCTTTGCCTTGAATAGTCTCTGTACCCCCTTTGAACTGGTCCTGTCTGCTGCCTACCCTTGTACTTGTTAAAGTGAGCTAAATATGACCTGGAAAGGACTCTATACTTCTATATTTGAATCCTTGTGGGTGAACTGTAACCTAACTTAATAGGTAGACAAAATTGAAAACCTAACTTAGGAGTAACAATAGCTGTAACAATAGCTGAGTCTTGGTCAATCCCAGTGGCCATACTTCAACCACTCATATATTGCTGAGTATTCAAACTGTGCTCAAATAAGGCAAATGCTGAGCTGTAACCAATCCAACTGTTTCTGTACCACACCTCCAACTTCTGTACATCACTTTCCTTTTTATTTTGTCTGTAAATGTGTTCTGACCACAAGATATCCCTGTAGTCCCTCTGAATCTGCTGTGATTCTGGGGGCTGCTCAATTCACACAACATTTTTTTTCCTTGCTCAGTTAAACTCTGTTCCATTTAATTTGTCTGAAGTTTTCTTTTAACAGATCAAATGTTGTTTCCTTGGGGGCCTTCACTGACTTCCCAAACAGGATCCCAACCCCGTGTGTGTGTGTGTGTGTGTGTGTGTGTGTGTGTGTGTACAAATGACGCTTTAACAACACAGATTTGAGCTGCACAGGTCCGCTTATTTTTTCACAATTTTTTTTCAGTTAATATACTGGAAAATTGGAGATTTCAACAATTTGAAAAAACTGACAGATGAACTTGCATAGCCTGAAAATATTGAAAAATTAAGAAAATGATATATCATGAATGCATAAAATATATGTGGCTAATCATCTATTTTATCATTTACTATCAGAAAATATGCACAAATCTGTTATAAAGAGTTTAGGCTGGGCACAGTGGCTCATGCCTGTAATCCCAGCATTTTGGGAGGCCAAGGTGGGTGGATCACCTGAGGTCGGGAGTTTGAGCCAGACCAGCCTGACCAACATGGAGAATCCCATCTCTACTAAAAAAAAATACAAAAATTAGCCAGGAGTGGTGACACATGCCTGTAATCCCAGCTACTATGGAGGCTGAGGCAGGAGAATAGCTTAAAACCGGCAGTCAGAGGTTGCAGTGAGCTGAGATCACACCATTGCACTCCAGCTTGGGCGACAAGAGCAAAACTCCATCTAAAAAAAAAAGTTTAAATTTATCAAAACTTACACAAACACAGACCATACTTAGTGCCAATAACAGTTAAGAGAAATGTAATCAAAGGTAAAATGTAGTTTTAAGTCATAACTGCATTGATTAGCTGCAACACATAATATTGTGCTGTAATAATTTTGTAGTCACTTCAGTTCCCATTGTGATGAGCTCAAGTATTGCCAATATCTGCTTAAAACATCATAACATAAATCATGCATAAGTTCTGTAGTTAATTGCATATCACAGTAAAAAGTGATCTCTCAAGGTTTTACATTCTTCAAATATTGTTTGGTGCAATATCATAAATCATGGGTTCCATATAAAGTATCACTGGTGATATGGGAAGTGCTCCCAAGAAGCAGAGAAAAGTCATGACATTGCAAAAGAACATTGAACTGGTTGATACGTACTGTGGACTGGGGTCTGCAGCTGTGGTTGCCCACCATTTAAGATAAGTGAATCAAATATAAGGACCACTGTAAAAAAATAAAAGGAAACTCATGGAATTCCCACTGCAGCTACATCAGTAGGTACAAAACTCTTGCACTATTCGCAAAATACTTTTTTATCTCATATTGGAAATGGAGCTTGTATATGGGTGCAGATTTACCATAAGAAAGGCATACCTATAGACTCTAATGTGATTCGAGAAAGAGCTAAGTCATGTATGACAGCTTAAAGCAAAGGAAGGTGAAGAATTTACCACATCTAACGCTGGAGAATTTAATTCCAGCAAAGGATGTTTTGATAATTTTGGAAAGGATTGTGGCCTTTAAAAAGGTCAAGTAACAGGAGATTCAGCTTTTGCCAACAAGAGGCAGCAGACAAGTTCCCAGGCACCATTAAGAAAATCACTGAGGAGAAAGGATTTCTCCTTCAAGAGGTTTGAATGCAGATAAAAATGACCTCAGGTGGGCGCGAGCTTGGCAAGAGGACCAGTGTGGTTGGAGAGTGGGCAGGAGTATGAGATAAAGATGAGGTGTTTTAATGGGGTGTGACCTGATCTAATTTTGTTTTAAAAGTATCACTTTGCTGGGGGCATTGCATAGATTATCAAAGTGGGAGAGGAGGGATAAGTGAAAGCAGAGGCCGGTTAGGAAGCCATTGCTACAGTTTAGGTGTGATATTAAAGCAGGATAGTTTCCTCACCACTTTGGGGGACTCACAGCAGGGGTGCCTCGTTTACCTCAGTCCACAGCTTTCAACTCCTTGCGGAAGGGAGTGTGAGAGTGAACAAAGTGGGAACTGGAGTGCATGAATGCTGGAACCAGATGGCTGCTTTGGTGCCGGCAGGGGTGAACTCCAATCACGCAGATCCACTGCTTTCCACCCTTCATGGGAGGGAGCACACAGGTAAGCAGGTGCAGGAGCCAGGGTGAGCACTTTTGGGCACTGGCAGGAGCAAACTCTGTGTGGGCCCCACAGCAGCATCTGGGAAGGTGGTGCTCTAGAACGCTGAACCCCCAGAGGGAGCGTTATAGTGCTCTGTTAGCTTTGCCACCTGTGGATGGCTTAAGTATTAGCAGCTCAATGGACACTCTGCCTTTTCGTGTGAGGTGGCTGCTTTTCACCAGTAAGGGCAGAGGGTCAGTGTGACCACCTTTTGCATCCACACTTCTGGCTTCTGAGTTCTTGTCCTGCATTCAGGAAAAATGAGGCCACATGACTGACTTGAAGGATTGAAGGGTAGTAAATGTGGGGGATTTTATTGCCAATGGAGATGGCTCTCAGTGGGAAGGTAAGCTGAAAAGGGGACAGGGTGGGAACGTAATCTTCCCCTGAAATCTGGCTGTCTCTGGCTGGATTCTTCTCTGAAGTTACATCATCAAACTGTCTCTCTGAAGTCAAGCCACTTCTCTCCAACATCCAGCTGCTTCCCCTCTCTGCAAACCGAGTCTAGAGTATTTGTAGGCACAGTGTGGGCCATGGATGGTTTTGGAAAGGCAACATTTGAGTGGGAAAGCAGGGATGGAAGTGCTCACTTTGGACTGTGGTTTCAGGCTTTTTGGCTTGAGGGTGGGAGTTCACCAGGGATGCACCCTTTTCTGCTTAGTATTTCTCTTTCTCTTGTCCCTATCATTATGATGGTGGCTTGGACTTGGTTGGTAGAAGAAGAGGCAAGGAGGAGAGTTAGGATTTGGGACATATATTAAAGATGGAGCTAGCAGAGCTTTCTGATTGGTGTGGATGTGGAGTATGTGTGAGACAGAAACAGGCAATGAGGCCGAAGTTTTGGGTGCAAGCAGCTGGGAGAACAGTGTTGCCATTTACTGAGGTGAGAACCTTGGGGAAAAGCAGGTTGGAGGAAGAAATCACGATTTCTGTTTGATTTCTGGATGTGTTGACTGGAAATGTGAGTTAGATATCTAAATGCAGAGAATGAGATGGTGGTTGAAGATACATGTCCAGAACTCAAGTGAGAGGCCTATCCTGGAGGCGTAGACTGACTTAGGAGCCCTGGTATAAGAGGTGGTCATATTGGAAGCAAGCAGGGATATGAAAAGAAGAGAGCCAAGGACCGAGCTCTTGGGCACACCACCCTTTAGGGTTTGAATAGCAGTCAAGGATCCAAAAATGAGATTGAAAAGGAATGTCTGGAGGTAGGAAAAATAGTAGGAGAGTTTGGTGGTTAGGAGTTTGGGGAAGAAGTAGGGGAGACCCTCTCTGTCTGCAGCTGAAAGAATGAATTAATCTCTATGGGTGATGAAGCATATAGGAGTTTTGAGGCATGATACTGGTTTTCTGTGCCTAATTGGAGAGAGGAGGCACTCATTTTTGACTGCTTAGAATATTTTTTGGGAGTCAGAGTGGAGAAACAGGCTGGAGACAGAAGGAAGAAAATATTATCCCCCTTCTGGGATTAGTCACCTAGTGTTCAATGAGAAAAGTGGGCAAATTTGTTTGTTTCAGTATATATGGAGAGTGTATTATGTACCAGATACTATTGAATTCTCAAAATTATAATTCTATAAGTTATCTCAGAAAATCTAGCATTCACGACAGTTTTGTATGTTTCCCTCCCTGTCTCTTGTTCCATCATGAGAAGCCTATGTAACTTAAGGACCTTGAACATTATAAAAACGGGGAGGATATTCTTAGAAATAAATTGTACAAAGGAAAGAAATCTGATATTCAGAGTTTTAAAGTAAGATTAGTAAAAACATCAAGAACAGAGTTATATCTGTAGACTATGGGGATGATGGAGGATAGAACATTGTTAGAAGCTAACATTTATGAAGGACTTACTATGTGCCAAGCACTTTATAGATACATAGCATGTATTAATTTATTTAATATTTCTAGTGACATATAACATATGTACTATTACTATCCTAAATGAGGAAAGTATCATATTTAAAGATTAAGAAACTTGTTCCAAAGTAAATAGCTTGTAAGTGATTGAACCGGGATTCAGACCTAGCTGCCTGGGTCCAGAGCCCACATACATAATCATGTCCCATTGCCTATGGCAACTCCAAGGGATAGCCTCCAAAAGAAACAGCATTAAGTGGTATTGACTAGGAGGTCCAGTTGAAGGTCAGGAGAATGGTGACAGCTGCAATGGAGGTAGAACAAAAACCTGTGAGATTTGACAGCAGGGAATACCAGAAAATATTTTCAGTGAATATATATCTGTGACTGAGTGAGTGCAGTGTGTGTGTGCATGCATATTTGTGTATATATGTGTATATGTACATGTTTTTCTGTATATGTGTATATGTGAAAATATGTGCATGTTGGTGTGTGCATGTGTCTATATGTGATTATATATACTTGTGTGTTTGTGTATGAACATGGTATGGGGGAAGCAGCAAAGTCTATCCACACCTGTCAAGGTGTTTTAGCAATTCTACCAGCTGCTCTGCCTAATATATGCTCCAGGGCTTTAAAGACTGCAGACTTCTCCAAAGAAGCAGAATGATAAGCACTGAACTTTCATGTTACATGTGTAAGGGTTTCTCTGAGACAGGTATAATACTGACAGCTTAGTCCATCTTGCTGTTTTTCCTGAAAATCTATAAATTATGGTCCACACACCTCACAAATCTGTGCAGTTACATTTTGATGTAGTTATCAAACCAGTAGGTTGATAAGGAAGAAGGTAGAAAGAATAACAGGCTGTTCCATATAAAGGAGAAATGAGGAATTGGCATCAACCTTCCTACAATTGTTTACCCGATTATTCTATTGCCATTTATTGAGTCATTCTCTCACTACAACTGACTGGGGTGGATATGATCCACCTACCTGAGATCTTAGAAGCAAGGCCTGCTTCTTCATTTCTGATGCCAAGAGGTCTGCCTGCCTTCTCTTAATCCTTTTCTTAGTTGGATTGTGGAGAGAGGATATCAGGCCTCAGAAGAGTAGTTGCAGCTAAGCAAGTGTCTATTGTCATATTAAAGATCAAAATTATGGCTGCCTTATGAATACATAAAAGGAAAAAATACCACTCAGCTATTTACTTTTTTTAAAGAGGAAAATGAGCTATATTGCTAACTAAATAAGTGTTACCAGAATTCAAATAGGTGATAATTGCAAAAGAAAGTCTAAATGGGCTTTCATTTTGCATTGAAGAGTGAAAAAGTCATTGGTGTTTCAGAATCATGGAGCATCTAACCCTTTGTCTTCCAGTGTGTAGAAGAATTTTTTGGAATTCTAAAAAGCCTGACCCAAAATGACAGCCACTGTTTACTTAGGGTTCAACTAGACTAGCCCGTCTAACATCCCCCATGTTTATGTTCATACATGGGTTTACTTAAGCCTCTGGGGATATTCAGAAAGCAATAACGGCATTATCTAAGAGCATCTGCTTCAATATGCTGGGCAAACACTGGCTGGTAAATACCATATCTATGGGATCCCAAATAAAAATCTTACAGCAAATACCTCACCTGGACTAGCCATCTTCCACATGATTCAACTGACCCTTACTGGACTCCAGCTCGATAGATGCATAGCACTGTCCCAGTCCTTGAGCAGTGTATACAGTCCCTGTCTGGTATAAGACAGAGTATAAACTATAACATAGGAACATACTGAGTGCGTTAAGGATTTTGTTTAGTGATAAGAGTATGCTAAGGGTATTCAGATATTTGATAATATCCTGTAATGACAGACCTATAACATGAGAGCAAAGATGAGGCTTGAGATATATTTGGCCCATAATAAACAGCATTGGATTAATAGCTCATATAAAATCTGGACCCCAATCATTTCTGTGACCTAATATTAGCATTTTTGAATAATCACTATATGTTAGGCTCTGTCCTCAGTGGCTTATAAGGAAGTATTTCATTGATTCCTTATGCTATATGAGGTAGAAACTGTAATCAGTTCAGTTCACAATTGAAGAACTTACTTAGAGAGACGAGGTCCCTTTCCCAAGGCCATTTAATAGTAATGATGAAGGTGCAGTTGCATCCTGGGCCTGATTTTAAAGGAACTCTGCTAGTATGTTCCCACGTCTGTATATTTGGAGTGAATACACCAAGATACACTGATCCCTAGTTTATAACATATTCTACCCCAAGAAGACTTGTCAGAGTTGTGATCCCAAACTATTTTTTCTAATATTACATAAGATATAATTAAATTGTCCCAGGCCAAGATTTTTAATTGCCCTATTGGTGCCAGAGGTGTTTTCATGCTCAAAATGGCAGGGTCAAAAGCATGAGCTGGATGTGAGATGCTGGTTTTGTCACAGGCTTTTTACAGCTCATTCTTGCAGGACATCAGAATTCTGGAAGAGGAAGGGCAAGGTTGCTAACTAATAATGAAAGAAAAGTCTCATAACCCATTTCAATTAATATAATTTAGATCTTCTAGTTTTTTTTAAGTAAATCAAAAGTTATTTAAAAAGTCCATTCTGAACATGAAAACCTGCGAAGGATATCCATTGGAAAAGTATTGCAATCTGAGAAATTTGGACTGACTGAATACTATCATTTATAAACAGTGATTTGGTTTATAAGCCAGGCTTCTCACTGGCTCAAGCAGAAATTATGAGGCAATTGCTCAACCTTTTCAAAAAAAGGTAGTCTCTGGTCTGGCTAAATGTCAGTCAACTGGAATTTGGATTTTTACTTTGCCACTAAGTCTTGTTTGTCATTTTGTCTTTGCTTCTTCCTCCAGTGGTTGTGAGGGCACTCTAACTGTGACATTGGAAATCATGGTTTATTCTGTATAGGTCATTCACTGCTTCATGTGTATCTTCCGCTGAGAGGAAGAGCATCCTGTGGCCAAAGCCAGCTGTGAAATGGGAAAGTAGTCCCTGTCTACCCACAACATTGTTGGGAATTTTCAATGAGATAGTGGATATGAAAGCGCTTTAGCTAAAAGTGTGCTTACCATGGGGCTAGGCACACTGCCTATACTAATTTATATTTATATAGCATTTTCACAGATTTGTGTAGTTTGATTCTCACAACTCCTTAAATAGGAAATGAGATAGTATCAGAGCTATTTTACAGATGGGGAAACCAAGGCACAGGGTGATTATATGACCATGGGCAATTGTAGAATAAATGAGCAGAATCAGAATCAAATCACCATTCTTTTGACTTGCTGCCAGGCATTTTCCTGTCTAAACATGATCTGTTATTATTCTGCTCTGAATCCCAGAATAATGGAGAACAAATAAATTGAAAGTTTTTAGAAACTAGTTTTTCAAATGGCATGAATAAAAACCCACAAACTTTCTCTCCTTCCATTTAAAGTACATTTTTTTTGGAGATTCAGGTTTATTGGAAGAAATAGGGTGATTCAGTAGGTAATTCCTCTTGGTATTTGATTTTATTTTTTGGTGGGCAATTGCATTTTTCTTTGCTCTGCAGTAGGAAAATATTACTATTGTAACTGAGGTTTGCAAATGTGAAAACAGGCTCTCAAATGAAAATTGTATGGGGCACTTAGCATTCTGAAAAATATTTAAGTCATTATGTTGCAGTTCTAAAATTGAATCAATGCTATATTTAATAAGGCACAACAGGCCATGAATTATTGCACATTAATTCATACCCAGTGTGTTGCTAGGCACATGGCTAAAAGCCGAGTGCAGTCAATGCAACTAAACATGAATACACCATAATTCACACACCAGAGGGTCCCACTGTAATTATAAATGCTATTATAAAGGATTATTTTAAAAAGATTTAGATATGTTAAGTTTTATGCCTACATGATTCATGATCTGTCATATTTTCATAAATGTAGCAGCTCACTCCCTTTTTCTCAATCCCACACCTCCAAGATTTACATGTTAAGTCTTAGACCATCATTTTTCTCATCAGTAGGCTCCCTAAGGCTACAAATGTTATTCTGCCGATTTCAGTTTTCATTTGGGGAAAAACAGAACTTTCTCTTAGGCAAGAAGTGTCATATCAAACTGTGTGGAGCGATACTTAAAATAGGGGGGAATAGAGAAGGGTAGACATTCTACTGCAGTTGCCCTGGAGACAGAATTATGGTCAGGCTGGAGGGTGTGGCTGGGCTCTGTCTCCCCAGGTGGATGCTACTGGGTGCTGAGGGGATTGGAAAATGAAAGGCAGCCCTGATGCGGATTCCAGATGTTGTAACAACAAGGAGAGTAGGTGACAGTAAATTAAAGGAGAGATTGTTCTGGTCTGCTTTTATTTATAACTTCACAATCTATGGTTTGTGGTAGGAAGATTGCACTTAATATTGGTAATTGTAGATGAGGAACTTTTGGGAAAATCCAACTTATTCTGAAAGTATTTATACACTGCTTCCTCCAAATTATCTGGGCATCATTTCCAGCAACCTAGAAATGCAGTGGAGACTGGCAGCATTCTAGAGCCAAGAGTTCTGAGTCCTCCCACCAAGGAGCACTAACTCTCACACCTAAACATGATGTGAGGTAAACACTGGAGTAATGTGTGTAGTAAAACTTCATTTTTACAGAATATTTAAAAGTCATGGTATTTATGAAAAAAATGGTTGACTGGTTCTTAGGGAATGTTTATACTCTTATTGATACATGTGTAGCTGATGGTAAAATGGGTAAAAGGAGAAAAATCAATGTTTTACTGCTAATTATTTGTCAAATAAAATTTCTTTTCTGTAATTATATATAAAAAATGCCAACCTCTATTTTTCCTGAAAATCTACTTTTTTCTCACCTTGCCCTATTAAACTGATTTTATCATCTATATTATTAAAGTACATTATAAGCTTTGCAAGGCATGTATTAACGTAATAGCCAGACTAAATACCATTAAAAGTCAAACAAGAGCCAATCACGGTGGCTCATGCTTGTAATCACAGCATTTCTGGAGGCTGAGGCAGGCAGATCACCTGAGGTCAGGAGTTTGAGGCAGATCACCTGAGGTCAGCCTGGACAACATGGTGAAACCCATCTTTACTAAAAATACAAAAATTAGCCAGGCATGGTGGTGTATGCTTGTAATCACAGCTACTTGGGAGGCTGAGACAGGAGAATCTCTTGAATCTGGGAGGCAGAGGTTGCACTGAACCAAGACAATGTCTCTGAGCTCTAGCCTGGGTGACAGAGCAAGACTCTGTCTCAAGGAAAAAAAAAAGGAAGAAATTAAACAAGAAAGAATTTTGTTAAAAATTAATGAACTGAGTTTTACATTTCTACTACCAAGACTAATTTGTAAGAGTTTTCACCTCAATTAGTCTTTAGTAAATAAAAATATGCTCAAATTTTATGAGAGTGTTTGACTTGCTCGAGCGTTGTAGGAAATTAGACTTGACCAAGGCATTCATTTATTCAGACTAAAGATGAAAAAATGAACTTTGTTAAACAAGCCTATAGATACACGTTAAAGAGCTATGCTGTCTTGGTCATGCATTCACTAGTTGTGATTTTTTAATCATCGATCTTATATTGAAATTTCAGCCATACTAAAATGTGTTAAAAACGATTTAAGATCCCTAATAATTTACATATGAGAACACCATGCTATGTTGCTATTTTTGTTCTCAGTCTAATGTAGTGGTTCTCAGACTTCTACAGAGCATCAGAATCACCAGAGGGCTTATTAAAATATAGCTTGCTGGGCGTTATTTCTGGAGTTTCTGATTCAGTAGATCTTGATGGGGCTCAAGAATGCTGAAATTGGCCAGGTGCCATGGCTTACGCCTGTAATCTCAGTACTTTGGGAGGCCAGGGCAGGTGGATCACTTGAGGTCAGGAGATCAAGACTATCCTGGCTACCATGGTGAAACCCCATCTCTACTAAAAACACAAAAATTAGCCAGGCATGGTGGTGGGTGCCTGTAAACCCAGCTACTTGGGAGGCTGAGGCAGGAGAATCACTTGAACCTGGGAGGCAGAGGTTTTAGTCAGCTGAGATCGCGCCACTGTACTCCAGCCTGGGCAACAGAGCAAGACTCTGTCTCAAGAAAAAAAAAAAAAAAGAATGTGGAAACTAACAAGTTTCCAGGGTGTTGTTGATGTTGCTGATCCAGGGCCATATTTTGAGAGCCACTAATGGATTTTTAAAAATTACAATTACGATTTTCTTTGATACTATTAGCATGAAAGCAGGTATTTGTGGAGACTGGCAGAGTTAAATCTGAGTCTGTGATGTATTTACTTGATGACTAATAGTGCAAGTTAATAGGTCTAGATTGAAAGAAGAATGTTCAACATAGGAGCCCTTCCAAGTTCTTGCCCCTCATAGGCATTACTAGTTTGAAGGCTTTCAATCACAATGCATGTAGGCGGTTCCTGATTTATGAATGTCTTGTTTTCCAAAGTTTGTTGTTTCTTTTTGTATGTTCCACAGATGGCAGAACTATCTAGTGGGAAAAAAATCCTATTAAATCTGTATTTGGCTGAACCACAGTACCAGTCGAACTCTTATTTCCCACTACTTGAAATGCGTGTCCCAAGTGAATAATAATTAAATTTTACAAAGCAACTTAAAATCTTCAAAGTGCTTTCATATGTATCATCTCATTTAATCCTCCACAATAATCCCATATGAAAGCTCTTTAATGTAATAACTTTAAAGATATGTTCTGCCTAAGGTTGTATAATGGAATCAGGATTGCAGTACCCGGTTCGTGGACTCTAGACCTCGTGCTCTTTCCACATGCCATCCTACGTGCTACTTCTTCTTTTTTTCTTTTTTTTTTTTGAGACAGAGTCTTGCTCTGTTGCCAGGTGCCAGGCTGGAGTGCAGTGGTGCCATCTTGGCTCACTGCAACCTCCGCCTCCCTGGTTCAAGCAATTCTCCTTCCTCAGCCTCCCGAGTAGCTGGTATTACATGCCACCACACCCAGCTAATTTTTGTAATTTTTAGTAGAGACAGGGTTTCAACATGTTGTCCAGGATGGTCTCGATCTCTTGACCTCATAATCTGCTCACCGCGGCCTCCCAAAGTGCTGGGATTACAGGTGTGAGCCACCATGCTTGGCCCTTCTTCTTTTCTCTTTTTTTGAGATGGCATTTTGCTCTTTTTGCCCAGGCTGGAGTGCAATGGCACAGTCTGCACTCACCGCAACCTCCACCTCATGGGTTAAAGGGATTCTTTTGCCTCAGCCTCTCGAGTAGATGGGATTACAGTTGTCACCACCACACACAGATATTTTTGTATTTTTACTAGAGAAAGGATTTCCCCATGTTGGTCAGGCTGGTCTCAAACTCCCGGCCTCAGGTGATCCGCCCGCCTCAGCCTCCCAAAGTGCTGGGATTACAGGTGTGAGCCACTGCACCTGGCTGCCATGCTACTTCTAAGTGCCACCTAGAATCTTGAGACTCTGGGGACATATGACTATGCCTGACAACACCAACTTCTGAAGCTAACATGTTTTTGACCTGAATTTCCTGGGCTTAGCAGTTGTTGATCTTGGACCTAGAGGACCTGTTGCTTCCTTATGTCTTATTCCTTGACTCTTTTCTATTTAGCTGTTTTTATTGGATTTGACCTATGACTTACTGGGGTAACTTTCATTTCTCTTTGGTATTTCAGGTCCCATTGTAACTCAAGGAGTATTTAAAAGAAGCCTTACATTTCAGGCCATGAGGTTCTTTGTCTTTTAGTTTCTGGGTTGGAAAATCCAGTGAATAAATTTACTCTCGAGGTTCAAGCTCCACATACAGTGATAAAGAAGACTGTATAAAAACTCTTCTTGAAAAGCAGATTATCTTAGACTTGGTGTCAACTGGGCTTCTCCAGCTTTGATTTGGAAACTTGATTATGCTAGTGGTCTAGCTAGATTTCTGGTGTGGTTGATGAATTTTGGGAAAAGCAAATTTGTCATGATTATGGCAATATGTGAGTCCCCAGTCTTAATCCAGAGCACCAACATATAAACACATGGTTTTCAGGTCCTTTTAGATATAGCTATTAGTCAATTAAATGTGGAGCAATATCAGGTGCTGGGTGTCAGCTGAAGATGCCAGTCTGACACATTACATTCCTGGTCTTAAGAAGACTCCAGTTTAACAGTTCTCAAAACTACTTAAAAATTATGTATACATATATGTATATATATGTTTATATATATACCACTTGGTATTTTGTGTATATACATATATATATATACACACACACACAGATGCATATATATGTGTGTATAGACACACACACACATATATGTACATATATATATACACACACACATATGACTTAATTTCAGTTTTCCAAGGTGCCAATTTTTCAGATGCAAGGCTAGAAGATAAGTGAGGCACCCAGCAGCCTCAATTAGCAGAAATATAGGTATATACCATTAAAATGAAGAAGAACATGTAGCATGTCTGTCTGACTAAAGAAATACCGGTGATGAAGGCAGAATGCTGCCACCAGAAACAAGGGGGCTGAGGTCGCCTTTGGGCTCATGGAGAGTTAATATTAGCCCTCTTCAGACATGAAAAATAATAATTAAACACTGCTTGTCAATTAATGCCAGCTTAAAGTAAGGCTCACACTTAGATGAAGCGAGGAGCATGGGTTTCTTGAAAACAGCAAGAGAGGAGGTGGGAAAGTGTATAAGGTAATGGAAGAGATAAGGTGAAAAAGGAGAATAATTAAACACACATGTACTTTCATAGAGTTGGGACACTCATATTTCTAATTAGAATTTCAATGCAGGAGCCCAATTTAACCTTAGGGAGTCTTTATATTCATGTCACTGTTGTACACAGCAATCAATCCAACTTTGGCATCTTACTTGCACGTTGAATTTTATATTACATTAGTGGAGCCCCAGTCTCTTTGTATCTTTAATGGATATTTTCTTGCTAGAGCTTTAGTATGTGTTTTGTCTTCTAGAAAATTCTATGCTGAGAGGAACAATAGCCATTTAGATACTGGAATTCAAAAGAGTCAGTGGCTTCCTGACATTAACCCATTTCTTCCTTGACAAATGCAGTCATGGTACTTTTGGACTCATCCTCTATCATGTCTGCTTGAGTACATTTAGGGGAAAAATCAATGTATGCTCAACAAAACAGCCTGGTGCACTAGGCAGCAGATAGTAAGGAAACGAATCCAGAATTCTGTCTCCTTCAACTGACTGGCTAATAATTCACTTTGTAGATTAGTTCCTTCAAAATTTCCCAAGTTTTAACTTTGTCTTCCCCTTCTATTGTCCTCAGAAGACTTATATTTAACTACTTCTAATTCTGGAATATATTATCGAGACACAGCTTTTTGCTCTGTATAACTAAAATGTTGGTAGTTCTAGTCCTTTGCCTTATCAAATGGGTAACTGAGACCAGAGACGTTAAATATTTTGCCCCAAATCAAATGGTTCAGCAGGAAATGATTTCAGCTTATACCCTGTAATGTAGAACACAGCACATCAGTAACTCTTCTTGGGCAGCAGGTTTTTACTTCCACACTCTTCCTTTTTGGACAAACCCTAATATAACACTCCTGTATTGAGTCAGAAGTAAGTAGTATCTAGGCTTATGGTTTGTTAACAGTATCAGTAAGAGGGTATTTCATCTTGACTCCAAATTCCTCAAAGTCTTAAATTTCATCTAAGCTCTCAGAAACTAAATGGTTGTTGGCCTTTCTATCTCATTATATGCATTGTTTTGTTAGGCCAGAATCAGTAACTGTTAAAGATCCTCAGCGAGACTGCTGACTCAGAGGAAATATAATGATAATCCACAGGGAAGTGCATCCTACGCACTTGGATACCAGCCATAGATATAGAGCGAAAGATTGTGAATCAGGGTAACAGATGGGAACTGATGGGGAGATTGACATTGAATCCAAGAATCCTCAATTTCTTAGTGTCCCTGTAAAAGAAACGTTGACCATTGCTTGGAAATGGGGGTCGGGGAATGCCAAGCAGGTGCTCTGGTGTAAGTCCTAGCGCCTAAAGGCCCAGAAACAAGAAACTGATGTCCAAGGGCAGGAAAAGACAGATTTCCCAGTTCAATGATAAAGAGAGAGAGAATTTGCTTTTCCTCTACCCTTTTGTTCTACCCAGGTCAGGTCCTCAATGGGTCAAATGATGCCTACCAGCATTGGTGAGGGCAGATCTTCTCTACTCAGTCCACTGATTCAAAGGTGAATCTTTTCTTTTTCTTTTTTGCTTTTCAAGACAGAGTTTCACTCTTGTATCCCAGGCTGGAGTGCAGTGGTGCGATCTCGACTCACTGCAATATCTGCCTCCCGGATTCAAGCAATTCTCCTGCCTCAGCTTCCCTTGTGGCTGGGATTACAGGCATCCACCACGCTTGGCTAATTTTTTTTTGTTTTTATTAGAGATGGGGTTTCACCATGTTGGCCAGGCTGGTCTCAAACTCCTGACCTCAAGTGACCCACCTGCCTTAGCCTCCCAAAGGGCTAGGATTACAGGTATGAGCCATCATACTCAGCCTAAAGGTGAATCTTTTCTAGAAACAACCTCACAGACACACCCAGAAATAATGTTATACCAGCTATCTGGGTATTCCTTAATGAGTCCAACTGACACATAAAATTAATTATCACATCTTGATTGCAGGAGAGAGTGTGTGGGTGGGGGGATGAGGGTTTTTTTCCTTATGCCCAGATAGCAAACTGACAAACCTCCTGCTGGAGATGATCTGTGGAAGCAGAATACTTCTCTTGAGGGCATTCCAAGGAATGGATCTCAGGTTCGAGAGTGAATCAGAAGTTGGCGAAGAAAACTAGGGGATCTAGCAATGATAGAAGAACAATATACAGAATATGTAGCTCCTAAATAAAAACAGAACTGCTGGTGGAGACAGAGAACAACTTGGACAAAAATTAATGAGACACTCAAAGTTCAAACATAGTACAACGTGTCTCAAGTTCTTGGGCCTAAAAAACTCACAATATTTGAATGAAAAAAATTAACACACCAATTGAAGGAGAAGTCACCATTGAATTCTGAATCAGTGGCCTGGAAAATTAAGTGTGTGTGTGTGAACCTCACATCAGAATAGAAATGGAAAATAAAGAAAATAAGAAGGAAAAGCTAAATGATTTTAGAGGACAGATATAGGGCACCCAAGATACAAACAATAGAAATTTCATAAAAAGAAATGGGAATCAATGGAGAAGAGGCAATAACTAAACAAATAATGGAAGATTGTTCCTCTGTGTTGAAAGAAAACTTAAGGTAGAGGTTGAAAGGCCTCACTGTGAGTTCCAGGAGTGATTGTGAAGAAAAAACAACCTAGGCCTAGCCTGATAATCTTCCTGAGATCAAAGGATAGAAGGAAAATTGTGTTAAGTTCCTAGAAAGAAGGAACAAACTGTTTTCCAAAAGAATGAGAATCAAGCTGGCAATCAGACATCTCGTCTACAACACTGGAGGATAGAAAATAGCAGGATAATTTCTGAAGAATCTGGACAGTAAAAGAAGACAACCCAAAAATCCTACATCCTATCAATGTACCTCTCACTCATTTGGGCAAATAGAAATATTTGAGAATATATAAGAAGTAAGAGAATGTATTATCTACATACCACATCTGGGGAGAAGATTCAAGAAAACCACTAACAATAATTGAAAGAGAAAAGATGAGTGTGTGTGTGTGTGTATGTGTGTGTGAATAATAATTGGTGACATGTAATAAAGATGCTAAATGAAGGTTCTTGAAATAGAAGTACTATGACAACACAAAATTTAAAATTTGGGCATGGCATGGTGGAGTCCTGAAAGTGGGTAGAAAAAACATTTTAATGAATATTGACTTGATCAAATCAGCATGAATCTCTTTTTATTTATAATTTTGACTTTTTTACATTATTGATTTTTTTGCATTTAATTTTGTTTTCCTAATATTGCATCAATATATTATTTATTTTGATTGTCAAGTGTTTTTGTACCTCAAATTTTGTGCCACGAAAAGTTTGTGCCAAGAAAATTGCCTTTCTCTAGACCTGACTGTGAGCAAAATAAGGAAATGGAAGAGAAAACAGCAGTCACAAACCAGATCAGAAGAATGTTTTAAGAAAGACACCAGCTGAAGTGATGTAGGATAAGGTCTGAGTACAGGCATTGAGTCTGGTGCTAGGGCAAGCTAAATTAACAGGGACAGTAATCTGGGAGATGTAAAGCAAGGTCTGATGGGAGGTTAGGAAGTGGAGGCCACAGACACAGGCAATGACTAAGCAAGGTATTGCCATTATACATGAGAAAGTCGATTGTTAACAATTCCAATAAGCTTTTATCTTTGAGGATGACAGCATGCAAATTTTCTATGAAGAGAAATCACTTGGAGTTAGAGCATTACCAAATGCAAATAGCTCCCACTTATCTTTGGCGATTGAGGCAGCTCTGAGATGAAAATGGTCTGTGAAAAGAACTTTCTAGGAAGTCCATGCCTCCTTAGATGTCTCCTAGCCAGAAAAACAACACAGGCTTTCAAAAATCATTGTTATCTCACTGTCACATTGGTAGCCGTGACTGTAGAAAATGATGTGTTCTCCTTTCTCCTATATTCTTCATTACATACACGCATTTCTGCAGGAATAAAAATAGGTAACTTAGACTCTTTTTTTAAGGCCCTCTTCAGACCAGACTCCATTTAGGATGTGCTCTTCCTGTATACACTTAGAGAAGGGTTGCCAAGGAAACCTGAAACAAAGACGACTTCATGCACTCAAAGCAGGAAAATGCATCCAGAACCTCAAATCTTTATACATTACTGAGGATTGACAGTCTTCTTCCTTATTCTAACTGGAGTTTCAAGAACAGCCTTAAAGCACTTCACATTCTTTGTGTGTGTATGTGTGTGCGTGAATCTGATATACAGTCAATAGGGAGCTTTTCCTCTTATCTTCTGGCTACTTTTCAAATGTTTTTGCCATTATTTCACAGTTTATGTATTCAAAGGTAAACAGTACGATAATAGCAACTCTTCATTCCATAAAATGAAAGGCTTAAATAACAAATTAAGAAAATGTAGTTTTCATTCCACATTGACTTCTGTAGTACTACCTTTAAGAAATATTGTTATGGCTTGTATGTTAATTTTGGAACTCCTAAGGCTAGAGCTGCTGTCAATGGAACAGATCTGTTGCTATTCCTCAGAATGGATATACAACTGGATAATCTTGTAATATTTTATGTACAAATTGGCTGATTGTGGCAGTTAATTGTCATGACTGAATAGGGGTCATTTTCAACATTGCAAATTTATAAATTTGACTTAATCCATTAAATTGTCTTGCTTCATGTTCTTAGAACAGGAAAAGTGTATTCTATTAAGCAAGCATCTTTGGGTGAAAATGAAGCCCATGATACTCAGCTATGAGTATGAAGGATAAATGGCTAGATAAAAATCAAACAAGTAGTTTTTTTAAAAAAGAGAATAGACTTTATATAGAGAGGATATGGGTGGCAAAGACTTGTTGAGCATTAAGGAAAAATGAAGGCATACAGAACAAGAGTGTCCATTTGGGGCCAGAAATAGGATCAGAATGACTGTGTGTGTGTGTGTGTGTGTGTGTGTGTGTGTGTGTGTGTGTGTGTATTTTTCAAAACACCAAGTTTAACTTTCCCTGTGATCATCTTGTTCTGAAGGGCAATGTTTTTCTGACTGTGTCTTGCTCTAAGGTATTACTTTGGAGAAACCAAACAACCTCCTGGGAAGAGTGCAATGCTGTGAGAAGCAGAGGGACTCGATACCAGACACCTGAGTCAGAAGGAGGCAGCCCAGAAAGGTAGCACTTCAGGAGATGAGGCAGCAATTATGTGATAATCATATCCTTGGAGAATCACAGATCCAGAGCAATACCTCTTGCCACACAATACCCTAGGGTGTGATTTCTTATGATAACCATCTTAAAGATGTCTTTTTTGCTCAATTAACACATACATCCATGAAAATTAGCTATCAAGATGAGTTACAAAATACAGATATTTAACATGACAGGTTAAAATAGTGCAGATGTTTTCATCCAATTACTGCAATTTGTACTCTGGACAAGGAAAACTACTTAGATGAGTCATTCAACTTGCTAACATTTATATGTTTTGTAATTGTATATTATTACAAGATTTCTTCATATTGAGCAAACTCTGTATTTTTGCCGACAGAGCTGTCTTTTTGAAATGCAGACCCCGGCAGGTTTATATGAGTGTCTTCGACTCCCATCAATTTGTTTTGTTTGGACCTGCCTTTTCACAAAACTTCCCCTGGAATCCCAATACGTTTTCTCATCCATTCTGTGGCATGCAATGAGAGGGAGCCAGGCCATTTGCTTTTTGAGCGTTTGTTGGCAGAGATTAAAGCACACTTGTCATGAGTGCACATGGGCTGGGAATATTTCCTGAGAATAAATGGGGCAGCAAAATAAGGAAAAGTTTGTGCACTGCAGAAGAAGTCAGTGTATTGGTATGAATTCCTCCTGGCTTCTGGCAGAGCACTGTAATACCTCTATGGACTATGCATTCCCTATCCGAAAGCAGATGGATTCATCCAGCTAATCTCTAATATTCATTCCAAATTTAACATTCTGTGCTTCTTTTTTTTTTTTAATTTTTTATTGGATTATAGGTTTTGGGGTACATGAGCAGAGCATGCAAGACAGTTGCGTAGGTACACACATGGCAGTGTGCTTTGCTTTTCTTCTCCCCTTCTCCCACATTTGGCATTTCTCCCCAGGCTATCCCTCCCCACCTCCCCCTCCCACTGGCCCTCCCCTTTTCCCCCCAATAGACCCCAGTGTTTAGTACTCCCCTTTCTGTGTCCATGTGTTCTCATTTTACATCACCCACCTATGAGTGAGAATATGTGGTGTTTCATTTTCTGTTCTTGTGTCAGTTTGCTGAGGATGATGTTCTCCAGATTCATCCATGTCCCTACAAATGACACGAACTCATCATTTCTGATTGCTGCATAATATTCCATGGTGTATATGTGCCACATTTTTCCAATCCAGTCTATCATCAATGGGCATTTGGGTTGATTCCAGGTCTTTGCTATTGTAAACAGTGCTGCAATGAACATTCGTGTACATGTGTCCTTATAGTAGAACGGTTTATAGTCTTTTGGATATATACCCAGTAATGGGATTGCTGGGTCAAATGGAATTTCTATTTCTAAGGCCTTGAGGAATCGCCACACTGTCTTCCACAATGGTTGAACTAATTTACACTCCCACCAACAGTGTAAAAGTGTTCCTTTTTCTCCACATCCTCTCCAGCATCTGTTGTCTCCAGATTTTTTAATGATCGCCATTCTAACTGGCGTGAGATGGTATCTCAATGTGGTTTTGATTTGCATCTCTCTGATGACCAGTGACGATGAGCATTTTTTCATATGATTGTTGGCCTCATATATGTCTTCTTTTGTAAAGTATCTGTTCATATCCTTTGCCCACTTTTGAATGGGCTTGTTTTCTTCCTGTAAATCCGTTTGAGTTCTTTGTAAATTCTGGATATCAGCCTTTTGTCAGATGGGTAGACTGCGAAAATTTTTTCCCATTCTGTTGGTTGCCGATCCACTCTAGTGACTGTTTCTTTTGCCGTGCAGAAGCTGTGGAGTTTCATTAGGTCCCATTTGTCTATTTTGGCTTTTGTTGCCAATGCTTTTGGTGTTTTGTTCATGAAGTCCTTGCCTACTCCTATGTCCTGGATAGTTTTGCCTAGATTTCCTTCTAGGGTTTTTATGGTGCCGGGTCTTATGTTTAAGTCTTTAATCCATCTGGAGTTAATTTTAGTGTAAGGTGTCAGGAAGGGGTCCAGTTTCTGCTTTCTGCACATGGCTAGCCAGTTTTCCCAACACCATTTGTTAAACATGGAATCCTTTCCCCATTGCTTGTTTTTGTCAGGTTTATCAAAGATTGTATAGTTGTATGTATGTTGTGTTGCCTCCGGTGCCTCTGTTTTGTTCCATTGGTCTATATCTCTGTTTTGGTACCAGTACCATGCTGTTTTGATCACTGTAGCCTTGTAGTATAGTTTGAAATCCGGTAGTGTGATGCCCCCTGCTGTGTTCTTTTTGCTTAGAATTGACTTGGCTATGCGGGCTCTCTTTTGGTTCCATATGAAGTTCATGGTGGATTTTTCCAGTTCTGTGAAGAAAGTCAATGGTAGCTTGATGGGGATAGCGTTGATTCTGTAAATTACTTTGGGCAGTATAGCCATTTTCACGATATTAATTCTTCCTAACCATGAACATGGAATGTTTCTCCATCTGTTTGTGTCCTCTCTGATTTCGTTGAGCAGTGGTTTGTAGTTCTCCTTGAAGAGGTCTCTTACGTTCCTTGTGAGTTGTATTCCAAGGTATTTTATTCTTTTTGTAGCAATTGCGAATGGCAGTTCGTTCTTGATTTGGCTTTCTTTAAGTCTGTTATTGGTGTAGACGAATGCTTGTGATTTTTGCACATTGATTTTATATCCTGAGACTTTGCTGAAGTTGCTTATCAGTTTCAGGAGTTTTTGGGCTGAGGCGATGGGGTCTTCTAGGTATACTATCATGTCGTCTGCAAATAGAGACAATTTGGCTTCCACCTTTTCTATTTGAACACCCTTTATTTCTTTTTCTTGCCTGATTGCTCTGGCTAGAACTTCCAGTACTATATTGAATAGGAGTGGTGAGAGAGGGCATCCTTGTCTAGTGCCAGATTTCAAAGGGAATGCTTCCAGTTTTTGCCCATTCAGTATGATATTGGCTGTTGGTTTGTCATAAATAGCTTTTATTACTTTGAGATACGTTCCATCGATACCGAGTTTATTGAGGGTTTTTAGCATAAAGGGCTGTTGGATTTTGTCAAATGCCTTCTCTGCATCAATTGAGATAATCATGTGGTTTTTGTTTTTGGTTCTGTTTATGTGGTGAATTACATTGATAGACTTGCGTATGTTGAACCAGCCTTGCATCCCTGGGATGAATCCTACTTGATCATGATGAATAAGTTTTTTGATTTGCTGTTGCAATCGGCTTGCCAATATTTTATTGAAGATTTTTGCATCTATGTTCATCATGGATATTGGCCTGAAGTTTTCTTTTCTTGTTGGGTCTCTGCCGGGTTTTGGTATCAGGATGATATTGGTCTCATAAAATGATTTGGGAAGTATTCCCTCTTTTTGGATTGTTTGAAATAGTTTTAGAAGGAATGGTACCACCTCCTCCTTGTGTGTCTGGTAGAATTCGGCTGTGAACCCGTCTGGACCTGGGCTTTTTTTGTGTGGTAGGCTCTTAATTGCTGCCTCAACTTCAGCCCTTGTTATTGGTCTATTCATAGTTTCAGCTTCCTCCTGGTTTAGGCTTGGGAGGACACAGGAGTCCAGGAATTTATCCATTTCTTCCAGGTTTACTAGTTTATGCACATATAGTTGTTTGTAATATTCTCTGATGATGGTTTGAATTTCTGTGGATTATGTGGTGATTTCCCCTTTATCATTTTTTATTGCATCTATTTGGTTGTTCTCTCTTTTCTTTTTAATCAATCTGGCTAGTGGTCTGTCTATTTTGTTGATCTTTTCAAATAACCAGCTCATGGATTTATTGATTTTTTGAAGGGTTTTTCGTGTCTCAATCTCCTTCATCTCAGCTCTGATCTTAGTTATTTCTTGTCTTCTGCTGGGTTTTGAGTTTTTTTGATCTTGCTCCTCTAGCTCTTTCAATTTTGACGATAGGGTGTCAATTTTGGATCTCTCCATTCTCCTCATATGGGCACTTATTGCTATATACTTTCCTCTAGAGACTGCTTTAAATGTGTCCCAGAGGTTCTGGCACGTTGTGTCTTCGTTCTTGTTGGTTTCGAAGAACTTCTTTATTTCTGCCTTCATTTCGTTGTTTACCCAGTCAACATTCAAGAGCCAGTTGTTCAGTTTCCATGAAGCTGTGTGGTTCTGGGTCAGTTTCTGAATTCTGAGTTCTAACTTGATTGCACTATGGTCTGAGAGGCTGTTTGTTATGATTTCAGTTGTTTTGCATTTGTTGAGCAGTGCTTTACTTCCAATTATGTGGTCAATTTTAGAGTAGGTGTGATGTGGTGATGAGAAGAATGTGTATTCTGTGGATTTGGGGTGGAGAGTTCTGTAAATGTCTATCAGGTTTGCTTGCTCCAGGTCTGAGTTCAAGCCCTGGATATCCTTGTTGATTTTCTGTCTGGTTGATCTGTCTAGTATTGACAGTGGAGTGTTAAAGTCTCCCACTATTATTGTGTGGGAGTCTAAGTCCTTTTGTAAGTCATTAAGAACTTGCCTTATGTATCTGGGTGCTCCTGCATTGGGTCCATATATGTTTAGGATCATTAGCTCTTCTTGTTGTATCGATCCTTTTACCATTATGTAATGGCCTTCTTTGTCTCTTTTGATCTTTGTTGCTTTAAAGTCTATTTTATTAGAGATGAGAATTGCAACTCCTGCTTTTTTTTGCTTTCCATTAGCTTGGTAAATCTTCCTCCATCCCTTTATTTTGAGCCTTTGTGTATCCTTGCGTGTGAGATGGGTTTCCTGGATGCAGCACACTGATGGGTTTTGGGTTTTTATCCAGTTTGCCAGTCTGTGTCTTTTGATTGGTGCATTTAGTCCATTTACATTTAGGGTTAATATTGTTATGTGTGAATTAGATACTGCCATTTTGATGCTAAGTGGCTCTTTTGCCTGTTAGTTGTTGTAGATTCTTCATTATGTTGAAGCTCTTTAGCATTCAGTGTGATTTTGGAATGGCCGGTACTGGTTGATCCTTTCCATGTGTAGTACCTCTTTTAGGAGCTCTTGTAAAGCAGGCCTGGTGGTGACAAAATCTCTGAGTACTTGCTTGTTCGCAAAGGATTTTATTTTTCCTTCACTTCTGAAGCTCAGTTTGGCTGGATATGAAATTCTGGGTTGAAAGTTCTTTTCTTTAAGAATGTTGAATATTGGCCCCCACTCTCTTCTGGCTTGTAGTCTTTCTGCCGAGAGATCTGCTGTGAGTCTTATGGGCTTCCCTTTGTGGGTGACCTGACCTTTCTCTCTGGCTGCCCTTAGTATTCTCTCCTTTATTTCAACCCTGTTGAATCTGATGATTATGTGCCTTGGGGTTGCTCTTCTTGCGGAATATCTTTGTGGTGTTCTCTGTATTTCCTGCAATTGAGTGTTGGCCTGTCTTGCTAGGTGGGGGAAATTTTCCTGGATGATGTCCTGAAGAGTATTTTCCAGCTTGGATTCATTCTCTTCATCCCCTTCTGGTACACCTATCAAATGTAGGTTAGGTCTTTTCACATAGTCCCACATTTCTTGGAGACTTTGTTCATTCCTTTTTGCGCTTTTTTCTCTGATCTTGGTTTCTCGTTTAATTTCATTGAGTTGGTCTTCGACTTCAGATATTCTTTCTTCTGCTTGGTCAATCCGGCTATTGAAACTTTTGTTTGCTTTGCGAAGTTCTCCTATTGTGTTTTTCAGCTCCTTTAATTCATTCATATTCCTCTGTAAGTTATCCATTCTTGTTATCGTTTCCTCGAATCTTTTTTCAAATCTTTTTTCAAGGTTCTTAGTTTCTTTGCATTGATTTAATACATGATCTTTTAGCTCACAAAAGTTTCTCATTATCCATCTTCTGAAGTCTAATTCCGTCATTTCATCACAGTCATTCTCCGTCCAGTTTTGTTCCCTTGCTGGTGAGGAGTTTTGGTCCTTTCTAGGATGCGAGGTGTTCTGGTTTCGGGTGGGTGTTTTCCTCCTTTTTGCACTGGTTTCTTCCCATCTTTGTGGATTTGTCCGCTGGTCGTCTGCCTAGTTGCTGACTTTTCGATTGGGTCTCTGAGTGGACACCCAGAATGTTGATGATGAATTATTTCTGTTGCTTGGTTTTCCTTCTACCAGTCTAGCCCCTTCACTGTACAACTGCTGAGGTCCGCTCCAGACCCTGCTTGTCTGGGGTGCACCTCTAGCAGCTGTGGCACAGCGAGGGATGCTATGAGTTTCTTTTTCTGCTATCTTTGTCCCAGGATGATGCCTGACTAATGTCAGTCTTTTATATAGAGGGGTCAGGGAGCTGCTTGAGGAGACAGTTTGTACTTTATAGGGGCTTAATTGCTGAGCTGTGCTCTCTGTTGTTCATTCAGGGCTGTGAGGCTGCTATGTTTGATTTTGCTGCAACAGAGCTCATTAAAAACCCCTTTTTAATTTTCTCAAATGCTCTGTGTTGAGGGGTTTGGGCTTTATTTTTGGATGTCCGTTGAGGTCCTGCCCAGCTAGGACGCAGACTAGCCACTGTTTGCCTGCCGAGGCTCCACCCTGCTGTTGTGTGATTCGCCCTGTTCCTGCAGGCTCTGCTGTGGTCTCCGCCATGCCCTGTGGTGGAGTCTCTCTGTTGTAGCGGGTTGCCTCGGCAACGGCAGGCTGCGTCAGCAGTGGGCGTGTATCTCAGTAGGGACGGGTTGCCTCGGCAACGGCTGGCTGCATCAGCAGTGGGCGTGTATCTCAGTTGGGGTGGGTTGCCTCGGCAACGGCTGGCTGTGTCAGCAGTGGGCGTGTATCTCAGTTGGGGCGGGTTGCCTCGGCAGTGGTGGACGCCCCTCCCCCACAGAGCGTCTCGGACCATCAGCTCGGGATAGTTTGAAATCGCGGTTTTGTTCGTCCCACTGGGTATCCCAAATCATCTGTCCCTGCAATCTCCTGGGCTGGTCTACTGTCCAAGTCTCATTCAGTCTCAAGTCCAGCCCTCTCAAGTCTTAGGTTGCTGGTTCAACAGGGCACCCGGACAAGCGCGCCCTGTGGGGATTGCTGGGTAGGGCCGGCCGCCGCCGCCCCAGCTGCCAGCTTCGCCAGGCAGACCTACTGCCTGGTGTCCCGTGTCTTTTTTATACTTGGGAGTTTCCCCGTTCTGTGGGCAACAAAGATCAGTCTGGAAATTCAGCTCTGACTCACCATTTGCGGATTCAACGAGAAGAGCTCCAATCCTGGGTTGTTCTCACAGCGCCATCTTGAGTCCTCCCCCTCCATTCTGTGCTTCTGAAGTAAAAATACATATGACCTTATGGTAGCTGAGGATGTTAAATGGCTAGGCACTTTCTATGCTATAGGTCTAGGGCAGTGAACAAGACAAACCCCTGCCCCATAACAAAGAATTATTTAGCCCCAAATGTCAGGTGCTTAGAATGAGAAATCTTGGTGAAGGGAAAGTTTCTTAACATCTCTAATGCTTGGGTTCCTCCTCTTTAATACCAGCCTGAGTGATATGGTTTGGCTCTGTGTCCCTACCCAAATCTCATGTCCAGTTGTAATCCCCATGTGTTGAAGGAGGGGCCTGGTGGGAGATGACTGAATCACGGTAGTGGATTTCCTCTTTGCTGTTCTTGTGGTAGTGCATGAATTCTCGTAAGATCTGGTTGTTTGAAACTCTCTCTCCCCTCTCCTCCTCTCCCCCACTCCCCATATCCCCCCTCCCCCTTTCCCTTCTCCCTCTCTTCCCCTCTCCCCCTCTCCCCCCTCCTCCTCTGCTCCTCTCCTCCTCTTTCTCTTGCTCAGCCACAGTAAGATGTACTTACTTCCCTTTCACCTTCTGCCTTGATTGTAAGTTTCCCAGCCATGCCTCCTATATAGCCTGTGGAACTATATGTCAATTAAACCACTTTTTATGTATTACCCAGTCTCAAGTAGTTCCTCATGGCAGTGTGAGAAAGGAACAATACACTGAGTTTCTGTGAAGATTCATCAAAGCAATGTATAAAGCAGTTAGTGCTGTCATGTAATACTAAGTATCAATTATAATTGTTTTTATAATGAAGAGTGCTAATAATATTAAAAGATAAATTTGCTATACATGTGGAAGAAAAATTCTTTCAAGTCAATTTTTCAATGACTACTAGGTGCACCAACAACCAGAGATTCCTGGGCCTCTGAAACACTCTACTGCCACGATTCTCACAACACGTTCCATGAACGCACAGCATCAGCATCACTTGGGAACATGTTAGAAAGGAAAATTCTAGATTCCCACTCCAGGTCTATTGAATCAGAAATGCTGGTGGTGGAACCCAGGAAACTGTATCTCTACAAGTCCTCCAGGTAATTCTGATGTGAACTGGAGTTTGAGAACCACTGCTCTAACATATACCTTGGGAATAATTCCTCTAAGTTGGGAACACGGTCTCATCCATGTAATCACTCCAAACACCTGGTTGAGTGCCTTGTATGGGGTAGGTACTTAGTAAAGTGATTGAATGGGATGAAAACTAATTCATGAGCAGGACCTGATCCTGCATTTTTGACAATTGTTCCCACAGCTTGGCATTGACTGATGTTGACAGACACAACTAAGTTACACCCACAGGCCCTAATCTCTCTCTGTCTGCCTGTACCAGGTGTGAGACAGCATGCCTGTGGGCTAAAGAGGCCACTTGTGCTTACAAGTCGAGACCTACCAGCACAGCTCAAGTGGTCTACACCTTAGTTAGGGCCAAACAGAAGGAGAGGTTTCATTAGAAATAATTAAACTTAAATGAAACAAACCCAGGAGTTCAACACAACTGCAGCTGTGGCTGTCATCAAATCATTCCTCTATTGTTTTTATTGGAGGGATTTTGAAACTAGTAGATAAGAGTTTGGGGGATGTTTGTATGTATGTTGGATTTAATGGTGTAAATGTCATTTTCTGAGTATTCAAAATTTCAGTATTGAAAATTGAGTCACCTTGAAAATCACACTTACACTGTAGAAATATGGGCCAAAGAAGAAAATATATTCATTGAAACTTAAAGCCATCTTCTACTATATTTGCACAAATCTAGAAAAGGGATTTATATAATGAATCATAGTAAAATTTGTTAAAACTCTAGCAGCATCTGGATCAACATGGCTAGTGACAGGTTTCTAATTGCAAATATAGAAAGTAAATATGAAGGAATCAGTGTATTTGGAAGATAGTTTTGAAAAACATATTTAAAGAAGTATTTCCGGCTGGGTGCAGTGGCTCACACCTGTAATCCAGCACTTTGGGAGGCTATGGTGAGTGGATCCCCTGAGGTCAGTAGTTTGAGACCATCCTGGCCAACACAGTGAAACCCAATTTCTACTAAAAATACAAAAATTAGCTGGCCATTGTGGCATATGCCTGTAATACCAGCTACTCAGGATGCTGAGGCAAGAATATTGCTTGAACCTGGGAGGGGGAGGTTGCAGTGAGCTGAGATCATGCCACTGAACTCCAGCGTGGGCAACAGAGCAAGACTCTGTCCCCCCACAAAAAAGAAGCATTTCCTGCATAAAAATATATAATATATGTATAAGTTTTAAAACACAACTATAAACTGAACACCCAATGGGCCACCATTAATCTTAGGTAATGAGACATTATAAATACCCCTGAGACTTCTTCTAGGTCACTTGTTCATTGCAAACCCTTGGCTGCTACCCACCCTTCAATGAGGTAACCAGTATCCTGACTGGTGCTTAACAACAAGTATGATACATATATATTTATCTGGAATTTATTTATTTCAGAATTTGCTTGTTTTTAAACTTTATTTAAGTGATAATCATATTCTGTGTATTCCTCAATCTGTTTTTCCTTCAGTGCTATTCACATCACAGAGTTGTAAATATTCTGCTAAATTCTAGCCTATTTTATAATTATATTACCATTTACCCATTCTCCTGTCTAGTTTGGGATTTATTTATTTATACATTTTTGATGGATGGTACCAATTGAAAAAACTTCTTTGCATGTGAGAGCACCTTGTCCTCTTCATCTGGAAAAAACAATTATTCAAACAGTTCTTTAAACCTTGGTCTTGAAGTCACTTTCTATTTCTTGTTTTTTGATGATTCATGATCTCTTTATATGTCACACTTTGAGTTCTTTGTGGACATGAATATGTCTATTTTATTTCTATTTGTCTAGCACCCCAGTTGGTGCTTGACCTATAACATAAACATCGGTAGGATGCATGGTTGTAAGTGACTGAAAACCAACTCAGACTGGATTCATATTTTTAAAGGAATATATTGCTTGATTTACCTGAAAATCTCAGGGGTGACCCCAAACAACTTTAGACTCCTACCATCAAAGCATCTAGCCTCTAAGAAAGGACAGGCTGTCTTTGCAGCTCCCGTACAAGTTCTTGGATCTACTCTCAGAGGCCTCAATTGGTTCATTTGTTTATCCCTGCATCAACGACTGTGCTTCTAGGTGATGAAATGCTATGGCTGCCTTAAGTGCAAGTCACATATTCTATTCTTGGGGCCCTATTCAAACTGCCTGTACTAAGGGTGGAAATGCAGTAGTTCTTTCAAAGCAAAATTGGAGGACTCAAAAGGAAAAAGTTAGATATAAAAACAATAAATGTCTACAAAAGTAGATGCTCAATAAATTCTAGTTGAATAAGAAAGAGTAAATATAGAAAAGTAAAACCTAAAAGTAACACAAATAGGAATTGATCAAAGATAATGAGGTTTGGGTAAGACTTATTTACAAGATGATCCAAGAGACTTATTAAAATGAAAGGTCCCTTTCTGATGGTAAAAAGGAGAAGAGGGAATGAAAAAAGGCAAGAGTTATGGTTTTCTTCAGCATAAAATCTGGGGCTGAGTGCTTCAGAGATGCTGCAGCTAATAGGACAATGAAGACAAATGGCCTGGAATGACATTGGTAGGATCCTGAGTGAGGTTAGTAGGAAGCCCAGGCAAGGGGATCAATTTTAACTTCAGGAAGAAAGTTAAATATGTGAAGAGAGGGAAACAGAATGTAGGGGCTACCAATGCTGGTTTGAGTGTGACACATACAATTTTATTTCTGTGAAGAGAAGAATTTTATGAATTTCATGGCCTTTAATTCTATAGCTTCTACTTTGAGGATATAAAAATATTCCTCATATCAAAAGGCAGAATATTAAAGTATGGCAAATATTTTCTTCATGAGAGGATAGTACATGTGATTATAAAAACAGGTACATGTGAGACACAGATCATTATCTCTCTAGTTATTGTTATCATCATATGTTATTTGGTAATAAACTTAAGGCATATCAGAGAGAATGATCTCTATGTCTTTTGCACAGACAGAAGATATGCTTCTATAAATTGGTTTTCATAAGCTCAGGGTTTGAACTTGAGACCAAGCTAAGTCTTGAATTCAGGGAGACATTTATGACTCCTCCTCAGTAACAAAAACTCATGAGAGCATAGCAACCTAAGGAAGAATCTTCCTCTTAAAGCTATGGAACTTCAGTTAGGTGGGACTGTTTCCATGGGAAATAAGATGGTGATTAAGAACTGATGTCTATCAAGCCTGGGTAACTCCACAGGTGATCTTGTCTCCTTCTCATGCCATTGGTCCCTTACTTTCCAGTAGTTTATGCTTCTTACACAGTGAGCGTTCTTAGGGTTTCATTCTGGGAGTCACTTCTCTTTCTCTCTTCCTCTTCCCCAGAGGCCTTATCTATTCTTTTCTTTAACTATTATCTCTATACAGATAGTTATAGATTGTAATCTCCAGTCACAGCTTTAAGTGACAGTAGGGTGTCCTTCAGACACCTTAAACTCATTGTATTCAAAGGCAACCTGCTTGTTGTTACTCCATGAAAGTTTCTTATCCTGACTCTTCTACCTTATTTAATTACATTATAATCACCTAGACTTGAAACAGAGTCATCAGCAACCTTTTAAAAATTCTCCCTGTTATCTAACTTACTTAATTTTCATCATGGACAGATGAGAGAATGCCTTGTCTTTTCCATTCCTACTGCTGCTACCTTAAGTCTCTAATTACTTCTAGTCTGCTTTCTGCAATAGCTTTTATTCACATCTTGTCTGTCCTACCACCAATCTATCCTGTGCATCCAGGCCAGATTCATCTTTCTAAGGTGCACCTCTAATGTTACCTTGCCACCAGGTGAAAACCAAAACCAAAATTTTATTGGCTTCCTGTATCTTACATACTTTAGAATCAACTCTGGTATTCAGCGCTTTCTGTAACAGACTATCAGTTTATCATTCAAGCTGAATCTTTTATTGCTCCCCTATTTATGCCCACCACTCCAGCCTATTATTCATTATTCTCTGCACATTTTCCTTTAACCGTGACTTTGCTCTACAAAGAATAATAGTAGCTCATTTTTTTTTTTTTTTTGAGACGGAGTTTCGCTCTTGTTACCCAGGCTGGAGTGCAATGGCGCCATCTCGGCTCACTGCAACCTCCGCCTCCTGGGTTCAGGCAATTCTCCTGCCTCAGCCTCCTGAGTAGCTGGGATTACAGGCATGGGCCACCATGCCCAGCTAATTTTTTGTATTTTTAGTAGAGACGGGGTTTCACCATGTTGACCAGGATGGTCTCAATCTCTTGACCTCGTGATCCACCTGCCTCAGCCTCCCAAGGTGCTGGGATTACAGGCTTGAGCCACTGCGCCCGGCCAGTAGCTAACTCTTTTATAGGACTTTCTATGTTCCTGTCTATAACCTAAGCATTTTGGGTATATTAATTTATTTAATTATTATAACTTTCCCAAGATTGTTGTAATAAATGATAGGTACTATTATAAACTCTATTTTACAATAAGAAAGTCAAGTTGAGAGAATTTAAATGACTTGCCCTGAATCACACAGCTGATTGAAAATAGAGCCAGCATTGGAATCTAGGCAGTCCATGCTCTTAGTCACTATGTTCTTTTACTTCTCCTCTTGTCAAATTCCTAACCATGCCTCAGTGCCATCAAAATCTTCACCCTCCATCAGGGCCCGTGTAAGTGCCGCCTCTTCAGTGATGCCTATTTTGGTCTTCACAAATAGTGGTGATTTTTCCCTGCTTTGAACAGCATAGCAATTTGTTTTTCTACATTTCTCTCACTATATATACCATGCATGGTAATTTAGTTTCTCTCTATTTTTATTCCTTAACTAGGTAAATAAGGCCTTGTTCTTGCTCTCAAGGAGGTCATAGTCCTGTGTCTTAAAGCATTTAGCAAAGAAATATCCAGTACTTAATTGTTTATTGAAATTAATTGATGTTATTGGAATCAATAAAAGACTAATCCTCAAACCCCCAAATCAAGTCAGATGAACTAAAGTGTTTACTGCAGTTTAAAACATATCAGCTGTATTTGTAGTAGGGTACAGTCTGTTTAAGAATGGTGGCCCTTTAGCAGTTCTTTATTTGGAACTATAGCACTTTTCGATTTCTTTACCGGTGTTCCTTAGCAGTTCAAAATTATGAATACAGTAACAATGGAAATTTACTCTGGTTTTTGTTAGACCTTGCTAAACTACACACCTTCACATGCAATTCAAATAAAGCATCCTGGAAACCCTTCCAACTCTCAGATGGATTAAGCATTTGACTTGTTTTTCACCTCAAGGTGTTCCAGTGTTTGCATTATAATGCTTATCCACACTCTTGTCCTGTGTTCTATTCCCTTGAAACAGACTTTAATTAAAGGGACCCAGTGCAACATTTGTTTGAATATAATATAGAATAAATACAAAAGATTGTAAATTCCTTTTTCCACTTCAGGTGTCATCTTAATGTAACGAACTCTTACAAATCCATTGCAAGTTTGATACTAGGCCCCATGTCTTTAAGTTCTCAATCTGGGCAAAGATAGAAAATAGCAGAGAAAATCAGAATTTTCCAAAATAGGAGGTCTAATTTCCCAAAAGGTAAGCTTCTATTGTATAGGATTTGACCCAATTAGATTTTTATCCTGTTTCTCCATGTCTTACTTGCATTTGTGTTACTACAAAAAGTAATTTTCCACTGTGGATTTTCTGCCTGGAACTGTTTTTCCAGGTAACCAGAATGTGTGTATGTTTATTTGTCACACAATCTACAACAGAAGGACAAATATTTGGGATATTGCCAGAACCAGCGAGATCATCTCCTCAGCCCCACTCTCCACAAAGTGCCTTACATGCATGACAGTCTTTAATGGAGGATGTAGTCATGCTAATAAGATTGCCACTAACACAGTCAAATTTAAGATTTCTGCATATAAATAAGGTGAGAAGTAATCAGGCAGCATCTACTTGAAATCAATTGCTAGAATCTCTGTACCTAGTAGAATTGTACCCTTTTATCAATGGATTTAATTTCTTATTATTTTTAAAATTCCTTTTGCAAAATAAAATATGTATGTAATAAACTCTGGCTATAGTAAACCAGGCAACATTCATTATAGAGGGCAGGTCCTCTTTCTAGCAGTCATGTTATGGACCCATAACTTTAAAATGGAATATTATCTCATAGTCTCTCAGTCACAGAATTTTTTGATAAAAATTGCATAAATTGATGTTGGGACAGGGAGAGGAGAGGAAAAGACTTCAAAGGATTGTGACCCCTATAGAACTGAGGGTTTTTTTTATGGCCAGGAATACTGATTTGTTGAATAATCTATCTGGGAAGTCATCTTTTACAATGGGATACGTGTGTTTCAGTACTATATTCAGGTAATCTGAGGGGGTAAAGCACTCCTTTTGGCCAGCTAGGTCAGTGGAATCAATTAGGCCTTCAACAGGTGACATATTATATCCAGTTCAAAATGTTACTTGGTCTCTTGTCAGTATGACACTGGAATGTTTGAACACTCCAATACTCCACAATGGAGTTTTATCTTGTTCTATGTTATAAATGTAAATGTATCAATTTTGTTACTAGTTTAGTTAGCTTTATATAGGAATATGCTTGTATATCTACATGAGTGATTATGTTAACTCTCATCTTTCCCAAAGTGGTGTTCTTTGAATAAATGATAAATTATGTGAAGATTGTGAGTCTTTAAAAAGTTATGTGAATTCAAAATACTCCTAAACTTTTAAATCATAAATACCAATGCTTCCTGGGAACAATGATTCCATTTCATTCAAGTCAAATTTAGCACATATTTATTGAGTTCTGACTAAGTGCCAGATAGCATGTTAAGTAGGTACTGTGATATTGAGAAAGTAAGACATAGTCTCTGCCATTCACAATTTTGCAGCAGGGGAGGAGGCAGATGTTTATAAGGTGTAGAGGTAATGCACAGGGAATTTGTTAGTAATGTATATAATTGAATTACATTTCACTAGTCTCTGAACTCTTCCTATTCCATCTTTGACAGTGAAACGGATTTTAATCATTATTGCAGCAAATGTAAGTTTCAGTACATGGCAGGTTTTCAATCAGTGTTTGCCAAATAAAATAAATAAATGTCACTTAACTATTCAATGTGCATATTTAGGCTCAGTCATTGTATTTGGAAAACTAAGGAACATCACATCCTTGTGAAAACTGGCACTTTTTGTAAAAAAAACCTCAGTGGTTATTATGTATTCAGTATTCATCCAATTGTGAGCACCATGCTCTTAGCTTTAGATATATAGTCTTATTTAATCTTCATAATGACTTTGAAAGGTATGTATTATTTTACAGATTTTGAGGTTCAGTGAAGTCCAGTAACTTATCTGAGGTCCCATATCTAACAAATGGAAGATTTAGGGCTTCAGTCCAGGATTGTCAAAATCCAAGACCCATTTTCTCAACTGCTACACGGAATCATAGCTAAGACTTAAAAAGAAAAGACCAATAACTTTGAAAAAACACTTTATTAGATTTTTAGAATTTGACTTCTATAATTAAAAAAATTCCTAAGAATAATGTTGAAAGTATTTTAGTCAGTGGTATAAAATAGTATTGGTGTTGACAGAGACTCTCAACCCATCTGGTTAGACAGGATAGGCTATGGTCTCATTCCCACAGTGCTGGACAGGAGTGTAAATTTAACCAGAGAGCAGAGGAGTTGTGGTGGGGGTGGTGAGCCCAGGCACATTTGCTGAGGAGCAGGGCTCACGTGGGCGTTCAGCTTTATGTGGAGACAGAAGATCTCTGTAAGCACAACCAAGACAATTGCTTTTTTCTTTTGAACCTCCTCCCAGCCTTGCCATACCTCTTCTTCCGGCGATACTTCAAACTAGTTCTCTCTGTATTTCTGTAGGGCTGTGGAGGTGCTCCTAGGGCCTAGAATTTCATGGGGGTGGATCATGGAGTGATGCTAGTTGCAGTGATGACTATTTCTTTCCTAACAAACTTGCATGTTTAGCATCATTAGCAGAAGCCCAATGTGACACCGTAGGACTGGTGTGAAACCTGCGCTTACAACCAAACACTTGTTTCTCGTGTGGGGGAAACTTTAGGCAATGCATAACTAAATTGGCAGTCTTCACCTTCTTTCATAATAGGCTGCCCTCGGCCTCAGTTAATATGAGATTGTGGAAAAATGCTCTAAAGGCAGGAGGCTCTGGTTTCTAGAACTTTACTGCTGACTTGCCAATAACCTTCGATTAGTTACTGTACCTCTATGGGGCTCAGTTTCTTCATCTTTGTCATACGGGACCTGAATTAAAGGATTTGTAAAACCCCTCATGGCCACTAAGAAAATAAACAGTGTGGAAACAAACTTGGTTTAAAACATTTCAATTGACTTTGCCACTTTATTAATTGTGTAAATCTGGGCACCACTACACACACACGTAATGTTGGAAAGTGAATCCTACTCTTATAGGGTTGTTGTGATAATCAAATTAAAATAATGTTTATGAAAGTATTTCATGAACTATGAAGTGCGTTGTTTGCAAAATCGAGATGCTATTAAAATGTTACATTTATTAACCAGACACTCAAATTGTTTCTGTAACTGAATGTGATGTTAGATAGTATTTGAAAAGCTAAGATTCAATCTTTCTCACTTTATCATGTGCTCATTTTAAAAGAAACAGATTATAATAAGGTGTCAGCAACCCCACTGACAAACAGTGAAATACCACTCCTATGCACCAAAAAGTACAATAAAGCCATGCAAAATCTGATGGTAAAATATTTAAAGAACTGTTAGTTAACTCTGCTATTCTATTCAGCAGTTTACATGTATAAAACAATCTTAAGTCTACCTTTTTGTGGAAATCATTAAAGAGTTTTCATTAACAAAATAAGGTAGTTTGTTAGAGAAAGGAGAGGTAAACAGAACAGTTTATACAGGGTGACTGTTATGGTTTGTATATATTTTGCTTGTTCCCATCAAATCTCATGTTGGAATTTCACCCTCTGTGTGTCAATGTTGGGAGGTGGAGCCTAATGGGAGGTGTTTGGGTCACTGGGATGGATCTCTTATGAATGGCTTGGTGCTTCTTGAGGTAATGAGTGAGTTCTCATTCTTGTGAAACTGGATTGATTCTTGGGAAATGGATTCTTCTCTGGAGAGGGGGTTGTTATAAAGCCAGGAAGCCCATCAGGTTGGGTCTCTCTTCACACATACCTAACGCCATTTGACCGTCTCTGCTATGTTTTGACTCAGCACAAAAGCTATCACCAGAAGCTGAGCAGATGCTGGAGGCACCATGGGTCTTGTATAGACTACAGAATCATAAGCAAAATAAACTTCTTTTATTTAAAATAACCCAGTCTCAGGGATTCCTTTATAGCAACACAAAACAGAGTAAGACAGTGACAGATTAGTAAGATTTTCACTCAACTCACATGAAACTGAGGCATATGCAGGGATGATCATTTCTTATCTCCTTCATTGTGTCGTGCATAATGTAGAGATTTTATATTGGTTCAGCTGTGGCCTTAATTATACATTTTATCATAAATATGTCTGTTACTTTATTCATGCATTAAAATTAATTATCCTGGTGGCCCACAGATTAATTTGGTCTATGTATGTGTGCTCACATGAAATCATCTGAATAGCAGATCTCAGATTCCTGACCATCTGCCATATAATCTCCTTCCTTCTTTTCTAGGAGATGTTATCTTACTGTAACAAACATCCAGAGAGCAGTCACCCAGAATATGGAGGTCAATATAGGTGGTCAGCAATAACAATGACTGGTTATTTACTTTCTTGGGTTTTGAGGGAGTCCTGGCAATATATGGAAGAACCATAATCTGGAAATGAGACCTGAGCAGCTCTTTGGGCTCCAGTTTCCACATACATACAATGAAGGGGTAATGGTTCCAAGAGATTGTGGAACCTGATTAAGAAGTGGGGAAAAAGAGTAAGTACATCATGGCAGTGGTAAGAGTGAAGGGGTGATAGGGATTGAGATTGTTGGGCTAACTGGATCTGAATACTGGCTTCACTCACTTATTCTGGTGGGAGCTTGTTATTGACTTAAAATGGATAAAACAATCACTCCTTCACAAAGTTATTATAAGTAAAAAATAAACCAATTGTGTAAAGCAGTTGATTCTCAATGTGTTGAGGTCATTATTATTATGTAACTTTGATCAAGTTACTTATCCTTGCCATATGTCAGTTACTTTATGAAATAAGAGCAATATTGGTGCTTATCACAATGGCTGTTCTGCAGATTCAATGAGTCAATACATGCAAAAAGTGTAGAACAATGCCTGGTAGAAAGGAAATGCAAAACATGTGTTAGAGAAAGAATGGAAAAGCTCCAACTGGCATTGTCAGGTAGGTTGGCATTTAGATGCAATTAATTAAAAGATAATTAGGATTTTGACAGATAAAAAAAAAGAAGAAGGACATTCAACCCATAGGGAACAAAACCAGCAAAAGAATCACATAGCAAGGAATAGAGTGTTTGGCGTTGCTTGGAGTTTCATGCAGTGGAAATGGTATTTATGGGCACATGTAGTAAGATGAAGTTAGAGCTTGAGGCTAGTGTGGTAAAGATTTTGAGAGTCATTCTCTTATGTTAGCACATTTTGAACTGTTTCTTGGTTAAGTAGTTTTTCAGCTTCATAAGATATTTGGCAACATTATATTTTCAATGAAATATCTTCTTTCCCCTTGAAGATAGCTCTTTCATCTTCTGTGCATTCTTGGTGTGTTGTACATATAATATTTTAACTATATAAAAAGTGATATAATATTTTAGTTATTTCTTTTACACGCATCTGTTTCCTTCATGAGACTGTAGGTGCCTTGAGGGTGAGAAGTACCACCAAATCATAACTGTATAAATAGCAGGTAACTGGTACCCAGTCCAGTGCTTACTGCTAGGTAAATAACAAGTTCTCTGAAGCTAGAGAAGGCAGGTCCCCCTCAGTGTGACCTCTGACCTCAGTGCTGACTGTGACCTAGGACTACTTTTCAGGATTTTTATGGGAGACTTTGTAAGCTAAGTCTCTCTTCAATGTTTGATCGTTAGGCAATAAATAAATATATTTTGAATTGGTCAGGAAGTACTTGATCTATGCTAGGTAGTTTTATTTCTTCAATATTCCTTTAAATGTCATTTTCTTAAAAAATATGTACCTTATTTCTTTATTAAAAAGAATTTTAGCTTCTTAAAAACAAAAATATAAAGAAGACATTGAAAATATATTCCACAATCTCTCTACCTTAATAGCCTCTGCTGATATTTAAGAATAAGAAGTGGGTTGGACATGGCATTTTGGGAGGCCATGGTGGGCGGATCATGAGGTCAGGAGTTGGAGACCAGCCTAGTCAACATAGTGAAACCCCATCTCTACTATAAATACAAAAAATTAGCCAGGCATGGTGGTGGGTAGTTGTAATTCCAACTACTCAGGAGGCTGAGGCTGGAGAATTGCTTGAACCCAGTAGGTGGAAGTTGCAGTGAGCCAAGATTGTGCCATGGGTCTTCAGCCTGGGCAACAAAAAGAAGCTCCATCTCAAAAAAAAAGTGTATGTGTACATATTTAGACATTTAAAAGTGAATAGAAGGCAAAAACTAAAAAGTAAATCCCTACTCTCCCTCCTCTAACCAAATCATTAGTCCAGTAGTTAAATTTTTGTTATTCCTTGATTTACTTTAAGTGGTAATGCACAACATGTGTAATTTGCATTTTAATAACATGGGTTCTGTTATTTTAATAAATATATGTTTTTTATTGTACTTTAGGTTCTGGGGTACATGTCCAGATCATGCAAGATTTTGCACAGGTATACACATGGCAATGTGGTTTGTTGCTTCCATCCCCCCGTCACCTACATCTGGCATTTCTCCCCATGTTATCCCTGCCTGACTTCCCCAACCCCCCCATTGTCCCTCCCTTGCCCCTAAACAGACCCCGGTGTGTGATGCTCCCCTCCCTGTCTTCATGTGTTTTCATTGTTCATCACCCACCTATGAGTGAGAACATGTGATGTTTGATTTTCTGTTCCTGTGTCAGTTTGTTGAGAAGGATGGTTTCCAGATTCATCCATGTCCCTAAAAAGGACACAAACTGATTATTTTTTATGGCTGCATAGTATTCCATGGTGTATATGTGCCACATTTTCCTTGTCCAGTCTATCATTGATGGGCATTTGGGTTGGTTCCAGGTCTTTGCTATTGTAAACAATGCCACTATGAACATACATGTGCATGTGTCTTTATAATAGAATGATTGATAATCCTTTGGGTATAAACCCAGTAATGGGATTCTGGGTCAAATGGAATTTCTATTTCTAGGTCCTTAAGGAAGTGCCACACTGTCTTCCACAATGGTTGAACTAGTTTACAAATCCCACCAACAGTGTAAAAGTGTTCCTATTTCTCCACATCCTCTCCAGCATCTGTTGTCTCCAGATTTTTTAATGATCACCATTCTAACTGGCATGAGGTGGTATCTCAATGTGGTTTTGATTTGTATTTCTCTAATAATCAGTGATGAGCATTTTTTCATATGTTTGTTGGTCTCATATATGTCTTCTTTTGAAAAGTGTCTGTTCATATCCTTCACCCACTTTTGAATGGGTTTGTTTTTTTCTTGTAAATCTGTTTTGATTCTTTGTAGATTCTGGATATTAGCCCATTGTCAGATGGGTAGATTGCAAAAACTTTTTCCCATTCTGTTGGTTGCTTGTTCACTCTAATGATTGTTTCTTTTGCTGTACAGAAACTCTGGAGTTTAATTAGGTCCTATTTGTCTATTTTGGCTTTTGTTGCCGATGCTTTTGGTGTTTTAGTCATGAAGTCCTTACCTATGCCTATGACCTGAATGGTTTTGCCTAGGTTTTCTTCTAGGGTTTTTATGGTGTTAGATCTTATGTTTAAATCTTTAATCCACCTGGAGTTAATTTTAGTGTAAAGTGTCAGGAAGGAGTCTAGTCTTTGCTTTCTGCAGATGGCTAGCCAGTTTTCCCAACACCATTTATTAAACAGGGAATCCTTTCCCCATTGCTTGTTTTTCTCAGGTGTCAAAGATCAGATGGTGGTATTGCCTCCAAAGCCTCTGTTCTGTTCCATTGGTCTATATCTCTGTTTTGATACCAGTACCATGTTGTTTTAATTACTGTAGCCTTGTAGTATAGTTTGAATTCAGGTGGTGTGATGTCTCTGGCTTTGTTCTTTTTGCTTAGAATTGTCTTGGCTATGCGGGTTCTTTTTTGGTTTAAGATGGTTTTTTTCAGTTCTGTGAAGAGGTTCATAGGTAGCTTGATGGGGATAACATTGAATCTATAAATTACTTTGGGCAGTATGGCCAGTTTCACAATATTGATTCTTCCTAACCATGAGCATGGAATATTTCTCCATCTGTTTGTGTTGTCTCTCATTTCCTTAAGCAGTGGTTTGTAGTTCTTTTTGGAGAGGTCCTTTACATCCTTTGTTAGTTTTATTCCTAGGTATTTTATTCTTTTTGTAGCAGTTGTGAATGGGAGTTTGCTCATGATTTCACTCTGTTAGTCTGTTATTGGTGTATAGAAGTGCTTGTCATTTTTGCACATTGATTTTGTATCCTGAGACTCTGCTAAAGTTGCTTATTGGTTTAGGAGATTTTGGGCTGAAACGGTAGGGTCTTCTAAACATACAATCATGTTATCTGCAAATAGAGATAATTTGATTTCCTCTTTTCCTAATTGAATACCCTTTATATTTTTTTCTTGCCTAATTGCTCTGGCTAGAACTTCCAATACTATATTGAATAGGAGTCACGAGGGAGGGCATCCTTGTCTAGTGCCAGATTTCAAAGGGAATGCTTCTAGTTTTTGCCCATTCTGTATGATATTCATTGTAGGTTTATTGTAAATAGCTTTTATTGTTTTGATATATGTTCTTTTGATACCTAGTTTATTAGGAGTTTTTAGCATGAAGGGCTGTTGAATTTTGCCAAAGGCCTTCTCTGCATTTATTGAGATAATCATTTGGTTTTTGTCTTTGATTCTGTCTATGTGGTAGATTACGTTTATGGGCTCTCATATGATGAACCAGCCTTGCACCACTGGAATGAAGCCTACTTGATTGTGATGGATAAGCTTTTTGATGTGCTGTTGCAATCAGTTTGCCAGTATTTTATTGAAGATTTTTGCATCTATGTTCATATGAGTCTGCCAGGTTTTGGTATCTGGATGATGTTGGTCTCATAAAATGATTTGGGAAGGATTCCCTCTTTATGTATTGTTTGGAATAGTTTCAGAAGGAATTGTACCATCTCCTCTTTGTACATCTGGTAGAATTAAGCTGTGAATCTGTCTGGACCTGGACTTTTTTTGGTTGGTAGGCTATTAATTGCTGCCTCAACTTCCACCCTTGTTATTTGTCTATTTAAGGTTTCAACTTCTTCCTGGTTTAGGCTGGGGAGGGTGCCAGTGTCCAGGAATTTATCAATTTCTTCCAGATTTACTGGTTTATGTGTGTAGAGTTGTTTGTAGTTATCTCTGATTGTAGTTTATATTTCTGTGGAATCAGTGGTGATAGCCCATTTATCGTTTTTTATTGCATTTATTTGATTCTTCTCTCTTTTCTTTTTTTTTAACCTGGCTAGTGGCCTATTTTTTTTTTATCTTTTCAAAAAACCAGCTCTTGGATTTATTGATTTTTTGAAGGGTTTTTTTGTGTCTCTATCTCCATGAGTTCTGCTCTGATCTTAGTTATTTCTTATCTTCTGCTAGCTTTTGAGTTTTTTTGATCTTGCTCCTCTATCTCTTTTAATTTCAGTGATAGGGTATTGCTTTTAGATCTTTCCTCATTTCTCATATGGGCATTTATTGCTATAAATTTCCCTCTAGACACTGCTTTAAAAATGTCCCAGAGATTCTGGTACATTGTGTCTTTGTTCTCATTGGATTCAAAGAACATCTTTATTTCTGCCTTCATTTTATTGTTTATCCAGTCGACATTCTGAAGCCAGTTGTTCAGTTTCCATGAAGCTGTGAGGTTCTGAATTAGTTTCTTAATTCTGAATTCTAATTTGATTGCCCTGTGGTCTGAGAGACTGTTTGTTATGATTTCTGTTCTTTTGCATTTGCTGAGGAGTGATTTACTTCCAATTATGTGGTCAATGTTAGAGTAGGTGCAATGTGGTGCTGAGAAGAATATATATTCTGTGGATTTCAGGTGGAGATTTCTGTAGATGTTTATTAAGTCCACTTGGTCCAGATCTGAGTTCAAGTCTTGGATATCGTTGTTAATTTTCTGTCTTGTTGATCTATCTAATATTGACAATGGAGTGTTAAAGTCTTCCACTATTATTGTGTGGGAGTCTAAGTCTCTTTGTAGGTCATTAAGAACTTGCTTTATGTACCCGGGTGCTCCTGTATTGGGTGTGTATATATTTAGGATTGTTAGCTCTTCTTGATGCATTGATCCTTCTACCATTATGCAATGCCCTTCTTTGTGTCTTTTGATCTTTGTTGGTTTAAAGTCAATTTTATCAGAGACTAGGATTGCAACTCCTGCTTTCTTTTGCTCTCCATTTGCTTGGTAGATCTTCCTCCATACCTTTATTTTGAGCCTATGTGTGTCCTTGCATGTGAGATGGGTTGTCTGAATACAGCATACCAATGGGTCTTGATTTTTTATCCAATTTGCCAGTCTGTGTCTTTTGATTGGGGCATTTAGCCCATTTACATTTAAGGTTAATATTGTTGTGTGAATTTGATCCTGCCATTTTGATGCTAGCTAGATGTTTTGCCTGTTAGTTGATGCATTTTTTTTTCATTGTGTTGATGTCTTTACCATTTGGTACATTTTTTCAGTGGCTAGTACTGGTTGTCCCCTTCTATTTTTGTGCTTCTTTCAGGAGCTCTTGTAAGGCAGGCCTGGTGCTGACAAAATCTCTCAGCAATTGCTTGTCCATAAAGGATTTTCTTTCTCCTTTGCTTATGAAGCTTAGTTTGGCTGGATATAAAATTCTGGGTTGAAAGTTCTTTTCTTTAAGGATATTGAATATTGGCCCCCACTCTCTTCTGGTTTGTAGGGTTTCTGCAGAGAGATTTACTGTGAGTCTGATGGGCTTCCCTTTGTGGGTAACCCAACCTTTCTCTCTGGCTGCCATTAGCATTTTTTCTTTCATTTCAACCCTGGTGAATCTGACAATTATGTGCCTTGGGGTTGCTCTTCTTGAGGAATATCTTTGTTGTGTTCTCTCTGTTTCCTGGACTTGAATTGTGGTCTGCCTTGCTATGTTGGGGAAGTTCTCCTAGTTAGTATCATGAAGAGTGTTTTCCAGCTTGAATTCATTCTCTACCTCACATTCAGGTACACCTATCAAATGTAGATTAGGTCTTTTCACATAATCCCATATTTCTTGGAGGCTTTGTTCATTTCTTTTCACTCTTTATTCTCTATTCTTGCCTTTTCATTTTATTTCACTGAGTTGATCTTCAGTCTCCAATATCCTTCCTTCTGCTTGGTTGATTTGACTATTGAAACTTGTGTATGCTTCCTGTAGTTCTCATGCTGTGTTTTTCAGCTCCATCAGGTCATTTATATCCTTCTCTAAGTTGTTTATTGTAGTTAGCATCCCATCTAACCTTTTTTCTAGGTTCTTAGTTTCTTCGCATTGGCTTAGCATATGTCCTTTTAGCTCTGAGAAGTTTGTTATTGACCACTTTTTGAAGCCTGTTTCTATCAATTCATCAGATTCATTCTCCATCCATCTTTGATCCCTAGCTTGTGAGAAGTTGTGATCCCTTGGAGGAGGAGAGGCATTCTGGGTTTTGGTGTTTTCCTCCTTTTCGCAGTGGTTTCTTCTTATCTTAGTGGCTTTACCTACCTGTGGTCTTTGTAGTTGGTGACATTTGGATGGGGTCTCTGAGTGGACATCCTTTTTGTTTATGATGAGGTTATTTCTTTGTTTCTTAGTTTTCCTTCTGACAGTGAGGCCCCTCTGCTGCAGGACTGCTGGAGGTCCACTCCAGACCCTGCTTGTTTGGGGATCACCTGCAGGAGCTGCAGAACAGTAAGGGTTGCTGCCGGTTTCTTCTTCTGTTATCTTCGTCCCAGAAGGGTACCTGCCAGTTGTTGGCCTGAGCTCTCTTTTATGAGGTGTCTGTTTGGGTATACAGGGGTTGGGGAGCTGCTTGAGGAGACAGTCTGTCCCTTATAGGAGCTCAAGTTTTGTTCTGGGAGCTCTGTTGTTCCATGTAGGGATGCTGGGCAGGTCCTTTTAAGTCTGCTGCAGCAGAAATTATAATCACCTGTTTTCCCAGGTGCTCTGTCCTAGGAAGGTCAGCTTTATTTATAAGTTCATGTTGTGCTGCTGCCTTTTTTCATAGCTGCCCTGCCCCGCATGGAGTAGTCTAGTCACAGTCTGCTAGCAGAGGTGTTGCTGAGCTGCTGCAGTCTCTGCCCAGCTATAGTGTGAACTGCCTCAGTAGTGGCAGAGTGCCTAGGTAGTGGTGGTTGCCCTTCCCCACACTGAGCTGGACCGTCCTGGTTCCAGCTGCACTTGCAGCAAAACTCTCAATCCAGAGCATTTCAGATTACTTGTTTTGTGGGGGTGGTACCCGCCAAGCCAGATCGCCTGGCTCCCTGTCTCTGCCCCCTCCCTTTCAGCTGAATTGGTGGCTCTGTCTCCCAGGTGTTCCAGGAGCCAGTTGAAATAGCCACCCAGATTTGTGTGAGTTTCTGTGTGCCAACCCAGCACTGGCTGAAACCACTGTGCTGAAAACTTGTGGCACTTTTCGGCCCAGGAATCTCCTGGTCTGTGGGAGTGAAAATTTTTTTTGGAAATTCAGTGGGCACTCACCCTCTGCATTGTTCTTGCTGGGAATTGCACCCTGGAGCTGTTCGTATTCAGTCATCTTGGATCCTCCTGAAATAACAACTTTTAAGACACTGGGCATTAAAAAATGAAATATAGTAATCTTAGAGAAGGGAATCAAATGAGATGAATGCTACAAGTGCTTCAGCTTATAGCCTTGAGTGTTTTCAGGCCATGGTACAAGAAGAAGGCATTGAGGAGGAGCCGGATGAGCTCCTGGAGGAGTCAGAGCTGGGAGAACCAATAAATAATTTTTTCAGAAAAATAAAGTGTGTTCAGAATTAAGGTGTGTGGATTAATTTTTACAACTCTTGTTAGGGTGAAAAGAAAATGTGTTGATGGATGTACATCATCTCAACTGACTATTGCCTTCATGTTGTTACTTGGATTGCAAAAGCAGTCTCAGCCAGAAATAAATATCTTTAGTGACTGCCTTGTAAATCTAGCCTATTCAGTGGGCACAAAGTTACAGTGGGCCTCCTTCTAACACTTATTATTCTGCTTAAAATGATTTTAAAAATAAAATTTAGAATTTGGGTTAAATATAACTTTTATACATAAACAAGTTGAAAAAATAGGGACCCTTTCTTGAGTCAAATCAGAATAGCTAATTAAGTTTGAGCAGGCCATTTCTCTAGGAGTTACTCTGGCAATCATTACTGCCTATTGAGGGCAGCAGAGAGCCAAAGCCAGGAAGCTTGGGAAATGCTTCCAAGGAAAGGTGGCTAACTAGTAAAGAGGTAGGGCATGAAGAGAGAGGAACCAGAGTCTGGGCATAGGTGTTACCAAAAAAATCCCAAACCAAATTGGGCTCAATCCTAGAAATCAAGACAAAGCAAGGAAGTTGGACATAGGTTGAAGTGAACACTCTTGCTAAATTGGAGGCCAGATGAGCCCTTTTGTGGCAGTGGCTAAGGATTTCCTGGTTGACTCTGCCCAACCTTAAATGGCTTTGATCCAGTGGCTTCAGGCTCTGACACAGACTTTTCAGCTAAAGCCATGTTCTTGAGTTTTAAGTGCCGAGCACTGTGTTGGGCCCAAAGAGAAATGAGATTTAGTTTCCATTATTGAGGGGCTTATAAGTTTTCATTATTGTTGAACAAAAAAGAAAATAAATGGAATAGAGTAGAAATATACTCCAGTAATGATGCATGGCTTCACTGATTCATTTATTCATTTATTGTAAGACTAGGAAAGCAATGGTGCTCTAGTCTAGTGGGTAGACCAAGAATAATTATTAACAAAGAAATGTGACATTAGATACTTAATACTGTAAAGGAAAAGTATGCAGCTTTGTAAACAGATGTCAGAGGAATTGGATCTAGGCTGAAAATCAGGGGAGGCTTCTCAAAGAAAATAATGTTGGTATTTCTTAAGTTATGCAAATATGCAAAATAGATCTAATTTATTGAATCATCACTGGCCTGCAATTCATTGTACTATAAGACAGTAGTATGTCATGCATACTGTAAATGCAAACATGTACACATCAAAGGCGCCTAGTAATTAGTCCTGAGAATAATGTTTTCTATTAATGTAATATTGTTTAAATAATTCCATTAAGTGAAAAGTTTTCTGATGATAGGCATGATCAAATGTTGGAAACCAAGTAATCTATTTAATTTCAAAGGAAAAAATTGTGATTTTTGAAAAAGCTAAAAGCCATTTAACAGAGAATTCAGAGATAATATTTGAAATAGGCATTATAATAAATCAGACAGCTACTTGAATTAATCTTCAGAAAACTTTTACATCAGCTTAAAACTCTTACCTCCACAGGATCTGAAAATTATTAATTTTGTCATTATAAAGGATTTTATAGTCACGCTCTTTAACCCCCTCAATGATAAAAACTGAAGGGAAAAGATTTAAACCAACACATTTCTAGCAACCATACAAGTCTAAAAATATTTAAGAAAAATTAACTTGTGAATCACTTCAAAATATTTTTTCTAATTTAGCTTAAAATTTTCACTTAAAAATATGTAGAAAATGTTTAAATGTTGAGTCTGAATTCTAGTTTTTAATGAAAAGTAAGCAGCCTTAGTTTTAGTGGAAATTTTCTTTTGTCTAGATTGGAAATTTTAAAAGTATTTCTATATTAATACAGAACCATCAATTATATATATAAAGGGTGGGAAGGAGTTGATTTATTCAACAACATTATGAACACATGAGAAAAGCTTTAAATAGTTTAGTAAAGACAAATAATAATTCTTTATATTTGCTTAAGTTGTTGCATTTTTCAAGGTAATTTTTACATTTACTCACCTGGTTCTCACAGAGAAGTAGAAGAATTTAGTGCTAGTATCCTAAATTTGCAGAGTGAGATTCAGAATTGGTCTAAGAGTTAAGGGGACAACCAGGACAATGTTATGAAACTCACTCCAGTATACTTTTTTCCATGATCTGGTGTAAAGCATTCCTGTCATATCTGTATAAGTATGCTGGAATATGGATGCTAACAGAGTTTTTCAAGTTTCTATAAAAAATGAACAAAATTTACTAATACTTGTTGCTATAGTATACATGTGACCCTTCAAAATTCATATGTTTGAAGCTAATCACAAAGGTGATTGGTATTAGAAGGCAGGAATTTGGGAAGTGATTAGGACATGATGGCTCTACCCTCACTAATGAGATTAATGTCTTTATAAAAGAGGCTCCGCAGATGTTTTCCCTTATGTCCTGTGAGAACACATAGAAGGTTCCATCTATGAGGAATGGCCCCTCACCTTATACTGAATCTGCTGGCACCTTGATCTTCAACTTCTCAGCCTCCAGAACTGTAAGCAATAAATTTTCATTATTTATAAATATCCAGTGTAATGCATTTTGTTATAGTGGCCCAAAGAGACTAAGACACTTGTAAATATAAAGATTTGATGTTGATATCTCAAAAATGTTATGTATGTTATAACCTGGATATTTAGTGGCCAAAAAGACATTGGAAACCAGCAGCTACCATCATGCTTAATAGTGAAAGACTGAATGCTTTCCCTCAAGATCAGGAACAAGACAAGGATGTCTATTCTCATCACAGTTTAACATTGCATTAGACAATCTTGCCAAACTAATAAAGCAAGAAAATGAAATAAAAGACACTTAGAAGAGAAAAGAGTAAGTAGACCTCTTTTTATTGCAGATGACGTGATCTTATATACAAAAAAATGCTAAGGAATCCACTAATAAACTCAACATGGTTGCAGGATACAAGATCAATATACAAAAATCAATTGTATTTCTATATATTTATAATGAATAATGCAAAAATGAAATTTAAGAAGATTGTAAATTCCATTTCCCATGGCATCAAAAAAGAAAAAGTGCTTAGGAATAAATGCTTAAAAAGATATCCAAAGCTATACTTTGAAAACCATAACACATTGTAGACAAAAATTTAAAATGAAAAAATATTACATGTTCATAGATCAGAAACTTAATATTGTTCAGATAGTGATACTTTCCAAATTGATCTATAGAGTCAACACAATCTGTATCAAAATGCTAGTTGACTTGCAGAAATTGATGAGCAGATCCTAAAATTCATATGGAAATTTAAGAGACCATGAATACTCAAATGCTCTTGAAAAAGAAGGTGAAAACAAGAGATTTCTATTATTTAATTTCAAAATTTACTACAAAGCTATAGTAATCAAGACAGTGTGGTCCTGGCACGGAAAATAAATAAATAAATAAATAAATAAATAAATAGGATAGCATTGAAAGTTCAGAAATAAACATTTGTATTTATCATCAATTCATTTTTCACAAGGGTACCAATACAATTCAACAGGAGGAAACTAGTCTTTTCAAGTAGTGTTAGAATAACTGAATATCCACATGTAAAGAAATGAAGTTGGATCCGTACCTCACAGCATTTAAAAAAATTAACTTAAAATGAATTAAAGACCTAAATGTAAGAATAAAAACTGTAAAAGTTTTAGAGGAAAACATAGGGGTCAATCTTCATAACCTTTGTTTTGGGAATTATTTCTTAGATATGACTCTGAAAGCATCAGCAACTAAAGAAAAAATAGACATAATAGACTTTATCAGAATTTAAAGGTTTTTTTTTTTTTTCCCCAAAGGGCACTATCAAGAGAGTAAAAAGACAACCAATCAATTGGGAGATAATATTTGTAAATTATATATCTAAGAGATTTGTATCTAGAATATATAAAGACTTCTTACACCTCAAGAAAAGACAAACAACACAATTAAAAAATGAACAAAGAATTTGAACAGACATTTCTCCAAAGAAAATATGCAAATGGTCAATAAGCACATGAAATAATTCTCAACATAAATGTCACCAAGAAAATGCAAGTAAAAGCCATAATGAGACACCACTTTACACACACCGGAAGGCTATATTAAAAAAAGGAAATAACAAGTGCTGACACAAGAATGTGGAGAAATTACAACTCTCATTTATTATTGGTGAGAATATAAAATGGTGTCTTCACTTCAGAAAACTGACTATTAAACATAGAATTACCAATGATCCAGCAATTCTCTTTCTATATATATAAGCAAGAGAAATGAAAGCATATTTCCATATAAAAATTTGTACATGAATGTTCATAGCAGCATTATTTGTAATAGCCAAAATGTGGTAACAATACAAATATCTATCACCTGTGAATAAATAAATAAAAGATGATGTATCTATAGAATAAAATGTTTTTTAACTTTTAATTCAGGGGTACATGTGTAGACTTGTTATATAGGTAAACTTGTGTCATGGGCATTTGTTGTACAGATTATTTCACTACCCAGGTATTAAGCCTAGTACTCATTAGTTGTTTTTCCTGATCCTCTCCCTCCTCCAAACCTCCACCCTCCAATAGGCCCCAGTGTGTGTTGTTCCCCTCTATGTGTCCGTATGCTCTCATCATTTAGCTCCCACTTATAAGTGAAAACATGAGGTATTTAGTTTTCTGTTCCTGTGTTAGTTCATTAAGAATAATGGCCTCCAGCTCCATCCATGTTCCTGCAAAGGATGTGATATTGTTCTCTTTTATGGCTGCATATTATTCCATGCCGCATATGTACCACATTTTCTTTATCCAGTCTAGCATTGATGGGAGTTTAGATTGATTCCATGTCTTTTCTGATGTGAATAGAGCTGAAATGAAAATATGTATGTACATGTCTTTAGAAGACAATGATTTATATTCTTTTGGGTATATACCCAGTAATGGGATTGCTGGGTCTAATGGTATTTCTGTCTTTAGGTCTTTGAGGAATCACCACACTGTCTTCCACAATGGTCAAACTAATTTACACTTCCACCAAAAGTATATAAGCATTTCTTTTTCCCTGTAACCTTGCCAGCATCTGTTATTTTTTGGCTTTTTAACAGTAGCCATTCTGAAAGGGGTGAGATGGTATCTCATTGTGGTTTTGGTTTGCATTTCTCTAATGATCAGTGATGTTTAGGTTTTTTCATATGATTGTTGGCATCATATATGTCTTCTTTTGAAAAGTGTCTTTTCACTCTGCCTACTTTTTAATGGTTTTTTTCTTGTAAATTTGTTTAAGTTCCTTATAAATGCTGAATATTAGACCTTTGTCAGATGCATAGTTTGCAAAAATTTTTCCCCATAGAATGAAATACTATTCATCAATGAAAATGAAAGAAGTACTGATACATGTTACAATGGATGAAACTTGAAAACATTAAATGAATGTTTAAGGAACTAAATGAAAGAAATCAGTTACAAAAGGTCATGTGTTGTATAATTCCATTTGTATGAAGTACCCAAAATAGCATTTCTGTAGAGACTAGAAAGTAGAAAGTAGTGGTTGCTTAGAGGTGGGGTGGGGAAAGGGGATTTGTGGTTGGGAAGAAAGAAAATGGAAAGTGATTGTTAATAGGTACATAATTTCTTTTAGGGGTGATTATTCTAAAATTGTGAGGATAAAGGTACAACTTTGCAAATATACCAAAAACTTGAATTGTACACCTTAAATGAGTAAAGAGTATGGTTTATAAATTATATCTCAATAAAGCTGTCATTAGATAAAAGGACATTGGACCATTCTAGCAATAATAAACAGAGCCTTAGTGGCAGAGAAACAGAGGTGGGTAAGGCTTAAGTCTTCAGTGGATCCAGGGTGAGTCCTGACTGCTTATTGTCATAGGGAGGCCACTAATAGCATTGCATAGGGAATTTCCTCCTTCCCTCCTTGTCATTTTCCTTTAGACTGTTTGGATGCATAACAGAAACCAACTCAGTTATCTCAAGAGAAAGGAGGAGGATGATATAAGGATGTAGGCTTACAATTGGGTCTCAGAAACAGAACCTAGAAAACCATCAGAGTTCTAGAAAACACTCTCCTTTTATCCTCCTCCTATTCTTCTTTCTCCTTCTTCCTCCTAAATCTATTTCTATTTTTCATTCTCTCTCTCTCTCTCTCTCTCTCTCTCTCTCTCTCTCTCTCTCTCTCTCTCTCTCTCTCTCTCTGTCTCTCTCTCTCTCTCCCCTCTCCCTACTCTCCCCAACATGACTTTCTCTGTTCACAAAGGAGAGTTTGGGCATCTTTTAGCTCCCCTCTTACCAATTCTTATTGCAGCTGCACATAAACGAATGGGCTTTTCTCAGTCTTATTTCCCATCAAAGAGGATCAAGAATCTGATTGGCCTAGCTCAGGCCAATTGTCTTCTTCTAGTGCAATTAGCTAGGTTGTAGGGGTGGGATCATACACAAGTATCTTCTGGATGCCCATGTTAATAAATCTGAAAGTTATGAGAAATTGCAATGGCTTGTGGATTGGACAGATATTCAAAAGGGAGTCTGGCATGCTTAGGTAATATTACTAATAACGTAATGATAATAAAATATTAATAACTCTTAAGGACCTGCCTGTCTTAGCACTATGTTAAATGTTTAACATCCTTTAGGACGTTAAATCCTCATAATCCTTTGCGGTAATATCATTAGTCTTATTTTACAGACGAGGAGACTGGATACTTAAGTTAAATCACTTTCTCAAGGTTTCACAAGACTGACTTCAGTCCTCTGTGCTATGCTGTTATTTCTCAGAAGCCCTATCCTTCTATCTTAACCTAGCTTATCACAGCCTGTAGTTTTCTCTCATGGCTGTGTGAAGACATAGGGCAATGGAGAAGACAACATTGATAGCAATTATTCTGGTGATCAAGGTACTCTAAAACAGTGGCTTAAAATAACGGTTTATTATTATCTTCATAGTTCTGGGATGTATTCGTCTGTTTTGCATTGCTATAAAGGAATACCTGAGGGTGAGTAATTTATAAAGAAAAGAGGTTTATTTGGCTCACCATTTTGCAGGATGTACACGCACAGCACCAGCATCTGCTCAGCTTCTGGTGAGACCTTAGGAGGCTTATAATCATGGCAGAAGGTGAAGGAGGAGCAGGATAGTCATATGGTAGGAGTGACAGTGAGAGGGAGAGGAAGGAGGTGCCATGCTCTTTTATAACTAGCTCTTGCATGAGCCAATAGAACCAGAGCTCGCTCATTACCATGGGGAGGACACCAAGCCATTTATCAAGGATATGCCCCCATAACCCAAATACCTCCCATCAGGCCCCACCTCCAACACTGAGGATCACATTTCAACATCAGATTTGGAAGGAACCAACATCCAAATGATATAATGAGGCTTGACAGCATCACTTTCACCATATCTAGTGGTCAGAGCAGTCCTAGGAAGCCCAAATGCTAGAGATCACACATGAGCAGAGAGGGAAGAAAGGAATTAATGGAGGCCATCTTTGGAGTCAAGCTACCACAGTAGCTTAAGAGAAGTAGAGGTAGAATTAGCATATTAGGATCAAACTAATGGGAGTGACAGAATAGGGTTTTTTTGAGATGAACACGATCATGCACATGGGGTTTGCATTCCACATCTACTTTGACATGGCCATGGAAATACATTTTCAAGAAAGCATTAAAAAAAAATTTCCCCAAGTGGCCCTTTATAGTATGTCATGGTAGCAGGACTCAATCCCCTAAGTAGAGGCATTAGTTTTGTCCCCCAAATTCCAGACTGCTCCTGACCCTTCCTGTGATCATAAGCATTCCAAGAGTATATAAAGCCAGATTACAAGAGCTGGAATCACCTACTCAGTTCCTTTGCCTGTAGACAAATCACAACAAAATCATAACTAAAGCATTTCAGTAGAGGTCTGACCTATTTTTAGAGACCTGAAGAAAATAAGTTTCCACATAACGCTTAGGAAACCTTTTCTGAGATACAATCATTCCTTATGTCTGATCTACGTGTGGCATGTCAGTCACCTCCCTGAACCTGATTCTCTGCGTCTGGGAAACAAAGCACTCACATACTTCAGAAGGACGTTATTTGGATGAACTAATGAATGGTTACAAAAGGCTTTGAAAATATAAATTGCTGCATAAATACTTAATGTCTATATAAATACCTTCGCTTCGGCCTGAGGGGGCTATGGCTTTTTGAAAGATTTCAACCTTACAGAGTACCTGAATAGTGAAGATAAAGACCCTGCAAAGTAAGGATAAAATGATTCTTGCCTCTATTATGTGGGTTATTTACTGCAAAGACTTTTCTAAAATAGAAACAAGGAAAATTTTAGAGACAGAGAGAAAAAAAAAAAAAGATTTCATGGTTCCCTTAGATTGTAAGCTCTTTCAGCCAGGTCTGTGTTCATTCCATGCTTAAAAAAAATATGATTCCTGGGTATTATTGTGCTGAGAAGTTACATTGCAAATAGTTTCTCAAATATGAATTCGTCTATGGGGGAGGGGTGAAGAGATGGGGCAAAAAATCACCATATTTTTACATGATGTTTTTTCTTTCTCTTACATTTTGGAAGTTTTATTTTAAAATAAAAGAGATGATTTGGAGTGTGCCTCATCAAAAATTACTTTTTAAAGATTTAGAAGTTGGAAAAAATGTTTAGGGGTTATATTAAGTAAGACCTTCTTCTTTAAATGGATTATTTTTACCCATCCTTTTAAGATAGGATTCTTTAGGATTTCAGACACCCAAGAATTGAAGAGACTGTAGGCAAATAGAAGAGGCAGGGAATCCAGGTGGGAAACTCGTTCAGGAAAAGGAGCTTCTTTACGGGGGCACCATGTTGCTCCTTGAGGTGCCTTTACCAATTGGGAGAGAATGCTTTGAACGTCATGAAAAAGTAAAAGCAAGAGAGATGGAGTATTCCTTCTGAGGTTGAAACTGAGCTCAACAGACTTTCACATACTTTGAGTTTCTGTCTGAGGAAAGGAAGTCTTGTAAATCCTTTTATCCTTTTTATCCTTTCATCTCTTCCATAGTTGAGTCTCAAGTTGCTATCATCCAAGATGGTAGAAGAATAAATTAAGTGAATTGATACAGCCTGCAATCAGATGAATGCAGTGTACTGTCTCTAGGAACTATTCTGGAGAGCTGTTTTGTAATTAACCTGAAATGACATTTTCAGATTTGATTAATCTCATGTGGTCAGTAGGTAAGCTTTAGTTGAAGATTTTTTTTTGTTGTTATCAACAATAGGTCCTTCTCTGTGATATATTTGCAGGAGAATATTTAAATCATATAAATGGCAAATATGTTGATCAATGCCACGATCAGAGATTTGACTTAGTTTCATAAATAGAATGTATAAAGTATTTCACCATATGTAATATATAGAGACATTGATTTAGGTTCATGTTTATGTATTGTAAATTCATATACATAAAAATGTGTGTATGTGTATATATATGTTTTTACCCATCCCTTGCCTCTATTATGAATATTAATTACTGCAAAGTAATTACACACACACATACACACACACACATATTTATGATTTAAAAAGTCTTCTAATTAAGCAGAGAGACTTGGTTTTCATTTGGTCCGTAACCCTGTTCTCTTAATTGATATATCTGATAAATTCAGAGTTATAGATTATTTCCTATGACATTGGTGGATTACAGCTCAAACCTAAAGTTAAAGATTTAATTTTCTGTTGTTCTTAATGAAATAACCAAAGCAGCAGCTCCCCGTGGTGGGATATGAAAAGTAGTGTATAGATACCTACTAAAACATTTGCAGACCTCCTCAGTTTTCTGTTTTTAATGTGATGAAAATTTGTACAAATAACAAAGAAAGAATGTCATGGTAACTAAAACATTTCTTATACATGTATTTTAGAGGTAAGCTAAATCAAAGGTCTTCAAAGAATTACTAGGGTTCTTTCTAGGAGATTATTGACAAATATGTAGTTTGTCTCTGGAGTTTGTGCCTCTTTCACAGATTGGTGTATTTGTGATCCCACCGGCAGAATAAGTGTCTGTAATTCATTTCTCCTTGTTAACTAGTGTGCCTTTGTGTGGAGGATGATTGGCAGCAAAGTCGGCTGAGTCCCAACGGATGAGCTTGTTAGCAAAACCCTAGCATCCTATCTCTAATAAAGCATATCAGCAGTACATTTTGTCCTATCTATTAGCCTCTCTGTTTCTTTTTTTGTGAAAAGCTGAGTGTCCCTTTGAAGCAATGACAAATAAACCCCTGAACTGAAGTGCTAGGCTGCCTTACGGACAGCTGGATAGTAAATGTCACACCGTGTAGAGAATGCCTATTATCAGAGTGAGCCATTTGTTCCCGGCCTTTCAGTATCTTAATGTAATACAAAATTGCTAAATCAAGCCCCATGTCTGTGACAGAACATAATTAATGAGAAAGCAGGAGCCAATTCAACACTCTTTATTGGGACCTAATTGGCTCAGGCAACAGAGTTGTCACTCAACAAGAGACTTCCTTTAAAGCAATTTTGTTCTTGGTTGTATTACAGAGCCTATTAAATTGTCCCCTCCTTGATCACACAAAGAAGTATCTGCATGCAATAATTAGCTTTTCCAGGGGGAATTTTTTTAACTCATGCAATACCGAATCATTCTAAAACTGTCTGGAAAAACACCCAGGCTGTGGGGATGTGCTGCCAAACTGAGCCGCACTGTAGGCTATTTTCCAGGCAGCCGAGGCAGCAGGGATCTGTGCTGCAGAAAGCAGAACAGGAGCCCCAAGGAAAAAGAGAAGCATGTTCAAATGTGGAGGGTGGGAGGATGAGAGAGGGAGTGGGGAGAGGAAATTACTTTGATGGATAATCATAGCTCACATCATAATCTGCAGTTAGAAAGGGCAAAAAAAGAATGCCTATATGTACATATTCAAATATATGTTTAGTTTTTTTGTAGTTGTACCCAAGTCACTTAGAAATCAAAATGAACAGGGCCATGGCAGGGGTGGAGGTTAAATTTATATAGAGAAACCTGAATTATCTAGAGCAACATTAATCCATTTGACCACAGCCTGGAGTTTTATGGGGCACACTCTCTCAAAACCAGCACAAATATTTAGTGGCATGTGATTATTTATTGCAATCTGAAATTTCACTTTTGGAAATTATGTCCCCCTTTGATCCCATTTAACAAACCTCAAAAGAAATTTAGTCCTGGTATTTATTTTATTGTTATAAAACTGTTTCAATTTTTCCTGTCACAATATCACAGACTTCAAATAAATCTGTGCTTTCTCTTCATAAGTTTTAAGACAATGTGACATGCAGTAACTGGGGACCATGGAGGACTGAGCTTACAGTTTATACTGGCATTTGCTTGGACTTGGATGAAAAGGATCCAACTGATTAAACTAGAGGAAAAGCAAATGGGAAAGTTGTAGGAAATATACTTTAAAACATACAAATTAAGCCATGAATTGTACAAATGTTAAAACTGCAATAGTTGATATAAGAAAAAAATTATTAAAGGTTGATTTAAGTGACAGCACTTTGAACAATCGAAATAAAGGCAAGTATGTGGTTCTTTTCTTGAAATAACTGTCAATATCTCCCTTCTGTGCCTTCAGAAACAACGCAGACTGTCTAGTTTGCATGGCAGCAGCATTTGGTTGGATTTAGAGAGAGCGGCTTGCCTCGGCATTGTTATTTGCCTCAATGTGGAAGTGCCAGATCCTAGGAAAGAAAGGAAAGAAGGCAAACCTCTAAAATAGAGGAGAGCTGTGCTGTTCTTGCTTTTCTGTGCAGTTTGGAGAAGGTTTGCAGCTGCTGAAATCCCAGGACTGTGCCCCAGTTATGACGGCATTATGCAGCAGGCACTCAAAGTGTAGTGTTTTTTAGGTTTTCCAGCATTTGCGGACATATTAGCTGTATCGCTTAATTGTAATTTACTTGCGTCTATAAAGAAATTATTTGGTTTCCCACCCCCTCTCAAACCAGCCTCTAAAGAGTAAGCAAAGTGGGATTTATGAATGCACTCTGAACATTTGAAAAATATTATCTGTTATTCTATAGGGTATTAGAAAATAAAACTAACAGCAATATAAAACTATTAGTCAATAATGTCCTTTCCCAGGTGACTCTTGAACCTTGTGAAAGCACGCATTCTCAACAAAGATTTATTAGTCTAGTCGGTGAACACATGATCATGATAGCAAGAGCTGCCAGAATCTAATTTGCTTTAATTAATCATTTGCTTCATAACACGACGATTTCCCCTCTCCCCCTTCCCCTTTTTAAACTGTCTAGATTATTTTAAAACATTAGATATTACACTGTGGATGGCTGATGAAACTGAAATTGAATGCTGTAAAAGTTAGATTAAAAATTCATTTAACAGTATAAACATTTCAGAGTGCAGGATGCTGCGGATGAGGTCAAGTGAGTATGGAATGATAAAACAGTCATGGAGCTGAGAGAAAAAATATTGTCAGAGGGCATTCAAACAGCTGAATTTAGTCTAATTCAAATGTTATAGCAGACACAAAAAAATGTTAACTAGAAATCCCGTTGTAATTACTCTTTGGTATTTTAGCAACACAGACTGGTAAGAAGTCAGAACCTAGGTTTAAACACATTTATTCATTTAACTGTACAAACAAGCTTTGGTCGCGACTGGAATTCATTCTCATGGTTAGGCCAAGGGCCTTCCGTGAAGTGCTGAAGCTGAGTCAAAGGCCACCTCTCCTGGCCCTCTTAGGAGAATTAAACGAACTCGCTCAGATTTCCAGGATAGCCAAGACACAAGCTATTCATCATGCTCTCTGGGCAGCACTGAGCAGGAAGTGTCGCCTCCACGTCAGGCCTGGGAAGTGGCCAGGGTCAGAGGCCGGGAAACTGGGCTCAGCTGAGCCTAATCAGAGATGCTGGCCTTCAGCCACGAGGGGGAGCTCACGGACACCCCCACTGACAATGCTGTGCAATTGGCTTGAGAGGCTAAAGCTTTCCCAAGAGTTTGAAGAATCACAGTGCAGTCTGACATAGCTCCTGACCACTGATGTGAATGCTTTTGTGTGACAGGCTGAGGGGAGCTGGGGGCGGGGAAACTTACATTTGTCTAGGCTTAGGGACCAAGCAAAACACTTGTGTTCCGAGGTCTTTCAGCTTCCTCCATGTTGCTGATGCCTTGATGGACAACTTCAGCATTTAATTCTTACCCTTGTCTTTGTGAGCCTCCCCCACGAGTTGATTGGCTGTATTAAACAGGATTAAGCCCAAATAAATGCTCAGAATTCTTCATCAGCTCCACATCGTCTACAAAATAAACTTCCTTCAAGGTGTCACCAAGGCACTCAATGAACTGGTCCCTTCCTGTGCCTCTAGCTCCAGCCTCATTTCAGCTCCCATCTCACTCTACCCAGCGCACCACTCTCCATTAGCGATGTAAACTTCTCAGTTGTGTCCCTCTAATGCATTGCCTTGCCTCAGCCTGATTGTCATGCTTTACATCAGCCATCTTAGATTCCCTCAGAAACAGTGTTCACCTTATAAGATTCCTATGAGGATTAAATGACTTAATTTAGTAGTATAGATAAGTAGTAAGTATAACACTTACGTAGAAGGTACTATGTAACTGTTAGCTGTTATTATTAAGGACTTGCTTACTGTCTTGTCCTTACACTTTGTACAACTTTCCCCGATATCAAGGACATTGTAATATTGTTTATTCACATGTCCTTCTCCTCACGATATTATAATCCTCTCGAGGATTATGGTTTTTAAATTTTTGGATCCCCAACCTAACACAGTGTTTGGCTGCCATGTAGTAGGTGCTCAATCAGTGTCTCCTGTATGAACTATTGGCTGTTTGTTGTACGCACTTGTAATGCCAGCACTTTGGGAAGCCCAGGCAGGTAGATCACCTTAGGTCAGAAGTTTGAGACAAGCCTGGCTAACATGGTGAAACCCCTTTTTACTAAAAATACAAAAAAATTTAACTGGGCTTGGTGGCACATGCCTGTAATCCCAGCTACGCAGGAGGCTGAGGCAGGGGAATCACTTGAACCCAGGAGGTAGAGGTTGCAGAGAGCCGAGATGGTGCTACTGCACTCCAGCCTCCAGGACAGAACAAGACTCCATCTCAAACAAAAACAAAAACCCACAAAAACAATTAGCATGGTAACAGTGTAGTCTTATCTCTTTTTTCAAATGCCAATAATATTTTCAAGGAGAATCAATTTATTACCTAATTCATTAAAATTGAATGAACTCAAGATGCTTTCATAAGCAATCCATTCTCTAAGTACAAAACTTGGATGTCACTCACAAAGCCATCTTCCAAAACGAGTTCAGTAGAGGCAACAGGGATGGAATCAGTGTGTATTTTCTCACCGTGGTTCTTTGATGGAGACTATACTTTATACTCTGTTTAACCTTTAAGTTCTTAACATAAACAAATGATTCCATTTCCTTGTCTACTTGACAGAACTCACCTGAAATACAATCAATTGCAATTATAATTGTAGAGTAGTATAACATAGCCTGCCCATCAAGGTGAGAAAATGAGAGAGGTAATAGCCCTATTCTGAACCTCAAGAAAGTTTCAGGCTGGGAGAATCACCTAATAAGGAAAAGAACATTGAAATCTCCTGCCTCACCAATAGTGGAAAGGCTTATAGATACTAGCTCTCAAGAAAACCAAAGTCCTGCAGCTCTTTGCAATTTCCTGAGAAGTCAGGATATCCACTGTAGTGCAGGGTACATCTACACAATAGAGTCACAGCAAGCTTTGTGCCAAGAAGCAGGACAAAATCATAGAGATGTGGGGGTCTCCTTGGAATTCTTAACCCTAAAATGAAGGGGGAAATTACAAACTGGTTACTGATATGAGTGACTTTGATTTTTGCTGAAGGGATGTGAGCAGAAGAAAAAATGTACTGTCATTTGCTTGGTTCATAATTTTTGAGTGTTGAGGGCTGGTAAGTAACTCCTGTGGTCCCACAGAGAGCATTGTAATCAAGGAGAGCTCTGAATAGTGTTAGAAGGGTCTTTACATCCCCTCTAGTTCCCTGCAATATGCACTGGCAGAATTGGTTAAATGAGCCACCATACTCTGGTCAATATGAATAGGCTTGTAAGATGCTCAGTTTAATTTAATCGCCACCCATGGACTTCCATATGCAGAAAGGACTGTCACATTCAGTCTGAATAAAGCTTGGAAAATCAATGACTCCATTTGCCATAGTAGCTGTATTTTAATGTCCTCTTCAGAATTCTCCGTTATAGTAACATCTCTGCAATCAGTCTAGCATAAAAAGGCCTGTTTATAATAAATTGGTCAGCTTCTTGTGTACCTATCTTTTCTGATGGGATAGAGAATGATAAGATACTTCTATGTAGACTTGGCTATACGTTTTTTAATATGACTAGTTTTATCTCTCCATTTGTACAAGTGATTTATTTCAGGTTTTATTTCTGTTTTAAGTCTTTGTTTTCATATTATCTCATAATTTTCCTGGGGTTAGGGGGAGGAGGCAAATGGATTTTTCCCGTTAATTGTAGGTGTTTGGGAGACATTTGAGTCATGTAGTTTATAAAGAAGCCAGTTTTTTAACAACATTGTTCAGTCTTTTGCCATACTTTCAGCTAGGAAAGTAAGTAAGTACTTCCAAGACAGTTGTGAACTACAGTGCCCTGGACAGAAAATGTTGGCAGAAGCAGAAGTGCACCACTGATTTGTATGACTATTCTGAGGTGGAATAATCACCAAGTACAAAGGATCCTAGACCTTTGGAATCACTCAAAATTTTCATTACAGAACCAGCAGTGTTTTAGATGTGCTCTGGTGTGCTTGAATGTTGAAACTACATATTATAGGTTATGCTCCTGTAAATAAAGTACATTTTGTTATGCCCACACTCAGCTGTGTTCCCTACTGTGATTTCTTTACTAGCCCCTGCTGTGACCTATAGCCAAATACGATGCATTATTGGTGAGCCTTTTTTGCCCAAACTTGATGTCTGTCCATAAGTCAAAAACATTGATTAGGTAGAAGGAGGATAAAAGTCCTTCAGGAACAGAGTGACTCTGGACATCAGCTACACACTGCAGCTAATTCATAACTGTCAACAGTCAAGAGGATGGGAACCAGAGCATCTTGTCTTGAGAGTGACTTCCCAACCATCTCTGGGAAGCATGGCTTTCTTGCCGATAGGAAATGACCAAGCATGACTCTTCACCTAAATTTGTAATTATCATTCTGGATAGATTTTTTAAAAGAATCCATTCTAAGGCAAATTTTTGCCTTTATTTCTCTAGAGGGGTTCAACAAGGAACTTAAGGATGCTTAACTTTCAGAAATATTGGTGAGGTTATTAAAGAGCAGGCAGTTTCCCTAGACCTTGTTCCTATTTCTCAGTTCCCCTCTTTACTCAAAGTGCTCAGAATAACTGGCTCTTCTAGAGATATTGGTATTCTAAATTGTCATATATATAAGTAAACTTTTTATCTTTTAATAAAATTCTTCTCCTTAGTCATTTATTGGCTTATAGGCATAGAACTCTATTAAAAAATAACAATTGAGAAAATTTTATTATGAATTTTTTTATGAAGTCGGTCAACAAATATAATGACATCAGCAATTTACAGTTTCATTTAAAGTTATTATAGGTCCTATTTACAACATTATATCAAATGTTATTTATGTATTACAGATAAGAAAATGGGGGTTCCATAATGTGCCAAAAGCCCCTTTGTTGGCGGTAGTTGAGAACAAGATTTGAAGTTAGAAAATCATGATTCTGCCACTTACTAGCTGCATGAGTTAGTTGCTATTATTATTCTTCATCTGATTTCTAGCTCAGTGTTTCTTCCATTTTACTGTGCTGTCGACCTTAAATTATCAAACATTACAAATTAAGCAGAAAGAAAGAAGAGTATTTTACTAAATATTTACCACAGGTAAATTAATTATAAATGCTGTTCTACAAAGAATGGTGGGAATTATAGATAGTTTTCCCAAAGACAGAAGTTCCAAAGACACCCAGGTATTCTGCTGCCTTCTACTGGCCGAGGAGCAAAGTTTGTTTCCTTACTGTACCAAATAGAAAGGAATTGTTTTATACCTCCTGTATTTAAGTCATTATAGAGTGGCAATGTCTCTTCTAAGGAGCCATAAACTGTCTAGAAGAGTCTCAAGAGGACTAGTTTTAGACAATCATGCTTAATACAGAACATGGGCTTTGGAATATGAGATTTCTCTTTTTGCTCTAAGACGGTTCTCTGATTAAAGTCCTGGAAAACTCTGTTGAATCGTTCAGTAAGCAAGGATTAAGAAATTGAATATGACCAACTGTTCAGCTATACCTTAAGAGAACACATACCCACTCAACACACTCATGCATACACATACAAACACAAAACAAAGCAAAACAAAGAGCGGTTGACTTTCCATTCTAGTCATTAAAAAGATCCATTTATAATTGTATTGTGCAGGGGGCTGAAAGCTTGAAGTGATACCTGAGGGAGGCCTGGGAATATGTTTGCACCACATTACTTGGACTGCATGATAATTGAGAGCCATTGTGGCTGAACACTTTATGAGTTTGTTTAATTTGTCACAGTAAATAAAGCTTTTTTGATGCAAGTTAATTAGCTCTCTTGTGTTACTGCACATCAAATGTAATTAACAACCAACTGCCAGTGTGGGGTTGCCCTTGTGTAACATGGTAATGGTGGAAAAACTTAACTGGGGCTGGATTAAGTAAAATATATACTGTTGAATCAATCACCCTTCTGTCTGCTTAAATTTGGATGGAGTAGGATCTGGGGGGATAAATATCAGATCTAATAAAAATATCAGCTGTTTAATATGGTTTCATTAAAAAAACGCATGTATCATGCCAGGTTTACATTTGCCACCACATTAGGTAAATGCAGCTAAGTAAATTTCCTACCACTGCTCAGAGTTCACTTTGTCCTTGGTTGGCATTGTCTATATGCCAACCTCTGCTTGGACATTTTACTTCCAGTCACTTACTTTTCTTTAGCTTTGACATTTTATCTCCCCTGTGGTAAGTGCTGCTATAGTGAAGGCAGAAGAAGTGCTATTAAATAACAACTAAGAAGGAATTTGTTCCAATGGGCAGAAGATAACTGAAAAATCTGCCCAAAGAAGAAAACCATGCTTCCAAATTCATAGTGGTATTTCTATCTAGTTTATGTTTTGAGAAGTATTCTGCCTTATTTTTCCATTTTTTTCTAGGCAAAGTTAACATAAAGACGTCAAACAGCCTTGATTTAAACTGATTTTTGATCATGCTATTGGAGGAAAGGTTGGAAGACAGAAACATCTTTAAAGGGACACAATAATAATAGACATGAGATTCTCCATTTATCTATTATTTACATTGAAAATATTTCCTGGGGAAGAACACAATACAAGTTAAAAAGAAATAAATTTATAAAGGGATATAGCTTTATTATATGGTGAGGTTATTAAAGAGCAGACAGTTTCCCTAGACCTTGTTCCTATTTCTCAGTTCTTTTCCCTCTCATCACCACTGCCCCCTCCTCCATCCGAAAGGAAGATTCTATGCCAATTTATCTAAGCAATAGCACTCCTTTGTAGGGAATAACAAACTGGTTAGGAAGGAAAATTAAAATAGGAGCATAAGACCTGGGCTTATGTCCTTACTCTGCCTCCAGCCAACACTCTGACTACCTTCTCTCACTCAGTTTCCTCACAGAATTAGGTGTCAGAATGGATAGAACTGTGGTTGTCTTCTAACTCCAAGTTTCCCTGATCTCTCTCATGCTTTTCCAGAAAATCCTTCTGGTTTCATTTATTTTCATCCTTCCTGTTCCAGGTCTCTGCTGACTGGTTTTAGCAATGGAGGATGTGTAAGTCCAGGTACTAAGAAGCTCAAAGAAATGTATGTAAGTGACAGCCAGTCCTCACTCATTCATTCAACAAATATTTACTTAATACGTATTATAAACTAGGTTGCAAGAATCCAAGGATGAAAGTAATTTGGATAATCCTTCATATACATAACTGAAAATTAGAAAATAAATAGTTGGCTTAATAAATTAGCTCACTCTATTCATACTGAATTGTTTAAAAATATCCATAGGCATTTTATATAGGTTTCTTATTCCTGAGCTTTCCTTTCCATGTACTATGTATTCAGTATTATGAAACAAGCAAGCAGGCCTGAACTAAGGCAGAAGGAAGAAAACAAAGCTCCCTTTTATACTAGAACATTTCCTCTTGAGACAGCTATTTTGGCTAGGATTTGGCAAAAATATGCATCTTATTTTCTTTTATTTGATTTGAGGATTCAATGTGAAAGAGTGTATCACATATTGAATTTACTTTTACTTTTTTAAAAATACTATTAATTTTAAAAGTAATATAAGCTTACAGTGAAAAATTAAAATATTACAAAAATGTGTGCTAGAGAAAAAAATTAAAGTGCCCCATTATCCCACTTCCCAAAGATAATTCTTATTGATATTTTAGTTTGTATTCTTCTCTCTCTCTCTCCATCCCTCCCTTCTTCCCTCCTTCCCTCCATATAGTAGTAAAATGTATTATTGTATCTTTTCACATACATGGAATAATATAGTTAATGCCAACATTTGACTTTTTCATAGTATAGTTTGACCCTTTCCAAGTAGATTGATCTCATTCTTTTTAATGACTATGTTGTATTCCACTGAATGGACCTAAGTTGATATAGTCAGTTCTCCAATTAATAGATAGCTGACTTGTTTTCAGATATTTTGCTATTATAAATAACACAGGATAATATCTCTAGTAATATCGTTAGAAAGAGTAATAAATGCTAAGTATTTATTAATACTAAGTGCCAGGCATTTTATTACACACTTTGTAGGCATCGTTTCATTTAATTTTCAAAATAATCAGGCAGATGAGGACACTAAAATGCTCTGTAACTTGCCCAAGGTCACATATCCAGAAGGTAGTGGGGCTGTGATTTCAACCCAAGTCTGTCTGATTTCAGAATTAGAGCTCTTCTAATTAGAACATTCACTCAGCAAATATTTTTGTGCACACATTTTTGTATACTTGTGTTAGCATATGTACAGGATACATTTATAAAGACAAAATTGCTGGGTCAAAGGATGTGCAATATTTAAATTTATACAATTATTTTTTAATGGCCCTGAAAAATATACTTTCACCCGTGAGCACCCCCAGTTGTAAGCATGAGTACTAGTTTCTCTGCACTCTTGTCAGCACTTTGTAGCGTCATCTTTTTTCCCTCAGTATGATAGGCAAAAACATTATCTTAATGTTATTTCAATTTGCATTTAACAAACTTACTTTTTTAGTAAGGAAAGGTATATATTTCAATATCATTTTGTCATCAGCTATGGAAACATGGCTCATATACCTATAGTCTCTCTGTTTTGGAGAGGTTGCATGAAATTCTCAGTTGAGTTTTTCATTTCCTTCACCTATATCCAAGCTCTTTAGTTTATTTCTATCCTTAGTGCATTTGGAATTTGTTTCTGGGATAAATACACCCAGGTACCATTCTACCAGCAAGTTTCATTTATTCAATCCAGGTCACAGTACTTGGTCAAAGTAACTGACAAAAGAAGGATGCACTAGCCATTTAAAGCTGACGTTTTTTTTTCAAAAATGATGGTAGTTCTGGGAAGAGTAACTTTTAAAAATACAACATGATGTTTTTAAAAGAAAGAAGAGATCTCAAGGGAAAAACTAACAAAAATAACTTTAAAAGAATAGATGTTCAAAATAATTATGTTAAGTAGAAGTTATTGAAAATACTGCAGAAAAGATCAGCTTGTACCTACAACTTGGTTAAAGCCACAGTATACATACAAACATTCAAAATGATGAGTTTGTGCTACGGCATTACATCAAGATGCATATAATCACTTACAGACACTTGTAATTTCTAGAAATGAACACATATTGCCTAAGATTTTTCTAATTGAGCCATATTCTGGAAGCATGACAAAGGCAAGATCCATTTTACTTCCTTGAAAAAACAGGCTCATACTTCATATTTATTCTTTTTGAAAACCACCTACTGTCATGTCCTTGTGATCTGTAAAATTCTAACGTCCTATCTGTTAAAAATAAGGAGTAAAATAATTATATCACCCTGTTTGTTAAATACATTTAAAATGTAGACAGACAAAAAGATGGCTAGCCAGACAATCTGATTATTGTACCAGCTGAATCTTTAAAGAATCGGAGACTGAACAAAACTAAAAAGCATTAAGGAGGAGTACAATAGAGAGCATGAGACAGTTAAAGGTAAGTGAAATGTGCAGTGTTGTTGGGCTCAGAATGAAAAAGATGACTTTTGACAGTCTACCCCTTTGTCAGAAAGCTGTTGCAGCAAAGCAAACTTAAAAATATATTATCAAATACAAACTACATCTTGAAAAAAGTGATTAATGCAATTTGGCTGTTCTATAACAGAACCATAATATATTGTTGAAAGGGGCCTGCTGAGGCAAAATGTAGTGTTGAAAATGTGCTGTTTCTTAATAATAATAGAGGATAGTAAAGTGAGCTTTGAAAAAAGTAGGCCTAGCAAATGATTAAGCTAACATTAACACATTCTCACACTTTCAAAAACTCAACTTTCCCCAAGACCATCTGGTTCTTTAAACTTATTCTTCTATTACTTTTCCTGTTTTGGGTATTTAGTGTTCAGGTAGGAATTTTGGAAACAAACAAGAAATGAAGGAAGGTAGAAAATCTTGGGAAAACAGAGGCAGAAAACTGGCTTTTGGTTTTCTTTTAGCAAGCCTATCTTTTTTATTTTTAAGATGGAACTATCCCGTATATCGAATCCTGTTACCTGTCATGTTTTAGGCAGATGTGGCACAGTTAACGTGTACAAAATGGGCACACCAGAAGAAACAGGACTCTGAAATTAGACTACCCACTGGGGATGTGTAGTTTTAGAAGGGGATGTTGCTGCACATGTGGGGAATATTTTAGCCTGTCCAACAGAGCTGGTTTCTGAAGGTTTTGGCAACAAATGGTAATTCAAACAAGTTGATATTGGAGAGAGCATTCAATATGAAGCCTGGTGAAAGGCTGGTAAAACAAGACAGTGGGAAATTCTGAATGCCAATTTGGCAGCTCAGGTGGATAGGCATTGGGAGGCCTCTTAGCAGGGAAAGGCAGCACTCCAGCCAGTGAACTGAGGATAAAACACTGAACTCTAGCCCTCATAGAAAAACTCACATGAACTAACCCTTGCACAAGGGATGTTATTTTTCTGGCACTGCTAAGATTCCTGTTTGGAAAGTGGCTAAGTTGTTACTAAAGAAGAAAAAACAAGGAAATAAGCATGAATTGTTGATTCTTCCAAAGTGGGTAGCAAAAACAGCAGTAGCAGGTTGATGGGGCAAACTCTCATCTCCAATGTAGCAGCACACAATTCCCTTGACAAGAGACAAAGCAACTGCTGGGTTTAATGTGTCTTTACATGAGCAAATGATCTCGCATAATAATACTGCATCGTGCTGACAATCCTTTATGAATGCAGCAGTGTAATGCCGACAGTTAGCTAACAACAGAGCTGCCTACCCAGATAGAAGGTTTGGAACTACACAGGAGGGACTTACTCAACTCAAGGTAATTCTGGGGAAATGTGGAAAGGCTGACATCTGGACTGTCATGCAAAGCAGACACATTCTGAAACACAAGAGAAATGCCATCTGAGAGGTCCTAGTGAGGCTTCCAAATTGTCATCAAGAGCTTGTTAAAATTTCATAACTTTAATATGAAAGCAAAAAACATCATTTCAGAGAACTCGTGGGAGGGGACCAGGGCTTGAGATAGATGCATTTATTTCATTTACGAAATATTTCTTGACTATATTCTGTAGGTTGGGTATTGTGCTAGGTGACAGAGATACAGACGTGAATGACATGGTCCCTGCCCTCAAGATTGGGTTATTATTTACATTTGGAGAGGGAAATAAGCCAACAGTTACAATGTGTTGTGGTAAGAAGTAGGAATTAAGTGAAGGTTGCAATGGGAGCTGAGCTAAAGAGCATCTAGTACTCGTGCTTGTTCTCTCTCCCCCCCACCCCCTCCATCCCTCCCTCCATTCCTCCCTCCCTTCCTCTGCGCGTGTGTGTATTTACAAAAGGTATTGTTGTTGATAAGGGAAGGCTTCCAGGAGAAGGGGATTTTTAAATTAAAGCTTATAATATGAGAAGGACAAGTCAGAGGAACAGGTAAGTGGGCGAATGGCTGAGCATTCTTGTTGGAGAGAATGGTATGCATAAACATTCATATTTACAAAAGGAACACATAAAAACAGAACTGCCAGATCCCTTACTTTTTGGGGATCTTTATTGATAATGGAATATTGAGTGCTAAGAGGCAAATATCTTCTTTCATAACAGGACAGAATCAACATTTCCTGATAGAGAATTAAAGCTGAATTCTTGTCAGAATTCCTGACAGCATTAAAGTATATCCTGATACAAAGCTTATTAGACCTTAAAAGAAATTACTGGGGGACATTATGAAAAAAATCTTCTCTGAAAAGTGTTGTATAGAGAGTAAGGCAAGCAGACATGGAAACTCATCAATAATTCTAAGTCTGGGATTTCAGTCTGTTTCCAAGACTGACTAAGAGAAGTGAGAAAGATCAATGAAGGCAAAGGGTACTACATGAAAGGCAATTGCAAAGTGCTACACAATAGTGGATGCAGGCGAATATTATGAGGTCTGATATAGGGGCATTTCAGTGTTAAAATAATACTTGTGACATAATTGATTAAAATTATTTAGCAACCCTGAAGCATTTGAACTATTTACAGCAAATTCTAACACCCTATCCTTGTAACCTTTTCACAAGAAGGCATACACACAGCCAACAAGCATATGAAAAAACACTCAACAACACTAATCATTAGAGAAATACAAATCAAAACCATAATGAAATACCATCTCACACCAGTCAGAATGGCTATGAAAAAGTAAAAAAATTACAGATCCTGGCAAAGTTGAGTAGAAAAGGGAATGCTTGTACACTGCTGGTGGGAATGTAAATTAATTCAGTCGTTGTGGAAGGCAGTGTGGCAATTCCTCAAAGAACTTAAAACAGAATTACCATTTGACCCAGTAATCCTGTTATTAGGTATATACCCAAGGAATATAAATCATTTTACCATAAAGACACATACACATATATGTTCATCGTAACACTGTTCACAATAGCAAAGACATGGAGTCAATCTAAATGTCCATCAATGGTAGACTGGATAAAGTAAATGTGGTACATATACACCATGGAATACTATGAAGCCATGATACAAGTATTTCATTAAAAAAGAGTAACATCATGTCCTTTGCAGCAACATGGATGGAGCTGGGGGCCATTATCTAAAGCAAACTAATGCAGGAACAGAAAAACAAATACTGCATATTCTCACTTATAAGTGGGAGCTAAATAATGAAAAGACATGAACATAAAGAGGAGAACAACAGAAACTGAAGATTACTTGATGGTGGAGGGTGGGAGAAGGGAAGAGATCAAAAAACTACCTATCAGGTACCATGATTATTACCTGAGTGACAAAATAATCTGTATACCAACCCCCACCCTGGGACATGCAGTTTCCCTATATAACAAACCTGCATATGTGCCCCTAAACCTAAAATAAAAGTTTAAAAAATAAGATCAGAGAATAAAGGAGGGTTACTTTAATTCTGAGCATGACAGTTTATATATATATATATATATCTTGAAAACCATAAAATGATTAAAGTTCTGTTATTTCAATGAAAAACAAAATAAAATAACTGACTTTTGGTTGTATTGTAAACAAAAAATTCCAAAACTTCAACACTATTGTCTAAGACCTACAACTTTAGTGTAAGGTGGATGATTGGTGGGGTACATCTGACTATTTAGTCATTACCATAGCAAAAGGATCTTTTAATGAAGTACTCATGGCAAGATGTATGTTTATATTTTGTTCTTGTTTTTTGACATCTCAAAGTTCATGACTATTAAGTAATTCTCCGACTAGTCTTATAAAGATAATGTTGATAACATTAGGGCATATTCTCAGGGGTGATACTCTCTTCCAATTTTCAATTGGTTGTAGGCCTGTCATTCAGAGTCATGGTTTCACAGACTATTCATGGTCATTCATGACTATGAAACCCTCAGTGACCTCTAATCCTGATTTATCTACCTGGATGAACTTGAGAAAGTCGCTTATGATTTGGGGACTCATTTTCTTCTCACATAGGAATTACAATGCTTTGCAAACTCCCTTTCTTCCAAGCATTTCTGGGAGTCTCCACAGGAAAGTCTCATTAGCTTGTGAATCAGCCTGGATCCCAGTTTGGTTTTTATGCTGTTTCTTGTGACCATTACACCTGGATCTCTGATGATATTGTTGCTCTTCTTCAAGTTGCTGCCCTTCTGCTGATGTTTCTGTCTACCCAGGTCCCATATTTTGCTCTAGATTAGGACTCCTTGCTGATGGGCTCAGCTATTCATGCTGAGTCCTCCTGGGGCCATAAAAATTCAGAAGTCTTCACTGGAGTGAGATGTCAAAGGCTTTCTGCTCTCAACACAGTTAGGGAAAGTTTTGGTACATTGTTTGACTCTGAGACACTTACTGAATTGAGTGGCATAACTCTCAGTTTTATGCACATCGACTTCCTCCCAAGTCAGCAGCATGGCTGAGTTCAGTAGGTTTGGTCAGCCACCACCACTCTCTAGAGCTGTTGACTGTGTTCATTATTTGGCTTCTTTCCCTTTCCAAATGAGTTTTTTCAGTGTCCTCTTTTCTTCCTCCCATACTTAAGTAAAGGTTTTGTTGGACTAGCCTACAAGTTTGCCAAATGTTCTCGAACTCCTGAAACTATTTAATCATTGTCTTAGAAAAAGTCATAATAAACTGGTTCATGTTAATGGCTCTCCTACAGCTCTAAAGTACATAACTTGGGCAATTAATGACAATGCCTAATTAACCCAAACCTACTTGTTTGCTAAACATGCCCAGACATGTCTGAACTTTCCACTAGACAGTAAAAGCATGACTGTTCCTACATATACAAATATAAGCTGTTATTACTATTATAAATATTAATTTGTAACAATATGGAATGGGCTTTATCAAAGGATATAGTCTTATTCCCTAGTTGAAAAAGGAGTCTTAGTCACATATGTCTTACGTAGATTCTGTCACATGCTTCACATGGTAGGGAGATAACAAGACATTTCACTGCTCCTGGCAACCTTGTAGACTGTTAATGTGAAACTATATTTGGATCCATATAGTTGGCCCAAGGGCATGGACCTGAAAAGTTCATCTCTGCTAAAATAACACTGTAGTTCCATTTTCTGTATTCTCAGGCTGAGAAAGTTTAAGTTCAATGACAAATATTAGAAGAGAGCAAAAGAATAGAAAAACATGATAAAAATATTTTTTCATATTTTACGTATGTATATATAAATGTAATATATAAATATTAACTCTAGAGTATCTTCTTTAAAGAGTTATTGATGCTTTAAAAAGTAAGAACAGAAAAGCAAATGTGAAGACTTTTAAATTAAATTCTAACAATTTCAAACAAGTGCTGCCTGGGAGATCATGCAAGGCATCCAAAGCCTAAATTGAATGTATGTTGGCAAGAGCATCCTCACATATCCCTAAATAACTAGCTAATACAGTCTGTATTTTATACCTTATTGAGGCCTGGCACATATTTGCAAAATGTTCCAGTCAATTGTCAACTAAAAAGAATGCAGAATTTCAATCCTCTGTGGTGGGGCTGGGGAAGACAAAGTTTTCTTTTCTCCCAAAGAATGCTGCATTGCAAAGATGGAATTCTCTGGGGCTGCCAAGACTGCTGTCAGGTGTAATCTAGCCTGTGAACATTCTTAGGAGAAAGGCAGAATCAACACAAAAGCAAAAGATGAAGGAGATAGAGAGGCATCCACCTTTAAGCTGCCATAATTCAGCTTCTTGTCTTTTCTATTGAATAAAGTTTTGTAGGAAGTAAAATGTGGATCATATAAGACATTCTAACTTGTTTCTCTTTCCTTATTCTTTTGCCAGGCCTCTATTTATTTTTCTGACCAGAACAAAAGTTAACACTCATTCAGCCTTTCATTTAATCATGTATTTATTTAGGTGTAAAATAAGGGACAGCAAAAAGGTATTGGCTGCTCAGCTGAGCAGTCAAGGAGTATACAGTCTAATAGAGTGCAAAAGACATATACTGAACCTGTAAAAATTCAGGATAGAAAATGGAAAACATCATGCGAGAAGAGCAAAGGTCTACAAGCATTCAAAGGAAGAATACGTGGTGGAGAATGGTGTCTTTTGTTTTTTCAATCCACCTACATTATGGGCATTGTTCTTAGTCTTTTATACATTACATCCTTCAACAACCCGTTTTATAGACAAAGAAATTGAGGCTTAGAGGTTATTGGATTGGCTTAGGGTCCCACAAGAAATGGTAAGCCTAATAGTAGAAACTTCAGATGACTCTAATTTCTGGCAGGTGAGCTTTTGGGAACATCTCATAGAGATGGGGCATCTGCACAGATCCTTGAGGATTAGTATGAGATGTGGGAAGAGTTCATGAAGAAGAAATAGTGTAGGCATAGGGGTTAAAGTTTGATTGGAGCCCAGGATAGAACCAGAGGTTCTTTACATTTTGAATTGGGACCAATAGCTAGTCTGTAAATTGAAAACTTAGTTAAAGTGGAGGAATCATTAAGAAACAACACATAGATATTTTATTTTAAAATAAAATGAGCAAGCAATCATTATTTGCCAATCTTCTGTCTAGGGAGCAAATCATTTTCTTAAAGGATGAGTCTGCTGATTGGAGTATTTACTTATAAAACACCATTTTGGTTTATTTAAAATGGAGCAAAACTGGTAGATGAGAACAATCTGAGTGTGGTATTCTTCTGGATTTTTATTATTTATTTTCTCAATCTGTTACAGCTTTCCTGCCCATTTCTAATTTGACATCATTTTTTTATTGGCTTTTTTAAAAAAAAATCAAGCATATAACTTAGTTTTCATAGAAACATTTTTTTTCTGTACCATTGTTTCATCAGTTTTTATATTTAATTAAATCACATAATTGCAAAAACAATTGGCATTAATTGGTTTATGCAAGCATAAACTAATTGGTGGGAGAAGGGCACAGACATACCGTATAACTTGCCAGCCCTGAGTGTTTAATCAGCTGTGTGTCACAGAAGCTATGTTTTATAGAAGGAATGGAGAACATTGATGTGATGAGTCAATTAAATAGAAATGTGTTAAGAAAATTTCTATTGCAATGGAAAAATAGAAGACAAGATATATATGAGTCTGATGTTGTGAGGCCTTGAATGCCAAGCTAAGTAGTTATCATTACTGATTAGCCACACTTGACATCAGCACAATGTTGGGGTCACTGTCTAAGAGTTGTAGATAAGAATGATCAATCCAGATAGTGCCTAGAGAGATTTGGTAGAGATAATAGTGAAAAGAAATAAGGTAGTGGCAAGTATGAAAGGAGAAGAAGGGATGAATGAGAAAGATATTTTGGATGTAGGATAAGAAGGACATACATTTGGTCAGATATGGGTGTAGTATTCAATGTACCTTTCTCATAAAAGTGAATAAGAAGGAATTTGCCACCTTGACATATGAAACTCCAGGGACTTTACAAGAATTTTTTTAAAAAAATTTATTATTATTATACTTTACGTTCTGCAATACAGGAGAAGAACATGCAGGTTTGTAACAGGTATATCTGTGCCATGATGGTTTGCTGCATCCATCAACCCATCATTTACATTAGGTGTTTCTCCTAATGCTATCACTCCCCTAGCCCCACACCCTCCAACAGGTCCTGCTGTGTGATGTTCCCCTCCCTCTGTCCATGTGTTCTCCTTGTTCAACTCCCACTTATGAGTGAGAACATGTGGTGGTTTTATGTCTTGTGTTAATTTACTGAGAACGATGGTTTCCAACTCCCTCCATGTCCCTGCAAAGGACATGAACTCATCTTTTTTATGGCTGCATGGTATTCCATGGTGTATATGTGCCACATTTTCTTTATCTAGTCTATCAGTGATGGACATTTGGGTTGGTTCCAAGTCTTTGCTATTATGAACAGTGCTCCAAGAAACACATGTGCATGTGTCTGTATAGCAGAATGATTTATAATCCTTTGGATATATACCAGTAATGGGATTGCTGTTTTTTTTTTTTTTTTAACTCTTCCCATTTGTCTTTTATCAGTCTGCAAACCATCTAGGTAGTTGCAATGGGTGTCTATTGCAGCAGACCTCTGCCATGTCACTGTGTATACAGACTCTCCTGGATTTAGCATTGTTGTGTATTATTTCCTAGTTGTTTCATGTATGTACTCTTTTGATATAAAGATGGTGATCCCAGGATAAGGCTTTTCTTTTCTTTTGCTTTTTAGTATCTCTGAATCCTAAAATGCATCTTGACATACATGGTAGCATGTAAAAATATAATTAGTTGCTTATTTTTCTTAGTGGTCCAAAAAATAACAGTGTGCTTTATAATCAATAGCATCTTCTCCCCTCAATCAGATCACAAGTCCTAGGGGCAATCCTTGGCCTCCTTTTCCTCTTCATCCTTCTTAATGCCTTGTACAGGGCTGGGCATATAGTTGACCTTTAGCAAATACTTGACATATTGTTAACTCAAATTGGATTCATGGTAAATTATGTGAGTCACCCAATACTGAAGCCTTCTGAAAAAGTAGTCATATGTTTCTGTTTCTGTTACTGTTCTTTTCTTACCCTTCTCTTTCTTTCTAAGACCTTTCCTGTTCTGCTTGCTGGCCCCTCAAACCTTCCTGAGACAGACTCAAGAAGAGCACCTTCATTTTGGAAGAGAAAGTTGATGGGAACAAGCTTCTCAGGTTCATAAAATAAGGTATCATATGATGACTTGGAAACTATAACACTCTCAGTGTCAAGAAGTAATCTAAAATCTCTTAAGGAGACTTTAAGAAATATGCTCAGAAACTATAACATGAGCAAGAATTAACTCAGTTGGCTCAATTTTTTAAAATTTAATGTCTGTTGTTGATTAGCTTCATTATACCAAAGAAATTTTTGAAGGGAGATATTTAATTTTCCTTTTGTTCTTATTCTTATTTGTGAATACGTTAATTTTAAGAGAAAGTAGAGATGGAAATATTCAAGTAATAAAGCCATCTAGTTCAATAAGGCAAAAGTATTTTTAATAAAAATTGACTGCTTCCAAAGAGAATCATAGATCAATGAGCTTGAGAGAAGGAACCAGAATGACTTAGCATACATATATTAGAAGGCACAAGTGCCTTTAGGCAAAATAAACTGGTTATTTAAGCAGTATTCTGGGGAATATGGTCAAAACAAGTGGATTATGTGGTAATTTAAAGTTTTTTCTAATCAAAATATAAAGATTAATTTTCTTACAAAAATTAATGGTTGCTGGAAATAGATGTTAAATCACTATATTGACATAAATCATTAATGGAAATATGGGGCACAAGAGTTTTGTATGAAAGATATTTGCATGATCTAGAAAATGGAAGATGCAAAATGAGGGTTAAGCATAATGTTTCCAGGCAGTAGTAAAGCTTTTGGAGTCTGAAGACAAACATAAAATTTTACAACTGGTGTGGTTTGGGTCTTCCTCTCTCATATGCTAGAAACTAAACCATAATAGAAAGCTAAACATTTAAAACATACAACCATTCTGAAAAAAATAAGTCCCTTGGGGGCTAGGGGGCACCGTGAATATGCTTTTTCCCATGGGTAGAGTCCATACTGGCCCTGTTAAAAAACCATGGTAGTAGAAATAAAGTCATAAAGTTAAAACATTTTATAAGAAAATGTTTAGTGGGCCATAGTATAGCATTGAGTTAATAATGCTAAGAAATCAAAACAATGCCAATTGTTGATTATTGCTATAAAGAGACAGTTTATTGGCATATAATTAATAACAAAGTTTTATTTCTAATATATATGGCAGTGTTTCCTAAACTTGATTGCACTCTGGAATTACCTGGGGATGTTTAAAAAATACTGTTGTTTGGCTCCTACTTACAGATATTTTGATTTAGTTGGTATGAGGTATAACCTGGGCATCAAGCTTTTAAGGGCTATCTGGGTCAGTCTAATGTGTAACCAAGTTTGGGAATTACTGATATACCCTATTGACAGTGAAAACAACTATCACCTACTTTTTCTTTGTTGATATCAACTCTGTGCATCCAGCGAAAGCCTTTGATGTTGAAACGCGTACCCTCTATATCTCTGGAAAAGTTTGATAGAGGGGCACTTTTGTATGAGGGGGTGTTAAAGCATGGACAGAAAGAGGTTATTCTTAGAATGGAAGATTATGACGTCTGATATATAATGAAGAAAGAGCATATTTCTCCATTTCACCTAGTTTGGACTTTAATGAGGCCTCATTAATTTGCTTAAGTTAATTTTCTATAAACTATGTATTAATATTCAAATGTTAGTTCAAAATATATTAAAAGACAAGCTTTGATGATTCACTATTCTGAATTATTTAAGCCATGGGGAATAATCAGAGGTCTATTTTCTGAAAGGGAAAAACACTTCAGATTGTTGATCATTGCAATCCCTATCTAGGCAGATATATATTATATCTTTGTTATCTTTAATTTCGATGATTCTCTGAACTAAAACTTGTTGTAATACTACCCTTTATAATGGCCTTTGGCTGGTTCTGTGATAAAAAGAGCAAGATAGTAATTTCAAGATGTATTTCCTACATGACTCTGCTTTTGTGACTTTATCGATCCCAACATTATCTGAACTCTTTCTCCCCTAGTTTTGGGATATCAGATGAGAGGGAGTTATTTTAGTATCTCTTGGAGAATAACATCGATGAACTATTTTCATCCAATGCAGCATAAATTGTTTTGTCCGCAGCAGATTCCACCCAGAGAAGGCCGACTCTGATTACTGGTTATTAAGGCTTTTTTTTTTTCTGCCATATGTCTGAATGGAAACGTGGCAGATTTTCCTTTGGGTTTCAACAAAGTGTTTTCTCAAATCGCAATGAAACAAGGTGATTGAAATGCCATAATAATAGTGGTGGTAGTAGATTGTTGCTGCTTCTTGACAAAACAGAGAAGTGGAGCTATTTGAAATCAGAGTTAACTTTTGGGTAAAGGGGTAAGGCCTGAAAACCGAAGATCAAATTTGCTGTTATCCTAATTCTAGTTAATAACGAAGAGCATTTGCTTGTTTGGAGTCTCTGTGGACAGGTTATTAGATTCCTGTCTCCTGAGACATGAAAGGAACACCTCAGAATGTGGAAGAAAATGCCAAAGCAGCACTCATCTTGGGTGATATTGGTGTTGGCTGTGCTTATGCAGGCGGAAAATGTCTTCTTTTTTCCATTCAGTAGCATTTCCAACCCATTTGGGGTGATATTTAATGGGGCTCGTCATTAGCCCAGAAATGCATAAAGGAGAATGCATTAGCCACAGTTTGTCTTCATAAAGTTCTCTTCACTTATTCTGATAGAAGACATGAATGAATTCTAAAAAAGAAGATAGCCTTGCTAGGAGTACTGATCGCGATGGTTTCATCAGACTTCCCGAGGCACTGAAGTGAACCCTTAGCTTTAAAGATAGCTAATATTTAGTGATGTGATATAATTGTTTGGTTCCCAAGTCTGAAAACAGGAGTTTATCTAAAATGAATATGGGACTTTTTGATAAAACAATACTTAAAATCAAAGTCTTAAAGTTTTGGGCATTATGCAAATTAAGATGAAAAATTGTAATATATTATTAGACTCAGTGTCCAAAATTATGAACAAGGGTATTTTTTACCCTAATATTGGATTAAGTCTCTTTCTATATTTTTCCCAAATAGTTATTGGCCATTTATACATATTTTTTAATTGGGATAAAATATACATAGCAAAAAGTTACCATTTTTAACTATTTTTAAGTGTATGATTCTGTGACATTAAGTAAATTCACATTGTTGTACGACTGTAATCACCATAAATCTCCAGAACAATTTCATCTTCCCCAACTGAAACTCTATACTCACTAGACAGTAACTCCTCATTGCCTGCTCCCTCCACCCTTGATAACCCTTCTTTTTTCTGTCTATGAATTTGACTAGGTACTTCACATAAGTGGAATTATATAATATTTGTTCTTTTGTGTTATCAATTCTTTTTTTAAGCATCTGATGTTATAGAAGCATGCAACAGTCATAATTTAGACCAGAAAGAGATTAGTAATGCCAATCAACTTTCATGAATAAGAGAATTGATGACTAGAAAGTTAGCTAGTTTGCTCTGCTAACTTCTAGTCCAGAATGCATCTTATCCAACTTAAGACATCACATTAGAATACTTATATTCTCTATTAGAATATAGTGAGGCCCTATATTCATCATTAGAATACATATATTCACTTTAAGGACATTTGGGCTAAGAAAGTCTTTACCATGTCTTACCCATCATCTCTCTACTGGTTCTATATTTAGCTACCTCTAAATAAATTGCCATTAAATATAATGATGATAGGGATAGCTAACATTTATTGTCTTATTATTTGATAAGCTTAGTGCTGTGTCATATCACATATATACATAAAAATGTAAATATTACATATATAAAATTATATATATATATACCTTAGTCTACACAACATTTTATAAGGTAGGTATTCTAATTACTCCATTTATAAATGAAGAAACTGAAGTATAAAAAGTGAGGTTGCCTCCACTAGGTTGTATAGCTAGTAAGTGTTAGAGCCAAGACACTGGAATGACAAAATTTACCTAAAAAAGAAAAATTAGTATATGAAAATGGACTGGGTTCGAGCAGTCTATTAAAATTAAGGAAATATATGAAATTTTCATTTTGTACTTTTGTTGATTATATTACTTTTGTTGGTTAATTCAATTCCTTAATTCATAAAATTATTACCTGCTTAGCATAAATCAAAGATAATTCTAAATTGGTTAAATAATAAGGTTTGTGATAACCTTCAAATGTATAAAAATTTCTTAATTATCTTTGATTCCCATCTACATTCATGAATCTGTATTATCATACATATATATAGGCATTAAAGAAATTAGTGACTATAATACCTATGGAAGAGGGGTAATACAAAATTAATCACCAGTATGGGCCAAATAATAGGTGATAATGTTTATAACCTAGAGGAATTTAAAATTTTGCATCATAAGTCCACATTCTGGGATAGATCAATGGCATCCATTAGGCTATGATTTTCTATCTACTTTGCTTTGGCTCTATTATTAATTTGCCCATAAATAGAAGCCAAGTCTGTCTTCTGTGTCTTGGTTTAGGGTTCTCTCAGTTGCATTGGTTCAATGGAATACCTGGCCAGTCTGCAGAGTATAGTTGAACAATTTTCAGGCAGGATGTTGGCAGAAGAGGTTGTGGGATATTCAGCAACTGACAGTATCTCTTTGATAAGGATTCTAGTAATGGTTCCTTTCTCAGTCTTCTACATCACAGGCACTTGCTCTTGGGTAGCTCAACTCCATACACAGAAATCTCCAAATATCACAGACGCATCCTTGCAACAAGTTGTTGGAGTGGGTGCTGCTGCCAGACAACAAATTGTTCTTTTAAAAGAAGTGTTATATTAGAATTTTATTATAGTCTGGTGATGTTGAGGTTTTGAGCACTAGATATGAAATAAAATACACATTGAATTTTTGTTTTTAGGACACTTGGTTAATTTATCATTAGGAAACATTGTTAAGTCTTCTTTCTACTTAAGATATTTGATTACGTATGCTAGATTATTCTCCCTCTTTTTGGCACAATTCTTATATTTAAAATTATTTGCTTCACTTATAATTCTCTGTGTTTGTTCTTCTCCACATACCTTAAATAGAAACAAGCACATATCAGCCAGGCACAGTGGCTCACATGTGTAATCCCAGCACTTTGGGAGGCCAAGGCGAGTGGATCATTGGAGATTAGGAATTTGAGACTAGCCTGGCCAACATGTTAGAACCCCATCTCTACCTTAAAAAAAAAGAAAAATTATCAGGGTTTGGTGGCACGTGCCTGTAATCGCAGCTGCTTGGGAGGCTAAGTCACAAGAATCACTTGAACCCAGGAGGTGAAAGCTGCAGTGAGCCAAGATTGCACCACTGTACTCCAGTCTGGGTGACAAAGCAGGATGCGAGACTTAGTCTCAAAGAAAAAAGAAACAGGCACATATCTTGGATACATATAAGCAGATATGTGATTAATGAAACAGAATACCAATATATAATAATATCTCTATAGAGAAGCATAACCAATAAAATATATAGATATAATTTATTATAAAGAATTGGCTCACACTTTGAATTTGGAAGAAAAGTCGTTTAATCTTTAATATTGTAGAAAAATTTTATTCTTACTCTAAACATTTGCTTTAGGACTGGATCAGTCCAGGGCCAGAAGGAAGAGATGGCGTTTACTCCTAGATTCTCCAGAAATTAGCCCAATACCTGAAGCAGATCACCACTGGACAAAACTTAGATTCTCAATTTTTACTGCTTATTTTCATCCGATTACTCATGGTTATGTCACCTGGCTCTCTCCCATGCATCCCTCCCTCTCCTATTTCACAATTATTTTCTTCAAAACACTCTTGCCTGGTGACTACATCCCCTACTTAGTCATCATAATTTTTATATAATATATATGTATATATTGTTTGTAATGTGTCATTTTCTTTTATATTGTTACATTATAAACATGCTGTGTTAAAATATGTTAAATTGGTTTAAACAAGTTTCTTTTTTAGATGCCTTTAATTTAGCTCAGATTGGTCTAAATCCACGAAGAACCATATATTAAACACTCTTGAATAGCTTCTATGAAAAGAAACTTAATTTATGATGTTTTAGTATTATACATTATACAGTTTCTTTATTTTTCACTCAGTTCATCATGCTGTGAAAATTCATGAATATTTAACTATTAAATGAAATGCAAAATTTTCATTATCATTTTATTGAAAACTTGACATCTTAAAATACCATACATACTATTAGTATTCTAATGCATTGTCACCTTATTGAAAAATGCTGCTAAAAAACAATACAGCCATTCAGAAAAAAAAATTTTGTCCGCCCAAGGCTATTAACTATAGTTCTACACATACATTAGTGACAAATAAGTGAAGCAGCCAATGCTCACAAAAGATGTCACTAAAATGCTAGGAAACAACTGTAACCATAGAAACCATCTCACACTGCAATCTGAACATCTTTTGTCAGTGTGTGACTAGAAATGAGATGCTTAAAATCATTAGACTATCAAAAAATCTGAACATCTCTCCATTGAAATTTACATATTTAAATATTTTGAAACCTGCAAAAACTTCAACATGATACTTCTATAAAATATTGTTTCAGCTCCTAGCCCTCAACTATCAGTTTAGATATAACAACAAAAATTATACATGAAGACTTACAATTCTCCCCCCTCTTTCTTTAGGCTACATGCATTGTCTGAGGAGCCTAAACAAACACCCGGGAGAACAGAGGTTAGCTCCCAGGGCTGTCTACCTTCCTGCTCTAATCTTCACAATGGTGCCATTCTTCACCTTTCCTTTCTCTCTTGAACAATCACTGGCTTAAATTGTACCTATTCCAGCAAGACAGGTTTGCAGGTTTCATAAGCCTTCATGACAGTAAGTACAAAATTGTCTTAGATAATGAGATATTTAAATAAAGAATTTGACAAACCAGTGTAGGAGAGCGTGAGTTTGGATGAATGTGGAACAGCCTCTGCAACCTTGGATATGGAACTGAATTTTTTCCCTTGTCTTCATCTTCTCAGAAACTCCTGAAAGGTCTGGTTATTCAGCTGAATGCTCTATGTTTAAGGGGCAGTGGAAGCCATTTTCCTTGAAACCTCCCTTTGAAACTAAAGGTTAAGAAGCTCCTTGAACAGCCTGGATTATGGAGGCTTTAAGATTTCTAAATTGTTCTCCTCACCTCCTTCAGTCACCATTCTAAAAATATTTATGGAGTACCCACAATGTGCTAGTCAGTGTTCTAGGTACCTGTGATACAGCAGTAAACAACACAGTGTTCACTGCCTATGGTGCTTACATCTTAGCAGGAAGAGATAAACAGGAGACAATTAACAGAACAAGTACACAAGAAGTCTATAGTACAGTAGTTTTGAGTACTTACCACATACTAGTCACTGTTCTAGGCTTCTGGGACACTGGATTAGATAGGCATGACCCCTGCGCTCCTGTAGCTTTCATCCTGAAGAAATCATGAGGAAGTATTTAGCAAATGCATGCATGCACGAATGGAATGCTTCCTCTCTGAGACTTGATCATGGGATCATGGGTGGAGGGGGCAGCTCCAAGCCATCCATGTTGTTAGCAGTCAACATGACATAAATGAGGAAGTTCTGTGGAGCAACTCTCAGTGGTTGACCATGTATTTAAAATACAGTGTCCACTTCCCTACCCATTTCTTCTCATTATATATATTTTTTGGATCTCCAACTCCTCTTTTCTTTAGAAAATGAAACTTCTATCCTTCCTGAATAATTTGTATTTCCCGCTGCCAAATAACAATAGTTTTTTCCATAAATATCTATAAACCAAGCCTATCAGAGTTAATCTTATGTAATATGTAAAATATACATACAGATATGCATAGTGAAACACATACACACACCATATTTTTGAATACTTAACTGTGCACTGGGCACCATTTAGAAGTACTGTTTAAGCCTTAAGAGAGATTGTTGAGATGGGCATTATGATCTTCATTTTTCAGGTAGGAAAACTGAGATTAGTGCAATATACTAATTGGCTGAAGGATACATAGCTAGTGACTGGCATTGCTGGGACCTAAACATGAACCCATAAGACTTTAAGGGGTATGCTTTTCACCACCATTTTTGAGTCATGCACAGAGAAAGGTCCTTCTTCCCAATCCACCATGTGCCCCAAGAGGACCCTTCCAAGGAACAAGGCCTGTACTTTGTCATAGTGGCCACAGAGCTTCTACTCTCTTTATGGGTGGGTCCTTTTTAACTCACCACATTCTGATCTATTCTGGACACAGTCGTGTAGCCTTCATGAGCCCTGGTGTCCACCATGTTCATCTGCAGCTGAGCATGCAGAGATGGGGTTAGGGGTCAGGTAAAAGGGGAAAAGTTTCTCCAGACTGTTTAATAATGATTTTCGGTATACAAATGTTTAGTATACAGGGACCATGTTGTTAAGGGACCATGAGGATATCTAACTCCTTCATTTTATTGACGTGTAAATAAGTGGAGATTTAAAGTTGACATGGATTGCCTAATTACTTCACTAGCCAGGTAGCAGCAGAACCAGGTTTGAATCCAGGAATTGTCTTCCAAGTATGTACTCTTTTAAGAATAAAGTGGCTCCTCTATGTGTTTACTGTGTGCATGTGTGTGTACAAATATGCACAGATGATCAACACACACACATACATATGTACTCTCTGTATATATTGAGAGTTCTCTCTGTTTAAATTTGATTTTTCAGTATAAGTTTTCTTCTGGAATGTCACCTTTGTTTCTCTTCTGTTTTATTTTATAGTTATTTAAACTGCCATCTGTAATGTCACAAGCAACCTTGACTCATGGGAGGGTACCAGAGGAGGAACTAAATGACTTTGCATCTCACTCACCAAGGCCTCTATCTCTTTCCACCCCCTCAGTCCTTCCCACAGAGCTGACACTGTTGTTACATTTCAAACCATTTCAAAACCCTACATTGAGAAACACGGCTGTGCAGATTCACTTGAGACTATGAATTCATTAGAGTTTCCTAATCTATATATTGTATATCTGCATACATGTATATATATTCTGCATATAAATAAAACATGCATCCAGTTCGAAGGCCCACACATGGAATTCTCTTTTCCCTTCAAAGTATAAGTGTGCACTGAAATAGTTACTCTACATTCTCAGAAAATAGCGCAGACAACGATACTGAGTTTTTTTAAAGTCCAGTAAGTGAACAAAATCACAAAAATGTAACAAAAATGGCACAGCAACTTACTTGTTACCAGTGCTAGTCAAGAAAAGCCTTCAATTTCATTTCTTAATCATCAAAATGATACGGAATCTAAAGTATAAGTGTTTTTTGTACACATTGCAGTCTAATATCCAGCTGTTTGCTTTTCTTCCAGCACCCTGCTGCCCACCCCGCCTCCCCCTGAGGGCAGGAAGCACTATTAATCATTCTTCTGTTCAGTATTGAACTGGATTCTTCTCTATGCCACAGGCCCCCAGGGCAGTGGGAAAACCTGCTTAGTCAGACCACCCAGGATTCCACAGAAAAGTGGTCAGTCTGAATGCAGGTGGTTGGTCTTCTGCTCAGGTTTCTATTAAGACTCATTAGCTGAGCCACAATGGGCACTTAGGACTTTTAACTCCTTCTTTCCCAAATCCTCCAGACATTACAGTGTGTGTGTGTGTGTGTGTGTGTGTTTTCTAGGGGAATTACTGCTACTACTGCAGAGTCCCGGGGACCAGCAGCTTTGGTTCTAATGAGCACACACCATCCAGAAAAAAAGCCATGGCTAGGATCTAAGTTAGGGCCAAGAAATTCTAGCAGGCACATATTAGAAAACTGGGAAGTGCCCTGAATACCGCAACTGAAGATCTGAAGATCGCGCTGATTTTTAGGGTCTTTGGGAAGACTCTTCTGAGATCCCGAGGGTTTCCCCATCAATTTTCCAATGATTGAAAAGTTACCATTACAACTTTATTCCTTTTGCTTAAGATTTTATTACTCGTAAGAATGCAATACCTTGGGAAAATCAGCATATTGCGCCTGATGAATTAAGTAAAACTTTGAAGAGCTGGGCAGACTCATCCTATAGTTTTGAGAGAAGGGGTGAAAATATAAGGAGGAGGGGATAGAGTAACAGCAGGTGGAGGCACCAACAATAGGGGGAATGGAGGAAGGAGAGGAGGCTGGATTTGCTGAAAACACTTCTCATTGTTAGTAAAGATTGTGAAAACTTCAGGATTTTAGCAGAGGGGTGGGGGAGGAAGGGAAGAATGTGTTCAGAAGGAGAGAAAGAGAGAGATTGATATTGTTTCCAGCAGCAAATCTGTAGGCAAAACCTCAGTTATTGCCTCCTCAGAAGAAAGAATTTGGCTGAGGGGCATAAGGCTGAGTGAGAGACTGAGGTAAGTTTTAGAGCTGAAGTGAAAATTCATGAAAATGCTTTAGAGCAGGAATGGAAGGAAGTAAAGTATACTTGGAAGAGGGTCAAGCAGGTCACTTGAGAGACTCAAGTGCATGGCTTGACCTTTGACTTGGGCTCTTACATGTTGGCATGCTTCTGGGGTTGTGGTCCTTCTCCCCTGGTTCTTCCCTGGGGGTGGGCTGTCCTCATGCACAGTGGCCTGACAGCACTTGGGAGGCCAGCATGCACGGTGTGTTTACTGGAGTTGGGCATATGCACACTTGAGGCCTTTTTGCCTTAGCAGTTCAGTGTTAACAGTTAAATTCTTTCATTTTGCCTCTTAGTGCTTGTGCTTGAGCCTACTCATCCAGCTCCTGAGATCTTATCTGGAAGCTGCTGATCACCAGTTCCAGGTGTTTCTATATATTGGGAGACTGCCTTTCCCTGGCGCCATCTGTGACCAATTATTATTTTAGAGAGACAGTGTAACAACTACCTGACTATCACCTGATGGTCATCTGACATTCCTGGTGAGGAGAGGGGGCCCTCTCCTGCCCTACTTCAGTCGACTACCTACTGTAACAATGCTTTAAATGCAAGTTCTAGGTAAGAAGGAGGTGATGGTTTTCATAGAGCAGACTAAGATAGGAGAGAGGTTGATATCATCATAGTAAAATTCTTGTTAATAGTGCAGGTTGAAATCAATATTTTTGTTTTAAATTATCCCATTTCTTTGTCGGCATCTTCTTTTTTTCCCCACTAACATCTTCAAGGATGTGCATGAAGCATGGAGACTAAGTAAATGTTGAATTTTAATTGAAATGCTGCTAAGCAATTTCTCTTAAATCTGTTCAGGTAAAATTACTACCCTGCCAAATGGGTTCAGGAACTCCTAACCCACAATTAAATGAAGTGTTACAGGAAAGGGGTCCTGATCCAGACCCCAAGCAAAGGTTCTTGGATCTTGCACAAGAAATAATTCAGGGTGAGTCCACAGAGTAAAAGCAAGTTTATTAAGACAGTAAAGGGGTAAAAGAATGACTACTCCATAGATGGAGCAGCTGCAAGGGCTGCTGGTTGCCTATTTTTTATGGTTATTTCCTGATGATATGCTAAACAAGGGGTGGATTATTCATGCCTCCTCTTTTTAGACCATATAGGGTAACTTCCTGAGGTTGCCATGGCATTTTAAATTGTCATAGTGCTGGTGGGAGTGTAGCAGTGAGGATGACCAGAGGTCATTCTTATCACCATGTTGGTTTTGGTGGGTCTCAGCCGGCTTCTTTACTACAACCTGTTTTATCAGCAAGTTCTTTATATAACCTGTATCTTGTGCCAACTTCCCATCTCATCCAGTGACTTAGAATGCCTCAACTGTCTGGGAATGCAAGCCACTAGGTCTCAGCCTCATTTTACCTTCCCGCTACTCAAAATGGAGTTGCTCTGGTTCAAATGCCTCTGACAAAAATGTAGCTCTTTTCACTGGGTTTACTGCCTTCTGGTTGTCAGTAATCTTTCCCCTGCATAGAGCGCAGTTGTCATCTTCTGTACAGTTCCTCCACTTTGTATTTATGAACCTCTGCATAGCCCACTGTCTCACATGAAGTTCTGTCCCTTCTGGCTTTCAGGTTTACTTTTCAGACTTAGTGTCTTCTTTTAGATTTTTCTCAACTGATAAAAACTAACCAAATGCAAAGGAAGGCCAGACGCCTTCCTCTGCATTTTCTTACAACAGTTTTGGACCCAACACTAAACATATGCTGAATAGGAGTTTGATTGCTACAGAGAGATCTAAGAGATAACTTATAGATGGCAGGGAGGAGATTTGGTGATGGAATAAATGAGGTAATTAGCTTTGGGAAAGGAGATTGATTGCTGACACCAACGTTCCTGACTTGAAGAACTGGTTGAATGAGGCCTTTACCTATGGTGACAGAAACAGGGACTTGGGGATAGGATATCATCCAGCTGTAACTGAAATGTATTGAGTCATTTTGGGACTAATTCTACAGTAATGATTGAAACAGTACTGTCATTTATGCCCAGACCTGTCTCTAAGTTTTGGTTCTGGTGTAACTCAAAGTCACTCCAAAAATTCTGAGGACAAAAATGGCCATATATCTCATTTTTCTTCCATGATGTGCATTTTCCTTTTGTGTCTACTCCTGTGAGTTTACACAGCCTAATAGAGATATAGGTCTGAATTCCCTGTCTAATCAGGATAAACCTGGGCTTTGGCTCCTGCAATTTTGCCTCTAATTCTCACTACTACACTGTGTGATTGTTAACAAGCACCACATAGACTGCAGTCATGGTGATCCCTCCCGGCAAGTCTCTCCATCGGCCCCCATGGTCCTCAGATGGAGGATGGGCATCTTGGAGGGAGGATGGATGCTCACCTTAGCTAAAGATGCCCAGGATCATCTTGGAACATCCCAGAGTCACAGATGTCTCTCAATGCATGCAACACCCCAGGCATATGCATCAGAGATAATCTAGTCAGCCCCTCCTGCTAAGCTGAAACACCTATCTCTCTGTTATATAAATCTGTCCTCGCAAGTTGGAAAAGTTTTTCTTTCCACCCTTGAAATACAGAAGGTTCCCTAACATCCCCCTCTTTGACAATAAAGCTAGATGTCAGGTTTCCCAAGAGAGGCTCCAATCCTGCCCACCTTCATCATTTCTGAAGATGGGAGGGGAAGCTAAATTTTGTGGCTCAAAGGTGAATTATCCTTATAAAAATCATCAAGAAAACTTTTCAGCAACTTTTCCCACTTTAGCTTAGGAAAAAAGTCCAAATTTTAACAGACCATCCATCTATTTTAGATATCCACAGGGGCAATTTTGTAAAGACTATCTGGAAATTCCTCTGATGGCATCTGCATATAAAATAAATTTAAAGTGCTTCTATAAGAATGGTGTGATCCAGAGCTTCACTGTTTTAGTGGCTCTTTATAAGAATGACTGATGGATATTTTTGGTTAGAAGAGGTTTAGAGGTTTATATAGTTTGGATATTTGTCCCCACCACAGGCTGAATTGTAATCCCCAGTGCTGGAGTAGGCCTGGTGGAGGCATTTGGATCATGGGGGCAGATCCCTCATGGCTTGGTGCTGTCTTTATGGTAGTGAGTTCTGGTAAGACCTGGTTATTTAAAAGTGCATAGTACCTTCCCCCAAGCCCAACTCTCTCTCATTTTTGCTTCTGCTTTTGCCATTCCTGCTTTGCCTTCCATAGTGAGTAAAAGCTCCTTGAAGCCTTCCTAGAAGCAGATGCCAGCACTATGCTTCCTGTATGGCCTGCAAAACTATGAGCTAATTAAAAACTTCTTTTCTTATAAATTACCCAGTCTCAGGTATTTCTTTATAGCAATGCAAGAGTGGTCTAATGCAGAGATTATCTAATCCAGGATAAGTTTAGAAAACAGACTTTATTTTAAAGTAACTCTAATTTCTCCTCCATGTCAGACATCACTAAACAATCACAGAATTCTTTCCTGATGAGCCCTTATTCAACCTCGCAGTCCTTCCCAATTTAACACACCAGGAAGACACTCCTAATTGATCAGAATTGGTAAGCAAGATCAAGCTTATTTGCTATGCAGATCTTGCATGTGTGTACATGCACATGTGAGAGAGAGAGAGAGAAAGAGAGAGAGAGAGAGAAAGGAAAGAAGGGAGGGAGGGAGGAAGGAAGGAAGGAAGGAAGGAAGGAAGGAAGGAAGGAAGGAAGGAAGGAAGGAAGGAGGGAAGGAAAGAAGGAAGGAAGGAAGGAAGGGGGAAGGGAAGTGCCTTGTTAAGATCATATAGGTAGTAATTATAAGAGTCAGACCTATGTATTGTCCAGAGTTTTTTGGTTTCATTGATAGTTTGTGTTATGACAGTCTGTAACATTTTTATTAATTAATATTAATGGTTTTTGCTTCATAGAGCTTGTATTGTAAAATAACTTCCCCTTGGAAATTAATCCTATGAGATAAATTTTACTGTTGTCCCATATAGTGGATTTGAACCTCATTAGAATGAGAGGAAATTTGTAGTCCTTTAATTTCCAAGCAACTTTTTAATCTATCCTACTGGGAACAGAGCTAATAATCCCACAGACTGACTTACAAGCTGAGGAATGGTGGTTTGACTAGGCTGCAGTTTCTAATGTTCATGAGTGCCTAAATGCCAGATGAACTCAACTCTAAACTTTCTGCTGTCACTCTCAATAGGGAGGCTGAAAGCAAGTCAAGTGTATGGACTCATCATTCAGCTATTTTGGAATAAATGGTCCACTTAGGCTGCATCTACATAATGCTACATCAACTCATTGAAAAAGAAAAAATTAGGTCAGCCACCTAGCTGTTTTGATATCTAATGAAAAGTCATCCATGTGTCCATTTTGAGTTTTAGGCATAAACCATTGAAATCCATTATTTGCATCTGAATAGATGACAAATACTATCAAGATCCCTGATCCATAAAAATACACAACACTTAATGAGTACTATCACATGCCACACTGAATGCTAAGTCTTAGCACTTTAAATATATTATCTTATTTAACCCTCACAATAACCCTATGAGGCAAATGTTCTTTTCTCCATTTCAGAGATGAGATATAAGAAGCATATTTATCCATGGATGAATCTGGAGAACATCATTCTCAGCAAACTGACACAAGAACAGAAAATGAAATACCACATATTCTCACTCATAGGCGGGTGATGAACAATGAGAACACATGGACACAGGGAGTGGAGCACTACACACTGGGGTCTATTGGGGGTATAGGGGAGGGACAGCGGTGGGGGGAGGTCTGGGGAGGGATAGCCTGGGGAGAAATGCCAGATGTGGGTGAAGGGGAGGAAGGCAGCAAATCACACTGCCACGTGTGTACCTATGCAACTATCTTGCATGTTCTGCACATGTACCCCAAAACCTAAAATGCAATTAAAAAAGAAGCATATTTATCTTTCTTCTTTATTAAAAATATGGATTATATATTTAATAAAGCTAAATATTCTTGTATGCTGTGGTTCAATGTAAGTCTGAGGAGTTTATATTAGAAAATGGATGAAATCATAGATTCTTGTCCCACACTGCCATTTCTTTGACTTCTCAAATTCTTCACAGTAAAAAGTGAATTTAGAAAAATAGCCCAGCGATCTAGAATACTGAGATCACTCAGGGTAATTGAGACCTTGGTGGAGTTAGGCCTCTTTATCTTGAGTCTTCCATTTCCTGACACCTCTTAATCACTTGAGGCCACAGTGACAGAATGTAGACCCTGTTTGTCTTTCATTCAGCTCCAACCTAGAGGAGCTGTACAGTTGATGAAAGATGGAGGGACACTTCAGATGTTTCTACCTGTCAAGATCATCCATAAAAGGTACATGATCTAGGAAAATTATACTACATATTGACAACTCTTTGACCTTTTTTTTTTTTAATACACATGAAATGACAAAATTAAACAAGGAGGAAGTCTTGAAGGGAAAATCAAGTCAAAAGTAGTCAGTCAATAAGCAATGTAAGAGGAGAGACATGTAAGGGAGGCATGAAAGTATGCACTATCATTTTGCTTTGGTGATGATAGAGGAAGTGGTAGGTTTATTGTGAGTATGCCTGCGTGTCAAGTCTTTTTAATATCTATAGATAACTCCATCATTTACTCCCACCAGTTGCCTCCTTGAATCAGTTATAGGTCCTTATAGATGTCTCTCCTAAGTTTGGAGATCAGCTAATAGCTGTGCATGCCCTTCTTCCTCAGCTCTGTATTTTGGACACAGACACGTCTATGTGCCAAGTTTCTTCCTTCATCAGGGCATGGGAACAGTGCTGTGAGTAGAGATTTGTGTTAGCATATAATGCTTATATGAAATGGCATATAAAGCCATCTCTCCACGTCTGTGCTTTGGGCATATGGGGATAGTGATAAGTGTGCATGCATGCACAGAGAAGTTCTCAGGGCCAAAAGATGCAAATGAAAGAGAAGAAAGAGCAGGCATGCAGCACAGAAAGTAGAAATACCATAGGAAGTAAAAACTAGAAAAGAGCCTTTTAGCATTGAAGTTGATGGCTAAGAAATGTTTGGCAAAGAGAATTGTTTGACCAGGAGAAATAGACAAAAGCCTCTTTTTCATTTCTAGGTCAAACCAACTCCCTCCTAACAATCTGAGAGATGCAGAAGGTATTGCCCACAGTATGGGCTCCTTTAGACTTTTGAAAAATCTTGGCTTTCAGCTGCCTATCATAAAGGAGCCAAGGATCAAAATGCATCAGCAAGATAAGAATGATGAATGCAAACATGGATGTTTAGAACTCAGATGCAAATTATAATATTGATGCAGATTAATCATCCTGAAAATCAGAGGGGGCTGCTAATAGGACCCTGTTCAAAGAATTGTGCCTCAGCAGCCAGTTTGTTTCAAGTGCAATTGTGATTCATTTGCCAAGAGATTTAGGCTCTGGCTAATGGAAACAGAGCAGACAGGAAGTACAATTAAGGTTATCAAATAAAAATGTCTTAAGTGCTTTTTCATTTAATAAATAGCTTAATAATCTGTATATTGATTGAACTTAGCTTGGTTTAACTTTGCCAAATATTGATATCATCATTGATTATGACGCTGCAGTTTCTCCATCATAGATTCATGTTCTTTTTGGTGAAATAAATGTGTTTTGTTTTTGGTAGTCCTTACTCAGTTATCTTTTCTGTAGCCTTTTATTCTATTCACTATTTTTCTCAGCATGAAGTTCAACCACTGGAGATTTCACTGACATCCAACTGCAATCATAGTCACTGGAGGATGGAAATAATTAAACTAGACTATATTCATATTTCGTATCTTTTTATAACTTTATATACTTTAATACACCCACAGTGACAGGTAAAAGTGAGTCAAGATTTCTTAGAGATGTTTTATCTTGTGTCTAATTGAAAATGCAAAATAAAAAGTGAGTTTTAGCAGCAAAACAACATTAGAACAGAGGCCTTGGCATATGAATGAGTTTACTCAGAAAAATGCATAAACAAACCTATTGTTTAATACTATAAAATCCATTTCCTTTTACTTTTGTTGCGGCTGAGGAAGGAAAAGATTATTTACTAGTTGTGTGAGCTTGGAAAAATCTCTCAATGTTCAGGGCTTGAGTTTTCTCAACTGTGAAATGAAGAGATTGGATTAGATTATATAAGTATATCCTTTAGTCTTAAAAATCCATGATTGTCCTAGAAATCACAGAAACAGTCTGCACAAGAGCAGAGTGTCCCCAAAGGAAAGAAGCTCTGACATGATTCATGATGTTCATTGTTTTTCTTACTGTTATAGTGATTGAAATATCCATATCTATGAAGAAAAGAATCACTTTCCCTTGGACAGAGCTTGATAAAGTTCTCATCCCTTATTTAGTTTCCTAACTAGCATGGCACATGACATGTGAGAGGACTAGAACGGTTTACAATCTTATTATCCTAAAGGCAACCCTAGGCTACGTTAGTGTGTGTTTTTGAGCAGAGAGAGTGAGAAATATGTGAATTTAGAGAGTTTGGCAAAAAGGGAGGCCAGCTCTTGAAAAGTCTAATATACTCTAAGAGAGTGGCTTAGATCCCTTAACACTGATTATAAAGGTGAAGAAAAGCCATCAATAACTTTTAATGAGGGGAGAGGTAATGAGAAATTATGTGATTTGTATTTTAGAGACAAAACTCTGGCATAAAGTAGAGAATGAACAGGCGTAGGGATAGCCCACAGTCAGCATGATCAATTAAGATGTAGGGACATAGTCCAGGAAGATGAAAAGAAAACTAAAACAGGGCCAGTGGAGAGCTAGAGAGGAGGGTGAACACAATAGCAGTTTAGTAAGAAGGTTAGGGAAAGATGGAAGTTGAAGGTTTCTGTCTTGGGAAACTGGGGAGATAGTGGATGATTGAGTAGAGAAAATAATGGGCTCGATTTTATGCATGATGAGTGAAATGATCTCAGATGTGTTCACGAGAGTAGAGGGAGGAGGGGAAATGTTAACTTTAGAGCAGAGAAAGAAAAAGGATTCCAACAAGAGAACATGGAGGCCTTCTAGATGAGGCTATGGGTTTTATCTGCTGCCCTTGGCTCATTCAGTTGATTGGACAGATTACCTCTTCATACTTAAAGTGTTTATGGCATGGGAGAGACAGAGAGAAACAGTCAAACCATCATTGGATGAGCTGACATCATGGTTCTCACCTTATTCCTGATGCCACACATGATGCCTGACAAATGGTAAGCCGCACTATGGTTGTTGAATGAATGGATAAGTTCATTAACAAAGTTCTGTAATCAAAGTACATAAAACATGGTATGAGGTCATGGAGGAAACAATGGACTATTTTTGACTAGAGAGTAAAAGTCAGATAACATTTCACAGAAAAGACGGCAAAGAATGGTTGAGAAACAACTGAAGCAAAGGGAACAGCATTTGTAAAGTAATGTTCATATAAAAGTGAATCTTTATTTTGAGCTCTGGAGGAAGAAGACAGTGTTGAGCTGTCTTTTAGTGTGGATTATCATATAGGGATCTTTTTTATTCTTAAAGAAATACATTCTTGAAAATGTCTCTCTTTCTTGGTTTGTAGGATAACTATATTATTAGGCTTTATGCATAAAATGAGCAGAAATGGTGTGCACAATTTCCCCATTTAAATCAAACAGGGAAAATAATTCAACTAAGTTATTCCCTCAATCAGTGAGTAAAAGATGTAATGATCTTCTTATGTGAACAACAGTATCACCACTGATGAGTAAGCCCTGATAATGTTTTAAGACCTTACTTTTGGAATGAATAAATGTGGGATAAATTAGGTTTTTTAAACCACCATTAATTTTTTGAATAAGCTGTAGACCAGAAAAATCATAGGTATGCATCTTTTCAGGCTGCTTCTTTTCAGCCTTTGCAGACTCTAATCCAGAACTCTGTGCTACTGTATCAACTGATATCTTATTATAATTTATGTACTAAAAAATAACATTTCCTAAATTTTTTGACCACATATGTTCCCTTCTTTAATCAAACATTGTTTAATATGTCCTGTGCATCAAGTATAATATCATGTATCATAAGGAATATCATATTCTAGCAATATGATACATAATACTATCATAGTATCAATTTGACGCATAGGACATATTAAAGGAGCTTGCAGACAAGGAGGAGAAACAAAATTAACCCAAATGAAAAATAAGAAGCAATAAACAACCAAGTTTTAAAGAAATAAGTTCTCATTTTAGCTGCTTGTCTCACATTGGTAACAAACACCTCATTATGCCCAAGAGCCTTGTAAGCACAGCTGAGAAATTTAAACTTTATTCACCTTCTGCTACCAGGTCTTTACTTATACTCTGATGTTTATTCCAACAGAGTTTCTTTTAAAGGACACTTTCAGAAGGCTTCAATTCAACAAATATTTTTTGTACCATTCGCCTTGCCAGTTAGTTTGGAGGATTCTGAGATAAAAAAGACATAGATGCTGCCCTCAAGGTGCTTTATTGGGGAATGAAGAGTGGGGGTAGGTTGGGAGTTAGACGAGTATTCAAATGACTGTGCTGTAGGTGGAGTAGGTTAAGGATCACAGAGGAAGAAAGACAAAATGCTATGGTGGAAAACAAGAGTCTCTCAAAGCAGCAGAAAAAATAGTAGTAAGAACCTTCTATGTATTTGGCAGTAGGGGAAATAAAAAGGCAGAGAACATAGCTATTCTCAAAGTTTTCATAGAAATAACACAGCAAAAACGATTTACTAAATATTTTCTATTTGAATGGATCACGTCGACTTTCGACTTACTATTACAAAGCATGATTTCTTGTCTTTGAAAGGCTCAAGGAAGTCACTATTGTGTTTGATAAACCTTTCCTATCCACTTTCTGAGCTCAGGATGCTGGGCAATTGTCCCTCTTGTCTGAGACTTAAGTACAGATGGTTCCTGACTTACAACGGTTAGACTTAATGATTTTTTGACTTTATGGTAGTACAAAAGCAATACACATTCAGTACGCTCCTTGATTCACTATGGAGCTACATCCAGACTACCTCATCATAAGCCGAGGAGCACCTTTATTTTAGGGGAAGCAGACAGCTGGATGGTTCTTTTCTGTTTCTGAGGTCAGTGACTACTCCTGTCAGAGCACTGCTGATGGCTCATCTCTGGCACCTGCCCCCTTCCTCTAGTGTATGGCAGTACCCAATTACTGTTTGACTTGACAGTATGATTCCCGAGTTGACTCAGTGTATCAGCTCTCTGTGATTTTCATAGTAACACCACAACTTATTTCTTGCTTCGGGTGGATACTTAAAAGGAACTTGAATCTCTGTCTCCATAAGGTGGACTCCTAGCTGTTTCAAAAGTGTTGTTAATTCAACTGACACTACAGTTCAGCCTTGGGGGCTCCTGAAGGAAGTTTATAGGTCTAGGAGTCTTGGCCCTACTCTGAGATTCTTATTTAAGAAGAAATAAGCTAGAGATTTTTAAATGCTCCCAGGCCATTCTCATATGTAGGCAAATCTGAGAGGCACAGAGTGCTGTTCAGAGAAGCCTCTGGGTCCTGTGAACCCTTTCTGCTGTGGTTCTGAATGAGTGGACTGCTCCTCTAAGGTAAGATGCCTAGCTTTACCAAGCCCTATTATTCTAGGGAGAATCAGCTAGGATATTTTGGCATCAGTTTAAAAATATTATGTAATATTTTACTCACAAGTTAGGAGCAGTTTATTAGTTTCCTACAACCCTTCACTCAACAAATATCTCTTGGGCAGCTATTATGGCAGCCACTGTCTAAGGTTGTCAGTATGTAGCCATGAGAAAAACTTCCCCTGATAGCCAACTTCTGGATAGTATGCTGGAAAGAACATAGGCTTTGAATCAGAAAATCCTCCCCTGACATCAAGCACCCATTTCTATACATGTGAATGAGACTGTTTTGGACCCTACAGCCCCAGTCAATTTTCAGATGACTGAAGCCAGTGGGTGATCCCCAGTAAGACCAGGAGAACCACCCACCCAATACTCAAAATTGTGAGATACAGCAGGCCACTGAGTTTTGGGTAGTTTGTTTTGTGTAAATACATAACTGAAACAGAGACCAAAGCTTTTGCTTTTAACCACTCTTCTAGAAAATGTATATAAAATACATAATATATTGCTTGGCACATAATAAGTATTCATTAAATGGCCACTCTCCTCATAGCTATTATTTGATCAGGAGGCAAAGTATGCATACTCAAAGAACACACTAATGGCAATGATGATAAATGACAGTGGGCTAGACAAATATGCCATGGGAATTTAGGGTCCATTCACTTTGGGATGGAAGGATAGGCTAGTATTGGAGTGAGCTCTTAAAGCTTTCAGACATTTGATAAATCTGCAGAAAAAACCCATTGTCCTGCAAAACTTTGCCTGGCTCAGTTTACAGTTGCTAAAATTATAACCACTGCATTATTGCTCCTTATGTTATTAATGTGAAAGAACATGAGCATCTGCTAAGCACTCCACAAAGTCACAAAATTCAATTAAAAAAAAAGAGAATTCTTTTGAAAACAACTGCCATGGAAAGAGAAAGTTTAAACAGAACATAGGCAATTACCTGAGGACTTGTTCCCTGGGTTCCCTTGGGTGGCTTTCTGGAAGGTGCTGACATATGAGTCAGTGTGAAATCTTATGACAGGGAAAGAGGTCATCAGAGGCAGGATATTTCTTTTCTTTAGGGAAAAAATAAGGCAGATCAACATAAAGTCTTTTAAATTCTCTCAGTAAACTGGAATGATTCTGAATTTTTAAAACATCTTGAAATACTTTAGCAAGGGTTTCAAGTCATCACAGTTTTGATATTGCCAAGAGGTTAGTCTAAATGCCATTGCCTTTGAAAGAAACTTTAAAAAAAACCACCAAAAGATAATTTAATCATCAAATGGCAATTTGGTCCAATAAGCAAGAGTAAGGCAGTATCAGCATGAATTTCAAAAACCTGCTACGAGCTATAAATATAGGCTGCAATATTTTGCAATATCTAAAGTGTTTGGCCTAACGTTGAACATGCTCCATTGTTCAAACCAGCTGTGTTCTTTCACTCTTTCATTTCTATAAAACTAGGATAAAGGCTGTCAAAGCAAACGCAGCAGCGGCAGCAGCAGACTTTCTTGTTGAAAAGTTCTGTGTACATAGTACATAGCAATCTCAAGATGGAACTTTGAATGTTTCAAACCAGAACAAAATCTTCATCTAATTATAAGTGAACTATATTAAGCACAAAAGGCAATTTCAAATTATACTGAAGAAAGTTACATTTTACTCTTTGCTTTCAAAATGCATTTATCGCAATTTCACAAACTAATTGCAAATTCATTCTGCTTAATTTTCTTAGGTTATTTCTTTTATTGCTTCCAAGTGCTCTGCCTATTTCTGAACCATCAAAGCCCATAAGGGAGATTTAGAGGGACTTTTTTTTTTTTTTTTTGGTTAATTTGTATTTAAACTTGTAGAATAGGAAATGAATCATTTTTTTTTTCATTTCTTATTCTTGGATTAATGTGGTGACCACAAAACCAGCTCCAGTTATTATAGACACATTCAAAATAGAGGGAAAAGTGTTACCAGTGATGAGCACTTTTGAGAGACTGAGTTCGGAGAAAGACATTGCAATTTTAGAGACAAACTCAGATGGAATTGTATGTAACTGTATTCCATTTATACCTATGTGATTGCAGGCCTTAGTATAACTTTGACTGAGTTTTTAAACGAAGACAGCTCTCCATTTTCTACAAAGGTCGATTATCCACTATGTAGATTAACTATGGAAAATGGTTCATGGAAGACTGGACTATTTTGCTCTGTTTATTGTAATTCTAGTTTGTCTCTCCCAATTACATACTTTGCCTACGATAAAATAGTTCTAAACCAAACCTCTAAAATGATTGCATTCCAAAGTCAAATACAAGTTGTGACATTAAAAAAATTAGCAACTAACTAAAAAGATTAGTTTAACATCCTCTGGCACCATTGAGTTACTGGTGTCTTGTACCATTTGTAGGGAGGTAGAGAATGGCCAGTGTGCAGTATGTGCGGTTTTGTTTCAGTAGCTTCACAGACGCAGCAGGGTTGCCCTGGTAGGGCTGAATTCATAGTTCAATATAGATTTTATTCATAGGTGTCTTAAGTCAAAGCGAAGTATCAACCCCAAAGGAGTCTGTACTCCTGTCTCTGGTGTGTGTCGTGGCAGTGGAAGAAGAAAGCATAGGGCGTGAGGTGTGGAGGTTTGGGGGTATTCTGTATTACTTCCCAGCTTTGGAGCAAATAAGACAGTTTCTGTAATTGGATTTCTAGGCTGATACGTTTGTTATTATTACTTTAATCTTCCTGTGACTAAGTAAATTGTTTATGTTCTTGTTAATTAATTACCCCTGAAAAATAGGCAGTAGGTGCACTTCTTTCTGCACTTTGTAAATTTTAGCAGTTTTTGCTTGAGGGGAATGTCATTAAATTGTAATAATAAGCTACATTTGCATAGCACCTTCAATACTTTCATACTAAAGGAACCTAAAATACTTTGAAATTCCCCTGAATAGATGTTAAGAGCTATAGATATCTTTCCTTAAATGTCCTGAAATATCATCTTGCCTATAATTAAAATACAGTCATTCTTAAAATATAGCCATGAAAAATGGAAAGTATTATCTGCTTGGTTGGAGCTGGGATTAACCAAGGATTTTGGATCTGAAGTTTAAAGATATAGAGATATAATTCATAATTACTTTGGTCCTGGCTTCCCACTGTTGCTTGGCCAGCTAGTCTACCTCATATCATAGAAAACACTCTTCTCATTCTTTTTTGTTTAAATAGGGTGACCTGATTCTCCCCCCAACCGCCACCTCAGCTTAGTTGATAGCCAAAATTTATTGCTCTGCTTTTAATGCGCAACTACTGGCTTTTAAGATTTTTGCTGAAAATATAATCTCAAACTTTCTGTCGCCCAACTCTTACCAAATGCTCAGCTGAGAGAAATGGTATAACTTGAAGGCTTGAAGAACAGAATGGCTTGAAGAATTTCCAGATTGCTCATTTCTCCAGAGAGTTAAATATTTTCCAGTAGGATCAATTCAAACCACAAGAGAGCTGGGTAATTTAAGCATTGTATTTTACCCTCCCAGGAGGCTGTTTTTCTTAATTTTGTTTACTAATTTTTTTTTCTCAAGAATAATTTTGGACAGCTGTGCAAAACTATTGAGCTGTGATTTGCTGTTGTGTCATCCTCTAGCATGAGAGAAGTTGGGAAACAAAATCACATGAAATTTGCTCTGTTTGTCTCAGGTGCAGCATACAATGTTCTCTTGATGTAGACCCCAGGGAGACATTCCTCTCTGATCTCATTACTAGGAAAGGTCTGGTTTCCTGATAGCAACTGTGTTATTTTTATATAATAGATACCATGAATCATGTCATATTTTCCTTTGTTTGGCTGCTCACAAGCTCACAGCCACAGTTGTAGCCCACCTCTAGGAGCTGTGCAAATTTTTTAGCCTGTATTTCTCTGTGTTAATCTTTCCCCTGGCTTACTACGGTGTTCATACTCTTTTATTAATACCCACCCTCACTGCCTCTTATTATTTTAGCATGATTTACTGTATTTATTTTGGGTCTATCTCATATTCTTTTCAGAATACAGAGCAGTAGGTATAAATAAGCAAATAAATAGCAAGAAAAAGTATTCCATGAATCTCCAAGTGTGTCCTGATTACTCCACTTACAGGTGAGACAGCACTTTCAGCCAGTGCTGCCAGGCTGTGTGGCATCCACAAACCCTATCCTTGGGGACCTCAGGCTTCAATCATTGTGACAAGATGCTTTCTACTCAGCTGTCTAAGAGGGAAAGGTGCTCTGGGCCCAAGTAGGTGAATTTCAATCTTCTCCTCTCCCTGTTGGATACCAAAATTCTTGAGGAACATAATAGTATATTTGGAGTGAATCCAGCTCCATAGATCCTCTAATGAAGAGCCCATAGGAAGCTCAGGAATGCTTGGTCTGCATGGCTTATGGCTCAGGTCTTCCAAATAGAAGGAAATTCTAAGTAGGAGGAAGGAGGCAGAGCCAGGCATTAGATATCCCCATTAGGTTGGAATAGTCCCTAAGATGGGAGAGTGAGGGGTGGCTGCCTGATGGAAGAGAGGACTTGGATGGTCGTAACAGTCTCCAAGGACTCTTTATGTATGGTTTAGGCAAAACAATTGCCACCAGCTTTCAGATAAATGTCAGAGGTCGCAGGAGATGAGGCAGGAAATTTTAGAGGGCAGGGGTCTCAGGTAGTTGGAAGCTAGAAGGTTCATCAGTTTTAGGACCACTGACCTGGGATTCAGTGAAATGATTTATATCCTCTCTTTCATGCCTGGAAAACATTTAAACCTTTTGCAACAAAACAAAACAAAACAAAAGAAACAAACAAACAAAAAAGAGTTTATGCAGTTGTCATCTTTTTTTAAAAGGTAAATATGATGCTGCCAAGTTGCAACCATGGGCCTAGAAATTTGCTCTGGCACTGCCTGTGTCCTAATTCCTGCCCTGCACTAGGGTTCTGGCAAGAAACTGATTGGGAAATTTTTTTTCTGGAGTATGAAAAATGGGAGGTAGCCAAGGTAAACAGAAACGAACTTAGATAAAAGTTTTATTTCCTTACGCTGACTCTATTTCCATGTGAGGTTTTGTGCCTCTTTGAGATCTAACTTTGTTTTTAAAATATGGACAGAAAAAGAGAAGAACGACACACTATCTCTGACTATCTTATCAGTTTCTGTGGAGGTAAAAGACAGGGCATTTTAGAGATTTAAATTATTTGCTAGAGATTACCTGGAAAGTACAGTTACTGGGATTGGGACAATGAGAAACATTTTGAATTTTCTGAGAAAAGATGATAAGGTAATAAAAGCTGATATCAATCTTCAAAGTCTGGCAAGAGCAGAGAATTCCACTGCCTAAGCCGATCAGGCATGCTTTTCAGCTCTCGTGTGAATTCCAAGTGACAGTGGGAAGAGGAGGCATCTGCTCTCCAAACATGACACAGTCATGGCAGTAATAATGATACAGCCTGTAGATAACACTGTGCCAACTGCAGGTCAATGAGAGGCTAATGCAGGTCTGTGGTCTGCACACCTGGGGCTGGCTGGAGCCCTTTGGCACTGTTTCCTGTTTACATGAGTCAGAACCCAGATATCCTCTGGCTTCCTGCCTGATTTTTGAGTCACTACCAGCTTGGAGGGCCAAGAGAACTGATCTCTCTGGACTATGTTAAGGAGAGTCTTGGCTTTGACCATGGTCACAGATCTCTCTGTGCCCAGCCTTCTTCTAGTAGCATTATTCGACTTAACTGTTTATAACAAGATTTCACTTAAACTAGCTCCCCTAGTTACTTGAGATAAACAGCACAGAGGGAGAGAGAGAACTGAGGAGAGTAATAGAAAAATGTGTGCTTTTAGCTGAGACTTTCAGCTACTCATTTTGATTTTCAAAATAGCTCCCATTTCTGAATTCGAAATTTCTGAGAGAAAGATGGCAAATCTAATGATTGCCATTTGGGCTTTCCAGTGGCTCACATTGGTCCTGAAAAATAAGAATTGGAAGGGCAGACACAAGATTGGGGCCAATTTGTTTTTTTTTTTTTTTTTTTCCTCCCCATCATGGCCACTACATTGGTGTTGTTTGGGATGGGTGTGCATCTTCTGCATCTTCATACTTTGCTTTAAATCCCAGGAAAGGATGGATGAAAAATTCCTCCCTTTGCTCCTGTTGAAATTATTTCAGTACACAGAAATATAGCCTCCCATTTTAGTTTTCCATTTAATTAATATTTTGGTATCTACTTTAGATAAAGCACTGTGCTAGGCACACAAACAAATAGATTGGATCAGAATTCCTTAGGAATTTACATATTTGACCATTGACATGCCAATTTCTTTTCAACATTCCTACTGAACTTACACAGTGCCCTCACAATCAGGATGATCTTGCATGAAATACTTGTAATGAATTATCTTTGTATATAGTTTATAAAACCAGCCTAATGAAGATGAATGGAATAGTTCTTGCCTTAAAATAGCTTTCAATTAACCAAGGAAGCTAAAACATATGCTCAAACATCTATAATATTTGGCTTTCTGTTATGTATGCATTGGAAAAGTTGGAAGTAAAACTCTGGGGATGTCGACAGAAGCCAGAGGACATTTTCATTGAGAGGTGAGAAAATGTTTTCTTGAGGCTGTGGCTTTTATGGCTGGGCCTTGAGAGACATATAGAATAGAATTTTAGAGTTAGAAAGGAGGAAAGAGGTCATTAGAGTAACAGCAGTGCGCTACAGCCATGACTGGGTTCAGGAAACAGACACCAGTCTAGATGTAGGATATATACTATATTAATCATTAGGTTATATTTAGAATGTTTTGTGGTTTTCACATCTTTGGCCCACATGTTATCTGTTTGATCTTTATAACAACTTCATAAGGTGGGCCTATGATCATGGAGGATAAAGTAAATAAATATATTCTTACTTAGCAGGCAGCAGGGAGCCACAGAAGGTATTATTCAGGGAGTGAAGAATCTGAGTTGAGCATAATAAGGACAAATCAGCAGCAAGGATCTTCTGTAGGCTGGACTGAAGTGGGAAAGTTTGGAGTTGGGAAGATCAGCTTTGAAGGGGCAGTGATAGTGTAAACTGGGAGTGAGAGAACACAAAGAAAGAGATGAGAGAACACATTACCAAGGTTGAATTGCGGGTCAATAGAAAGTGGTTTGAATGACTCAAAAGCTATTTTATGAAATTCTTTGCTCTGATTCTCCCTTAGTTAGAGTTAATTTCTCTTTATTTGTATCCTCAGAGAATTCTGATAACTTTATTTAGCACTTCTTTCTGTCTCATTTTATCACTGTTTAGATATCTGATACCCAGATTAGGTTATTAGGTAGTAAGCTTCTGGCAGCTAAGAATGATGCTACTCATCTTTGTCTTTCCTCAGGGGAAAGTATATAGCACGGTCACTTGCACATAACTAATGTTTAATAAATGCTTGCAGTATTTAACTCAAGTTTGGCAGTGAAAGACAAAATGAGAGCTTAACACAGCAGGGTTGCAGAAAAGGGTTTATTTATTTATTTTCAGAAACAAGTGAGTTACAGTGGAAAGAACATGCAAGTTGGAATGAAACTTGGTTTAAATCCTGGCACTACCCATTTATTTCCTACATGACATCGGCCAAGTTACTTAATGTGTTTAAGCATAATTTCCTCTTACACAAAATGCCAATTATAAAACCTACCTTTTGAGGTTACTGTGAAGACTAAATACAGTATCATGCACATATTGTCTAATACAATATCTGGCACATAGGATATCTCCAACAGTGTTCGTTTAATGTCCTGGACTGCTACAACTCCCCTAGCTTGAGTATGTTCCTAGACAAAAGGGGAAAGTAACAAAACATGGAATTCATAAGAGAAAGGAGAAATAATAGAATAAGTTTCAATAAGATGGACTGACAGGAAGAAAGATGGATGCTGCTTCCTTTTGAGTATGTGGGAGGGAGAAAAGGAATCATGAACATTTGAAGAATTTCTGTTAGGTGAAAAAGAAGGGTTTTAGAAACAGCAGTGTCAGAAAAGTTGAAAGAAAGATGACCTGCTGGGGGTAAGATACGAGAGAGGATGTAAATGGGGCTGGGTACTGGAAAGGGGGAGACAATATGTGGAACAGCTGCTATGGAAACTGGGACAGGAACCAACAAAACCAGAGAAGAATTCTTAGAAGTAGGAAAGGTCAGTGAAGCCTGGATGGCATGAGTTTGGTATTTACGCAATTGGCAGAGCATCGAAAAGCATGAGTCCAAAACGTTCCTGTCCAGTTCCATTTATGGAGATCTTATCAGTGCTGTGGAAGGCTTTGAGCCCACAGATGGGCTCTCAACCAGTCGTGGGGACACAGTAATGAACAGAGCTGGAAATACACACACACACACACACACACACACACACACACACACACACACACAATCAAATCAATCTATACATATACATGTATTCTGTTGTATTAATATATATGTATTCTATCAAAAAAGGATATGTTGATGTATTCTGCCAAAGAAACAGATTGGCTTACCCAGTCTACTGCTATGTTAAAGCTTTTTGTTTTATATGTGGAAAAAACTTTAGAAATTATCTATTTCAACTCAAACTTAGGTGCAAGAACTCAGTGTAAGTGACTTGCCAGCAATTATTTTCCCAGGAAACAATGTGGTATGATGCTTAAGAGTGTGGCCCTGGAATTTGACTTTTGGGGTTTAAACCCCAGTTATGTGACCTTGGGCAAGTTTCCTAACCTGTATAAAACATATTCAATTATAAAGCATGGCTACTAATATGATCATCCTCATAGGATAGTTTTAAGGATTAAATGAAATCATCTTTGCAGCATGCTTAGTCTGATGCCTGAGATGAGATGTCACTGCATAAACATTATTTACGCTCAGGTCTCTTGATTCTTGTTCATGATTCTGTCTTCTACATGGAGCTGCCTTATTGACTGATAGGTTTTCCTGAGGAACGACTGTGGATAACTGCCATTGACTGCAAGTTGTTTTGGGTACAGCTCTTTTCTTTATTAGGCATACTAAATATATTGGATCTGAATTCCTTAGGAATTTACGTATTTGACCATTGACATGCCAATTTCTTTTCAACATTCCTACTGAACTTACACAGTGCCCTCACAATCAGGATGATCTTGCATGAAATACCTGTAATGAATTATCTTTTTATATAGTTTATAAAACCAGCCTAATTTTTTATAGCCATATAGTTTTTACAACCACTTATTTCTGATGATTAATATCAACTTTCTTCTTCTTTTCTTGTTTTTTTATTGAGACAGAGTTTCACTTTTGTCACCTAGGCCAGAGTGTAATGGCACGATCTCAGTTCACTGTAACCTCTACCTCCTGGGCTCAGGCAATTCTCCTGACTCAGCCTCCCAAGTAGTGGAGATTACAGGCACCCACCACAATGCATGGCTAATTTTTGTATTTTTAGAAGAGACAGGGTTTCACCATGTTGACCACGCTAATCTCAACTTCCTTAATGAGAATTCTGTTAAATAGGGAACACTATTAACCATAATAAGCATATTTTTTTGGACAAGGAAACCAAAGAACAGAGAGGGTTAGTGAGTTTGCTGAGGCCAAACAGTGACAGAAATGTAGAGCACAAGGCATGGCTTATCCACAACTTGGCCCATTGGTGTGGCTTCTCCTCCCATTATATACTCAAATCAACATGAGCTTATCTAGATACACTTTCTGTGGCCTCATGGTATTGCATATATGCCTGAGATAGACCATAAAGCCCAAAACTATCCCTTTTAGAACCCAGAAATCATGATTCCCTTTTTCTACCTCTCCCTTCAATTTTTGTGGCAATGGAAAAAGAATTCAAAATCAGACTGAGCAAGGCCATTTGGGTCTCAGGAAACAAGTCAATTGTTTGTGTTTTCTTCACTCCCAAGATATTCTGGGGTTGGTACACACCAGCCTGGAAAAGAGAAGCATTCATAGGCCATCTCATTTCTGACTCAGTCAGCCAGCTGGGTGTTGAGACTATTTCCATGGCTTCCAATCCGTCAATGCTTGAAAACATTTACTACGGAAAGGATCGCTGGCTCAGGGAAGACATTTGTCTAATTCGGCAACAGTACTTTACACTGCATTTCCAGATTATGCCTCTCCTTGAAAATGATCTATTACAGGAGCAGTTTATAAAATTAAACACTTGTCATTATGCAATGCAAAATTCATGAAGCAACCAAATGTCAGGGATCTACATATTTAAAAGATGGGAGATTTAGCATTTCTTCCCTGGCAGGGATTCTGAGCAGTAAAAGGCCCAGAGAAAAACATAGTTAATCACAAAGCTGTTTTGGAATGGACCAAACCATTCCTTTTTGGGACTGTTAGTCCAAAGGGACCTTCTTTCTTTAGTGGAAAAATAATTGTCTACTTAATAATTATTTATTGAATATTTATGTGCCAATCAGTGTGCAAATTACTGTGCCAATCAGTGTGCAAATTACTGTGCCAATCAGTGTGCATCAGTGAGTAGAAGCAGTGTCCTGGCTCTCATGGAGCCTGCATTCTAATGAGAGAGAGGTAGGCAGTAAACAAGTAAACAAATAAATGAACATGAAAAAAAATTTTTTTTGGCAATGTTGCCTTCCTACCCATACATACTCTTTTTTTATTAGAGAAAATGGATATCTATCCTCATAAACTATAGTAGCCTTTTTTGAATTGCCAGGGCCACGTTATTCATCTGTGAACAGTTAACACTGAGAAATTATGGGGTGCAGAGTACCATTCTAGTTACAAACATGATGGAATACCATAGGGTGAAAAATAAATTAGCTGTCTGCAAGAAACTTTCCTTGGAAGAAATACAAAACATACTCTTGATAAAGCAGATGATCATGCTGTTGGAACCCTCTGATCCATGTTTTTTCCCATTACTTTGCTTCTAGATTTGGAAGATAGAGGAACAAATACCCATCCCTAGGTAACTTAAGCCCTTGCATAGGGGTTCAATTACCCATCCATTTGAAGCTCATGAAGAAAGCCCCTGGCCAATTCTCATGCCTCCATCTCCTGAGTAGCTGGGACTACAAGTGTGTGCCACCACACCTGGCTATTTTTGGTAATTTTAGTAGCAATGGGGTTTTGCTATGTTGACCAGGCTAGTCTCAAACTCCTGGCCTCAAGTGATCTGCCCACAATGGCCTCTCAAAGTGCTGGGATGTTCTCTCCGATTACTTTGCTTCTATCTTTGGAGGATAGAGGAATAATATTCATTGCCACGTTTCGCTTGTGATAGATACAGGGGTATTAGGCAACTTAAGCCCTTGTATAGGGGCCAATTACCCATCCATTTTAAGCTCATAAAGAACTTCCCTGGCTACTTGGGAGGCTGAGGCATGAGAATTGCTTGAGGCTGGGAGGCAGAGGTTACAGTGAGCTGAGATTGTGCCACTGCACTTCAGCCTGGGTGACAGAGTGAAACTCTGTCTCAAACAAACAAACAACTCAAACGCCCCTTGCTAGAGGGACCAGTGACATATGAGTCTACCCCTAATAACTTCTCCATTGAGAACCATACCTACTGGCCATAATTCCTCTTGAGTGTCTGTGCTACCAGTTGAGATCCATGAATATGTTAGTCCCTTCCCCTCAGAGCTCTGTTGTCACCTCTCATACCATACTCACCAGGTCACCCCAAAGTCGTTGTGTCATGACATTTAGACCTAGCTGCTTTGGCACAGTCATTTTGATGCCAGGAACTTTTTGACATGGAAACATGGTTTTGACATAGTATTTTAGCCTCTGACTTTCAGTGTTTTAAAATATGCTTCATGATGAGAGAGTTAAGAGTATAGTATGGGTCAGGGTTATTATTTCACATGTTAATTAGTAATTACACGAAAAACAGTGATGTTATATATTGAAAGTGACATTTTGATGTCAAAGTAGTTATATCAAAATGGACACGTTAATCACAATGTTAAATAGTTCTTCTTGGCAAGGTGTGGTGGCTCAGGCTTGCAATCACAGCACTTTGGGAGGCCAAAGAGATCACCTGAGGTAAGGAGTTTGAGACAAGCCTGACCAACATGGAGAAACCCCATCTCTAATGAAAATACTAAAATCAGCTAGGCATGGTGGCACATGCCTGTAATCCCAGCTGCTTGGGAGTCTGAGGCACAAGTATCACTTGAACCTGGGAGGCAGAGGTTGTGTTGAGCTAAGATTGTGCCATTGCACTCCAGCTTGGGCTACAAGAGAGAAACGCTGTCTCAAAATAAAAAAATATTCTTCCTGAATTGCCTGGATTGCTCTCTTACTTCATCTTTATTACTCATCTAGGGCATGATAGAGGATCCTATTACAGAGAACTCCTTAATCTGAAAATGACACTGACATCCAGCCTCAGCAGCAAACCACATAAATCAGACATTATGTGGCTCTGATGAGGCACAACACTGTGCACCTAGGCTAGAAAGCAGGAACCATCTATCTACTAGAGTCGTGGAGGCCATCAAACAATGGCCTGTTCACAGTCTTTATACGAGCATCCATATTTCCCTGAAAGTGAAATCACTGAAGAAGGATCTCATAGTAGAAGAGAGATCAAAGACCCATGTGATCCATCTTAGATTGCTATCAGGTACGTGTGCATTTTGAGAAATTAATAATATCTGGTTTTTGGAAGGAATGAATGAGCATTTCAGAGGGAAAGGCTGTTGTTATATGCAAAATATTCCTGTGCAGAGAATGCTAGAAAAGTGAATTTGACTGGAACTTGGGACATGTTCAGGGAGCAAGTGGAAGAAAATGAAATTTCATTGGAAGAGGGACAGGAATGTATGTGGCTACAGAAATTGATGTGATATTGAAAGGCAATAAGAAGCTATTATTATGACTTTTAACAGGTAAGCTACATGACAGCAAACTGGTTGAAAGACAACCCAAACTTCTTTGTAAGATGAACTGGTACAGGAGTGAAACTAGAAGCTGGATGAGCTGTCCCAGAAGTTGCTCTGCAACCCAGGCATAAGGCAATGCGGATTTAAACTCATTGTGCACTGGCTGCTGGAGTGGAAATGAAGATGCATATTTGAATGAAATCAAGAAGAAATGTACAAGTCTCAGGGAAAGATTAAATATCAGGAGTTAAAGAAAGATAACTCCAAAACGAATCTAAGATACTCAGCTTAGTTGACAATTGGCCATGGTGTTGCCATTGATAATAATGAACAAATGTGGGAAGTATGTCATTTTGAGGATGAGAATCATGAGTCCAAAGTTTATTATTATAGTGTTGATGGGACAACCAAGAAGAACTCTTCTGCTATGAAGATAAATGATAGTATGGTCTGGAACGAGTTTGGAAAAATCACAGTAGAAATGGAAGATTTAAGATCTTTGTAGAAGTGGAATTATGTGATCAAATTATCATCACCATCACTGTTGTCATGAAGCATTGTGTGAAGATACAGTGGGAGTGAGTAAATGTATTTGTAGAGTCACAAACATACATATAGACAAAATCCTAGTTTAGATATACTCCTCAATAAAGGAAGACAAGAAATCAGTAAGACTATTGGAGACAATGAAGTATTTGATAAATAGAATTGGCGAATAGAGAAGAGAGCGCTTCAAGAAAGGGATGCAATCAGGGTGTCATGACCAAGCAATGAATTCAAGGAGGGGCAATGGAATTTGATCATCTAGAGAGACTAACTTCCTTTTGAGAAAGTTATAAGTTTACAGGCCTGGTTAAGTAGGGTGTGTCTGCGGAAGTAGAGACTAACAAAATGAAGTTTAGAAAGGACAGAATCAAAATCGGAAGGAACTTGGAGGTTATCTATGATAACTTCCTTTCCGTTTCAGGAGTCACGTTCAGGAACTGCAGCTCTAACAGATACTCACTCTGTTTTGTTGGAAGGGCACTATCTAATTTGTCAGGCAATTGATTGCATATTTGGACATTACCATATTGGGTTAGTGAATTCTTCATTTTATTGTGATAAAAATACAAAAAGATACAACCACAAAAGGAAATTTGCTGGTAGCAGGAAAGTATGGAGGGTTCAAGTAAAGTTTTTGTATTTATTTTAACTAAGAGAGAGGTTTGAGTGTAGTTAAAGGAAAAGAAAAAGAAGTATGAGAGAGGAAAGGGTTAAAGAGTAGCAAGGAGACGGATGGTGAAGCTTCTTTGAGGCCAGAGGCAGGAAGTGATCAGAGACACAGATGGAAAGGTTATTTTCACTTTATGTATCCACCCACTAACTGGTGTCAGATACAGTGCTTTTAACATAGCGTGTGTGCAACACAGAGATGTGCTGATTGATTAATTGAGGAGAAGAAAGGTACTTTTGAGATCCAAGAAAAGATAAAGGGAGGAATTCAGAGGCTGATATGGGATCTAAAGAGTGACACAAATCATGTGAGCTGAGGAGCAAGACAAATTCATAAGCTTCACTTTTGGCTACTCTAAAGAAAATGGCTGCTGTTTTAGTCAATTTTTAAGATAATGATTTTTTTTTTTAAAGCCATCTGACTCCTTTGTGCCTTCTACCAGAATTGAAGTAATAGGCAAGGCATTCAGATAAAACTATCCCTCCTGGAGGAAGAGACATGCCAAGAGAACCTTGGCCAGATGGGATCTGTAGAAAGGGGCACAGAGGGGCATTTTGCTTGCCCAGTTTGGATTTAAATCAGGTGCCTCCAGGGTAGAAGGCCAGAGCTTTGCCAGTCAAGAGCAGGGGTGTAAGCTGCCGTTGTGTGAAAACAAGTTAAGTTGCTTGGTTCCAGGGAATGTGTTCCAAGTGTCATAAATGCATCTGTTTAATAATGCATATCGGTAACTCTTCCAGAATTTGGGCGCCTTGAGCTGCCTTTGTTTCCTCATTTCCAGAAAAATGAACAAGTCCGTGTCTTGACAAAAGCACTAGATGGCAGCATAGGACATCTATTTAACTGTCTCTCTCCACAGGCTGCTGGAATTTTGACAGATACAAAACGGTACCTGTGGTTTTGTGTATAAAACTGGTATAACTGTTTGTACATTTAAAAAATGTAACAATAAATTAAACATAAGGGAAAGGGGTTTCTAATAAATACATTGTTAGACTGCATTTTTTATACCAGGTGACAAGCTCTGGCATTCAAACCTGATTTGTGTAGGGGATGGGCAGGATGGGAAATGAGTTGAAAGAGTTGCAAAATGTACATGCTGGGTGGCTATAGCTTTCTTGAGGGTTGTTGTTGATTTACCCATATGTCTGTGTGCATTACATAGAGGTGAAAATTTAGGGAAGTGAGGGGTACGATATGTCTGAAAGTCTGGATATGTATGTATAAGGGATGCTGGAAGAAAACACCATTCTGTGATTCTCTAATTGTTTTGATGGGTAGAAGGTGAAAGTATGAGCTCATTATATTTGCTTTTCTTAAAGTGACTGATAATGCCTCCCCATTCTCTTACTCATTATTTAGAAAGTGGGCCTATGAAGCCTGCACACATCCTAGCCAATAGGACTAGGCTCAATATATACTATCATCTTTTCTCTTTAGTTTGGGTTGATTCACCTGCTTGGTTAGAACAACTGCTGCCCGAGACAGTAAGGGCGTGGATTTGATTCTAGTCAGTGCCAGCTGGCATGCTGCATTGCATATGGAAGACCTCACTTAACCAGCTCTACAAAGACTCTTCACCACTCCTAGGAAAGTAATTCAAAGGACACATCCTATCAATATGGTCAGAAGCATTATCTTTTTATTCATTCTTTTATTTAACAAACATTTATTATCTACGATGTGCCAAGCATTGTGCTGGTTAATGAAAGAGATCTAAAAAAACACAAAACCAAACCAAAGCAAAAATAACACAAATAGTATATAACATAATACATATCTCCTTTATTATAAAGATGACATTAACAATAATGGTTACTATTGGTATGATGGCTTATAACATTCCTGACACACTTCCATCCACAATATTTTATTTGGTTCTTATGATGACCCTGCCATTTGGATTTTTTTTGCAGGTGAGGAACTGAGGTTTAGAAATTATTAATAATTTTGTCTAAATCATAGTCAATTAGTGATATTTTGGCACTTACAACTAGTATTTTGATTCTAATTTTTAAACTATTTTTATTATACCATACAACTATAAAGAAAATACTTCATATTTTATATCGTTCCAAGCTCTTCTCTGAAAACATGTTGGTCTCAGGAATCTGGGTAATTTAGATCAAAGATTTGAATTCAAGTGCTATGTGATTATTTATCTGGTGAATACAGTTTAGAAATAAAGAAGTTTTCTACTAAAACAAAAGCCTGTAATGTGCCAAGGAAGAAAATTCCACCTTTATTTATCATTATTTTATTTCTTGTTTGTAAATAGGGCAAATATCATATATAAGAATGCTACTAAAAATAGTATTTGTCCTACTATATGTAGAGAGAATATATATAGACAGAGAGAGGATACAAATGTCTTATGGTGAAGGAAGGGCTGTTTTCAGGGTGTTTCTTTACTTTGTATGCCTAAATGTATCTCATTTCACTCATTGCTTTTCCTGGGTTTCTGTGTTTTACTCCATATTTTATGACCACCACAGCGTAAACTGTCTGACATGTAGAGGCTTTTCATTTAGTTGTTGAATGGTTGGAGTAAAGAAAAGCAAAGAGTCTCCATCTATGGACCTCATTTGGTCCAGCCCCAGCCAACCTCCTGCCTCATTCTAGGGGAATCTCTCAATTTTAAGACCAGAACTTACCTCAAATCCAATCTACAAAACAATACTGTCCCTAACTTTCACATATAGTGTATAGTCTATTGTCATCCAATGTAGTGCTTGTTTTTAGGTTTTCTTGTATTCTCTGGTTGTTTCATGTGGGCAAGTAATGTTTCCCAAGCAGAATAGCAGAATATTGGGTCTAGGAAGGCAGTGCTTGTCATCACATAATATCCGTTTGCTTGCATCTCACAACATGTCTATTTAAAGCTGTAAATTCTGTGTAGTCACAGCCTTTTTCTGGTGGCACTTCCCAGTCTAATTCCATCAATAGGCACTTGAGCATGAGCAGGAAGGTGGAGATGCTATCTTTTGAGGGGTGCTGCACCAGGTGAAATCATCCTATTTCAATGTGGGCATTCAAAGCCAATGAAGAAGCTGTGTTGCTTTATTCCCAGGGGCTGCTGATTGCCTGTTTGAGTGATCTGAGTCCATCATCTCTTTCTTAGCTGGTCACAAAGGACTAGTTGTAAACAACCACTGTCCAAATTGATCATATTACTCAGAAGATGAGCAACTGCCAGCTATAATCTCAGTTGGTGTCTGGAAGGCTTCTAACACAGGCTGTGATGTAAATCAGAAGCAAAGACCATAAAAAAGTAGGTTGATTTCCTCTTACTTAGCATTCAGTGGAATGAATCATTTAAATGCTTAGCAATTTTTTTAAAAATAGCTTTCAACATAGAGATTAATGAGGTTTCTTTCACTCCTCTGCTTTCTGTGTACATAAGCCCACAGTTGCCTTATCCATAGGCAATATGTTGCTGTCTATATGATAGGATTTGAAGTATCTACAAAGTCCCTAGACTTCTCCCTTCCTGGCCTACTATATTACAATCATTAGAATCATTTATTTTGGAGAAGGCATTGTCTCTAGAAAATTTCTATAAAAAATGGTTATTACCTTGCAGAGACATTAGAAATTATTAACAAGTAATAATTCATTAGATTGCTTAATTTTCTCTCCACATTAGCACCACTGCTGTCCCCCAAGCTTCCCAGAAGAAGTAGGAGAGCAGAAGTGGAAAAATCACTCTAAGGTAGAAATTTCTAAAACTATCTTTATTCAGTTTATAATTAAAGTCAATGGAAATTTGGAACCACCTAAAAGGAAAATTTAGATCTTGTTGTGAGAATATTTTAAATACTAATGTTCCCCTGCTATGTTAGTGTTGTAATTCTCAACAGGAAATGATTCAGAATTCCTTCTAAGCCTTTATGTGGGGGTCACAAGAATGTGGAAATACTTTTGCTTTCCACAAGGACAAGAGACTAAGAGATCAAAGTCCAAAGTAAATCATAACAGACCAGAGGTCCAGGCCAAGTGTTGGAGCTCCCTGCTCAGGGATGCAAGGACTGGATGGCTTATTCCAGGCATGAGGTGTGCAAGTTCTCTCCTTCCTGCCCCTATGTTTCCTTTTTAAATCTTAAGGACAATTTTGAATCTCAAATTGCAACAGGTGACAAAAGCGTCTCTTCAAATAAGCCTGTAAGGGTGAAAGAATGTGATTGTGTGTGCACACATCCTCTGGACAAGGGCAAAGGAAGTTTCTCACAGACTAAGCGAGATTAAACCTGACAGTGCAAATTAATTTTACTGCAAAAAGATTGTGCCTGAAGCTTACACTTACATTTAGTGTCTGTTTCCATAAATGCAGAAACTGTTTCAGAAAGAGGTGAAATGATCAAAAGCACATTGTTATTATTATTTTTTATCTTGCGGAATGATGGAGAAGACAGAAGGGGCAGGATCCCAGTTCCACATTCTCAAGTGTTGTCCCACTAGGTTGGTCTGAGGTTTGAGGTACAGCTTTGCTTGGTCTCAGGTCTGATCAGCACATATGAACCTATTGGTCCATGGGTCTTCTGTCAAATCTCCCAAAGTCTTCTATAGCTGCTCTTGGCTTTAAGGTTTGGCCTTTCTCAATTTGATGACTCACCTCTTGCACTGTTAGAGGTCCAGGGAAATACATGTTTTCATGACACCTATTCCAGAAAAAGGACACAACATAGAGTGGGAATGAAGGATGGGCCTGCGGCCTGGTTCCGGTGTCCCATCTTCTTATGGTCTTTGGTCTTTGTGATGTTTACCGGTATGTTGTAATCATTTTGTTTTTGCACAACCAGCTTTGGAAAACCTGATCATTTCTTTGCAGGCACCACATCTATAGAATTAATAGATCTGTGGGCCCAATCGAGAAGAGAATCTCATAAGGAACCAGATCTCTTAGCAACTTAGGCTAAACTACATCCATTGCCAAGTAATCAGTTTTGCATTTAGCATTGTGCCTGAAGTTGAACCGTTTTAGGGAGAAGAATGAGAATCAAAGGATTCTGTGTATTTTTGTGTATACGGTATCAATGGTATCAGGGTGGTGGTGGTGGTGGTGTGTGTGTGTGGATGGTGAATCTTGTATTTCCACAGTAGAATTAATAGGAATAATACTATTGTGTCATTTTAGGCAAGTTGTTCCCTTATATTATTGGCATTTTCAAGTATCTATAGTTGGACAAAATGAAAACTGGACTAAACTATAGTCAGTTAATTTACTCGCTATTTAGTTCTATCAGGCGGCTCCAATGTCAGTAGATCCGTATGTGGTATTGACAAGACAGCATAGGGTTCTAGAAAGGGCTCAGGCTTTGGGGACTAGTGTTCTGGCCTTGAGACATTGTCTTAGCTGTGCAACACCTCAGATAGCTGTTAGGAGGAAAAACGTAGGTGTACCAAGGAAAGCACCCTGCATGTGGCCTGTTACCTAGCAGTTTCCAACAAGTGGACCATCTCTTTCTACCTGGCATATTGAGCAAATTGTCCTGACTTTAGAAGCCACAATATGACTCCCTTTTTGTCATTGTCCCCCAAAACCTTATTTTTCAAATAAATTTAAGACATAATATCAAGACACCTATTGCTATGGTTCAAATAGCCCCTCCACGACTCGTGATGAAATGTAATTGCCACTATGACAGTATTAAAAGGGGGACTGTTAAGAGATAATTAGACTATGAGAGCTCTGTCCCCATGGATGGAATAAAGTTGTTATTATGAGAGTGGGTTCCTGAGAAAAGCAAGCTCAGTCCTATCTTTCTCTCTCTTGTTCTTATGTGCTCTCTTGTCATGTGATGCCTTGTGCCATGAAATGATGCAGTAAGAAAACCTTCCCCAGATGCAGCCCCTCCATCTTAGACTTCCTAGCCTCCAGAACCATGAGCCAAATACATTCCTTTTGAAAATAATTTACCTGGTCTCTGGTATACTGTTATAGCAAAACAAAACAGACTCTGAAACTCTCTAAAGCCATGCATTTTTGAGATGAGAAAATATTTTCTTATGTTTACTGTGGGGCTTTAAAATTTTGTCCACTGAGTGATCACGTGACTTTGAGCAAGCATTGCAGGAACTCTTAAGTCACCATTTTCTTCATATTAACATAAAAATTATCCTTCAAAGACCTAACTCAAATGTCTATGCTGGCTTACAATTATCTCTCTCATTTTGTGAATTCTGACTGCCATTAGAGTTGCATGTTTTAGAATTATTTATTCCATGTTAGTAACCTCTCTCCAAACAGATAACTTAACTGTGCAGGGTCCATGGCATATTTTTCCTGCAATAAAAGTATATATATATATATATACACACACACACACACACATACAAACATACATATATAAGTATATATGTATAAATACACATATATATAAGTATATATATACACACACATATATGTCTATATATATGCACACACATATATAAGTATATATATACAGACACACATATATAAATATATATAAATAAATATAAAATATATATACTTTATATAAATAAATAAATATAAAATGTATATGTATACTTTTATATATTAAAGTGTATATAAACCAAACTATCATATGGTTTTAGGCAAGTTGTTTCCTCACATTATTGGCCTTTTCAAGTATCTATAGCTGGACCAAATGAAAACTGGACTTTTATATATAAAAGTGTATATATACTTTATATATATATATACTTGCTACATATACTTTTTATTTATATATAAAAGTGTACATATATGCAATAAAAGTGTGTATATGTATATATACTTGCTATATATATATATATATACACACACATACTATGGAATTTTCAACAATAAAAATATTTATTTATTGGTGGATGATATTGGTAATTTTATTACCTAGGGAGTAATTATCTAGAAATGAACTACTGCATTTGGATCTCTTGCTTTTTCTTCTTCCTGCACCACCTTACCTATTTTACAGCTCCAAGCCCTCCCATCAAACAATGGGCAAGACAGAGCAAAGACAATCTGGTCTCTTAGTCCACTCTTTAATAAAAGAGAATTTGAGAAAACCATTGCCTAGAATGAGAATTTTGAGTTATTTGTGGTTTTTAAATTACTCACTCATTCTTTATTGGCAAGGTTCTTCTGGAGAAAGCCTCATGAAAGCTTTACACAAAAACTGATATTATTACAGAGAGGAAGGGTTAAGTATAACATGAGAAATTAAATATAAGTACTGCAGCTGTTCAGCTGGGTATAATAATACACACCTGATGCTACTTTATTCTGCTCTCCTAGTAGCAGCTGCTAAGAATTTTTAATCAAAGAAAGCACTGAATATTTGCATAACTAATTCCAAAATTGGGAACTTGCTTTATTTTTGTTAATAATGGAAAGGAGAAGGAAAATAAATCAAGACTATATAATCGGTGGAACCAGTTAAATGCTTGCCTGCCTGCCTGCCTGCCTGCCTGCCTCCCTCCTTTCCTCTCTCCCTCCCTCCCTCCTTTTCTTTATTGCTAAAGGTGAGGGATAGGAGGAGGAATAAAAGGAGGAGTTGGGAAGAGACATATATGTCACAAGTGGGCCAGTTGCTTTTCTGCTGGCCTCTGCCATGATGACAACTGAGAAAATATTCCTAATAGCTCACGTATCCATTTCAGTGACTACCAACATCACACTATCCTAACACTGGAATGCTACAGGCCAGTCCACATGCTATAGAAAGTGCTATAATATAGCTCCTATTTACCAACAGTGGACAGCCTGAGCACTGTGGGCTCATTTTCCACATGGCACCGCATGGCAGAATTGTGGGCTTTGCCAAAACATTGGTGACCTTACATACATTCACAGAAAAATTAAATAAAGCCCATTTCAGGGCCTGAAACAGTTGAACACCAAAAAACAGTGTTTTCCTTTCTAGTTCTTATATCTCACTTATATTACTCTTTCAGAGCCCATTAAGAGGCAAAGTCACAGGGCTTTGCTGTTCTGTGCACTAAGAGGACGACTATGTTCCATGGAATGAATGATAAAATGGCTCCAATTTCTAAATAGAGGCAGTGAATTCTTTCAGAAACATACCTCTATTGGGCTTTCAGCAAACCTAGTGGCTCCATGCCTATGCCAGCTTCTGAGTCAGGTATAGGGGAGGAGTGGGTATAGAGAAATACTTGCAGGTTTCTGCGTCTCTGATGATTTCCAGATAGACTGAGCAGCCTCCCAGTTTCTATGAGATTTGATGCAAAGAATAAAAGAGGTTGGCTAAAATTTTGACATTCTACAGCTCTAAGTGCTTTTGACATAAAGCAACAGCACTGAGGTGATTATTATTAGTATGATTGGAAGGTACAAAAGAGGAAATGATCTGCCAACAGTGACCTTGGCTGAATTTTGTTTTTTTGGGAAGTGAGATGGAAAAGAGTAAGGCTTTAATGTCTATTTTCTTCATTTTTGTCTTCTCCCAGTGCCTCATACACTACCCCTATATCTGTAGATATTTATAAAATGTATACACACACACACACACACACACACACACACACACACACACACACAGAAATGGCCAGACTGGTTTGAGGGCCTCAAAAACAAAATCTCAGAGGGTCATTCATCAAAACAGAGGACGTCACTAAGGAGACTATCATATTCTTTGGACAAGAAGGAGGCAAATATCTCAGCCCATAGGGTAGCCTGAGCAAAATTTCCAAAGGGTCATTCCCCCATTGCTTTTCAAATGTTTATTGGTTAGAGACACATTGCCCCACCAAATACAGCAGCTTACTTTATAATGGGAGAATGACTGCCACTGTCTGTTAGTAACATGGAGCAACAGACTCATATTGACCATCTCCTGAGCCATACACAAAAGGGAACTTCTTCTAGCAACTCCACAGTCCTGAATGGAGCAGCTTATTTTATCTGTAAAGGTATTGTAGTCTGTAGTAGGTATTGAGTTAAATATTTTTTCTAGGATTTAGAAATAGACTGTGTGTGAGAGAGAGAGAGAGAGAGAGTGTGTGTGTGTGTGTGTGTGTGTGTTTTAGACAGAGTCTCACTCTGTTGCCCAGGCTGGAGTGCAATGGTGCCATCTTGGCTCACCGCAACCTTCGCCTCCTGGGTTCAAGTGATTCTTGTGCCTCAGCCTCCTGAGTAGCTGGGATTATAGGCACTATATCTGGTTAATTTTTGTCTTTTTAATAGAGACATAGGGTTTCACTATGTTGGCCAGGCTGGTCTCAAACTCCTGACCTCAAGTGATCTGCCTGCTTTGGCCGCCCAAAGTGATGACATTACAGGCATAAGTCTCCATGCCCAGCCTACACTGCTTTTAATAACTGGTGTTGGTCACTTCTTGGTTAGATTGTTCAAGCCTATTTTCTTGAGCAAGGGAAAACTAAGGTTTTTAAAACCAATGTAATTAGTTTGTTATACTACAGGGAAAAATCACAGACTATGCCACAAAAATCACCAGATCCTAGTACTTGTCTAGGTGTCTTATAAATACATATTACTCATTACAGGAGGAACCAGGAGCCTAATCAGATGATATAGTACTTGTATCAGTCAGCATAGGTGAAGTCCATAACAACTCCTAAATCAGTGACTTCCCACAATGAAGATTTATTATCTGCTAAGCCAGAATCTAGTGCAAGTCAGTGGGGTAGATGGGGTTTTCCCTTCAGACTTTTTATGTCTTCTAGGACCTTCAATTACATGCTACATTGAACTCTCTGAATTCAGCCAGCTAACAAAGAAGACAGAGAAGTAGAGAAGGCACAACCATTCTAACCTGCTTTGACATGCAGGTAACACCAGTTTTATTGTAGGAATAAGTGACATGACTGTATCTAATTGCAAGGGCCTGGGAAACAAAACTAATGATGCACCAAGGAAGAAAAGAACACAGGTAAGGTTGAGCACTAGCTGTTTGTCACAGTGCACCTCCCTGTTTTGGTAATAGCAATATCTTTGCAATCATAGGACAAGTCATTAAAAAATTATGGGATCTAACTACAGCATACTGTCAGCCTTACTCTATGTAATAATCTGTAAAAGAATTGTAGACACAGTAGAGGAACTATAAAATTTTCCTTATGTATTACCTCCCCTCAGCACACATTGAATCCCTGAATATTGCAGCTAGGGATCACTATTTCAGGGTGACAATTGGGGATTCACCACCAGTCAGATCTTGTCAAGTAAGCACACACTGCAGGCCCTTGATTTGAACTGGGTCGCTGGTTAAGAGGGTTGTAAATTTCAAGGCAGTGCCATTCCCAATTGCAATGGCACCTTGTGTTTCATTTCTAGCTCCTTGGTGAGAGTGTCTCCTCCCACTGGCATGGCATTTAGATTATTTTAGTGGCTCCTAAGAAGGGTGTGAGGAGAACAGAAAAGCTCCTTTGAATTGTAATCAGTCTGTCTCTAGACATAATGCTAACAAAGATGCTTAAACAGCACTCTGTAAAGATGTTAAGAAAATATTTGTAGTGCTTCACACACACCTATAGACAAAAAACAGTTCTTGTTGCTGTAGAAGCAGCAACACTGTACAGCCTTAATTAAAGCATCATCTGACCTGTTTTTTTTATGCTACAGTTGCGGAATGCTGCTGAAGAAAAGGATTAATTACAGATGAGCTGCATGTCATGATAATTAACTATTGCAGCTTCTCTTATTTGCCACATTCTGGTACTTTTTCCGCTTTAGTAGATTCAAGGAATGAGAATTTTTATCACATCCCCTGTCTACAGTCCCTGATGGATTTGTCATACATAAATTTACACAGTATACACAAAATATTAAACCATCAGCATTTTTTTATTACTATGCACATTGGAACATAGAGTAAAATCAAGCATGGTAGTAAGGCAAAAAGTCAAACATGTAGTGAGGTCCAGGTATAGAGCTACCAAAAAGATCATGAGATGTTGAAAAAGCAGATTGAGAAAGAATCCTGAAGTGAGGTTAAACTAAACTAGCTTTGGAAATATCGAACACATGCTGACAGAAGGCAAAAAAATGGAATCCAAATGATCATGATTAGACAACAGGATCATCTGACTCTGATCTGATTGAGACTTGGGGTTTTCCAGCTAATACATGGCAAACTCATTTATTGCCAAGGTTAGATCAGGTGTACAGTTTTGCACAGGACATATAACTTCCCAAAACATCCATAATCCTAGAAAACATATAATTTCCTCTCCTTGAAAGCATAGTATTAGCATTACCATTGATTTCCCAAGCAAAGTGGCTAAGAGTGCAGCCATCACCACTTTCCAGTTCTCGTCTATTGGTTTGTGCCCATCTCTATAGAGAGCTGTGAATGGTTAACCAAGACAAGTGATAGTTTTCTTGACTCTGGGGCTTCTCCTAAGAATCATCAGTTTTGGCACTGCAGGCAGCTTGGGTCATGTGCTACAGCTTCCCTGTGAGCACATCACCTTGCTTCTGAAATATCTGAAAATGGCTTTCTCTTCTTAATTCATTTCTACATCTTCATTCATTCTTCCAACCCTAGTAATGGTTGTATAAGTATAATAATTCTCTGTATTGAGTTTCCATCTAATCAGAATACCTAGGGTGGTTTCAGATTTCCTAATTAAACCCTAATTGATAGATAGAGTTCTAATTCTGCATCTGTTTCTGAATAATTATGTGTAGGATAACTTTTTTGTAAATGGTCAAAAATTCAATTTGTTTTAGGTGAATTATTTTGTAACAATTCTTTAAAAACATAAATTATTTCATGTCTCCTTTCAAAATAACTTTCAATTAAAGTATAATATTATCCAGTATAAATACCAAACATACTAATCTAAGGGCACAACAGAGTGATCCTATCTCTTAGATTCATCACATATTTCTTTTTGGAACAAGGCAAGCTGTAAATAAATAATTCACAAATAAAGTATCTTGATTTCTCAGAAAATATACTTTTTATTTTTTTTTTAATAGTCTCATAGTATTCCCCAGGCTGCAGTGGTGCAGTGGCGCAATCTTGGCTCACTGCAACCTCTGCCTGGTGGTTTTAAGTAATTCTTGTGCCTCAGCCTCCAAAGTAGCTGGAATTATAGGCGTGTGCCAACATGCCTGGCTAATTTTTGTATTTTTAGTAGAGACAGAGTTTTGCCATGTTGGCCAGGCTGGTTTCAACTTCCTGACCTCAAGCAATCTGCCCACCTTGGCCTCCCAAAGTAGTAGGATTACAGGTGTGAGCCACCGCAGCTGGCCAGAAAATATACTTCCTATGTTCTCTAATGGATTAGTTAATTCTACCAAGTTACTAAATAAACCATCCTGGATAGAGAGGTGGGAAATAAAGATTTGGGCAGTATCTAGTTATGTGACCATTTGCTAGTAATTTATGGTTGTGTTTTCCACATATAAAATCTTGAAAGTATATCCAATGATTTATCAAAGTTTAAAAATTTATTATATTTTATTACATAAGTACATACTTTGAAATAAGACACCAGGTAGGGCATGGTGGCTCATGCCTGTAATCATAGCACTTTGGGAGGCCGAGGCAGGTGGATCACCTGAGGTCAGGAGTTTGAGACCAGCCTGGCCAACAGAGAAAAGCTCCATCTCTACTAAAAACACAAAAATTATCCAGACATGGTGGCACATGCCAGTAATGCCAGCTACTCAGGAGGCTGGCACGAGAGTCGCTTGGACCCAGGAGGCAGAGATTGCAGTGAGCCAAGATGGTGCCATTGCACTCCAGCCTGGGCGACAGAACAAGACTCTGTCTCAAAAAAGAAAAAAAAGAAGGAAAGAAGACACCAAATATGAGCAGTCATAATTTATATTAAAAATTAAAATTCACAAAAGATAAGGATTATATGGCTGATCTCAAAAGTCAGAATTGTGACTTTTCTTAACAAACAGTTTCTCTGTCTTAGAAACAGTAGATGTTCTGCTTTTCTAGAAAATCAGAAATTCACATCCAAGTGGACTCTCACACATACACATGCTACAGTTAAGAACACCTTATGGCCTTTGGTGATAATAATTTAGAAATAACAATATTAAACATTTATTTATTGTAGGCAAATCTCAAGCTAAAATTTATTTAGGTAAATACATGGTATATACATAAATTGGTAAATGTATAACAGAGTGTATTAGTCTGTTTTCATGCTGCTAAATAAGATACACCTGAGACTAGATAATTTATGAAGAAAAAGAGGTTTAATGGACTCACAGTTCCATGTGGCTGGGGAGGCCTCACAATCATGGCAGAAGGCAAAAGTCACATCTTATAGAGGTGCAGACAAGAGAGAATTAGAGCCAAATGAAAGGGGAAGGCCCTTATAAAATAATCATATCTCATGAGACTTATTCACTACCATGAGAACAGTATAGGAGAAACTGCCCCTGTGATTCAATTATCTCCCATTGGGTCTCTCCCACAACATGTGGGAGCTACAATTCAAGATGAGATTTGGGTGGGGACACAGCCAAACCATATCACAGAGCAACACAGAATTTTTTCCAAAGTGAAACAGATAAACATGAATATATGATTCTAATGTTGTTTCTCAGCTGTGCTTAAATAAAAATATACAAGATAATTTGGGGAGAGAATTTAAGAATGAAGATATGAGCCTAAAAAATGCTTAACCTTCTTATTAAGACAATAGTCTTTTGCTTCTATTAATGCAGCATTTTTGAATACAGGTTTTCTTTTATTTTCATAAGATTTTTCAGTTTCTTACAGTAGCTATTTCAATCTTGGCAGCAATTTGTTTGTTTAGGTAAATGTAATTTTATCATCCTTTTTTTTTTACAAAAAAGATGATTATCCTCATTTATAGGTGAGGAAATTAGGGCTTATATAGGCTATTTATCTGGACTAGGCAAGTTAGATAAGAGATGGGGCAGGTTAGCAGCATCCAGTTCACTATTCTTCCCACAACTTCATTCTCTTCTTTACCCATGTATAAAAGAGAGGTAAACCTTGTTGCTTTCAACTTCACCTTTATGCTTCATTGGTTAGAGAGTGGGGTTTGGCCAGGCTGGACCCTGGAGAAGGAAGTTCTCATCTAGGTTAATAGGCCTCTGAGGCATGATCAAAGCCATAAACCAGGTAAAGGATGTAATAGTAATAGATGACAATAAGTCTATAATGCAAGAACAATTGAAAAATCAATAGGAAAAATGGTGTGGTGATCATAAAACAAGCACCTCTCAGATCACTGGTTGCAGGGAGCACAGTTGACTGCCTCAGCAACTACACTCTAAAATTCATTGCTAACTTTACCTCAAAGGTATCTTTTGCATGGGTTATTTCCAAGACAATAAAAGAATATGAGGGCCCAGTGCGGTGGCTCAAGCCTGTAATCCCAGCACTTTGGGAGGCCGAGATGGGTGGATCACGAGGTCAAGAGATCGAGACCATCCTGGTCAACATGGTGAAACGCCGTCTCTACTAAAGATACAAAAAATTAGCTGGGCATGGTGGCGCGTGCCTGTAATCCCAGCTACTCAGGAGGCTGAGGCAGGAGAATTACCTGAACCCAGGAGGCGGAGGTTGCGGTGAGCCGAGATCACGCTATTGCACTCCAGCCTGGCGAAACTCCATCTCAAAAAAAAAAAAAGAATATGGCAGGATTATTAAAATAAATCTGTTCCTGATAGGTCTGTTCCTGGAAGATACAGGAGGCCTCCGACTGGCAACTTTAGCTAGAGCATTCGTTATAGGCTCATTCTGGGTTGGTGTCAGTGGAGGTGGTAAAGGAGTGGTTGAATTCTGTATATATTTTGAAGGTAGGACTAATAGAATTCACTGACAATTTCAATGTAGGATATGAGAGAAAGTCAAAGCTGCCTCAAAGCTTTTGACCTGAGCAACTCAAAAGATGAACTTATCATTAGCTGAGATGGAGAAGGCTTTATGTAGAGCATGTTTCCAGAGGCTATGAAGAGAAGATCAGGTGTTCAGTAGTTTTGTACCATTGAGTTTGAGGTACTCAAGATATCCAAGCATACATGTCAAGTAGGTGATTTGTTGCATGAGTCTGGAGTTTAGAAAAGAGGTCTAGGTTGGAATTACTGCATATATTTTGGAAACATCTGCACATAAATGGGACTAAATGAGATAACCAGTGCCTGAGTGAAGACAAAGGAGAGAAGTGGCATAAGGACTGAACCTTGGGTGTCAAAGAGAAGAGGAAAAATCATCAAAGGAAGCTTGAGATGATGCAACAAGTCAAGTAGGAGGAAAACTAAGAGAATAAAACTGAACAGTCTCTATGACACACCTAAGGACTTGGGAAGATCAGAGTTGCAGACCTGAGTATAAGAATAGATGGGCTAGTGTTCTTCACTACAAGGATGTTTGAATTGACTGTGATGTTGAGAGCAAACTGACATTATGAGACTTTGAACTATTTGCTATGAGATTTTGTATTAGTCAGGGTTCTTTAGAAGGACAGAACTAATAGGATATATGTATATATGAAAGGGAGTGTATTAAAGAGAATTGACTCACATGATTACAAGGTGAAGTCCCATGATAGGCTGTCAGCAAGTTGACGAGCAAAGCCAGTGGTGGATCTGTCCAATTCCGAAACCTCTAAAGTAAGGAAGCTTACAGTACAGCCTTCAGTTTGTGGCCAGAGGCCTGGGAGCCCCTGGAAAACCACTGGTGTAAGTCTGAGAATCCAGAAGCTGAAGAACTTGCAATCTAATTTCTGAGGCAGGAAGCACCCAGCATGGGAGAAAGATCAAGGCCTTAAGATTCAACCAGCCAAGTCCTTCCGACTTCTGTTTGCTTTTTATTTTGGCTGCATTGGCAGCTGATTAGATGGTGCCCGCTCAGATTGAGGATGGGTCTGCCTCTCCCAGTCCACTGAATCAAATGTTAATCTCTTATAGCAACACCCTCACAGTCACATCCAGGAACAATAGTTTGCATCCTTCAATCCAATCAAGTTGACACTCAGTATTAAACATTACAAGTCCACCCCTTGTCAACTTGAACCTACACACATCCCCTGAAATCATACATAGTCTTCAAATAAAGACAATAATACAGTCATAATTATGCCTAACATAATACATCTAGCCTTCATACAACTGGAAGCATACTAATCCTTAACCTAAATGCTATTTCATAAAGTTAACAACACTTAAATGCTGATACGAAGTCAATAAATCTTATGTCACATGATAAAGGAAAAAGGAAATAAAATGAAGACATTTTCTTAGTACAGGTGTATAGATGCACAAACATGGTCTTAACAAAATAAGGAGGAAATATTCATGAAAATTATAGTCCTCTTTTCTGCAACTGGTCATGTGGTTGTAGCTGGTTTTGATGACTCCTTCTCCTACTCATTCTGTAATCCCTTTTCTTTCAGCAGGCGCCTCAGCAGGTTGTGGTTTTTTACTTGGTGGAGTGACCCAAACCTTCATTCCCAAAGGGTCTAGGCCATCTGTAGTCCTGCCTGCGTTGGGTTGTTGCAATTTCCCATTGACCTTAATCACAGGGCATGGTAATACTAAGAGACACCCTAAGTGATCTCCTGTATTCCATGCCTACTCTTCCTTACCTGCACTGTGGAGTAGTAGACTGATTTCTTCTTGATAGTGCAGGTCAATCACCCCAGCCAACACTGTAACTCCCTTCTTAACCTGTTGGCTTAAAGGTAGGAGAAGCCCAGCGTCCAGGTGTCAATCTTAACTTCTAGTTTAATGAAATTATTGTTGTGTCTCCTAGTGGCAACATTCCTCCCTCTGGAACTAAGACCTCTAGGCCAGCAGAACATAATGTCAAGGGAAGAGGAAACAAAAATTTTGTTAGTGGGTCAGAAGAGGTGATGGTGAGTGGTGTCATTTCCACTTCCACTTCTTGATTCTCAGACCCATGAATCCTGGCTGTGGGAGAAACAGTACCATATGTTGGACACTAATTCAGAGCATACACAGCCTTCTGGAGAACTTTGCCCCAGCCCTGCAAAGTATTGTCACCTAGCTGACATGGTAATTGTGACTTTGAAAGGCCATTCCACTGTTCTATCAATCTAGCTGCTTCAGAAGGATAAGGAATGCAGGTAGACCAGTGAATTCCATGAGCATGAGCCCACTGCTGCACTTCTTTTGCTGTAAAGTGAGTGCCTTGGTCAGAGGCAATGCTGTGTGGAATGCAATGACAGTGGATAAGGGATTCCATGAGTCCACATATGGTCTTGGCAGAAGCACTGAGTGCAGGATGTGCAAACCCATATCCATAGTAAGTGTCTATTCCAGTGAGGATGAACAGTTCAGGCCACATGGTGACTTGATGGCCCAGAGTCAAACCAAAACCCAGTAGCAAGCAAAGAGCTGTCTCTCAAAAGGGGAGTAATTATCTCCAGAAGACAGCATGGCTTTGCTCCAAAATCCTAGAGGCCTCTGCTTTGGTTCACCTATGCAGGCCTGCCAGAAGCTCCAAACAGCTTTCCTAACATCTACCACTGACGTGAAGTGCCATTGGATCTGCTGCATTTGGACTTTTGGGTTAATGCTGGAGAGTTACGACAATGGGGGACCACTGGGAAGGCATGAATGTGTTTCAAAATGTGAGGACATGAAATTTTGGAGGGTTCAGGAGTGGGGTGATATGATTTGGCTGTGTTCCTACCAAATATCCTCTTGAATTGTACTTCCCATAATCCCCACATGTCATGGGACAGATCTGGTGGGAGGTAATTGAATCATGGGGTGGTTACCCTAGTGCTGCTGTTCTTATGATATTGAGTGAGTTCTCATGAGATCTGATGGTTTTATAAGGGGACTTTTTCCTTTTTGCTTGGCATTTCTCCTTTCTGCTGCCAAGTGAAGAAGGATGTATTTGCTTTCCCTTCTGCCATGATTGTGAGTTTCCTGAGGTCTCTCCGGCCATACTGAACTGTAAGTCAATGAAATCTCTTTTCTTTATGTTTAACCCAGTCTCAGGCATTTCTTTATAGCAGGGTGAGCATGGAATAATACAGGTATGATTCAGTAAAGATGTCTTTTGTATTAGAGACTATAAAATGCAACTTGAATCAGGGTTAATGATAGGAGAAATCTCTTTGTTTATGTATTGATGGTCAATGTGAGATCGATATAGTTGCTGAGTGATGTCACTTGGTATATGAGTTGTTTCTGTATCTTTATTTGATTTTTCCACATTATAAACTTTATTCTGGAGTGAACTTCCCTCATAGTTTCAAGATCCCAGTTAATAGCATTAAGGGTACCATTAAATGCTTTATCATTCATTTTTGGTGGGACAGAGCATCTTTTATAGTAGTTACTGAGAGGGAAAAAGAGAAAGAGAGAGAAAGCTGTCTCCCAAGAATCCTCTAAAAATAAAACATTTGCCCAAATTAAGTTCATATCCACCCATGTGGCCAAGGAAATAGGATGCACAGATGTGCTTGAGCCATTCAGCACCCTTTCTACAACAACACTGGAGCTACAGATGGGTCAGTCCTGCCAAAACCTGTGACCATGAGATTAGAGGGAAGGAGAAAATGAATCTGGGGAGATCCATTATATTCTGAGGTGTATTAGTCCATTTTCACACTGCTGACAAAGACATGCCTGAGACTGGGCAATTTATGAAGAAAAAGAGTTTTAATGGACTCATAGTTCCATGTGGCTGGGGAGGTCTGACAATCATGGTAGAAGGCAAAAGTCACATCTTAATTGGTGGCAGACAAGGGAGAATGAGAGCCAAGTTAAAGGGGAGGCCACTTCTAGAACCATGAAATCTCCTGAGACTTATTCAATATCACAAGAACAGTATGGGGGAAACCACCCCCTATGATTCAATTATTTCCCACCAGGTTCCTCCCACAACATGTGTGAATTATGGGAGCTAAAATTCCAGATGAGATTTGGGTGGGGACAACCAAATCATATCAGATGGCTAGGCTAGACTTCTTGCTGTTAAATGTAACATGTGATTGAGGTTGACAGGTTTTGAGGAGTGGGCTCTTAGGAACATGATAAAGAACTCCCTAATAGAAATTCTCTAGGACTCAACAGTGTAATTAGATATAGAATTGCCTTTTTAATTCCCATATTCTTTAAAAATATTTATTCTAAAATCTGGACTATGCCTCAGAATTGCCAGATTCCCATGCCCCACCCCAAGAATTCCTCAATGAAAATATGCAAAGGTGGGGCTCAGGATCTATATTTTTTAGGGAGTTCTGCAAATACTCTCCTATAGCCATGTGGGAGGCTTTGATAACTAATATCTAAGGCTCATGCAAAGCCCACCTTTAATAATAAAAAGTATCACAGCTCTGGCCTGTGACATCAATACCAAAGGATAAGGTGGCCTGTGGTTTGGAAATTCAAGGTTCATCAGTGAAAGAAAAAAAAAAGTCAATACTCCCTGGTGGCATACAACTTTTCTCACAGATAATCCATACAGATTTTGCTGGGAATTCATGCTCCTCCCTGCCCTACCACATCCTTTTTAAGTTGTGGACAACATAGTTTGACTCATGTAACTTTCCCAGTAAGCTGCACTTCAAAGAATTAGGAGTGACTGGCAGTAACCCTACACAGATAAGCCTATATGTTGAAATGGGGTTCTTCCATTATAGAACTCAAACTTTCCCACAGCTGTTCACTGGAATTTGTACTATGTGTCAAGCCCTGTTCTAAGGTTTTATATTATTAATTCATTTAATCCTCGAAACAACCCTCAGAGGTAGATGCTATTATTACCTCTGTATTATAAATGACGAGACTAAAGTACACAGAGACCAAGCAACTTTACTGCATTGACCCAGCCACTCAGCAGCAGAGTTGGTTCCAAGACTGCTGTTGTGGGTTTGTGTCAGGTAGAAGGACCCTGAGTTTAGAAATGCCGTTGGTGATTTCAAATGTGTAGGCAGTGTGCTCGTGAAATGACATGCTGTCTTAATTACTTCTGGACAACAGGGAGCTATCTTGAGATCATTTGGGTCATTAGTGCATGTCTTAATCCATTTGGGCTGCTATAATAATCTATCTGAATCTGTATAATGTATAAACAACAGAAATTTATTTCTCATAGTTCTGGTGGTCAGTAAATCCAAGACCAAGGTGCCAGCAGATTTCATGTCTGGTGAGGGGCCTGTTCCTCATAGATAGTGTTTTCTAGCTGTGTCGGGGCAAAGGGTCTCACAGGCTCCCTCAGGCCTCTTTTATAAGAGCACTAATCCCATTCATGAGAACTCTGCCCTCACAACCTAATACCTCTGAAAGGCCCCACCTCTTAATACCACCACCTCGAGGATTAAGATTTCAACTTAGGAATTTTGGAGGAACACAAACATTCAGACCACAGCAGCACATTAGATAGTGACTTCATTGAAACACAGGTGGGAGGGGACAGAATGACATTCCTAGCAATGCTGTTTCTATCCTGAGACACTGTGATTTGACATTCCCTGTAACCAAATTTAGCCTTATGAAGAGCCTTCTAGTGACATTTTACAGTATTTCAGATAAAGTCATTTTACATTTTTCAGGGAAGAGGATGCAGGAAATTTGAACGTTGGTAACTGATGGATTCAAACTAAAAGAGATAGGAACTGGCTTGCTAATGAGGGCAGTGACTTTCCACTACAGCATAAGGGGAGGTTTGTGAAGGAGCGGGTCATGTGAGGCAAAGCTTTGCTAATGCAAATTGATTCCTGGAGGGCTTCCAGGTCACAGAGGGCTGGGTGATTATTGCTACTGTTGGAGTAGTTTTAGATAATTAATGGTAACCATCAGACACTGAAAGTTATTTGGCTTTTGGACATTTCTCCAGTGGGTGCTTATGGCATATTTCAATAACAGTCCAAAATAAAATAGAACTCATTTAATTCAAGTTAGCTTGCTGAAGAATGCCATGTCTAATAGCTGTGACTTTCCTTTGTGCAGTGATTTTTATAGAAGTAACACTGTACTTTATTCCATGTATTAAGGTCGATGGTACTTTGAGTTTCTAATCTAGAAACTGATTAATTAATTGATGGATGGATGGATTGATTGATTCATTTATTCATCTAACCCATTTTATTGAATAGGAAGAAAAGATACTGATGAGTGAAATTGGCTTGGATAGTTTAACTTCACCAGAAATCTCCAGCAGGTCCTAGTCAAGAAACCATTGATATCAACATCTGACATTGTTCTGAATGACTGGGCCAGAAGCCTTTTTAATATAGTCTTAGAGAAATAATGATCATTTATCTCCATAAAACAATCCAGCTTTGCTTTTACTAACCAAATGTCATACTGCCCTATTTTTCTTAAGCATACCACCTGGTTATGTATGCACCAACAACCCTGTATGACCTGCACATATACCCCAGGTCGTAAAATGAAATAACAAAAAAAGGAATAATCCTTATTTTTGTTTTCATAATTGGATCCACTTATAAACATTTATGGCCTTTTCCATTTAATTGCCTGTCCTAGACCAGCTTCTGCAAAGATAGCCCTGCATCTCTGAGCATAGTAAGGCAACCAAGTCATTAGTGCCTATTACATAACAGCTACCATTTAGTAGTTACACTAAAGGCATGTGAAATGCTTCTCAACATTATCTATTCTAATTCTCACTATAGCCCTGAGTTAGACATTCTTACAGACATTCTTATTTGTATGTAAAAAATGAAGCACCCAGAATTTAGAGCTTAAATAACTTGCTTAAAGTCTTCCTGGTGGTAAGTGGAAGTGTGGAAGTTTGAAATACAGGCATCTGTGGCTCCAAAGTCTTTGTCCTTCAAACTGTACTGGAATTTTACCACACAAATAAGTACTTTTGAAATTCATTTAATTTTGTCTCCTTTTAAGATAATAGCCGTTTTCTTTCTTCTGGCTGACTTTCTGCAATTATTTTTCAGTCCAATGACTCATTGATAAATCTCTCCTTTGGAATTCTTTCTTTGTAGATGTGAATCTCTGGCCAATGGCCTCCTGGCATCCTTTTTTGTATTCAAGGAGACACACAGTCTCTTCCCTTTTGTCTCTACCTCCCTCAGCACTTTCACTGCTAGTCTTCTCTGTCAAATTCTCATTTTCCTTACTAACTTATCATCTCTATCCCTTATTTCCATATGACTGGAAAGAAATGTGCTAAGAAGACATTTTTATAAATTGGGAAAAAATTATTTTTGGATACGATTAGGTGAAGAGTTGGTAGGAAAGCATATCCATATTTATGGTCTAGCTGCCTGTAGAAAACCCAGGTGTGTGTACTGTCTTTGCATGTTTCCAATGCTCATGGACATGTGTCAAAACTAGGCATTGTTTTATTATACTATCTAGATTTAAATGCTGCATAGGAATTCAAGAACCAGGTGGAGACTTAAATAAGTCATTGGATGCAAGAAATAGTTTCCATTTTTTTGGTCTTTGCACTTGATGTTAAAGATATGTAGTAGAGAATGTTGTGTAACTTACAGGCCCAAATAATATTCTAAAGATAGGAAACTTGGTGGTACATGCCCTCTAAATGCACAGGATGAAGGCGATGTAAGTAAAACCACTCAACAGCTGCTCCAAGTGTGCTGCTATAAAAAAGCACTGTTACAAGATGTCATTAGAATGCAGGCTCATCCCAAGTAACATATATCATCGTGTCTCCTGTCGTTGGGTTTCTTTCTTTTCTTTCCTCATGCTAGATGAGTATAAATAATTTTATTCCTGTTTTTATATAAATAAACTCTGAAACAAAACTTGGTTCTGAGACAAAAGAAGAGCCAGTTAGACTCCAGTTCTCCTTTTTGTTGTGAAATAATAACATTTTGAGGCTATGACATTTCAATGTTTTAGGAATCTTTATTGCTTAATTGGAACATGCTAAATAGATGAGGAAGCTCTGGGAGAGATGTTTCTCTACACATTCTTTTAGCTGATATGTGTGGAATTGGCACACTCCATCTCCTCTGCTCATGAACGTGGACATCTGCTTCTCTTTCTTCTAAATCTACTCATGGTTTCCTGTTTGGCCCCACTCTTGCTGCCCTCGTCTCTCATTATCTTAGTCTCAGCAGTCACTTAACTCTACCCTTCCCTCAAATCAGGCTCATCTTCAACCTGTCTTCCCTAAGATTTCTGGAGGGATCTTGCCACAGGCAAATATAATGTCATTCTCACTTTTTAAAAAGGCAGTGGCAATCTAAGGTCTATTATATAAAATTTAAAATCTTTAACAGAACATACAAAGTACCTTATAATCAAGTCCGAGTTTAATTTTCAAGTCTCATCTCTTGAATACTCCACCACCTTCTCACCACAGTATAACATCTTATATTTTAGCCAGACCAGACCACTGGACATTTCCTGAATATGCCACACTTCCTCATTGCTGTTGTTTTTGGTACTTGCTATTCTTCATGTAATGACATTTTCTCCACTGTCAGCTTGGAGACATGTTCATCATTTATATCTTTTTTTCAATGTCAACTCCTCTCTGAAATCTGCCATGTTAGCCCCTGGAGAATTAGGTGGCAACTTGTATAGCATCTACTTTTGTGTTCATCTCCTCTAATGTTGTTTGGGTAAGGTTGTTTATTTATGTGACTATAAACTCCTTGAGAATGGAGTTTGGATCCTTTCACTTTTGAATCCACAAAACCTTTTTTTTTTTTTTAATTGGGAAACTGTTGGTGCCTTTTTCATAAGTTGTGGTGAGGAGAGTTCAAATTACAGCATAACAGAATTCATTTCGTGAATTAATGCAGTCTGTAGTTAGCATATCATATAGCAGTATAATCCAGTTAAGGAAAAATTCAGTTGAAACACATTACATTTTAATTCCCTGTGAGTAAAGTGATAAGTAACTATAAAATCATCACTGGGAGAACATGGAAGTAGTAAAGCATAATGAACTTGCAGAAAGAGAATTATCTCCAAATTTAGGAAGCACATTGGCCTGCCTACCCACCTTGTCAAGCACAGTGTCTATAACATAAAAGGTATTCAATATATATTTTCTGAATGAAAATAGTAATTTTGAACTCAGCTGAAAAGTAAAATAAACTTACTCAGCTTGTGTATGATGTTACAATACTGTAGTGAGTACAGAGTTTGACATAATTCATGCCTCTCCAAACACAAACATGAAAATACCTATTATGTATATGCTGGCTTCTATACTTCAGCTCAGAAGGCAAAGCACATAGTGGCTGTTTGTCCCACATTTAGTAATACTAAGATTGATCAGAGGGTTGCAATGGCGAAAACCTAAAGCTTTCATTTTAAGTTCTCCATCTAACTTTCTTCTAAGGGGTTTATGTATTGGTGATTATTGCATAATTCAATTATCTTATTAGCAATTTCAGAAAAATAATTTTTAAAAATTCTATCAATTGTTTTAAATTTATTAGTTGGAATTCTTTTAAAAGCAAGCAAACAAAAACCTTTTTCTGATCAAATATGGTTTTTCGGTTATCCTTATATACACAGTTATACTGGAAAGGCAAAATAAAGCTTGATCATTAATTGCCAAATTTTAGAGTAAATAATTGATACCCTAGTTACTTTCAGGTGTTCAGCAGTATATTAGTATATGTGCTTTGAGTTTATTCCTGTTATTTATTATAATGCATTATCCTTCTGGATTAGGATTCATAAAACGTTGGCCTTTGTCTTTCAGGATTCCTAAAACATTGTTGAAAAGTCATAGCCTAAAAACATCATTATTTCACAACCAAAAAGAGAACTGGAGTCTAACTGGCTCTTCTCTGGTCTCAGAACAAAACTTTGTTTCAGTGTTTACTTATATAAACATAGGAATGAGATTATTTACACTCATCAAGCATGAGGAAAGAAAACAAAATATCACCATCTATCCATTCTGGCCATAAAAATTCTCTGTCTCTGATTCATGTCACCCCTTAAATATCAAGGAATTGTGTCATAATTTTCAACACAAGGCTATGATTGATTTCTTATAGCAATCAGCCAATCAACTTCAGCAAGGTAAAAACCAATTATCTTAACAGCTGGCACCGAAATTCCTCTGAGGGAGAGATCAATCTTTGCTTGGGAAACTACCTTGATAAATTGCTTGGAATAGAAGAGGACACAGAGGGGGTGAAAGAGAGAAGAGAAAAAGAAGCTGGATAATATGATGAGAATCTGGAGCCCAAGTGAATAAAATTAGCTGAGGGATTTTCTTTTAAAAGAACGGGGACATCTAATATTTCATGTTACAGTGTTTGTGGTAGAAATTATTGCCACTTCTTCCAAAACTTCAGTGACATGTACTATATAACACACTTGAAAGCCTGATATAAGGGAATAAAATGTTTAATGCATGCTGGGGGAGGGAAAACCAAAAAAAAGGGTTGAGTTCCTTGTCTGTGCCAATCTGGTGTAAACAGAGACCATACAAGTGGAAGAGTAAGATGGTAAGTCGGATCAATCAAGCAGAGAAAGTAGTTGAAAGCCATAGCTGGGTTTGCAAACTGAAGCCTTCTCAAAATTCTCAGAAATTCTGGAAGAAAATATAGGGAATTCCTCAGGAATGGAAAAGTGAGTTAAGCCAATCGTTTCTAGACCTTAGGCCAGAAGCTAACACAACCAATACAAAGAAATTGTTTGAAATATGTTTCAAATGCTTACAGTGGCATATACTGATTGTCCTTTTTACACTCTTCTAGCATAGGTTAAAACTTCTCCCTCTGCTTCTGTCCTGATAATTGTATACTTTGTTGGTCCTTTGCTTCTTAACTCTGTATTTAGTCATCTGTCTCCACTTTGAATTTGATGTTACCTTTCCTGCCAGCCTCTGGATTATGCCAATTTTCATTTGGAAAAGTGGCTTCTATCTCACTGTGCATAGAGTCTTGGAGTTTTAAGCTCAGGCTTTTATGCTGTTTACAGGATGTCTCTCAAAAGATGTACCAGTTCATTACCTTAATTCCTACCCACCCTGCTGACTAATCTGATTATTCCAGGAGCAGTGAGTTTGAAGTCCTCTTTTGTGTTCATCTTAATCTCACTTTTACTTCTTTTGCAAGCATGTGCTTTATGTCTGAAATTTCCTCTCATTCCTTCTCTTTTCCCAAGTAATCTATAAAAATTATTCAAATAATGAAAGTTAATATTTCCTGTGATATATTTGAAGAGATCATTTATGTAGAACATATTATCACTGTAATAGCTATCACATGACAAATTTGTGAAGAAAGGTATGTTTTCTTGTTTGTATTGAAAGATAGGAGATATAAAATATGTTTGCTGCTGACAAAGACTGCAAAAACTGGTGATATAGGAGAGAGAATGTGAAGAGTTCTCGAATTATGTCCTTCAAAGACTGGATCTACTGCAAAAGAGGAGACATCTTTTAAATAGGAGCATGCATAGTTCACTTATAGTAGAAGATGGGAGCACAGAGCATCCTGTACAGATGTTGGTAATTGGGAAGATCTGGTGGGGGAAATCTGGTAGCAGGTGGGAAGAGAAGGTGTGAGAGTTCTCTTATGATTGCTTCAATTTCCCCAGTGAAATAAACAAAGTCATTAGTTGAGAGTGAGGATGTGGGTGGATATGCTGAAATATTTGAAAGGAATGTGATAGTTATCTGTGTGTGGGACAACAAATGGACTGGGGAACTATAGTATATTTGTTAGGCACCATATTAAATAGCCCAAGCTTAGGTTTGGAGTAGGCAGAAAATTGGGTTTTTCCAGGCTTGTGATTCAGTCAAACACCCATGACAAAGTGTCAGGCAGGAGAATCGAAGGCATGTGTAAGAGAGTGAATGTAACTATTAACCATAAAATTTAAGATAATCTAGGAGGGAAGATAAGCAGTCTGAGGAGTGAGGGAGAGAGAAGAGATGATAGGAACAATGCACTGGATTCCAGGTTGGACAAAGGCATTATTTGAGTTAGAGTACTAGAGAGAGTACCCCCAACGTGGTAGTCAAGAAATAGGATCCAGTAAGTAAAGATCACAGAGGAGTTGAAATTGTTAGCAAGGTGGCCCTTAGCATTAATGACTGAGGTAAGGTGGAAGGTAAGGTCATGGAGAAGAGAACTTAATCCATGTAGATAGACACTGATAAGAATTAAGGCAATAAGACTATTGGATAGAGTGACAATGAACCAGATGTTTAAACTCCTTAAGAAATGAGAGTGGGTGATTGGGAGGACAATAATTACAACAATGATGAAGCAGCAGTGAGTACTAAAATCCAATGACTTGAGCTTTAAAGGGCAAAGACATAAGTTGGGGAACATAAGAAGGAATTTTAAAATTTCAAAAGGCATTTATAAATCAAGAATAGGGTGATATAAAAAGAGAACAATCTAAGAATAACAAAACAGTATGTAGAAATAAAAAGTATCATTGTAAAAGAAAATCTAATAGATGGGCTGAACCATAAAATGGGCATATATTAAGAACAAATTAATGGTCTGGAAAATAAAAGTGAAAACATGGCCGGGTATGGTGGCTCACGCCTGTAATCCCAGCACTTTGGGGGTTTGAGGTGGGCAGATCACAAGGTCAGGCGTTTGAGACCAGCCTGGCCAATATGGTGAAAGCTGTCTCTATTAAAAATGCAAAAATCAGCTAGGCGCAGTGGTGCACACCTGTATTCCCAGCCACTCCAGAGGCTGAGGCAGGAGAATTGCTTGAACCCTAGAGATGGAGGTTGTAGCGAGCCGAGATAGTGCCACTGCACTCCAGTTTGGGTGATAGAGCGAGATTCTGTCTCAAAAAATATATATATTAAGTGTCTGAATCAGTGTTCTCATCTGGGGGTTTATAGCATGGGCTGACTTTTCCTGTAGGTACTGTTTGACAAAAATACATAAACGAGAACATAAATATTTGTTTATGCAAGTAAGTCAGAATCATGCTATAAAGACAGTGATATAACCAAATGTTTTTCTATTTAAAATGTAACTCACTCTAATACTGTGAGCCGAAATTTAGTTTGTTCAACTTTTTGCTGAGGGTAAATTCTAGCTACTGATTAATGAGGTACCATGTGCCTCATTCTCTGAGAGGTTAATACAAGGAGACTTATCATTGTGATTCTTATTATGAGGTACAAGGCATTTCTTTTTTTTTTTTTTTTAATTTTTTATTGGATTATAGGTTTTGGGGTACATGAGCAGAGCATGCAAGACAGTTGCGTAGGTACACACATGGCAGTGTGCTTTGCTTTGCTTCTCCCCTTCACCCACATTTGGCATTTCTCCCCAGGCTATCCCTCCCCACTTCCCCCTCCCGCTGGCCCTCCCCTTTTCCCCCCAATAGACCCCAGTGTTTAGTACTCCCCTTTCTGTGTCCATGTGTTCTCATTTTTCATCACCCACCTATGAGTGAGAATATGCGGTGTTTCATTTTCTGTTCTTGTGTCAGTTTGCTGAGGATGATGTTTTCCAGATTCATCCATGTCCCTACAAACGACACGAACTCATCATTTCTGATTGCTGCATAATATTCCATGGTGTATATGTGCCACATTTTTCCAATCCAGTCTATTATCAATGGGCATTTGGGTTGATTCCAGGTCTTTGCTATTGTAAACAGTGCTGCAATGAACATTCGTGTACATGTGTCCTTATAGTAGAACGATTTATAGTCTTTTGGATATATACCCAGTAATGGGATTGCTGGGTCAAATGGAATTTCTATTTCTAAGGCCTTGAGGAATCGCCACACTGTCTTCCACAATGGTTGAACTAATTTACACTCCCACCAACAGTGTAAAAGTGTTCCTTTTTCTCCACATCCTCTCCAGCATCTGTTGTCTCCAGATTTTTTAATGATCGCCATTCTAACTGGCGTGAGATGGTATCTCAATGCGGTTTTGATTTGCATCTCTCTGATGACCAGTGACGATGAGCATTTTTTCATATGATTGTTGGCCTCATATATGTCTTCTTTCGTAAAGTATCTGTTCATATCCTTTGCCCACTTTTGAATGGGCTTGTTTGTTTTTTTCCTGTAAATCTGCTTGAGTTGTTTGTAAATTCTGGATATCAGCCCTTTGTCAGATGGGTAGACTGCGAAAATTTTTTCCCATTCTGTTGGTTGCTAATCCACTCTAGTGACTGTTTCTTTTGCCGTGCAGAAGCTGTGGAGTTTCATTAGGTCCCATTTGTCTATATTGGCTTTTGTTGCCAATGCTCTTGGTGTTTTGTTCATGAAGTCCTTGCCTACTCCTATGTCCTGGATAGTTTTGCCTAGATTTCCTTCTAGGGTTTTTATGGTTCCAGGTCTTATGTTTAAGTCTTTAATCCATCTGGAGTTAATTTTAGTGTAAGGTGTCAGGAAGGGGTCCAGTTTCTGCTTTCTGCACATGGCTAGCCAGTTTTCCCAACACCATTTGTTAAACATGGAATCCTTTCCCCATTGCTTGTTTTTGTCAGGTTTATCAAAGATTGTATAGTTGTATGTATGTTGTGTTGCCTCCGGTGCCTCTGTTTTGTTCCATTGGTCTATATCTCTGTTTTGGTACCAGTACCATGCTGTTTTGATTACTGTAGCCTTGTAGTGTAGTTTGAAATCCGGTAGTGTGATGCCCCCCGCTGTGTTCTTTTTGCTTAGAATTGACTTGGCTATGCGGGCTCTCTTTTGGTTCCATATGAAGTTCATGGTGGTTTTTTCCAGTTCTGTGAAGAAAGTCAATGGTAGCTTGATGGGGATAGCGTTGATTCTGTAAATTACTTTGGGCAGTATAGCCATTTTCACGATATTAATTCTTCCTAACCATGAACATGGAATGTTTCTCCATCTGTTTGTGTCCTCTCTGATTTCGTTGAGCAGTGGTTTGTAGTTCTCCTTGAAGAGGTCCCTTACGTTCCTTGTGAGTTGTATTCCAAGGTATTTTATTCTTTTTGTAGCAATTGCGAATGGCAGTTCGCTCTTGATTTGGCTTTCTTTAAGTCTGTTATTGGTGTAGACGAATGCTTGTGATTTTTGCACATTGATTTTATATCCTGAGACTTTGCTGAAGTTGTTTATCAGTTTCAGGAGTTTTTGGGCTGAGGCGATGGGGTCTTCTAGGTATACTATCATGTCGTCTGCAAATAGAGACAATTTGGCTTCCACCTTTCCTATTTGAATACCCTTTATTTCTTTTTCTTGCCTGATTGCTCACAAGGCATTTCTTAGAAGGAACAAGACATTTCCGTGTTTGGGAAAGTATATGATCCCTTATTTTGACAAAAAAAAAAATACTTTGAAAAATGGATGTCTTAAGTATTAAAGAATATATATAATGTTTTTCTTTAAATTACAGAATATACAAAGCAGTGAATGCTACCTTTTATTATTCAAAACAGAAGCAAACAACCTGTTAGGAAATGAAAATTAAGAGTTTAAATTCCTCAACCCATTGCAAAAGTGCGACAGTTACTTTTCAACATTTTTCTCTAGTGCCCCTCTTCAGTTGCATGGAGACCTCCTACAATATTCAGAATTCTGATTCTCTCTTTCCTTGACTTCTCACTAGAAACCTTAAATTTCTTTTCATTCTATTCCACAGAGCATTTCATCTCTTATTGTTCTACCACCCCCAATTTTTCAAACCCAAACCCAACATGGGGCTCAGTTAAACAAACCATCCTCCAGTAACAGAAGCCATGTCCTTGGAAAGAGCTGAGATTATAAATAATTTGTATTGGCTGCTTGTTTTCTTAGTGGCTCAGAAGGTAATGCACTTTTCTCAAGGACAGATTAGTACGAGAACGATCCTGGGAACTCTCATTTGAGTAGCAATAAAATTTAAATAGCATAGTTTACATTTCCAAATACCACTGTGTTATGTTCTTGAAACATTACTTCTTTCCTCAAAGCAATCAAGAAACTCCGGAGAGAGCAGCAACATCAATTCTAGAAGGAAAATATTTGCTTATGTGTGAGTTCAGGTATCAGAACTTAAAATTAAACTAATTTAGTAAACGTCATTTTTATACAACCAAGTCATTTTTATATGCTTGGCACACTGTAAAATAAAGGAGAAAAGTCTCATTATATATGAAACTTAAAGTTGACTGAATCACCTTTGTTTCTTTGTTTTGACATTTAGGCTGTATATAAATTAGTCATGTGACAACCAAGCTGAAAATGTGACTCTCAGCCTATGCTAACATCTGCCTTAAACAATGTTGCCTTTTCGGTTGTAAATGAAAGTCTGAGATATATTCAAGTGCATTATTGGGTTTTTCAAATTTATTACCAAAAAATCCTTGCTGAGAATCACGTCAAGACACACTGGTGCTGTTCCACAGAAGTTCTATTTGCACTGGCAAATTCCTTCTTAACTTCAGAATAGACTCTTCTATTAAGGTAACTGTGTTTGGTGGCAAAGGAGTGTTTTATAGGCTTAGCAGAAGGAAACCAAATTTTCAAGAAAGAAGGTTTAAAGTCATCACACTCATCGACTGCCCAATAAGACCCAACTATAAACTCTAAGCAGAGCTATGGATGAGTCCTGGCAATGTGTTAAGGTCCAAGCAAGAATTGTCAACACAGAGCAGAGTTTCCTTAACAGCCCATTGAACATAACACCAATGAAAATGTTCTGTGTCGAGATTAGTTTTGCAGTCATGGAAATTTGCCTTAAAATACCCAAATAATTTCTGATTCCTTTCTTTGAACTGCTTTCTTTTTACTATTTGTTCTGCTGCATGATTCAACTTACTGATCTATAGCATTATGATATTCACCTCTTTCCTCTCCCCACCTTTTTTGTTGGAGTTTGGAGTGACATCCGTTATCTGGCTTCCTGAGCTTGTTTGGGAATCACTTCCCCATTCATTCTCAGTTTTAAATGTGATTTCTTGGCATTGCTAGTGCAAACCCACAGTTTTGGTGAAATCAGAAAGTTCATTTGAGGGATCACTCTGATCCTATGAACTAACAGCCAACCTAATGGTAGTAAGTTTTTAGAGTCAGGATTCCAATAGGCCCCAGAAACTTAGGTGCTATTTAAGAGAGAACATCTTCATGTTTCCCAGCTGTCCCAGTCCTTGGCAATTCCAGACTCATGGGGTTTCTTTCAAGAAGCACCTGTTTGCATTGTAGCCTGAATTTGCAGCAAATTATTTCTACACAGTTGGAAATAACATCAAATTGGCTCTTTTACCAGGCACGCTGGACGGGTGCATTTGGGTTTTGTAGATGTTTGTGTGTTCTTGTAGTGTGAAAATGCCTTTATTTAAAACAAATACATTTTCCAACTCATTATCCCACAGTGTGAAGCCCAATTCTGTTAAAAATAATTACAATGGCTGAATTATTTTACTGAGAAAAACAGGTATCCACATGCCACTCTGAATCCAAACTTTTGTTTCCAACAGGCTTTTGATGCATCATCTCAGGGTATTGTGGCTTGAAGATTTAAGAAATATTTCTCTGAGGTTATTGTTACCAACATTTTTACTGATCTGGTGATGAAATAGCCTTGCACATACTTGCAATAAGTATATTTCACATTCTTCTTAGGTTACATGGAAAAGAAGAGAGCTTCTTAATTCTAATTTTCTTTGTTTTTTCTTAAAATTATTGAAACTCATTTGGTACTGTAGTCCTGTTGAAAGGAAAATAAAGAGTTGATTTTATGACTGGCTATGTATATATTAAGATGTCTAATTTGCTTGGGAAAAATGAAGGAAATTCCTCAGTAAAAATCTAAGCAAGTTAGAACCAAGATGCAAAAATTCCAATTCTCCACAAAGCCCGAGATCTTCAGGTCGATGAACCTCTGCCTGCTTCAAACTGGCCAGCTTCTAAACTCTTTGTCCATATTTATTATTTTCAGTACTACAGAAGGCACATTTGCGTGGCTTATTCTTTCCTCCATCTTTAATTTGAAAGAAATTAGTTCTGGGTATATGAGGGAGATGGTGAGGAAGAAAGAATTGAATGCTCTGTTCACCAGAAATTATTTTGAGTGTCTGAACCTACATGTTATTCAAGCAATTAGAGTTGATCATTAATTCTCAATACACTTTCTAAGGTTAAAGCAGTCATGTTATCCAGGGAGACTGGAAAATTCCTCCAGGCTAATACAATTTTTACAGTAACTGTTTTGGTATGTGACAAAATTTAGACTATGACTGCATTAGTTTTCTAAAGAGGACAGAGGACAGAGAGAAGTTCTAGTCCACATAGGTACATTTTCCTAGCCCTTAAAGCCGCTCCTTGAATTGTATTGTGAGAAGTTGGGAAATGCTGCATTCTCTATCTTCCTATTCATTATTTACACTGCACTTTAATATATTAAAAATTCTAAAAAAGTGCTGCAATGAAGTAACTTGTTTAACTTTATTTAACTCAAGTTTCCTGCACTTAAATGATCACGGTGCTCTTTTTATATGCGACATTTATTAACATTCTACAGTTCCACAGGAAGAATGCTATTTTCTGCATAAAGAGCTTTCCAAGAAGGATTTCCAGAATAGTCTTCTAATATATGGGTTATGGTTGGTAAGAAATATTAGATGCACTGATATTGCCAAAATATTCTAAAACCATGAAAGACGTGTGAAGGCCCAGGATGTAAGGAAGATGTAGCAGTGAATATAAGAAACATGTAGTTCAGTCTTAAATTGGGTTTAGGCTTTTCTGGCAGAGCTATCAATCAAATTTATTTTAAAATGCTTACAATTTGTTCTCAAGAATATAAACTGATGTTTACAGAAACTATTATACATGTGTAACATGGCTAAAGAGTAAGAGACTGGTTATGTGTTGATGGAAGCTCAATTTTAGAAATAAATAGTCCAAAATTTTTATTGTAAAACATATACATTATTTTTTAAAGTATGTGTAATAGAAATGTTTGCATTTTCTCTCCACTCCCAAGCCCCTGCCCTTTTGCATATTTAAAAGGCAGTTCTAGATCATTCCCTATGTGCATGGTAGTATGGTTGGAACCCTAGAAGGAAATCTAGGCAAAACTATCCAGGACATAGGAGTAGGCAAGGACTTCATGAACAAAACACCAAAAGCATTGGCAACAAAATCCAAAATAGACAAATGGGACCTAATGAAACTCCACAGCTTCTGCACGGCAAAAGAAACAGTCACTAGAGTGAATCGGCAACCAACAGAATGGGAAAAAATTTTTGCAGTTTACCCATCTGACAAAGGGCTGATATCCAGAATTTACAAAGAACTCAAACAGATTTACAAGAAAAAAACAAACAAGCCCATTCAAAAGTGGGCAAAGGATATGAACAGACACTTTACGAAAGAAGACATATATGAGGCCAACAATCATATGAAAAAATGCTCATCGTCACTGGTCATCAGAGAGATGCAAATCAAAACCACATTGAGATACCATCTCACGCCAGTTAGAATGGCAATCATTAAAAAATCTGGAGACAACAGATGCTGGAGAGGATGTGGAGAAAAAGGAACACTTTTACACTGTTGGTGGGAGTGTAAATTAGTCCAACCATTGTGGAAGACAGTGTGGCGATTCCTCAAGGCCTTAGAAATAGAAATTCCATTTGACCCAGCAATCCCATTACTGGGTATATACCCAAAGGACTATAAATCATTCTACTATAAGGACACATGCACACGAATGTTCATTGCAGCACTGTTTACAATAGCAAAGACCTGGAATCAACCCAAATGCCCATTGATGATGGACTGGATTGGGAAAATGTGACACATATACACCATGGAATATTATGCAGCAATCAGAAATGATGAGTTCGTGTCGTTTGTAGGGACATGGATGAATCTGGAGAACATCATTCTCAGCAAACTGACACAAGAACAGAAAATGAAACACCGCATATTCTCACTCATAGGTGGGTGATGAAAAATGAGAACACATGGACACAGAGAGGGGAGTACTAAACACTGGGGTCTATTGGGGGAAAAAGGGGAGGGCCAGTGGGAGGGGGAGGTGGGGAGGGATAGCCTGGGGAGAAACGCCAAATGTGGGTGAAGAGGTGAAAGCAAACAGAACACACTGCCATGTGTGTACCTATGCAACTGTATTGCATGCTCTGCACATGTACCCCAAAACCTAAAATGCAATAAAAAATAAGGAAAAAAAATAATAAAATAAAATAATCATTTAGTAAAAAAAAAAAAAAAAAGAAGAAGAAATAGAAGGCATGATTGTTGCCCTGGAGCAGTCATTCAGATAAGGCTCCCGGTGGGATTCTTACAGTGTTAGATGAGTAGGCTGATTACATAGAGCAAGGAGGAGCAGTGCATTCTGAGTGGAAGTTTCAGTTGAACAAAAAGTAGAAGGAGAAATTAGCCTGGCCTCATCACACAGTTAGCTAGCAACAGGGAACTGAAATAGCTCAGGTTGCCTTGTATCAAACGGTTACCAGTTCTCAGCTGGATAGTGATTCGCTTAGAGAAGAATGGCCTCTATCCGCATCCTGGGTCCCCCACCTTTTTTCCCCAGGTTAGAAAAGTTTAAGCCTAAGAATTTTGTTTATGTCTTTGGAGAAGCAATTATTTATAAAACTGGACTGACGTAGGGGAAAACTCAACAAGAAATCTGAAACCTGTTCCTCTGATGTATGTGAGGACAACTTTATGCAAGATGATTGATAAAAGCAACTTCTAGTGGGGTCATGATTATGTTAATGCAAAATCTTTTTCAAGTGGTGTTTGTGTGCTCTACAGGAGGATTATACTTCTATATACTGAAGGAAGGAAAATATACTAGACCATGGCTAGAAACCTAGGTAGACTTAGAAATCAGATTCTTACTGGAAAGTTGGTAACATTTTCCCAGGCTTGGAAAGGAGAGGAAGAAAAAGCATATTTTCCGCTTTTCTAAATAAATAAAACCAGTCCTTTAATTCACTTTCGGACAATTCAGTGGGTATGGGGAAAGGTATAAGGGGAGTAAAGACCTGTAGGAAAAAGTAAGGAAGAGTCAGACTTATCCATGACTCTTTCCTCTTGATAGCAGGCATCAATTTTGATAGCTTTGATCACTTCCTCTTCCTCTTCCAGGGTGGAAAAGGAACACAATCAGGTATTTTGTAGTGACCATTAGACTTGAAAGGTAAGAGAAACTGCACATTAAGGAATATTATTTCTGTGAAACATTAACAGAACACTGAACGATGACTCTCTGCTATGTACAATCCTTGTTTTTAATATATTTGATAATGAGGGATTTTACCATAGGCTACAGTTAGTTAACCAATTAACTGGCAATTTCTCTTCGAGAATTAAGTAGGGCTTTGCAGTCCAAAGATAGAAAAGCTCCAAGAAGAGGAAATGAATAATTTAATTTCCATTGGAATTAGAAAGGCTTTGAACATTTTTCTGGTTGTCTTCTGGGATTTTGTTCGGTCTTTTCAAACATTATCCAATTTTTGTTTTGCTGCCATGCCTACATTAGTCTCTGATTATAGCAATGTAAGTGCTGTTTAAATGAGGCAAGAAAGTCTTGTTTAATGTTAAAACTATCATGTCTCTTCTTGTAAGTATAGAACCAGTACTTTAAAATCTAGCCAATACAAGATGTATGACAGTGTAATTATTCAAAGGGAATTTTAAATTGGTATGTAGGTACATTTAAAACACAAACCTGAAAAATTGCCCTTCAAAAATACATTGCCCAGAAGCATGAAATTCTATGTTGTCACTTTACCAAGATATCTAAAGCTCATACAACAAAAATACAAGGATAAATAGGAATATTAACAGTTTAGTTGTTTTAACTAGAGTCACTGAACTGCCTTACTCTGTATATTATAAAAGCTAAGACTCATTTTAAGACATAAAATGAGTAAGCAAGCATATGTATTTATGGTCAGTATCCGTGGCAGGGTTTATTTAAAAATTAGCCTAAATGCCTGAAGTAATTTGTCTCTAGAGTCAAGTTTGCAGCCTGAGTGGCACAAAAACTGGGGTGTAGTCACTGGGGCAAGGAGGCAACTGAGCAGCCTCTAAAGTATGGCGTGACCTCTAAAAATTGGCCAGTGATTGACTGAAGAAGGCTTTGACTCAGTTCTTGTCCTTGAGGTGCCAATTACAAAGCACCCTAGGCATTATGACACAGAAGAAAGCATAGGGCACTATCATAGTTCCTTGGGCAACCAGCTCAGGCTTGAGGGTTCAGCTGAAACTCCATAGAAAATGATGTCACTTCACGAAGTAGAAATACATAACAGGGTGATTATTCTCTAAGTGCAAAACAACTAAATGCCAGTTATTTCAAGTGTTCATAAAAGACACGGTGTTTTATAGCACAATAATACAAAAGTTTACATGTATAACGCATCTAGTTTAATAATGGTTCTACAAGTATTATATCATACTAGTGGGATGTTGTCTATTTGACTATTTCTCAGTCCTCTCTTTTTCAGACACATGGTAGGATTATACTTACCTCATCCCTTGAACTAAGTGTAAACCTGCGATTTGCCTTGACCACAGAAATGTGAACAGAAGTGATGTATGTCATTTCTGGGCTGATGTTTTAAAATTCTTTTCTCAAGTCACTGTGTCTTTTTCCCTGTTGGGATGATCCAGGAAGGCTATGTCTAGGTGAAATTCTCCTCAATTGTGTCTTGAGAGACTGTGAGAAGCAGAGTCACTCTGTCAACCTGTAATGAACATGTAAGGTGAATAAGAAATACATTTTTGCTGTCTTAAGCCACTGATTTTTTCAACAGTATAATCTTATCTATTCTGGCCGATACAAATACCCATTCATAATTGCTCCAATAAACAGTGATGATACCTATAAAGGAAATCAATGCTGAATAAAATGAAGAAGCTTCTAACTTTTTGTGTGTGTGCCTGGCATCTAGTACGGTGGTTCAAAGACCTTTTTTGGGTTTCTTTTTTTACTGATTATTGACTGCCAAAAAGCAGAGTTTTGGCTCAGTGATCTGTTTCTGTAAAAGGAATAGCCATTGTCTGCAGATACAATCAAAACGAGTTAGAATCACAAGAGGCATTTAAGTAATATTAATTCAAGTCCATAGGTTATTTGTCCTAGAATGAGATGACCATAATTTCAAATGCATTTCAGCAGACCTAAGGTTACCTTTTAAGTTATAGTTTAATTCAATAACCAATTTATATCAATATCTTTACTCTCTAGATGAGTACAACACACCGTTTGATTTTCCTATCATGGTTCATGACAGCAGTGCCTTCCCAGTTACTAGGCCTAGTTCTCTCCATCACTCCTCAAGGTTCAGGCGATGGCCAATGTTTGCTGTGTCCTGCTCCAGAGTTCCCCTCATTTCTATCCCGCTCTTCCCACTGCATTGCTAAGGCTCGGCTCATGCTCTATCCATCACTTTCTGCATTACTCTGACCTTCAACCTCCAATTTCATGGGCTCTGATTTATACTGCATGTTGCTATCAGTTTATTTTCTAAATCAGATCTGGATTTTCAGTTAAAAGTGAGAAACTAGGCTTCATATTCTGATAAATTTTTAACATCTCACTTATTATCACTTTCTGGGCTCATTCTCCCCTTATCTGTTGGCATTAGTTTTTGAGCTTCTTGTTCTCATCACATAGATGAGTTCAGTTAAAAAGTTAAGTTTATTTAGGAAGACATTTATTACACTGCACTGTAAGAGAGAGAGAGTATTTCTTTCTTTATTGTACTGATGTACTATAAAACAAAAAAGATAGCCTAAAATTTAGGTGAGATTACATTTGTTTGTCTTTTTGTTGAAAAACAAACAAAACTCAAAAAAAGTATTGTCTTCTTTGTTCCCACAGAATAAAGGAATTCTAGGATATCTAAGTTTACTTCTAATTTCACCTACTGTTTTGTCCTTAAAGGTAGAAACTGTTACTATTAACTAGTATATTTAGTACATCAACAAAATTAATGTTTTTAGAATTGATTAGCTGAATGAATTATTTATCATAATGCCTAATATTGGGTATATGAGAGCCTTGGGTTATTTGATACATTTGCTCACATTGTGAGGTATCTTTAATAAGATAGGACAAATATCTTCAATTGAAAAAGAATGATAGCCCCAATTGGACTGAGCTAGTCATTTCAGCACTGAACCTCATCTGTAAATTTAGTGGAGATTGGACCAAAATTTCTTGTAGAATAACTTCTTCCAAAATGGTGAAGCCCAGCAGTCTCTCAATTACTGCTGAACAAAAAACATGGAAAAATACAACAAAAATAAGACAATGGAAAAGGCATTTTAAATAACTATAATAGAGCTACTAAATTGCCCAATATGTACCGTAAATCCAGCATTTGCAGAAGATGCAAGATCCACTTTAAGTGAGTCTCTGATCTATACTTGTTTGTGATCAGACAATACAAACAAGGATTATACAAACACAATACAGTTGTTTGTGTGGTGATAGGAAAAGTGTCTTAGAAAAGGTGAGATTGAACTAGTCTTTGGCTTGAAAATGAAACAGCCACAAAAAATACTATAGGCAGGAATGAAGGTAAAAGGGAGATGCTGTCTGGTTGAAATTTGTGCTGTTAAGGGGTGATTGAGGTGGGGTTGGGTAGCTAGGTTAAACTAGAATTGAAGAGCCTTAAATTGCAAAGATGTTTGAACTCCATACTCAGGGACACTGCTTCCCTGCTGGGACCAGAAGTGGGAGGGGATATCCAAATATCTGAAAGAGCTTCTCAAATGTCACTTTCCTACTCCATTCTGTCATGTCCCATCCCCAAGGTGCAGAGTGTTCCTGCTGGAGTGAGCTGTTGTTACTCATAGAGTGCCTAAATTACTTTTGGCAAGAACAAATAAATAATTGAAAAACACTGCTGTAGGCAATTAGGAGCATTGGAAGTTCATGAGTAGAGGAGTTTATGCCAAATAGTTAACCAGACAATGGGCTTTACACAGTGTCCCAAATCCCTCTTGAACATCTCTCTGACATCACTAAAGAAAAATTTGACAGATGGAACTAATAGAGACCCTGTTTGTCTCTTTGTTTACTATTCTTGAAATCATCCCAATTTTCCCATATAACTGATATTTACAGGTGTTTTTTTTTAATAAACAGAAATGGACCCTCCCTGTTGTGAAGCTTGAAACTTACTTGTCTTATCTGAATTCCTTTCTCAGTAAATCTACCTTTAGCCACCCCCCCACCCCCCGCCCCATGCAGCCATCCCAGATAGTATCAAATTCACCACATCACCACATCTGGACAAGGAGACACCAGACCCCCTTATCACCATGATTGCCTAACTGAGAATCTGCTGCCCGTTGGCCCACTCTCCTTCCTTACTCCTCCCTGGTAACATTTCTTTCCTGTTATATAAACCCTTAATTTTGGTCAGCTAGGGAGATGGATTTGAGACTTATCTCTTGTCTCTTCACCTGCAGCACTTAATAAAGTCTTCTTCTTTATTAAGAATAATGTTTTATTATTAAGGAAATGTTACTCTCAGCAATTGACCTAGGCCAAACCCCTGGTGTTTCAGCAACATTATGATATATTATGAAGTTATAACCAACAGAAGAAATGTTTAAAATATTTTCCCCCACCAAGCCCCAAAACAACAATAATGAAAATATTTCCTTGAATTTCTAAGAGGAAATACAGAATTGTAATATTCATGCATATTATAAATTCTGAGATTATTTCTACCTTTTTAATACACAGTTAAGTTTTTGTACACTGTAAAGATAAATTGTTCTGAGTAAAATGTCAAAAATAAGCTCTGACTTGGGGTGGAGGCTGTATGGCCAATTTACAACTCTCTTTTAAAAACAAATGAAGAAGTGTTTTTCTCCATCTGTTCTAAGTCTGCACCTGAAGTCTGGATCCGAATCTGAAGCCTGCCAACATTTACATGCTGATTAATCCTATAAAATTTGATAGAGTCATTCCACTACAACACCTGGAATAATTGCATAGTTGCTGGCAAAAGAGAGCAGAAGGTACTGTTAAGTCTGCCAATCATGGTGCAGTTAATGGCTCCCCAGAAATTGCACTAAATACTAGCATTCTGACCTTTTTGTTTATTCACGACCCATTTTCTTTCTATTTTTCTTCCTTTGATTTGATTGTTTGTTGCTACATTTAACAACAACAAAAAGAAGAAGCAAGCCACCCACATTAAAATCCTCCCTTCTTCCATTAAAATTAAGCATTAATAATGACAAAGGCTAAGAGAATAACGAAGCCACTGAATCCCAAAGCATATCAGAAAATGTAGAATGAGGCATTTTCATCAACAAGTTAGGTCTGCTGGCATCCTGGCATTAAACTGGACTCCAGCCATGGTGCACCCCAGTCGGGGAACAATTCTTTATGGTACATTATGCTAACTTGTAATTCTAGAGCTCCTTTTGATGTATCTATATTTTAGGTGGTACCTTAGTTCTCATACCAATTCTGAAAGCCAAGACAAAAAGAAAGAACACAGGAGTTTGAGCTTCCCATTTTGTCAGTAGAAAACTAAGACATAAAATAAATACTTTTATATATTTGGTTGAATATGCAAATGATAACCTATAGAAAAAAATGCACTTGTCTATAGAAATTAGTGGCAGTATGGAAAGTGTATATATGGCCTCTAGAACAGCAGACCTTGGATAAGTTACTTAAGCTTGAAGATCCTTAAGTTTCTCATTTATAAGGAGAGAATAATGATGTGTTTACATTTGTACTCAGTATACATTAGTCTTCTCACTATACAATTTGCTCAGTTGTTACATTTTTCTAAATTTATAAACTATGTGTTGTACAATATGTGTTATATATGAAGTGCTAATAATTTATTAACAACCATGCAAACAGGATTAGACTTTTAATAAAATACAATTTTGGGAGAAAATTAGCAAATGGAATAATTGGGCCATTTATATAGAGGAGAGATACCTAAAATTACTTTCTAGGAAAATATTATAAGTAAATAAAATACAATGAGTAAAGGCAAAAATTTCACTGGACTGAAATCTGAATTCTCTTAAAAATAATATTTATTATGTTCCTTGTGATTATAAAAATATTACATAAATTATGTTTAAATATAGAAGATTACAATAGGAATTGCAATTATACGTCATAGACTGAAGATATTTTTTTCCCTCAGAATAAGTTGCTCAACATATCAATAAATACATTTTTAAAAAGATAAACCCCAAAGACACACAGCAGGTATAGGAGATGACAGTAGATGTCAATAAAATTTTGGAAGATAAGAAGCAGAAGGACTGGTGCTAAATAACTTAGAACTGGGAAAATCTACTTACTTACAGGGGCTGTGGAGGAGGATTTAAATGCCACTTAACAATTTTGAGCTTCCAAATTTAGGATCACAGGCACATGAAATGTTCGACAGCCTGGGACAGGGTGGGCTAAAAATGGGAGGATGCTTTGAATCTATACAGCAGGCACTTAGTTCCTCAGATTATCTTACTCCAGGAGATGGCACCTTGTGTGGAAAGGGACTGTGGATCCAGGGTACTGCTGAGACACCAAGTATACTGAGGGATGCCTAGTCCTGTAGCAGTTCTGGCATCTTGTCCTATTCCTGTCTTGCATTTTCCCATAGAGGAGACAATTACCTGATCATTGAGTTATAAATACTGAATCTGTTTCATGACCAGGACAATCTAATTCATCAGTTTTTAGTTTGTTTTTGTTTTTGTTTTTTGCCATCTCCAGTGTGAGGCAGCAATCGAGTTAGTGAGTTGGCTTTATACACCTGAATGTTCCCTTAAGTATGCTGACCAAGGTCTAGACGAAGTTGTGGAACTTGAATATTATTCCATTTGACCTTAAACCTAAGCCACATTCTTCTAACCAAATTAGTGAGAAAGATGATAGTTGGACTTCCATCTCTCAGATGGTTTAAAACTTGAGCAGGCAAAAAATGTGTTCTTAATTGATTCCCCATATATCAAACAACTTGCATCTTGAACAAAAACATTCATAATCATCTTTCTTCACTTGATTGCTAGAATATTAGCTGCTGACATTGTATGCTACACACTAAATATGGGTCACCACCTCTCTGGGGAACTGACAAAGAAAAAAACACTGGACTTACTGGCATTTGAGAGTCTCCTAAAGGAATGGCCAGACTCCTTCCTGTTCATCAATGGTAATGCCCACTGGTCAATAAAACTGTCCAAACTAAAAGAGTTTCTAACCATCATTTTAGTGCCTTGCTGTATAAATGCACAGTCAAGGACCTTAGACTTCTGAGGGAAGGCTCTAATATAAAAGAAAAGAATAAAAAGAATAAAAGAAAAAGTTTCAGAGAAAAAGATCCAATACAAAGAAAACATTACCCTCCATATTTAATATCCTCAAAGACAAAAGAAATTCTTCTATATGAATAGGACTCTATGAAAAGGTAATATTAAGAAATAATACATAGATCTTAGAAACTGAAAATATGACAGCTATTAGCTTTCTATAGCTGCTGTAACAAGTTACCACAAATTTAGGGCCTTAAAACAATACAAATTTATATCCAGAAGTCCAAAATGGGTCTTAGTAGGATAAAATAAAGGTATCAGCATGACTGAATTTGTTTTCTTGCCTTTTCCAGTTTCTAGATACTGACTGTGTTCCTTGGCTTGTGGCCCCTCTGTCTTCAAATCCAGCAATGATATACTGAGCCTTCATCACATTGCATGACTCTGACTCTAACCCTCCTGCCTCTCTCTTCCATATTTTAAGACCCGTTGTAATTACATTGGGTTCAGCTGGATAGTCCAACTTATCTTAAAGTTGACTAGCCACCTTAATTTCATCTGCAAGTTTAATTCCTTGCCATGTAACACAACATATTCACAGGTTCTGGCGATTAGCATTTGGATATCTTTGTGGTTGTTGGAGGTGGTGGTGGTGGTTGTGGGGGGTTCTTCTACCTATCACAGACAGGAAAAATTAAACAATATAACTGAAGGACCGAGATAAAACTGTAGAAACAACCCAGTCAGTTACTCAGAAAACAAAGAGTTGGAAAATAGGAGAGACAAAAAGTAAAGACATGTGAAAACAATTCTAAATAATAGGAATACCGGAAAGAAAATACAGATAAAACGGATAGGATGATATTATTTTTAAAAAAAAGGAAAAAGAAAAAAATCCCAGAATAAAAAGACTTGAATTTTTGATTAACAGAAATTCTAGAAAGCAAATGCATAAGGAATTTATAGAAAATATCAAAGGAATAATAAAAGAAAATTACTCCAAATGTAAAGTCTTGAATTTCCAGATGAAAAGTGTTCACCAAGATTTCAGCAGCATGTTTACAAAATAAATCATATATCATTTCAAAATAGTAGGGATTTTTTAAATGTGAAAAGTTACAAGAAAAAAAAGAAAATCATATACAAATTGACATTCTTTTTTTTTTTTTTTTTTTTTTTGAGATGGAGTTTTGCTCTTGTTACCCAGGCTGGAGTGCAATGGCGTGATCTCGGCTCACCACAACCTCCGCCTCCTGGGTTCAGGCAATTCTCCTGCCTCGGCCTCCTGAGAAGCAGGGATTACAGGCACACGCCACCATGCCCAGCTAATTTTTTGTATTTTTAGTAGAGACGGGGTTTCACCGTGTTGACCAGGATGGTCTCGATCTCTTGACCTCGTGATCCACCCGCCTTGTCCTCCCAAAGTGCTGGGATTACAGGCTTGAGCCACCGCACCTGGCCTAAAAAAGAAAGTCATATACAAATTGACATTCTTTAAGGACACTGATATTTTCTACAATGTTGAGAGTTCAAAGAAAAGTAAGCAAGTCTTTCCATATTCTGAGAGAAAATAAATCTATTCTTGAATTCTGATCTGGGGTAAATTGTTAATTAAGTGGAAGAGCTATATATATATTTTTAAATCTTTTATACTCCCTCTTTCAGGAAATAAAGGACATGAAAATGTGGCAATGAACCAAGAAAAGGAGATACAATTAATTCAATAAGAGAATGTGGTAAAGAGAAGTTAGACATAAATGGTGTGGGAAAATTCCATGCTAACTGCTATAAAGCATGTCTAGGCTATCACTAGGCTGAATGAAGTAGAAGTACAGAGAACTTTAGTAGAGATATCTCCAAGAAATTTTTTGTTTTTCAAAAGGAAAAAAAATTACCTAATGTATTTTATTTTAATGAGAAGAATTTTATACTTCTGTCAAAAAATTGGGACCTAAATTTAGATAATTACTTTAAAAATCAAGGAAATGAAACAATAAGGCAATTATAACTCAAAGGCAAAAAGCTACATAAGAAAATAATACTCCATACAACTCAGTTCTTAATAGTGTGTTTTTTATAGTAAAAACAGTAAATGCTAGTTTAGATAAATTCTTATTATAGATTTATTTGAGGAAGATGGGAGATATATGTATATATATGGTTTATGACAGTTAAATCTTCATTTTTTATAATAGGAAGTCAAAAGAAAATGTTAAAAATAGATATTTGAAGAATTTTCAATATAACTTTATTGTTTTGAAATGAAGATAAAGAAACAGTTGAAAGAGGAATTGGGAATTTTTAGTGTTGAGGAAAATTATCATTTTTCAAAACTACTTACAAGTAATATTTTTCAATAATGAAAATTAATTTGCCCTTTTCATCTATATCATCTCTTAACTCTCTCCCTCTTATTCACTATACTCCAGCCATACTCACCTCCTTCTTGCTGTTTGGAAATGCTAAGTTTCCATCCAAGGGGACTTAGCTTTTACATATACTCTTCTATTTATCAGGAATAAATGTCTTCAAAATGTTTCAAGTATCCTTTATTTTTAGCATTTATCTCTCCACTCACATATCACTTCTTTAAAAAGGTGTGATGGAGTAAAGATTGTTGAAATATTTGATAATCCTTTCGTCAAGGGGTAGAGTTTATTTTCCCCTCCCATGAATCTGAGTTTGCTGTGACTACTTGGTCAATAGAAGATGTCAGAAGTGATGCTATACTAGTTCCAGGTGCAAGTTTTAAGAGAACTAGAAGCCTCTACCTTGGTGTCTTATAACCCTAAACTGTCATATAAAAGTCTCCCTACCCTGACATTGCTGTGCCATGCAAAGCCCAAGACCAACAAACAGTGTGTAAGTACTGCCTTGCTTGAACTCACTTCCTGCAAGGGCAGTTGAGGGCTCTCTTCAGACAGAGGCTAGCAAGTCTCTAAATACTGAATTTGATCCTTTCCACAGGATCCCTCTTGTGTGAGCCCTCATCATAGCCCTTCCCTCCTTAACCCTCTCACATCCTCCTAGATTATAGCAACTCTATTTTTCTATTTCCTGACCAACTTGGTGTCTTTGCTCTTCTCTGACTGGGAGATTGGTTACAGTACAACCCACCATCCCCCATACCAACATCTGCACATTCTAAAGTTCCACACTTGGCCCTGTGGAACCAAAGTATATAGGAAAAGTTGACCTTCCATATATGTGAATTTATATCCCATGAACACTGTATTTTTTGTCAGAGTTTGGTTGAAAAGAAATCTGAGTATAAGTGAATTATGCAGTTTAAACCACTGTTGTTCAAGGGCCAACTGTATATTCTTTCCAAGCATTGTGATATAGTCTGGATATTTGTCCCTGCCCAAATTGCATGTTGAATCACAATCCCCAATGCTGAAAGTGGGGCCTGGTGAGAAGTGTTTGGATTATAGGGGCAGATCCCTCATGGCTTGGTGGTGTGTTTGCAATTATGAATACTCAGGAGATTTGGTTGTTTAAGTGTGTGGCATCTCACCCCACCATCTCTTGCTCTTACTCCCATTATTGCCATGGATGTTCCTCCTCCCCCTTTCTCTTACACCATGATTGGAAGCTTCCTGAGGCCTCGCTAGGCAAATGCCACTATGCTCCCTGTACAACCTGCAGAACTGTGAGCCAATTAAATCTTTTTTCTTATAAACTACAGTTTCAGGAATTTAGAGTGGTGGAAGAACAGCTTAACACAGAAAACTGGTACTGAAGAGAGGGGTACTGCTATAAAGATACTTGAAAATGTGAAAGCAACTGGGTAATGTGCAGAGGACTCAGTAGAAAGGAAAAGAGGGAAATTTTGGTATTTCTTAGAGACTAATTAAATGGTTATGACTGAAATACTGTTAGTGATATGGATAGTGAAGGCTAGGCTGACAAAGTCTCAGATGGAAATGAGGATCTTACTGTGTACTGGAGTAAATGTTATGCATGTTATGTCTTAGCAAAGAGCTTGGCTGGATTGTATTCATGTCCTAGGGATCTGTGGAAGTTTAAATTTGAATGTGATGACCTGGGACATCTGGCAGAAGAAATTTCTAAGTAGCAAATTGCTCAAGTGTGGCCTGGTTGCTTCTCACAGCCTAGAGTCAGATGCAGGAGCAAAGAAATGACTTGGAACTTATATTTATAAGAGAAGCAGAGTATAAAAGTTTGCAAAACTTGCAGCCTAGCCATGTGGCAGAGAAAGAAAAAGGTTTTTGGGGAGAAGAAGTCAAGCAGGTTGTGGAGCAATCACTTGCTAGAGATATTTGTGTAACTAAAAAGGGGCCAAGTGCTGCTAGCTAAGACAATGGGAAATGGGCCTCAAAGACATTTCAGAGATCTCCCTGGCAGCCCCTCCATCACAGACGCAGAGGTCAAGGAGGAAATAATAGTTTCATGGGCCAGGTCCAGGGATCTGCTGTCCTGTGAAGCTTCAGGGGACTGCTACCCACATCCAGGCTATTCTGGCTCCAGCCTCAGCTCAAAGGAGCTCAGATACAGCCAAGGCTATCACTTTGGAGAACAGAAACCATAAGCCTTGATGGCTTCCACATGTTGTTAAGTCTGTAGGTGCACAGAATGCAAAAATGAAGAATGCTTAGCATCCTAGGTTTCAGAATATTACGAGAAAGCCTGGGTGCTCAAGCAGAAGCCTACTACATGGATGGAGCCTTCACAGAGAACCTCTACTAGGGCAGTGGCAACGGCAAATGTGAAGTTGGAGCCCCCATAGAGTCCCCAATGGGGCACTGCCTATGGGAGCTATAAGAAGGGGTCCACCATCCTCCAGTCCCCAGAATCATAGATCCATCATCAGCTTGCACTCTGCACCTAGAAAAGCCATAGGCATTAAACTCTAACCCATGAGAGCAGCCCTGGAGGCTGACCCTGCAAAGCCACAGTGCAGAGCTGCTCAAGGCCTTAGGAGCCTATTCCTTGTACCAATATGTGCCCTAGATGTGGGACATGGAATCAAAGGAGATTATTTTGGAGGTTTAAAGTTTAATGACTGCTCTGCTGGAATTTGAACTTGCATGGGTCCTGTAGCCCCTTTCTTTTAGTTAATCCCTCCCTTTTGGAATGGCGATGTTTATACAATGTTCATACCTTCATTGTACCTTGGAAGTAAATAACTTGTCTTTGATTTTATAGGCTCATAGGTAGAGACTTGCCTTATCTCAGATAAGATTTTAGACTTTTACAACTGGAATGAGATAAGACTTTGGGGGATTGTCGAGAAGGCATGATTGTATTTTTCAATGTGAGAAGAGTATGAGATTTGGGAAGGACTGGGGTGGAATGATAGAGTTTAGATCTGTGTCCCCACCCAAATCTTATGTTGAATTGTAAACCCCAATGCTGGAGGTAGGATCTGGTCAAAGGTGTTTTGGTTATGGGAGTGGATACCTTATGGCTTGGTGTTGTCTTTACAATAGGGCATGAGTTCTTGTGTGATCTGGTTGTTTAAAAGTGTGTGGCACATGCCGCTCCACCTCTCTCTTTCTTCCTCCTGCTTTCACCACGTGATGTGCCTCCTCCCTCTTCACCTTCTGCAATGATTGTAAGCCATATTAGACTTCCCTAGAAGTTGAGCAGATGCCAGCACCATACTGCCTGTAAAGTCTACAGAACTGTGATCCAATTAAACCTATTTTCTTTATAAATTACCCAGTCTCGGGTTTTTCTTTATATCAATGCAAGAATAGACGAATACACATTGATTCCAGAAAAATCTTAAGCCCGTTTCCTTTATAGACTTAGACCTTTGCTTCTCAAACAATTCTCAAACAAAATTATTCAAAATATAGAAATATAAGTAATTGTGCTATAAATTTTGTAAAAATTAGAAACTAAAAATCTGAGTTTTTACTTTTTATTTCAGCCATAATAGATGATGGACATCTCTGACTCAATGGGCTGAGTGAGGAAAATCTACAAAAAATTATCAGGCTGCAGGACTAGAATCTGAATACTGACATGGTGACCTCAAAGGCTTCATATAACCACTATGTCATGTGCCCCTCAAGAGTTTATTCTTGTTTAAATAAATCTACTTTTCTCTCAATCAGAAAAAAAGAAAGGAAAACTTTTTGGTTATTAAGTCCCTGTAACATGTTTGTGAAATGGGGGCATTAGATTTAGATGTAGTTACATATTTCTATATTACTAGAAAAAAATGGGTTCCTATGCAAAGTTGATTGCTAACTTTAGCTCTTTCTAAGAATGAATAGAAAATTGGTCCTTGGCCTACTCCTTCTTCTCTGAAGACATCGATAAAATATTTTTCTTAATTATTAATTCTGTGGAATCCAACAGATCTAAAGTATTTGAATACAAAAGGGAAGATAAATTGAGACCAAATTATAGGGTAGTATTTCAGCTCACTTGTTAGAATTCTAAACGACTCTAAATTTGTTGATTACTATTGGAAGCTTCATGATTCTTCCTCTTTCTCAAGAGTATCATATGTGTGGAAATTATGCTGACTTACTGACTCATAACCTAAAGGTCCAAAAGAGTTAATTAACAGCTTCTAGAGGTATGTGTCTTATTAATTAAACACTCACTTGTCAGAACATTCAAGACAGTAATAATATGCAGGGCAACTAAGACCTACATCTCCTCAAACATTCTGAGACAGCAGGGATTCACCAGGCACTACTTCTTAGATGACTGCTTATTTTTGTCTGAGTCTCATCACTTCTTCTCTGCATTTAAACTCTTTCAGATGAGGTTTTCTGAAAGTTAAAGTGGAATGACCATACAAACTATTGTTAATAGATATTAGTCATAGGTATAGAATGAGATAGAGAAATAAAGAAAGAAATCAGAGTGTGTGAGTGAACCTGTCAGCATTCATGATATCTCAAGCTTTAGAAATTTGATACTAAGTGGTTGGAAGATATAGAGAGATATATTATGTGACACTACAGATATTGAGTATTCTGATGTCCTAAACAAGTACATTAAAATTTATTATTCAGTTTTCCAAGCATTAATTCTTTAAGAATCTGATTACTGGAGTAAAAGTTCAGAATTAGGTGTATCTGAATAAAGGAGACTCCTTGTTTGGGGAAATAAGGAGGGGTTCCTACCATTCCATTTACCCCTTGAGGCAAAAATGTGTGCTAAAGACCAATTTTCTAGAACTTTTACAACTGAAAATATCTTTTAACTAGAATCTTACTTAAAAAAAAAGACATGTAACTAGACAAATAGGACAATAAGGGTCTTCAGGGGAGCAAATTGTTTAGCTCTCTTTGTTTCATGACAAGGAGACTGTCTTGCATTTTGCAGGCAATCAACAGTGTCAATACAGGTTAACTGATTAATAAGTTAACTTTTAGAGAAAGAAGAACTTGTATTTAATACAATTATAGAGCCAGGTAATAACAGTGTTTGAGAAATGATCAATTTTGGTGACCATTAATAATAACTCTTAATTTAGATAATCAATTTATCTAAGTACTCTGATTTTCAATTGTTTTGAATAAATGGGAATTAACTGGGAAAAAACCTTCACTTTCTTGATTTGCATGCTGTCCTTCAAATATTAATTTTTTCATTAAGTATATATTTAGTTAGAATTTAATAGCTGCTAAGCAAGGGAAAAACATGTAAGAAAAGGAATCACTCTTTGCTGTTCCTCTAGAGAGGAACAGAAGTCATAGAAGGCTTTGTAGAAGGAAGAATTTATGCTGTGAGAAAATAAGGATGACTTCAGCACTGCTAGAGAATAGGTGAATGGTCATATTATTATATTATAGAGTAGAACAAGATGTTTGTGGGTATAAGAAAATAAAGTATTTTTTCTCATTTGATGAACCTCAGAAGCATTCAGAGGAAGAGGTCATATAAACTAGTGCTTTTCAGACATTTTGATCACAAAACACAGAGAAAAATATAGTTTGTATTGTGATGCATTGTATATGGACACAGATATCAAAGTGAAACTAATGTCACCAAACAGTACTTATCCTTACTACATGCAAGATGCTATATTATTTTCTTTTCTTCTCTATTCTGCTCTAGTGTGTATTAGTTATGATCTACTGGATGGATGCTGTGGCACAAGTTGTGAGCATGGTTCTGGCGCTTAGGGCAGACATGGTGTGGAGCACAGTGACTTATGAGTAATCAGAAGGCAAGTCACAAGGGTGGCCAATTATGAATACCCAGAGTCTCAAAGTTGATAATAATTTATTATTATCTTTCCCTATGGCTCCTTTTCAAATAATACAGAGTCAGTTTTAGGATTCCAGGAGTTCCTTTTCTCTATGGGCTCTCACCCTCTTCTCTCTTCTTCCCATATTCTCCTTATTTCTTTATTGTAATTGCATTTTAGGTTTTGGGGTACATGTGAAGAACATGCAAGGTTGTTGCATAGGTACACACATGGCAGTGTGATGTGCTGCCTTCATCCCCATCATCTTTATCTGGTATTTCTCCCCATTCTATCTCTCCCCAACTCCCCACCTGCTGCTGTCCCTCCTCTATTTCCCCACAACAGACCCCAGTTTGTGATGCTCCCCTCCCTGTGTCCACGTATTCTCATTGTTCAACACCCACCTATGAGTGAGAACATGCGGTGTTTGATTTTCTGTTCTTGTGTCAGTTTGCTGAGAATGATGGTTTCCAGGTTCATCCATGTCCCTACAAAGGACGTGAACTCATCGTTTTTGATAGCTGCATAGAATTCCATGATGTATATGTGCCGCATTTTCCCAGTCCATTCTATCATCAATGGGCATTTGAGTTGGTTCCAGATCTTTGCTATTGTAAACAGTGCCGCAATGAACATTCGTGTGCATGTGTCCTTATAGTAGAACGATTTATAATCCTTTGGATATATACCCAGTAATGGAATTGCTGGCAAATGGAATTTCTATGTCCAGGTCCTTGAGGAATCGCCACACTGTCTTCCACAATGGTTGAACTAATTTACACTCCCACCAACAGTGTAAAAGTGTTCCTATTTCTCCACATCCTCTCCAGCATCTGTTGTCTCCAGATTTTTTAACAATAGCCATACTAACTGGTGTGAGGTGGTATCTCAATGTAGTTTTGATTTGCATTTCTCTAATGATCAGTAATGATGAGCATTTTTTCATATGTTTGTTGGCCTCATGTATGTCTTCTTTATCACTTTAACCTCCTTCTCAGTATCCTAGCTCCATCCTGACATGTTCCCAATCCATTCAGGAAGGGTGGCTATAGATCCTTACAATATATCCTCCTGTCCTTGTGGAAGTAGGCTTGGGCTTTTTAAGAGTTTAAGTCATGGAGAGGGTACAAAACAGACACACCTTTTCCTTGTTAGCATTGTCCATGTGTTTTAATATAACTTTAATATATTACTACGTTAATGTAGTCTCCAATCTACTTTATTGTTTTAGGGATATATGCTTCCCATTTCTGATGTCTTCTCTATGTGGAGTGGCTTACATAGCAACACTAGCCTCTTTTTGTCACTTTACTCATTCCTCATCAGTGAGGAAAAAGTGATGTCTAATTGATGTGCCTGGTTGCAGAACTGGGCATTCTGGCTAAGTCCCTTCCTCCTGCCTTTCTCTTAGGACGTCCATTCTTGTCCACTCTGCATGTGGTAAAAGGGGAGCCTGTGATTCTGAGAGAGTTCAATTCAGTGAAATATTAAAACTTGTTACACTGGCTGAAAACATCGAGAGATTGACAAAGACTGGTATTTGGGGAGAAAAGTAGTGCCCTGAGATTTAAATTTCTGGCATGACTTTGATCAAAAGGCTTTAGGATTGCATGATAATTTAATAATGCAGTTTTCAATTTGGCTGATAGGCCATGGAAGTCCGTACAGCTGAGGCAAAATGTGATTATAGGAAAAAGAGTTTCTATACATGCTTTCAGACATTTGGAGGAAGAACAATCTGGCTATATGACTGTGTTTTTATGCAAAATCTAGGGTCTAGCACTTTTGACTACAACTAAGTTCCCTATTCTATTTATCTGTAAATTTATCTATCTTTTTTATCAATTTATCTACTTTATCTTTTCTTACATTTTTTTATTTTTAGAGACAGAGTCTTGTTCTGTCACCCAGGCTAGAGTGCAGCGGCACGATACTAGCTGTAACTGCAACCTCGAACTCCTGAGCTCAAGTGATCTTTCTGCCTTAGCTTTCCAAATAGCTTAGACTACAAGTACATGCCACCGCACTAGCCAAAGAAAAAACCGTATTTTTTTTTTTTGTTTGCTTTTGCAGAGTCAGAGTCTTTCACTGTTATCTAGGCTGATCTTGGCCCCTTGGCCTCAAGTGATCCTCCTGCATTGGCCTTCCAAAGTGCTGGAATTACAGGCATGAGCCACCATGCCTGGCCAAGAATAACTTTAAATTAGTGTAGCTTGTCCACAGTGTCAGGATCTACTTCTCATCACAAGGTCCCAAGAGGTCTCCAGTTAGCTTTAGATTGTTAAAGATATGTCTGACCATAGTTCTAGAATTCAGAGGCCAAAATTGTGGACTGACCTATAGAAATATGGTAGAATTTAATTTTTTAAAAAAGCCACAAGAAGAAGTAGAGCCTTTTTAGAAAAAATAAAAGCCATTTTCTAGGAATGAAGCAGGGAAACAATTCATTGACGTTACTGTCCACCTACAGGCGATTTAAAAGGCTTGGAATGAGACACTGTCTCTAGGGATTATAAAGGAGAAATGGTAGTGGTTTCCCAAGTGTGCTTCAATCTTACTGTAGGAATTATAAGAGTGAAATATAAGCTACAAGAAGAGAAACATTTCTCTAAGAGAAAGACTGAGATCTTTGGATGGACATAGATGAAGAAGAAAATGAAATATTGAAGGCTAATATTGACTACAGATTAGGCAGCTGTATCTAGCTGCCTGCAAGGAGATAATTGTCAAAAGGAGATATATTTTAGTAGTTACTAAAATTTAGTATGGTGATAGGGCCAGAGACATCTAACAGAGGAAGATAGGCCAGATTTTAGAGAGAAGGCTAGAACAGATTCTATTAAAAGAAGCCAAAATGGTAAGAAATTAATTCAATACCATTGACAGACTCTGTAGTGAGAGCAGTTGGGGTATTGCCCTTGAAAGAATGGGCCAGCTATACTAAATTGCACAAAAATCTGGACAGAATTGGGAGGAGAAAACCAGAAAAATGTGCACTATTTTTGAATATATAAAGTACAGGTGGATGGCTTGGCCAGTGGGTAATTTTGACAAACTCAGAATTACTGTTTTGTTTTCCTCATCATGAAAGAATCCATCATACAAAGTTTTGAGGAATATGTTAGAATAAAAACATATCTAGTTCACAAGGCAAAGAAAAGGAAGGAAGTATAGTTGACTTTCAGTTCCATCAAACCATTCTAGTCTGCATACATTCAAGAAGGAAAAGATCAAAGTAAATATTTTAAAATATTGCAAACTCATCTGAGTCTCTTAAAGGGAACCACAAGATTAGACATCACAGACATATTTCACTATTGCAAATAAAGAAGATAGAAAAGCTGTTTAAAACTGGGAACATTCAAAGCTAAGGCAAGACAGCATCACAAAGGGCCTGTGTCATGGGTATTCGTCTGTCCTGGAGTCTTAGGAGTTCAAGCTTTTAAAAACCTCGGTAGCAGCTACAGTTCAAGAACCATATGAAGTGTTTCTCCAAATTCAACTACTGCGGGAATGAGGGGCAGAACTTTTCTGTGAGACCTAGTTAATTATCTTAATTAAAGCCTTCTCAGTTTTGGTACTATTGAAATTTGGGCAAAAGAATTCCTTGTTGTGTGTGTGGGTTGCTGTCCTGTGTATTGTAGGCAGTTTAGCAACATCTCTGGCTTACATGCCCTAGATTCGATTAGCATAACCTTCCCACCACAAGTTGTGAGAATAAACAATGTTTCTAGACACTGTCAAATATTCGCTGTGGATAAAAATTGTTCTTAGTTAAGAACCTCTGACCAAAGTAATTCCATGACAAAAAGTAGTGGATTCCTCCAGTGTACGATGGAATGAAAATGTCTGCATAAAAGAAACTTTGGGTTTATAATGTGGAGTTTGCCTTAAATTTATCATTGGTGAACTAGAAACACAGAATCCAAAGGGGGAAAGAAATTTAAGAAGCTGAATATGCTGATTCAGAAAGAAAGATCCAAAATTAGACTTGAGAGCTAAGGCTACCAGTATTATAAACATCTAAACTTCGCAGGAAGGCAATATTACTCCATACATCTTTCTATGAGAGGTGAAAGCATACATACGTATCACCCTCAATTCCTCTCTCCCTGGTCCCCCAATGTGGTAAATACAGAATGACAAAAATAGCTTCTTTGTCAGAGAGTTCTTCCATTGTGTTGAATTTCAAAAGTGTGGACTCTGAAATATGCCATAATAGATTAGCATTCTAGTTAAGCAGACAGCAGGATTTTGAAATTCTACCTGGCATCCCTCAGATACTATGAAGTCTCTGCTATGATCTTTGAAAACACTTAAGGCTTTTGTCTAAGAATATAATTTTGCCTGGAATAACTGGTTAGGAAATGAGGATTACTTTATATTTTGAATTCAATGAAGATGGCGTCAGGGCTGTAATCGTTTTGCATGTCTTAGTAACCCCTTGGAATTTCAAAAAGTGAGGCTCATCAGACATTCTGGAGTAAATTCAGATCCACAGACTTTAAAGCAACTATATCACATTCATTAGAAGACAAAAACTGCTACACCTGCTGAAAAAATAAAACCAAACTCCATCAAGTCTTCTAATAGAGAAGCTCTGCAGTTGTAACTGTGCAAAATAAGAAGTTGGACCATAATTTAGCTTGAAATATTAATATTTGTAATTTAACTTTAAATGGTAGGATAATTTTCATTTGGTCTTCAATTTTATTGGATTTAATTTGGGATACTTTAAAAGTGAGGCATATAAGTGTTTTCAATTTCTTAATATCTTGGGAGATTAGTAATGGGAGAGAATTTATATTCAAATTTGAGACTCTTACTGCTGTCATTTTATTATTGAAGTAACTTTGAACTCATTGCAGAACCTGTGATGGCTGTTAATGTGGCAGGAAGTAATTTGGAATTAGAAATAAAATATCAAGTGAAGGTTGGGATTTGAATAACAGAGTTGTCCTAGGAGTTTCAACTATTGCATGACTTTGATCCATTTCACAACATTTTGGAGGCAAAATCTATTTTTAGCTGACCCGAGAAATTCCGAAATGAGGCAATGATTGCTGCTGTAGAGTGGTCTTTTGAAAATGGAGTTGATCTGTCCTGATATTGTGTTGTGGAATACATTTTCTCTGGGGGATAACTCCATTTTTAGTTTTTCACTGGCTTGACAGTTTCTCTAATGGCTTTAGAGAATGAAAGCCTGAGTAAGGTTGGGAGTGGGAACATTTGTTCTCTTTTTCTCACATTTCCTTCAATGTGGATGGACATCATTCAGTGCAACACGTTCGTCTTCTCTTTTTCTACTTCCTCCCAGTGTTGGTGGGAATTCTAAATGATTTGATGGAAGTAAGAGCTGTTCCAGCTCCGTCTCTTCCTCTCGCCCTTTTCCCCTGAGCAAGCTACCTTCAGAAAGCTTGATTTTGAGTGTGATTCTTTGTGTTCTTCGTTGGTCAACGTTAGCCTTCCCCAGGGAGGGCCTGAGGATGTTCAGCACCACCTGTCCAGTTCTGAGGTTTGATCATAATGTGGATAGTTAGCTCTATTCTGTTTCTCTTCTGTCTCTTAAGTGATTTGGAAATCAGGAAGGGAGAAAAAGGTGCAATTTATAAGTCTTTTTAAACTCCAAAAGATCCCACATTCATTAGGGAAGGAATGAAAGTGTAGACAGTAGAAAACTTTATCCTACTGCTAGAATGGAATCCATTTCTGAACGTTTTGCTTTAGGTACTTTTTGGGTTTCTGAGCTGAGGTGGTCTACACAATGGTGGTCCACATAGGGTGGTCTCACCAGCGTAGTTGGCCACTGAGGTTTTTAACTTATCTTGACTGGAGGTGACAAAATTTCCTTTTCCTTTTAAGTAAGCTAAGGAGAGCTTAGACCTTTCTTTTTTTCCACCAGGGCAACTTTTACTAAGGGGAGACATTTCTGACCCTAGTAAAGAAAGAACTGATGTTTAGTCAAAATTTAATTTGGCTGCTACAGGTCCCTTTACTCACTTCATTCTTTTTCTTATAAGGAAATGCATTCTACAGAAAACAGCTGAAACTTTCAGTCCTTTAGATTTAGATTGGTACTGTTTCTTGACCTGGTGGGGTTTAAAAATCCTTATAAAACCAGCTTCTCGCTCTTCTGTTTTGTCAATTAATTTTTTATTTATAATTGACATAAAATAATTGTATGTACATATAGATTACAGTGTGATGTTTCAGTCATGTATACACTGTATAATGATAAAATCCTGCTCCCCTGTCTTCTATAATTGGAATAAGTACAACTATGGAGACATGCACAGTACTTTACTCAAGGGAGATGGTTTTCCAATATCCTGTCAGTACAGGCATGATTCACACCACAGATAAAGATCGTTCCTTCATACTAGGCTGCCTGCCCTTCATAAATAGTCTGCACATGTCTCCATGGTGCCAGTTTTCTGAGCTGTGTGTCCTGAAACAGCGGGCTACTTCAGTTTCCCATCTTCCTTTCCCCATTTAAGCCAAAAACCAGGCCAAATCACACCCTGAGGATAATGAGCAAACACCCAATTATGTCCTCTATGGCAGAGATTCTGCTGTTTAGAAGATGGAGGAAGTGCTTTGGCTCTGATCTGTTCCCTCTGGGAACTGTTCTGATTTTCTTAGAGGATTGGAAAAGCACCTCCCTATAGCGGTTATTTCAGAGAAGTTTTCTGGCTCACTATCTATGTCTTTCATCATACCATATTGTCTAGTAAAATCTGAACGTGCCTCTTTATATATTTCTCCTGCTGAGTGACATACACAGAGATGTTCACTGCAGTAGATCCCATCAATAGAGTGGTGTTAGGATATAAGCCTACATTGCTTTAAAATGTTCCCTAACAATATGATACTCTAAAGGTACGTTAGATATACAGATTATAGTTTTAGAAGAAGGTCCCAAGTATACCAACTTTGCCTTTAGCCACCTGGTCACTTTGGGCAGTGACTAAACAGCTTCAAGCTTCAGTTTCCCAATATGTTAAAAAAAGACAGTATATATATACATATATATATATATACACACACACACACTTGAATATGTTATATTAAAATAATATGATAGATGTAAAATGATTGAAAAGTTGAAAGGATTTTCAGAATATTAGGCATATGAGCTGTAGTATGACCCCAACTAGGGAAAAGTAAGGCCCTTAATAATGGGTGTTTTGTTAATGCATGTTTTTTGAGTCTCACATTGTATCAAGTGAGGCACTGGGGACAGAGAAGTTACTCTAAAATACCTCTCAATTTATTATCATATTGTGAATAGCAAAAGGATTATTTTTAGAATCAGCTTTCAACAGGATCCAGTATGTTTTTCTGAAGATGGAGTGGCCTTGAGATAAAACTTTTTAAAAATGTTGATAGTGAGTTAAAACAGTCAAAACTATGTGTTTATTTTGCTCAGTCTTTGATTCTTCACAGCTGGGCACTGCCTTGACTCTCCTTCCATACAGGAAAAGACCCATGGGGGCCTGTAATAGGTCTTTACCTAGACCAGTGTTTCTCAAGTTGTTAAAATGAAGATTCTAATTAAGTGGGTGAGGATGAGGGCTGAAGATACTGCATTTCCAGCAAGCTTCCACGTGATGCTGAAGTTGTTAGGTTACAGACCTCACTTTGAATAACAAGGCAATGCTAAGACAAGAAATAGGTAAGAAAGTGAGCTGTCTTTCTAAGAAGGTCATAAAAGGAGAAAGAAAAAGGGAAATTTCTCTTTCACTGAAACCATACATTGGAATTGATGAGTTTCCAGCAGGGGAAAACAGTGCTGTGTTTACAGCCTAACACCTCTAGGTTGAAAAGCATTATAGCTATGTTGAATACGTCATGAAATTCATGGAAAAACATATTCACTGATTATATTTCAAGAATTCTTTGTAAAGCTTAATGGCTACAAAGAGTTAAACAAATATGATGCACATTCTTTTGTTGCCCTTTGGTGTCATTTAATTAGTATACAGGAAGAGTTGCCTCTCAATATTATTATCATTGTTATAGTCAATATCTCCATCATGAAAAACATCTTTTTAGAATACATCATTAATAACTGGTTCCATTCTGTATCCTGTCCAAAGTGTCTCAAATAGTTTGTGCCATATAGCCCACATTGTAATAGCAACCTTACCTGGGTAAATAAAAATATTCAACCCATTAGAGACAGTTTCTGCCTTGTATGCAAGAAACCAATATGAGAATCAAGAATCAAATAAAATATTTATTAGAGTTTTTTTTCTTATTTATTGGTAAGTAGAGAAAAAGCTGGTAGTATCAGAATACCCATTAGCTTTCAGTACTTTCTGTATTCCTTTCATATTTGTCAGGATCATAATCAATGATGAATCTGATGTGATAACCATCAAGAACAAGAATAAAATACCCCAGTATTGAACCCCCCTCTTTTTTATAATAAAAATGTTCACAATAGGATCTCATTAGGTTAAGTTAATTGAGGTTGAGTGAATCTGAATGAATGTAAAATATGAATTATGGCAGGTTTTAAAAATGTATTACCTTCAAATATCTACAATAACTAAAATGAGGCTCAAATAGGATATTTTAATGAATAAATAAGAATACAATTATCAGCTAATCACTTGATATAATAAATAGATGCTTCTGAAATGTTTTAGGGTATTGGAAATTTGTTTTTCAAAGTCAAACAAATTTATTGCTTGCTTTTCACCATTAACATGTACGTTGGCATTTTAAAAATAATAAACCAACTAGGCAAAAAAAAATCTCAAGTCCTCGTTTAGAATATACTACATGATGGAGCTAGAAATGATAAAGGTTTACTGACATTGCTGTTTGCTTTTCTGTTTGGCTAAAGTTCTTTCAGGTCCTAGGCCCATGAGCACATGCTTTTGTTTTATTTTGAGTAAGTTAGGAGATCGTTTTTAGGTGGCATAAGAATATGCATGTCCACTTTTCTGTCAGTTACCATATATAAATTTTCCTTGCTTTCCTAATATTCTAGTGTTTACAAGCCCGCGATGGTATGCTCCCAGATGCTTGCATTCTGAGGTTCTTGTCTATAGGTGGAGCCGCCTATCTGGAGTTTGATGAAAACTATTTCACTGATGATTCTATTTGCACATTTTTAAAAATCTCCCAATTAACTGCTTCAATATGTTTATGAAATTTCTAACCTGATAATACCAACAGGCGTAACATTTGGTGGAGATATTTTGATGTGAGCGGTGCTGGTAGTGGTAATACAGCAATAATTGCTGGCTCATTTACGGACTATTTAGGTCGTGCAGTGAGCCAGATGAGAACAGCTAATGAGCACAGCTTCTTGCTGTAATTAGTTGAACAGTGGTGGCTCACAGATGATTTACAGTTTGCAAAAAAATCTGTGTATTTACTGAAGTGCTTATGTATTCTGTAAAGTTGTGACAAAGTAACAACTTGGGGGTGTTGTGCTTTCTGCTCCCACATATTCTTCAGAGAGATTAAACAATAATGCTATCAGCACCCACAGCTTTGGTGGCGAGTGGCGCAAGTGATAGGCAGCTTTAGGTTTTCTTTTTGCTTGTTTCTCACCCAGGGTTTCTTTCATGTTCCCACAGTTTCTTTCACATGCTTCTTTAACAATGTGGTAGGTACAACGAAACATCTCCATAGCTCATAAATTTTTTTCATCATGCCTGCCATAGAGGGGGATTGTTGGGGCTGTTATGGCTCTTCTTTTGTAGTCAGATTTTAAAACTTCAAGCATCTGGGTAAGTATTATCAAATAGCTGCAGAATATACTGCCGTGTCTCCAAGAAGGTCCCTTCTATGTTTCTGGAGAAGACTGAGCTCAGAAAGCTATCTGATATCAAATAGAAAGTGGACCAATTATTGCAGATTTGGAGGGAGGGTTCAATTTGGAAATATTCTGTTAACGAAAAAATTGGTCTGGGGTTGCCCTTGGTTTTAGAATTAAGACAGAGGCATTACTTTAAATCTCTGTGATTGATTAGCCTAAGTGCTCTCAAGGAAAAACAGTGCTGCCACTTCTCTTAAGAATCTTTGTATTTCTTCTTAATTTCTCTTCTTGCAATCAGGTGAATTTACTTTTATTCTGCTCTTGGTAGAAATACCTTATTAACATATTTGGTCAAACTTAAATGTTGCTAGCCTGTGTGGTAACCACACTCTGATCACTATGGCTGCCAGAACTCTGTCTTTTTAAAAAGTTTTTTGGAGACAAGGTCTCACTTTGTTGCTGAGGCTGGAGGGCAGTGGCACAATCATAGCTCACTACACCCTTGAACTCCTGGACTTGAGCAATCCTCTCACCTCAGCCTCCAGGACTACAAGCACACACCACTGTAGCTGGCTTAACTTTTTCTATTTATTTTTTAGACATGGGGGAGGGGGTTGGGTCTCACTTTGTTACCCAGGCTGGTCTTGAACTCCTGGCGTCAAGAAGTCCTCCAACTTCAGCTGGTCTTGAACTCCTGGCCTCAAGAAGTAATCCCACTTCTGAGTGATTGGGATTACAGGCATGAGCCACTGTACCTAGCTCAATTGTGTGTCTTGAAATCTCATTGAAGATAGGTTTTCTTTGTGAATATATCTGATGAGCGCTCTAGCAAGAAAAAGTTATGATAGGGGATGAGAATCTCTTGGGCTATCTTTGAATTATTTATTTATTTATTTATTAAGACGAAGTTTTGCTCTTGTCATGCAGGCTGGAGTACAGTGGTGCAATCTCAGCTCACTGCAACCTCGGCTCACTGCAACCTCCGTCTCCTGGGTTCAAGCAATACTCCTGCCTCAGCCTCCTGAGTAGCTGGGATTATAGGCACCTGCCACCATGCCTGGTTAATTTTTGTATTTTTAGCAGACATGGGTTTCACCATGTTGGCCAGGCTGGTGGCAAACTCCTGACCTCAGGCGATCCACCTGCCTTGGCCTCCCAAAGTGCTTGGATTACCGGCGTGAGCCACCGCTCCCAGCCTGAATGATTTTTTTAAGGTCAAATTTTCAGTTATTTGAGGTCAAAATCTTGCTAAAGAATATAGTTCCAAAAGGTTTCTTGTGACTGTTTTTGTTCATAAGTCCAAAGCAACTATATACAACTGAGAGCCCACACTGTCTCTTGGTGATGAATAGAATTGATATATTTTGCCCTGACTTAGATCTGTATTTATAGTAAGTGAGAAGTATGTAAGCATTGGGGTTCTAAACTTATTTGAAACTGGTGAATAGCATTTAAAGGTAAGAACATGAATCAAAGTAGTATATAAGAAAATAATAATGTTTATTGGCAAGATTAAGCAGAATTAGGAGCAAGGAACTCAGCATGATGACTGCTGGGCCTCTGCTTCTCCAATGTGAGAAAATGGGACTGTCTTACTAACACACCAAGCAACAGAATCAGTTTCATTCTATTGCTCTTGTGCTCTTTTTAAAATTATTATACTTTAGGTCCTGGGGCACATGTGCAGAAAGTGCAGGTTTGTTACATAGGTATACATGTGCCATGGTGGTTTGCTGCATCCATCATATATGTTAGGTATTTCTCCTAATGCTGTGATGTTCCCCTCCCTGTGTCCATGTGTTCTCATTGTTCGGCTCTCACTTATGAGTGAGGATATGCAGTGTTTGGTTTTCAGTTCTTGTGTCAGCTTGGTAAGAGTGATGGTTTCCAGCTTTATCCATGTTGCTGCAAAGGACATGAACTCATTCTTTTTTAGGGCTGCATAGTTTTCCATGTTGTACACATGCCACATTTTCTTTATCCAGTCTATCATTGATGGGCATTTGGGTTGGTTCCAGGTCTTTGCTATTGTAAACAGTGCCACAATGAACATGTGTCTTTATAATAGAATGATTTATAATCATTTGGGTATATACCCACTAATGGGATTGCTGGGTCAAATGGTATTTCTATTTCTAAATCCTTGAGGAATTGCCACACTGTCTTCCACAATGGTTGAACTGATTTACACTCCCACTAAGAGTGTAAAAACATTCCTATTTCTCCTCATCCTCTCCAGTATCTGTTGTCTCCTGACTTTTTGATGATTGTCAGTCTCACTGGCATGAGATGGTATCTCAATGTGGTTTTGATTTGCATTTCTCAATGACCAGGATGATGAGTTTTTTTCATATGTTTGTTGGCTGCATAAATGTCTTCTTTTGAGAAGTATCTGTTCATATTCTTCACCCCCTTTTTGATGGGGTTGTTTTTTTCCTTATAAATTTGTTTAAATTCTTTGTAGATTCTGGATATTAGCCCTTTGTTGGATGGAGAGATTGCATAAATTTTCTCCAATTATATAGGTTGCCTGGTCACTCTGATGACAGTTTATTTTGCTCTGCAGAAGCTCTTTAGTTAAATTGTATCCCATTTGTCTATTTTGGCTTTTGTTGCCATTGCTTTTGGTGTTTTAGTCATGAAGGCTTTGCCCATGTCTACATCCTGAATAGTATTGCCTTGGTTTTCTTCCAGGGTTTTTATGGCGTTAGGTCTTACATTTAAGTTTTTAACCCATCTTAGTTAATTTTTTGTATAAGGTGTAAGGAAGGGATCCAGTTTCAGCTTTCTGCATATGGCTAGCCAGTTTTCCCAGCACCATTTTTAAATAGGGAATCCTTTTCCCTTTGTTTGATTTTGTCAGGTGTGTGAAAGATCAGATGGTTGTAGATGTATGGCATTATTTCTGAGGTCTCTGTTCTGTTCCATATCTGTTTTGGTACCAGTACCATGGTGTTTTGATTAATGTAGGTTTGTAGTATAATTTGAAGTCAGGTAGTGTAATGCCTCCATCTTTGTTCTTTTTGCTTAAAATTGTCTTGGCTATGTGGGCTCTTTTGTGGTTCCATATGAAATGTAAAGTAGTCTTTTCCAATTCTGGGAAGAAAGTCAATGATAGCTTGATGGGGATAACATTGAATCTATAAATAACTTTGGGCAGTATGGACATTTTCATGATATCGATTCTTACTAACCATGAGCATGGAGTGTTTTTCCATTTTTTGTGTCCTTCCCTGAGCAGTGGTTTGTAGTACTTCTTGAAGAGATCCTTCACATTCCTTGTAAGTTGTATTCCTGGGTATTTTATTATCTTTGCAGCAATTGTGAATGGGAGTTCACTCATGATTAGACTCTCTGTTTGTCTGTTATTGGTTCATAGGAATGCTTCTGACTTTCACACACTGATTTTTGTATCCTGAGTCTTTGCTGAAGTTGCTTATCAGCTTAAGACGTTTTTGGGATGAGACGATTGGGTTTTCTAACTATACAATATGTCATCTGCAAATAGAGACAATTTGACTTTCTCTTCTCCTAATTAAATATGCTTTATTTCTTTCTCTTCCCTGATTACCCTGGCCAGAACTTCCAATAATCTGTTGAATAGGAGTGGTGAGACAGGACAGCCTTGTCTTGTGCCGGTTATCAAAGGAAATGCTTCTAGCTTTTGCCCATTCAATTTAATATTGGCTGTGGGTTTGTCATAAATAGCTCCTATTGTTTTGAGATATGTTTTATCAATACCTAGTTTATTGAGAGTTTTTAGCATAAAGGGTTGTTGAATTTTGTCAAAGGCCTTCTCTGCATCTATTGAGATAATCATGTGGTTTTTGTCTTTGGTTCTGTTTATGTGATGAATTACATTTATTGATTTGTGTATATTGAACTGGGCTTGCATCCTGGGGATGAAGCTGACTTGATCATGATGGATAAGCTTTTTGACTTGCCATTGGATTTGGTTTGCCAGTATTTTATTGAGGATTTTCACATTGATGTTCTTCAGGGATATTGGCCTGAAATTTTCTTTCTTTGTTGTGTCTCTGCTAGGTTTTGGTATCAGGATGCCGGCCTCATAAAATGAGATAGGGAGGATTCCCTCTTTTTCTGTTGTTTGGAATAGTTTCAGAAGGAATGATACCAGCTCTTCTTTGTACCTCTAGTAGAATTTGACTCTGAAACTCTCTGGTCCTGGACGTTTTTTGGTTGGTTGGCTATTAATTGCTGCCTCAATTTCAAACCTTGTTATTGGTCTATTCAGGGATTCAAATTCTTCTGAGTTTAGTCTTGAGTGGGTGTAATGTCCAGGAATTTATCCATTTCTTCTTGATTTTCTGGCTTATTTGTGTAGAGTTGTTTATAGTATTCTCTGATGGTAGTTTGTATATCTGTGGGATTGGTGGTGATATCCCCTTTATCATTTTTTATTGCATCTATTTGATTCTTCTCTCTTTTCTTCTTTATTATTCTGGCTGGTGGTCTATCTATTTTGTTGATCTTTTTAAAAAGCCAGTTCCTGGATTCACTGATTTTTTAAGGGTTTTTCATGTCTCTATCTCCTTCACTTCTGTTCTGATCTTAGTTGTTTCTTGTCTTCTGCTAGCTTTTGAATTTGTTTGCTCTTGCTTCTCTAGTTCTTTTAATTGTGATGTTAGGGTATCAATTTTAGATCTTTCCTGATTTCTCTGGTGGTTATTTAGTGCTATAAATTTCCCTCTTAACACTACTTTAGCTATGTCCCAGGGATTTGGGTATGTTGTATCTTTGTTCTTGTTGGCTTCAAAGAACATCTTTATTTCTGCCTTCATTTTTTAATTTATCCAGTAGTCATTCAGGAGCAGGTTGTTCAGTTTCCATGTAGTTGTGTAGTCTTGAGTGAGTTTCTTAATCCTGAGTTCTAATTTGATTGCACTGTGGTCTGAGAGACTGTTATGACTTCCATTCTTTTGAATTTGCTGAGGAGTATTCTAATTTTAATTATGTGGTACATTTTAGAATAAATATGGTGTGGTGCTGAGAAGAATGTATATTCTGTGGATTTGGAGTGGAGAGTTCTGTAGATGTCTATTAGGTCCACTTGGTCCAGATTTGAGTTCAAGTCTTGAATATCCTTTTTAATTTTCTGTTTTGTTGATCTGTCTAATATTAACAGTGGGGTGTTAATTTCTCCCACCAGTATTGTGTGTGAGTCTAAGTCTCTTTGTAGGTCTCTAAGAATTTGCTTTATTAATCTGGGTGCTCCTGTATTGGGTGTATATATATTTAGGATAGTTAGCTCTTCTTGTTGCATTGTTTCTTTTGCCATTATGTAATGCCCTTCTTTCTCTGTTTTGATCTTTGTTGGTTTAAAGTCTGTTTTATCAGAGACTAGGATTGCAACCCCTGATGTTTTTTTCTTTTTTGCTTTCCATTTTCTTGGTAAAAATTTCTCCAACCCTTTATTTTGAGCCTATGTGTGTCTTTGCATGTAAGATGAGTCTCCTGAATACAGCACACTAATGGGTCTTGATTCTTTATCCAATTTGCCAGTCTGTGTGTTTTAATTGGGGCATTTAGCTCATTTACATTTAATGTTAGTATTGTTATGTGTGAATTTGATCCTGTCATTATGATACTAACTGGCTATTTTCCTTGTTAGTTGATGCAGTTTCTTCACAACATCGATGGTCTTTGTGATTTAGTGTGATTTTTCAGTGGCTGGTACCAGCTGTTTCTTTCTGTGTTTAGTGCTTCCCTCAGGAGCTCCTGTAAGGCAGGCCTGGTGGTAGATAACACAATTTCTCAGCATTTGCTTGTCGGTAAGGGATTTTATTTCTCCTTTGCTTATGATGCTTAGTTTGACTGGATATGAAATTCTGGGTTGAAAATTATTTTCTTTAAGAATGTTGAATATTGGCCTCCACTCTCTTCTGGATTGTAGGGCTTCTGCCAAGAGATAACCTGTAAGTCTGATGGGTTTCCCTTTGTGGGTAACCTGACCTTTCTCTCTGGCTGCCCTTAACAGATTTTCCTTCATTTCAACCTGAGTGAATCTGATGATTATGTGTCTTGGGGTTGTTCTTCTCAAGAAGTATCTTTGTGGTGTTCTATGTATTTCCTGAGTTTGAATGTTGGCCTGCCTTGCTAGGTTAGGGAAGTTCTCCTGGATAATATCTTGAAGAGTGTTTTCCAACTTGGTTTCATTCTCCCCATCACTTTCAGATACACTAATCAAACATAGATTTGGTCTTTTCAAGTAATCCCATATTTGTTGGAGGCTTTTTCATTTCTTTTCACTCTTTTTTCTGTAATCTTGACTTCTTGCTTTATTTCATTGGGTTAATCTTCAATCTCTGATATCCTTTCTTCCACTTGGTTGATTCAGTTATTGAAACTTGTGTATGCTTCACGAAGTTCTTATGCTATGTTTTTCAGTTCCATCAGGTTGTTTATGTTCTTCTCTAAACTGGTTATTCTAGTTGGCAATTCGTCTAATCTTTTTTCAAGGTTCTTAGCTTCCTTGAATTGGGTTAGAACATGCTCCTTTAGTTCAGAATAGTTTGTTATTACCCACTTTCTGAAGCCTAATTCTGCCATTTCGTCAAACTCATACTTTGTCCAGTTTTGTTCCCTTGCTGGTGAGGAGTTGTGATTCCTTGGAGGAGAAGAGGTGCTCTGGTTTTTGGAATTTTCAGCCTTTTTTCACTGGGTTCTCCCCATTTTTGTGGATGTATCTACCTTTTGTTTTTGATGTTTGTGACCTTTGGATGGGGTCTCTGAGTGGATGTCCTTTTCGTTGATGTTGATAGTATTCCTTTCTGTTTGTTAATTTTCTTTTTAACAGTCAGGTTCCTCTGCTGCAGGTCTGCCAGAGTTTGCTGGAGGTCCACTCCAGACCCTGCTTCCCTGGGTATCACTGGCGGAGGCTGCAGAACAGCAAGGATTGCTGCCTGATCCTTCCTCTGGTAGCTTTGTCTCAGAGGGGTGCCTGCCAGATGACAGCCAGAGCTCTCCTGTATGAGGTGTCCGTTGGCCCCTACTGGGAAGTGTCTCTTAGTCAGTATACATGGTGGACACAGAGCCACTTGAGAAGGCAGTCTGTCCCTTATCAGAGCTCAAAGGCTGTGCTGGAAGATCTGCTGCTCTCTTCAGAGCTGCTAGGCAGGGACGTTTAAGTCTGCTGAAGCTGTGTCCACAACTGCCCCTTTTCCCAGGTGCTGTTCCAGGAAGGTAGGTGCTTTATTTATAAGTCCCTGTCTGGGGCTGCTGCCTTTTTTCAGAAATGCCCTGCTCAGCAAAGTGGGAATCTAGTGAGATAGTCTGCTGGCAGTGGCCTTGCTGAGCTATGGTGTGGTCCACCCCGTTCTGACTTCCCAGGGATTTGTTTACACTCTGAGTTCAAAACCATCTACTGGAGCCTCAGCAATGGTGGACGTCCCTCCCCTCATCTAGCTCAAGAGTCCCAGCTCTAGCTCAGGCTGCTGTGCTGGCCATGAGAATTTCAAGCCAGTGGATCTTAGCTTGCTGTTTTCCATGGGGGTGGGACCCACTAAGCCAGACTACTTGGCTCCCTGGCTTTAGCCCCCTTTCCAGGGGAGTGAGTGGTTCTGTCTTGCTAGCATTCAAGGTGCCACTGGGGTATGAAAAAAAAAATGAACAACTGCTGTGGCTAGCTTGCTGTCTGCCCAAATGGCCACCCAGTTTTGTGCTGGAAACCCAATGCCCTGGTGGTAGATACTGGAGGGAATCTCTTGGTCTGTGGTTTGTGAAGACCATGGGAAAATCATAGTACCTGGGCTGGAGTGCAGGGTACAGTAACTAATGGTTTCTCTTGGCTAGGAGAGGGAGTTCCCTGACCCCTTGTGCTTCCTGGGTGAGGTAACACCCACCCTGCTTAGGCTCACCCTCCTGGGGCTGCACCCACTGTCCAACCAGTCCCAATGAGATGAAACAGGTACTTCAATTGGAAATGCAGAAATCACCTACCTTGTGTGCTGATCTTGCTGGGAGCTGCACAGCAGAGCTCTTCTTATTCAGCCATCTTCTGTTCTTCTACTCTTACACAGTTTACCATCTTTATATCCTTTTTTAGTTGCTTACAGTAATCTCTGTTAGTGAATCAACAATGAAAAATAATCCATCCTCACAGCATATTCTGCCAGAGAACAGAGATCATAGTTTTTTAAAATAAATATTAACTAATAGCCAACACAGGGCAAGTTTATTCTGGATAGTTTATAAAACATAGAATGGTTTGGGAGTAGTCAAAAAGTCAAAAGGACATTAACACTTTTTGTGGTTGTTGATGAGACACTCTCAAGTCCTTCCTTTCTAGAAATGTGGTTATTTTGATGGCCTAATAGCATTGACTTATTTATAAAGGCAGCTCTCTGCCTCACCCTGCCCGTGGTAATTCATTCAGCAAACCAGACACTTTATATCCTTCAGGAGGAAAAAAGGAATAATGCCTTGAAATTAAGTAGCTCAAGAGAGATCTGCACCAAATTCTTAGCAGAAACATAGCACAGCAAACAATACTCTAAATTCCAGGCCATGGAAATGATACATAGGAAGCAGGGAAACCCTCACTTTCTTGGTCTGTAAAATGCAGACAATACTAGATACCATAAGTTCAGGAAGATGGAGTACCTAGCATAGTCCCTGGCATTTAGTAGATACTCAGTTAAAAAGCATTACTGTCATTAATAAATTTTATTACAGATGTAACTTGCTAGAAAAGATAGTCACTCTCAGAAAGTTGCCCAATTATACTTATATTACAATGATGCTCATTTAAGAGTTATTAAATGTTCCTTGAAATAGGTTATTAACAAAATGCATATGGACATAAGGTACACCATTAGAAGGACACATTACTTGATGACCTCTAAGTAAGGAGAAATGTGATTCACACCTGAGAGACTATCTACAACTCGTAATAAAAATAGTGAAAATATTTAGGCATATTTTCTATGCTAACATTTTAGCCCTTTTACTTTAGTCTTTTCTGACATTTTACCTTAGAAATAAGTATTAATCTTAACTATTCTTTCACAAGGAAGTATGCAATAGCTAACTTCCAACTATTTATCATCTATATGCTTGTCCTTTTGAATTCTCTACTGCCTGGCTATATATTTGTATTGTTACCTGGAAAACATAGTATAAAGATTCTATTGATCTAATTAATAATTGTTGAACAAGTCTGGAAAAAAAATTGAGAATTGAAAAATTCACTAGGGAGAATTTTTCCTTTTAATTTATGACAATTATGAAATATAAGCTTGGTTATGAATCTTCATGGCAATCACTTACTGAGATTCAACTTAACATATGAACATTTACGAGCAAATCCCCTTGAACATTCCCAATGTTGTGAAAGGCAAAAGTTATTTTTCTTCACATAGGTCTTCTAAGAGTCTGTGAGGTTACTGTGCAATCATCTTAAGTGTGGCTAGATGAGGAAATGACACAGACACCCCCCCAACAAAACAGTAAGACATAGTTATGGCACCTTCGAAAATTAACTGAATTTACAGGATATGAGACTAAAAGTCTATTATGAAAACAATTATGAATGTTTACATGGTTAGAATTGTTTTTTTAAATTATCTCAAGGAGGTAGTTTTAAAATGCTTGTCAGTGACCATAGAACATTTAATTTATATGAGAGGTAATATATAGTAAAAAAAAAAAAAGTGGAAGTAAAATATACAAAAACTATCTGCAATTGTTATCAAATAAATTTTAAAAGGTGCTGTTTTATACTTATAAAGTTTTCAGAAACTAAAGAGGATGTATATTAACTGATATAAATATGAGGAAAGGATAGTTTCATATTTATTTTTACAGCATTGTTAAAATGTAATTGATGTACAATACTGCACGTATTTAAAGTATACAACCTGATGAGTTTTGACATACCTGTCATACCTGTGAAACCATTGCCATATCAGGATAATGAACGTATCCATCACCCCCAAGAGTTTCCTTGTGCCACTTTGTAATTGATTCGTCTCTCCTTCTCTCCTCTCTCCCCAGGCAATTAGTGATCTGCTTTCTGTCGCTATAAATTAGGTAACATTTTCTGGAATTTTATATAAATATAATAAAAAACTAAGTACTTGTTTATTGTTTCACTTCTGTCACTCAGCATAATTATGTTAAGACTCATCCATGTTGGGTGTAATAATAGTTTATTTTTTTTTACTTCAATTGTATGGCTATACCAAAATTTATTTACCACCTGATGATGGTCATTTGAGGTTTTTTTAGACTTCTTAGTTTTTGAGAAGGTAGCTATATAAAGCTGCTTTGAATATTAGTATACAAATCTTTATGCAGATATATGTTTTCATTTCTTGGGTAAATATGTTAGAGTAGGGCTGGGCTTGATGGCTCACACCTGTAATCCCAGCGCTTTCGGGAGGCTGGGGCAAGCCTGAGGTCAGGAGTTCCAGGCAAGCCTGCCCAACATGGTGAAACACCATCTGTACTAAAAACACAAAAATTAGCCGGACATGATGGCAGGCACCTGTTATCCCAGCTACTTGGGAGGCTAAGGCAGAAGAATCACTTGAACTTGGGAGGTGGAGGTTGCAGTGAGCCAAGATTGTACCACTGCACTCCAGCCTGGGTGACAGAGTGAGAGTCCATTTCAAAACTACAAACCATGTTGGAGTTTAATGGAAAGGTCATAGTGTATGTATATGCTTAACTTTTGAAGACACTGTCAGGCTGTTTTCCAAAGTGAAACTTTTTAGCACATATGCGTTCCAGATGCTCCACATCCATACTGGCACTTGGTATGATCATTTGGGTTTAAAATTTTTTTTCGATTTTTAGTTTTACATATTAAAATAGGTATGTAGTAGTATCTTACTGTGGTTTCATTTTATGTAAATTCTCCACCTGTGTTATCACTATCAAAATTCTTTTAAGTATTCTAAGTCCTTTGCAATGCCATATATATTTTAGAATCAGCTTAATAATTCTTATCAAAAGACCCACAGGGATTTTTATCAGAATTAGATTAAATCCATAGATCAATTTATGAAGAATTGAAATTAGCAATATTGAGGCTTTTGAACCAAGAACATAGTATATCTCTCTATATATTTAGGTCTCTAATTTCTCTCATCAATGTTTTCTACTTTTCAGTGTATACGTCTTGTACATATTTAGTGAAATATCTCTAATAATTTATATTTTTGGTGGCATTATATATGATGTTTTTTAGATTGAATTAATTTTAATTTCTAATTGTATTTTGTTGTTATATATAAATACAATTAATTTTTGTTTATTCATCTTGCATCTTGAACTCCTTTAAATTAACTTATTAGTTGTCAATTTTGGGACATTTTTCTTAGGTCTTTTTATGTAGACATTAATGCTGTCTGAAAATAAACATTATTTATACCTTTCCAATCTACATTTAATTTTCCATTGCATTGTTTAGGAACTTCAAGACCATGTCTATTACAAGTCATATGAGCAGACACTTCTGTCTCATGCCTTATTTTAGGGAGAAAACAGTTTTTCACCATAAAATATAATGTTAGCTGTAGCTTTTTTTTTTTCCAGTAAATGGGACTTTAATTTTTCTAGCTGAAAAAAAATCCATGTGTCGGCAGAGCAGGGCAGACACTTGAGGAAGCCATGGAGGGCCCTTCAACCAGGATCTTGTAGTTTCTTGCTCCACTATCTTGAGTGTGGTTTTTGTCTTTTTTTTTAATTTATTTTTATTTTTTATTGCATTTTAGCTTTTGGGGTACATGTGCAGAGCATGCAATACAGTTGTATAGGTACACACATGGCAGTGTGTTTTGTTTGCTTTCTCCCCTTCACCCTCATCTGGCATTTCTCCCCAGGCTATCCCTCCCCACCTCCCCCTCCCACTTGCCCTCCCCTTTTCCCCCCAATAGACCCCAGTGTTTAGTACTCCCCTCTCTGTGTCCATGTGTTCTCATTTTTCATCACCCGCCTATGAGTGAGAATATGCGGTGTTTCATTTTCTGTTCTTGTGTCAGTTTGCTGAGGATGATGTTCTCCAGATTCATCCATGTCCCTACAAACGACACAAACTCATCATTTCTGATTGCTGCATAATATTCCATGGTGTATATGTGCCACATTTTCCCAATCCAGTCTATCATCAATGGGCATTTGGGTTGATTCCAGGTCTTTGCTATTGTAAACAGTGCTGCAATGAACATTCATGTGCATGTGTCCTTATAGTAGAACGATTTATAGTCCTTTGGATATATACCCAGTAATGGGATTGCTGGGTCAAATGGAATTTCTATTTCTAAGGCCTTGAGGAATCGCCACACCGTCTTCCACAATGGTTGAACTAATTTACACTCCCACCAACAGTGTAAAAGTGTTCCTTTTTCTCCACATCCTCTCCAGCATCTGTTGTCTCCAGATTTTTTAATGATCGCCATTCTAACTGGCGTGAGATGGTATCTCAATGCGGTTTTGATTTGCATCTCTCTGATGACCAGTGACGATGAGCATTTTTTCATATGATTGTTGGCCTCATATATGTCTTCTTTCATAAAGTGTCTGTTCATATCCTTTGCCCACTTTTGAATGGGCTTGTTTGTTTTTTTCCTGTAAATCTGTTTGAGTTTGTAAATTCTGGATATCAGCCCTTTGTCAGATGGGTAAACTGCAAAAATTTTTTCCCATTCTGTTGGTTGCCGATTCACTCTAGAGACTGTTTCTTCTGCCGTGCAGAAGCTGTGGAGTTTGATTAGGTCCCATTTGTCATTTTGGCTTTTGTTGCCAATGCTTTTGGTGTTTTGGTCATGAAGTCCTTGCCTACTCCTATGTCCTGGATGGTTTTGCCTAGATTTCCTTCTAGGGTTTTTATGGTGCCAGATCTTATGTTTAAGTCTTTAATCCATCTGGAGTTAATTTTGATGTAAGGTGTCAGGAAAGGGTCCAATTTCTGCTTTCTGCACATGGATAGCCAGTTTACCCAGCACCATTTGTTGAACAGGGAATCCTTTCCCCAATGCTTGTTTTTGTCAGGTTTATCAAAGATTGTGTGGTTGTAGATATGTTGTGTTGCCTCCGATGCCTCTGTTCTGTTCCATTGGTCTATATCTCTGTTTTGGTACCAGTACCATGCTGTTTTGATTACTGTAGCCTTGTAGTATAGTTTGAAATCCGGTAGTGTGATGCCCCCCACTGTGTTCTTTTTGCTTAGAATTGACTTGGCTTTCCTGGCTCTCTTTTGGTTCCATATGAAGTTCATGGTGGTTTTTTCCAGTTCTGTGAAGAAAGTCAATGGTAGCTTGATGGGGATAGCATTGATTCTGTAAATTACTTTGGGCAGTATAGCCATTTTTACGATATTAATTCCTCCTAACCATGAACATGGAATGTTTCTCCATCTGTTTGTGTCCTCTCTTATTTCGTTGAGCAGTGGTTTGTAGTTTTCCTTGAAGAGGTCCCTTACATTCCTTGTGAGTTGTATTCCAAGGTATTTTATTCTTTTTGTAGCAATTGTGAATGGCAGTTCATTCTTGATTTGGCTATCTTTAAATCTGTTATTGGTGTAGAGGAAGGCTTGTGATTTTTTCACATTGATTTTATATCCTGAGACTTTGCTGAAGTTGCTTATCAGTTTCAGGAGTTTTTGGGCTAAGGCGATGGGGTCTTCTAGGTATATTATCATGTCATCTGCAAATAGAGACAGTTTGGCTTCCACCTTTCCTATTTGAATACCCTTTTTTTCTTTTTCTTGCCTGATTGCTGTGGCTAGAACTTCCAGTACTATATTGAATAGGAGTGGTGACAGAGGGCATCCTTGTCAAGTGCCGGATTTCAAAGGGAATGCCTCCAGTTTTTGCCCATTAAGTATGATATTGACTGTTGGTTTGTCATAAATAGCTTTTATTGCTTTGAGATAGGTTCCATCGATACCGAGTTTATTGAGGGTTTTAGCATAAAGGGCTGTTGAATTTTGTCAAGTACCTTCTCTGCATCAATTGAGATAATCATGTGGTTTTTGTTTTTGGTTCTGTTTATGTTGTGAATTACGTTTATAGACTTGCGTATGTTGAACCAGCCTTGCATCCCCGGGATGAATCCTACTTGATCATGATGAATAAGTTTTTTGATTTGCTGCTTGCCAATATTTTATTGAGGATTTTTGCATCTATGTTCATCATGGATATTGGCCTGAAGTTTTCTTTTCTTGTTGGGTCTCTGCCAGGTTTTGGTATCGGGATGATATTGGTCTCATAGAATGATTTGGGAAGGATTCCTTCTTTTTGGATTATTTGGAATAGTTTCAGAAGAAATGGTACCAGCTCCTCTTTGTGTGTCTGGTAGAATTCAGCTGTGAACCCATCTGGACCTGGGCTTTTTTTGTATGGTAGGCTCTTAATTGCTGCCTCGACTTCTGCCCTTGTTATTGGTCAATTCATAGTTTCAGCTTCCTCCTGGTTTAGGCTTGGGAGGACACAGGAGTCCAGGAATTTATCCATTTCTTCCAGGTTTACTAGTTTATGTGCATAGAGTTGTTTGTAATATTCTCTGATGATGGTTTGAATTTCTGTGGAATCTGTGGTGATTTCCCCTTTATCATTTTTATTGCATCTATTTGGTTGTTCTCTCTTTCCTTTTTAATCAATCTGGCTAGTGGTCTGTCTATTTTGCTGATCTTTTCAAAAAACCTGCTCTTGGATTTATTGGTTTTTTTGAAGGGATATTCGTGTCTCAATCTCCTTCAGTTCAGCTCTTAGTTATTTCTTGTCTTCTTCTGGGTTTTGAGTTTTTTTGATCTTGCTCCTCTAGCTCCTTCAATTTTGATGATAGGGTGTCAATTTTGGATCTCTCCATTCTCCTCATATGGGCACTTATTGCTATATACATTCCTCTAGAGACTGCTTTAAATGTGTCCCAGAGATTCTGGCATGTTGTGTCTTCGTTCTCATTGGTTTTGAAGAACTTCTTTATTTCTGCCTTCATTTTGTTGTTTACCCAGTCAACATTCAAGAGCCAGTTGTTCAGTTTCCATGAAGCAGTGCGGTTCTGGGTTGGTTTCTGAATTCTGATTTCTAACTTGATGCACTATGGTCTGAGAGGCTGTTTGTTATGAATTCAGTTGTTTTGCATTTGCTGAGCAGTGCTTTACTTCCAATTATGTGGTCAATTTTAGAGTAGGTGTGATGTGGTGCTGAGAAGAATCTATATTCTGTGGATTTGGGGTGGAGAGTTCTGTAAATGTCCATCAGGTTTGCTTGCTCCAGGTCTGAGTTCAAGCCCTGGATATCCTTGTTGATTTTCTGTCTGGTTGATCTTTCTAATATTGACAGTGGAGTGTTAAAGTCTCCCACTATTATTGTGTGGGAGTCTAAGTCTCTTTGTAAGTCATTAAGAACTTGCCTTATGTATCTGGGTGCTCCTGTATTGGGTCCATATATGTTTAGGATCATTAGCTCTTCTTGTTGTATCGATCCTTTTAGCATTATGTAATGGCCTTCTTTGTCTCTTTTGATCTTTGTTGCTTTAAAGTCTATTTTATCAGAGATGAGAATTGCAACTTCTGCTTTTTTTTGCTCTCCATTTGCTTGGTAAATCTTCCTCCATCCCTTTATTTTGAGCCTTTGTGTATCCTTGCATGTGAGATGGGTTTCCTGGATACAGCACACTGATGGGTTTTGGATTTTTATCCAATTTGCCAGTCTGTGTCTTTTGATTGGTGCATTTAGTCCATTTACATTTAGGGTTAATATTGTTATGTGTGAATTTGATACTGCCATTTTGAGGCTAGCTGGCTGTTTTGCCCGTTAGTTGTTGTAGATTCTTCATTATGTTGATGCTCTTTAGCGTTTAGTGTGATTTTGGAATGGCTGGTACTGGTTATTCCTTTCTATGTGTAGTGCCTCTTTCAGGAGCTCTTGTGAAGCAGGCCTGGTGGTGACAAAATCTCTGAGTACTTGCTTGTTCGCAAAGGATTTTATTTTTCCTTCACTTCTGAAGCTCAGTTTGGCTGGATATGAAATTCTGCATTGAAAGTTCTTTTCTTTAAGAATGTTGAATATTGGCCCCCACTGTCTTCTGTCTTGTAGAGTTTCTGCCGAGAGATCTGCTGTGAGTCTGATGGGCTTCCCTTTGTGGGTGACCCGACCTTTCTCCCTGGCTGCCCATAGTATTTTCTCCTTTATTTCAACCTTGTTGAATCTGATGATTATGTGCCTTGGGATTGCTCTTCTTGCAGAATATCTTTGTGGTGTTCTCTGTATTTCCTGTAATTGAGTGTTGGCCTGTCTTGCTAGGTTGGGGTAATTTTCCTGGATAATGTTTTGAAGAGTATTTTCCAGCTTGGATTCATTCTCTTCCTCACATTCTGGTACACCTATCAAACGTAGGTTAGGTCTCTTCACATAGTCCAACATTTCTTGGAGACTTTGTTCATTCCTTTTTGCACTTTTTTCTCTGATCTTGGTTTCTCATTTTATTTCATTGAGTTGATCTTCGACTTCTGATATTCTTTTTTCTGCTTGGTCAATTCGGCTATTGAAACTTGTGCATGCTTCACGAAGTTCTCCTATTGTGTTTTTGAGCTCCTTTAATTCAATTATATTCCTCTCTAAGTTATCCATTCTTGTTATCATTTCCTCGAATCCTTTTTCATATCTTTTTTCAAGGTTCTTAGTTTCTTTGCATTGATTTAAAACATGTTCTTTTAGCTCACAAAAGTTTCTCAGTATCCACCTTCTGAAGTCTAATTCTGTTATTTCGTCACAGTCATTCTCTGTCCAGCTTTGTTCCCTTGCTGGTGAAGAGTTTTGGTCCTTTCTAGGAGGCGAGGTGTTCTGTTTTCGGGTGTTTTCCTCCTTTTTGCGCTGGTTTCTTCCCATCTTTGTGGATTTATCCACCTGTCGTCTGTGTAGTTGCTGACTTTTCGATTGGGTTTCTGAATGGACACCCAGATTATTGATGAAGTATTTCTGTTACTTTGTTTTCCTTCTACCAGTCTAGCCCCTTCGCTGTACGACTGCTGAGGTCCACTCCAGGCCCTGCTTTATGGGGTGCACCTATAGCAGCTGCGGAACAGTGAGGGGTGCTACCAGTTTCTTTTTCTGCTATCTTTGTCCTAGAATGATGCCTGCCAAATGTCAGTCTTTTGGATATAGAGGGGTCATGGAGCTGCTTGAGGAGACAGTCTGTACTTTATAGGAGCTCAATGGCTGAGCTGTGATCTCTGTTGTTCATTCAGGGCTATTAGGCTGCTATGTTTAATTCTGCTGCAACAGAACTCATTAAAAAAAACCCTTTTTTTCCCAGCTGCTCTTTCTGATGGGGTTGGGGCTTTGTTTTTGAGTGTCCACTGTGCTGGCCTGCCCAGCTAGGAGGCCGTCTAGTCACTATTTGCTTGCTGAGGCTCCACCCTGCTGGTGTGAGGTTCGCCATGTTGCTGCAGGCTCTACTCTTCTGCTGCGGTCTCCGCCCTGCTGCCACGGGCTACACCCTGTGGCGGAGTCACTCTGTTGTAGCAGGTTGCCTCGGCAATGGCAGGCTGCATCAGCAATGGGCGTGTACCTCAGTAGGGGCTGATTGCCTCGGTAATGGTGGACACCCCTCCCCCACGGAGCTGCGCTTTAAGAAAACCTCCTCACCGGGAGCATTTGGAATCGCCGTTTTGTTTGTCGCACTGCGCTACCCCAAACGCTGTGTCCCTGGGATTTCCTGGGCTGGCTCACTGTCCAAGTCCCGTTCAGTCTCAAGCTCAGCCCTCTTAGGTCTCAGTTTGCCGGTTCAACAGGGCACCTGTAACAGTGCGCTTTTGTATGGAGCGCTGTGGAACGCCTCTGCGCTCTGGCGTGGGCCGCAGCCACACCGGCTGCTGGCTACACCAGTCAAAACCTCTGCCTGGTGTCCTGCATCTCTTTTATACCTGGGAATTTCCCCGTTCTGTGGGCCACTAAGATCTGTCTGGAAATGCATCCCCGACTCACCGTCTCTGTGAATCCAGTGAGAGCTTCAATCCTGGGTTGTTCTCACAGCACCATCTTGAGTCCTCTCCCCGGTTTTTGTCTGAGCTGTAGCTTTTTATGTGTATGCCCTTACCAGGTGGTTGAAATTTCTTTGATACCTAGTTTGCTGAGAGTTTTGTCCTGAGTGGATGTTGGATTTTGTCATATGCTTTTTGTGCTTCTATTAAGAGGATCATTTGAGGTTTTTTTTTTTTCAGTGTGTTCATTTTACTAATTATATTGGTTGATTTTGACTGTTAAATCAGTCTTGAATTTATGAAATAAATTCTACTTGGTTACAATGTATTACTCTATTTTAATATGTTAGATTTGATTTGCTAATATTTGAAATTACATGCAAACTAAGGGGCAAGTTAGTTAGAAGTTTCTAGGAAAGGAATGGTGACTTCTGAGTTCTTGCCATGGCATTTGTAGACTGTCATGGTGCTGGTGGGAGTGTCTTACACCAATGAGCAATGAGGGAAGCAACAAATAACCTTCATCACCATCTTCTGTTTGCTCATTTTATTTTTTTAATCTTTTTTTAATGCCCATTTAAAAATCAGATTATTAATTTATTTGCTCTTGAGTGGATTTCCTTGTATACTCTAAAGCTCTTGTCAGAAATACAGTTTGAAAATATTTTATTCCATTCTACAGTTCATCTTTTTAGTCTGTTCATTGTTATGTTTGCTGTGCTGAAGCTTTGTAATTTGAGGTAATCTCATTTGTCTGTTTTTGGTTTTGTTGCCTGTGCTTTTGAAGTCTTACCCTTAAAATCTTTGCCTAGACTGATGCATTCTCCTATGTTTTCTTCTAGTTTTTTTTTTAAATATAGTTTTGGGTCTTACATTTAAGTATTTAATCCATTTTGAGTTGACTTTATGTATGGTCAGATATACTGGTCCAGTTTTTTCTTCTGCATACAGATACTACGTTTTTCCAGCATCATTTATGGAAGAGTGTGTCCTTTCCCTAATGTATGTTCTTGACATTATTGTCAAAAAGAGTTGAATATAAATACATGGATTTATTTCTGGGTTCTCTATTCTGTTCCTTTGGTCTGTTTTTCTGTTTTTATACCAATACCATGGTTTTTTGGCTACTGCAGCTTTGTAGTATATTTTGAAGTTAAGTAGTGTGATGCCTCCAGCTTTGCTCTTTTTGCTCAGTATTGCTTTGGCTTCTTGGGGTCTGTTCATGGTTCTATAAGAATTGCAGAATTTTTTTTTTTCTATTTCTGTGAAGAATGTGATTGGTGTTTGGCAGGAATCACATTAAATCTATAGATTGCTTTGGGTAGTATGGTCATTTTAACTATCAGTTTTTCTAATTCATGAGCTTGTGATATCTTTTTATTTTATTTGTATGTGTGTGTTCTCTTTCATTTTCTTTCATCAGTGTTTTGTAGTTTTCACTGTAGTGCTCTTTCACTTTCATGGTTCCATTTATTCCTAAATTTAACCATGTTGAAGCTGTGTTAAATGGGATTTCTTTCTTGATTTATTTTTCAGCCAGTTTGCTGCTGCTGTATTGAAACAATACTAAATTTTATGTGTTGATATTGTATCTTGCAACTGTAAAGAATTTATCAGTCCTGAGAATTTTTCTGTGGCATCTTTAAGTTTTTCTACATATAAGATGATGTCATCTACAAACAGGAACAAATTGACCTCCTCTTTTCCGATTTTGATACTGTTTTTTTTTTCTCTTGCTTAATTGCTCTGTCTAGGACTTCCAGTACTATGTTGAGTAAGAGTGGTGAAAGTAGGCATTCTTGTCTTGATCCAGTTCTTAGAGGAAAAGCTTTTCCCCATTCATTCAGTATGATGTCAACTGTGGACTTGTCATATATGTTCTTTATTTTGTTAAGGTAATTTTTATACACCTATTTTACTGAGAGATTTTAATCATGAAGCAATGTTTAATTTTATCATGTACTTTTTCTCTATTCAGATGATTTTATGGTTTTCATCCTTCATTTTATTGATATAATGTGTCATATTTATTTATGTGTGTATGTTGAAGCATCCTTGCATCCCTAGAATAAATCCCATTTGATAATATTGTATTATCTTTTGATGTGCTGTTGGATTTGGTTTGCTAGTATTTTGTTAAGGATTTTTGCATGTATTTTCAGCAGGATTATTGGCCTTTAGTTTTCTTTTTTTATTGTGTCCGTTTCTGGTTTTGGTATCAGAATAATCCTGGCCTTGTAGAATGAGTTAGGAAGAATTCCCTCCTCTTAAATTTCTGAAATCATTTGAGAAGAATTATTGTTAGTTAATTTATAATGCTTGGTGGAATTCCAAAGTAAAGTCACCTGGTCCTGGGATTTTCTTTGTTGGGAGATGTTTTGTAAATTACCATCTCCTTATTTGTCACTGGTCTGCTCAGATTTTCTCTTTCTTCTTGGTTCAATCTTGTTAGGTAATATGAGTCCAGGAATTTATCCATTTCCTCTAGGTTTTCCACTTTCTTGGCATATAATTGTTATAATGGTCTCCAATGATCCTTTGTGTTTCTGTGGTATCAGTTGCAATGTCTCTTTTTGTTTCTGATTTTACTTATATGGGGCTTCTCTCTCTTTTTTTCCTTAGACTTATGCATCGTTTGATGATTTTGTTTGTCTTTTTAAAAAAATTCAACTTTGTTATTTTTAGTCTCTATTTCATTTAGTCTGCTCCAATCTTTAGCATTTCTTTTTTCCTTCTAGTAACTTTAGTTTGTTTTTTCTTTTCTAATTCTTTGAGCCATGACATTAGGTTGTTTATTTTAAAACTTTCCACTTTTTTGGTGCAGGCATTTATTGCTATACATTTCCCTCAGCACTGTTTTGGCTAGATTTCATAGGTTTTGATAAGTTGTGTTTCAATTTTCATTTGTTTCAATACTTTTTTTTATTTCCTTCTTGATCTCTTTATAGCAATGGGGGGATGGAGGCAGAAAGCCACCTTGCCATGTATCTACCTGTGCAACAATCCTGCATGATATGCATATGTATCCTGGAACCTAAAGTACAATTAAAAAATATTGTACTTTTAGAAAAAATAAAAGAAAAAATAAGGCTAACCTCCTGGGCATGCAGCCCAGTAGGTCTCAGCTTCATTCTCAGCTTCATTTTACCCAGCCTCTATTAAAGACAGAGTTGCTCTGGCTCAAATGCCTCTGACATAGACATTAAGTATGCTTCTGGGTTTTAGGCTTAAAAAAGAGCATGCATAATCTGGGTCAAAGCTGGGACTTATTTGGACGAAACAAGAATGGGGCAGGAAGGGTTGAAGGAACCATCACAATTTACAGTACTGGGGTAGAAGGAGAAAATGGAACCAGCCATAGCATTGACTTGCTGCTGATTCTCTGAACTACACTTCTTGGTGTCCTTAAATTTTCTCAACTACCTGATTTCTTCAGTCACAAATCTTAGGACAGGAATAAGCTAAGGTGATCTTGCTATTTTCATTGAGGGGAGCCCATAGAAAGTCACAGAGATTAAGTGATCAGCTCATGTTACATCAGGACTTTTGGACTTTGGAGCCATTCTTTTATTTAATTTAAAATTTTTTTCAATTGCTGCTGTTCAAATTAATAAAGTCCAGTATTTTAATTACTACCCTGTAATTCCTCCCACTGAAAGTAATATTGGCTATAAATAATATTTGTATAGGTCTTTATTGGAGGAGAGAAATTACATTTATTAAGCACTAAAATGTGTGAGGAATTTGAGACATTCAACTTTAACGTATGTTATCTCATTTACTTCTCACAACATCTTTCTTTATTCCTTAAGATAATGCTGCAAGAAGATATTATTATCCTGATAGTAGAGGTAGAAAGTATGAGGTTTAGAGATGCAAGGGGCTTCTCCAAAGCCACTTGGCAACTCCATGAGAAGACCATGGCTTATGTTAATCATTTGCTTTTGTTTTTGTCTGAATTTTTTTTGTTTTTCATCACAGCAAACCATAGTCATAGAAAAATGTATTAGGGAGTATGTTGGCATCAGTGCCACTATGTGTTTATCCTAAGTTTAGATATTTTCTTTGCTATTTAGAAGATGTAGTAGCTTGAATTATAGTCATCAAATATTTTATGGCCCCCTATCTTCTCCAGACTTTCTATGAAGTTGGGGGCATCTAGCTAGTTGTAGCCAGTGGATACTGGGTGGAAGGTATACATGTCATTGTTGGTCAGTTAAGAGCTGCTATACCTCTTCCACCTCTCTCTTTCCTTCCCGTTATTGGAGGCCAAGAGTTTCAGATGGCATCACTATAATATGGAGTCTGCTGAGATCTCTTTGTCATCATTTGAAGAACAGCCTCACAGGAGAGCAGTGCAAGTCACAGTAGATACAAACTTTTATTGTAACTGAGATTTGAGGAGTCTATTATTGAAGCATAGCTTATTCTATCCTTCTAGCTTAGAAAGATTTTTGTTGATTTTCTCCAAAACCATCTTCCTCCTAAGGCATTTTCCTTCTTCTTTACATACTGATGCCTAGAAAAAAAATGATGTGCTTTTGGGGGGTGGGAGGTCTTTATCTACAAGTGTGATCAAGAGCACCTCTCAGTTAAATCATGTTCAATGCACAATGAAAATTTCAAGAGTGTTAGGTTTAATGACATTGTTGTAAGTCCAGAATTCTATTACTAAGTTCATTTACAAATTACTATCAGCATTGTGTTATTTGGGTATGTTTGATGAAAGTTGATAAGATGTATGCTATTTAGATAAGAGTTTTTTCTCTACTTTATCATAATTGTAACTTTGTCCAGCAGACAATTCCAAATATGGGCTCATAATATCAGATTTTTAGACTTAAAAAATGGTAATTTGAACTTAGTTATTGGATAGGCAAACTGGAGGGTGCCACTTTTGTTTTTGTTGACTCATAGTTTACAGAAAAAATTAAATAATGCAGTATAAACCTACAAGGAGGATTTTCTTTCACTTTTTGCCAGCAGAGAAGTAATAGAGCCAGCAGTTCTGAGGAAAAAAAGTAAGATATTCATTGAGGCTGCCTTCAGTTGCTTGGGTACACAGACCATCTGGCAATGAGAGGAGATGGGGGCTCAACGTGCCCTTTGTTAATAAAGTGATTGCCACTGGGAGGAATAATTCCTCCTTTAATTGTGTACCTATTTGAGAAGAGAGAGCAAATAAAGGGTCTCCCTTCTCAGATGAAAATGATGAATGACCTTGAAGACTTAGCACTAGTCATCCTTGGAAAGCTGGATTCTCATCAACTCTGCTCATTATGAGTCCAGTCTGAGTGTACACAAAGCACCTATTGACTTCAGTGGAAGTTCTAAGGCACAATCAGTCCTGAGGGAGGTGATGTTTTTAAAGCGTGCTTCCTATCTCACTGAAAGGCTAGAAAATGAAAACAGAAAACATGGACAATTCAGATATGAGCCTTAAAATAAGATAAAGCATGCAATGTGGGTTTCATGTTAGTATCAACAATTAACTGAAGCCACGACTTCCAACAGGAGGCTTGCAGTGCTCAGTGTCACAGTTATTATGGGCTGGGGGAAATGTAAAAGGATGTTCTTAGAAACAAATATTTAACTTACAATTTATCTGAGAGTAATGTAAGTGAAAGAGAGATGCTGTAGTTCATGGAGCCAAGACTATCATTGGTATTAATAGATAGCTATGATTTGATGATTTTACTTTTTAAACTAACAAGTACTAAACCAAACTTTAATTGTACTCAGTTCAATTTCTGTTACAGCAGTTATCAAGCAATTGATAGATTTTATTATTGTTGAGGTCAGGGGTTACAATCACTGTGATAGAAATATGGACAGTGATAGAAATACGAAAGGGAAGAAGACAAAGGGAATACCCTAGAATGAAATCCCTTCTCACAGATTTGATGGAATATGGATATTGTAGCCTGATGACCTTAATTGTATTTAAGTGATCGTCATGGTTACACTTTCAATGCCATCTATACCATCAAGGACAGTTACTATGTGTACCAAAAACAAATGTTTCAAGAGTGTTGATTCATCTCACTGAGTAGGCATATGGAAGGCAACTGAAGTGAAATGAAGGTTGTTTCTTTGTGAGTTTTTATTCATTGTCAATGAAATTATTTAAAAACATCAGCCTTGGGAATAAAGAGTTTACCAGTAAGAAATACCAACAAATACTAAGGTAATAATATTTCCACTACTTATTTTATAATCAGAACCTGCCTTAAGTCTTTTGCTTTTGTCTCATAAAAATAAATTTCAAAATCAGCCTAGGTATAGTTCAGAAACTCAGATTTAAAATAATATATTGACCATTTGTAGTTATATATTAGTACTTAGCACAGTTCATTTGTGATCTTCAAAATGGGAATTTTGATGACATGAAAATCTCATTAATCTTATTAGCATGTGAGATAAATTATAAGTGATCAACAAATATGTTTTAAATAGTTTCTCACTGTGTGCCAGTTAAGTATTTTACAAAGATCTGTTCCCTAGTAGGTTTCTTTTTTCTTCTGCTTTCTATCTCAAATAATCTTCCCTCACCTACTCCCAATGACGGAATATTTACGTGAGTTGAATGCACCTTCTAGCACACTGCAGGTTTTTCATAACAGTTTAACAACTCTAATTACTTTGCATAATTGAAGGGTAACTTTCCATAGTACAGGTGCAGTAACCTGAAATCTATTCTCCTACAAAGTACTTAAACAATTCCTCCCCATGTTAATTTTGCAAAGACAACAGGTATCTTTTAATAACCTTGGTTTTTTGCATATTAGAAAGAGATTTAGGCTTTACCTTCCTTAGAACAAGAAATGTCATCCTATCAGTTTAATCCTGTCAGCACAGTTTGTTAAGGAGAAGTTGACTCCATTGAGAAAGGGCATGGGCTTTGTCAAGTTTCTAGAACTGACTAAAGTTTACTTCAATGGCAATTATTTACCTTTCTTCTTTTTTTGAAACAGAATTTCACTCTGTCACCCAAGCTGGAGTGCAGTGGCACAGTTTTGGCTCACAGCAACCTCTGCCTCCCTGTTTCAAGTGATTCTTCTGCTTCAGCCTGCCACGTAGCTGGGATTACAGGCACCTGCCACCATGCCAGGGTAAAGCAAAAGCAAAGTCCTATCATTTTTTGTTCCTGCAGAGTTAAGTTGGTGGGATATGAAAGGACCTTGAAAGGTCTTCTCTTCAAAGAAAGGATTTCTTGACTTTTTTGGAGTCTGATGTAGACAAAATAGTATTTTCCTTGGCTTAAGACATACATAAACACCAACTTCTATCGGTTTCCCCAATCTTTACAATGTATAAATGTGCATCTCTGTACACACACTTAAAAACATTCTTCATTAGTGAATTTCTATTTTTAGTTTAACAATAAGTAACATAGCCTTTAGTTTCAGGTAATATTGAATCTGTTGATGAAACATTACTGAATGGAAGGAAGAATAATATAGAAGTGTTGCCTTATAAGTTGCTGTGTTGTTCACTTATGGCTTCCACAGCTCTAAGAAAAGTGATGTCTTCATTCTAATGTACCTCTTTTCTTTATGGCCTCATATCACATCGAAGTATTTAGATCCCTATTAAAGATCATTCATGAGTGAGCTCTGTCTAGAAGAAATAAAGGTAAATAATTGGCCAGGTGCTCATACCTGTAATCCAAGCACTTTGGGAGGCCGCAGTGAGAAAATTTAATCCTTTTATGGAACTCCATGATGTTCTAGATTCATTATTCTTGTTAACTTCAACTTAATAATTATCCTAAAATTGTTGTTGTTGTTTTAGAGAGGATTTTTGTTTGTTTTTTGAGATAGGGTCTCACTATGATACCTAGGTTGAAGTGCAGTAGTGTGATCTTGGCTCACTATGACCTCCAACTCCTAAGTCCAAGTGATCCTCCCACCTCAACCTCCCAAGTAGCTGGGACTACAGACGTGTGCCACCACACCTGGCTTTTGTGTGTGTGTGTGTGTGTGTGTGTGTGTGTGTGTGTGTGTGTAGAGATGGGGTTTTGCCATGTTAGCCAGGCTGATCTCAAATTTCTGAGATCCAGTGATCTGCCCACCTCACCATCCCAAAGTTTTAGGATTACAGGCATGAACCACCATGCCCACCGTTTTTAGAGAGGTTTAATCCATTTTCTAGGACAGTCAGAATCCCTTGTTATGCTTGTAAACAAAATGACAATAGCCAGAAAAAGTTTGGCATTTTTACGCTGCAACATGGCTTCCTTGACAGCAAGAAGTTCAACACCATAAGTGAAGGTTCTTGAATTCACACACACGTGCACACACACACATGCACACACTCACATGGTAATAACAGTCTTGCAGGATTTGCGGGTCAGAGTCTATGCCTAGGTTTGCTGATATAATTTGTGTAATTCTTTCAGAAGTGTTACACAGTGGGCTTCTTGGATATACATTGATATAGTAGACTTAAAGTCACATATACACAACAAAACAAATCACAAATAATGAGATACTAAAAACCAACTGTCACTGAGGTAGCAATTATTGGTGTCTCTTTTTCATTTCAGTGACTTTTTCCTTTTACCCTGAGACATGCAGACAGAACAAACAATTAGCGAAATAATTGATGATCAGTATCTTCAAAGTTTGTGGTGACCTGGTTTATGCTCTATAAGCTTAATAATGAGAACACCTCTTATTACTGATTATTGTGTTGCCTGGTGCTCTCCGATGGTGCTCAGGAGGTACGTCTGTATTAAACAAAAGGTTTTCATGTGCCCTTTACAGTTAGTTGGTCCCTAATGAACTGAGCTTTTGTCCCTTGCTGTTTTTAGATTCCAATTAAACTTGTTTATAGAATAGACAAATAATTAAAGATGTACTGTTTTCCATGACTTAATATTGTCTTCCATTAGGGTTGTGTTGCAGTTGGTGGCAATTAACATATATAGTTATGTTTTTAATCATTTATGTATTAAAACACATGCGAAATGTGCCCATGTTTTCTTAGTCTTCTTTGTGCTTGTCAACCCATTCTCTTAACTTACATTGGGTATGCTAATTACCCTCTGTCAAGCTAGGGTAATTCAGTTTTTCTAAGAAAAAAAATCAGTTTTCATTTTATGCTTGAAAAATTCAAAGAATGGCAGTTTGTTCTGGAGCTTTCAGAACCAGAAAAGAATGCTTTAAGGTTATGACAAACTGATTTTATGTTGTGCACAGCAAGAAGTATTAAACAGATAAATAGCATGTCATGTAAAAATTTTATGTTAAAGTATAATTTATCTCTTTTGTTAAATTTTTGTCAACTTGCATTCTATATCAAGCTCTTATGCAAAATATCTGTGTAAAATATTTCTTTATCACAAAAACATGGAAAATGAGGTAGGAAAACTTTTGATAGCCATGTCATCCTCAAACAAATTAAAAGAAAATTCACACAATTCCTGGTGACTGTGGAACCATTAGTTCTTTTGTAATCTGTAGAGAAATACTCAAAATGATAGACTCAGGGTCCCATTTTCAAGTTTTCAAACAAAGGTTTTGAATGTATGTGGTCACTCTTTATCAATGTGATGGGCAACTGTTTAACTAAAATGACTGCCTCTAGGATTTTCAGGGAATGTGTGACATTAGCTAACACTCCCATCTCTCAAACACTCTTTCGTCCACATGGGAAACCCTCAGAAACTATCTACTAATGGACTAAATTCCTCATCTTTATCCATGGGGTTTATCTGATTTTGAGTAAAGTATTAGTGAAAAGACCATGCCCTGTAATTCTGATGGCCTTATGTGAACATGTAAACTACCTGAGAGATATTATTTGGGTAGGTGAGCTTTTTGTCTCCCTGAAATATCCAGAGTGTGTCTTGCACAAATTCTTTAATAAAAAGGAAAATACTACAGTAGACATCTTTTAAAAGTTAAGATATATTTGTTGTCTTCAACCTACTAGGATAACAAGTAAAAATATAAAATGTTCTTTGTTCTCTAGGCCTGAAGAAAGGAAGGAAATATAATTCTAGCTGTATTACAACTGGACTACATATAACAATCTTGGATTGTTTTTATATAAAAGGTATAATTTGGACAGCTAGCAATTCTTCAGATGCTAAAACCTACCATAGTGTGTAATATAAATAGTTTGGACAACTCATAATTTTTTAAAATGTATATTTCTAACATGTTTTGAATCTTTGAGGTTAATACCAAATAGACGTTTTTTCCCATTATGCAATTATGGTAAGGGAAAGTGCCAGATAATCAAATCCTACATAACGGAGGACTTCATAATAGATCATATTTACATTTAGTTAGGGTGAGTGTGCAGAAATACACAATCAAGTTGTTGGATTAATCATCTCTTTCTGTTCCTTTCATAAAATATGCTGACATCTTCCCATAGCACATGGTGTGCATGTGGCCAGTAGGCTACTTGCTAGGGATCCCCTACACTTCTGTTCCTGTGAGATAAGTTGCACACTTATCAAGAGTTAGCTGTATTTGTCCGCAAGCCCATTGTCTTAGTCTGTTTGTGTATCTGGGTAATTTATAAGAAAATGTTTATTTGGCTCATGGTTCTGCAGGCTATACTAGAAGTGTGATGCCAGCATCTCCTTCTTGTGGGACTTCAAACTGCTTCCACTCATAATTGAAGGGGTAGGGGAGCTAGTGTGTGCATGGAGAATCACAAGGAAAATGAGAGAAAAGGTGCAAGGCTCTTTTTAACAAGCAGTTCTCCAGTGAGAACCCACTCATTCCCTCCTGTGAGAATTTAATCATAAATGGCCCACACCCATGATGTAAACACCTCCCGCCAGGTCCCACCTCCAATATTGGGGATCAATTCAACACGAAACTTGGCAGGGCCAAACAAACCATATCTAAACCATAGCATAAACTACCAATGTGTACTATTTTTACTTGTTATTTTAATCACACAAAATTACTTATAATTTTAATTATATTTTATGTTCATAAAATATGAATGTAAAAAATATTTTGTTTCTGTGACAACTAAATTTCTGAAAACATATGTGGGTATTTCTCCCAGATTTCTGTGTAAGTCTTTATAAGTTGAAGAAACCCAAACTAGAAGTCACTAGAAAATGCATTATGGGTGTAGTTTATGCAAGAAAGATGAAGGGAAATGCCAATCAGCAGACAGGCCTACATTCGATAAAACAGTCCACACAGAAATGAAAAATATTTGGTTTCTTGGTGAACTAAAGCACAGCTACATATTTTAAATTGAAATGAAATGCTTAGGATGAACATTCTCTTAACTATATCACACTTTAACTGTTTGGGGGCGGTAATTGGACAACTATTATTCCCATTTGCTTCTGATCAGAGAGCATCTACTGCAGCAGATAAGTGTAATTTTCTTAAAACCAAGTACCTTGGGTAATTCATTAACTAAATGCCTTTGGATGTGAGCCCAGAATTATGCTTATTTTCCTGCATTTTGCTCCATGATGATGTTAGAATGAAATCGTTTTAGAACATGGAAAAATATCATTGTCCCAGTGTAAACCACAGCAAGGAACTGACATACGGACGAATCAAGGGACTCATTCAGGATCAGATTCTTTATGTAGTAGGTGCCTAGGTGATCTCTCACTAGTTTACTTTTTAAAATATGAATACTGCACATTTATTTCTGGAAACATAATTTCTTCAAACATTAGCTGTTATCATTTGCGGAATAGTCAGATGGATCTGGATTTTGGCAGCAACTTCCAGGATTTCTCCCATTTATATGCATATCCAGTGCAGAGTGTGTAAGTGAGAACTGGGCCTTGGGTAACCAACACATTATCATGTGTGAAAGTAACTCAATTAACACAGGTAGAATGTGAGAATGTCCATTAATTCCTCAGGAAACAATGGCTCATAGTGCGAGGCCCAATGCAGGGTCTTGCAGATGGTGTCAGACCAACTGTGTTTGCAAAGACACAATGCAGCATCTGGAGGGCCAGCAAAATCCAACGACTTCGGAGACAGCGAGTCAAATTTGATCAGAGAGACCAACACTTGACCACATGAGTATCTCAGCTTCCTGGGATGTGTTCCAAAATCCATCCATCTCATCCAGTGTGACAGTCAAAAAAGTCACACTTCACATCTCTGCATCAAGTCATGTCTTTGACTGTCACACAACTCGGCCAGCCTGACAGAATAAATTTATAGCATCCTCTAATGGCTTCCTCACCTTTTTTAAAACACATAACCTTTTCATCCCCTTAAGTAAAAAAAATGTGTAACAGACAAACTGAGTTACAGAATGTAATTTTCTGTAGACAAAGGAAGAGTTTAGAGATTTAAATAATTTCATTGATTTTAGAAAATGTTTCTCCCCGACTAGTTGTGGAAATCAGAGCATCAGGCATTATAATCACCTGAGCATGTGTGTGGTGGTTAATAGCAAGGTTCTTGAGTCCAACTTTCTGAATGTAACTAGCATTACCTATTACCAGCCATGTGCTCTTGGGTACGATGTTAATCTTTCCTTTGGTTAGGTGTGTGTGCATATATATATATATATGCTTAATTGAGGGGAAAGGTAATAATAATCCATATTTCTAAGCTGTCATGAAACTTTGATGCATGTAGAATATTTAGCATATTGTTTGACATATAATACAAGGTAAATAAATGTTAAGCATATATATCTTTTAAGCCTTAGCTATAAGTTAAGGCCACGTCAAACTCATGAGAGATAGAGAACAGAGTGGGGGCCTGTGGAACAGAGGTGGTTTTCTTGTTTAGTCTAGGTTTTTGGGAGATGATAACAAAGAAACCTCTGATGGGTACTGCCAAGTTTGCCAGGATAGGAGACTGTTAAATATGTGCACTTTCTTGGAGTTTCCTTGTGCCATGTGTATCAGGAATTGATGGCAGCAGATGGCAGTTAGTTAGGTGAGGATTTGGGGATTCAGGATCCTGGCCATCTTCCCTTCTGTTGTGACTAATCATAATAATGATAATAAGACTAACAGTATAGGTTATTTTTATTATAATTATACATGGTTACAGCAATCCATGTTTAATAATATTAACCATGTAGTTAGTGTTTATTATAGTGCCATACACTGTTTTAAGAACTTTTCATATTTTAACTCATTTATTCCATTCAACTACACTACAAGGTTTAATTCTCATTTTACAGAAGAGGAAATAGGTACAGTGGTTGAGTAAGTGAAAGAGCTAGAATTTGAACCCATGCAATCTAGCTCTGGCTGAGCCATAGGCTGTGATATTAGGGATAAATATATATTTTTACTATAATCAGTATGATTATGTTATGGTATGACTTTCAACTCTTCCATAGTTTTTATTTACAAATCAAGTAAGAATTCTAGGGACTACTGGAAATCATAAATAATACATTCATTAGAAGTAGGTATAGTAACATAATTCACTGGTATTAGAAGGGCACTTACAGCTTTCATAATTGCCATAAGTGTCCTTTCTCCCAGGGAAAAATAATTAAGAAGAATTCTCTATTGGGGAATGATTTTGTGTTTAATGAATGACACTATTGTTACCACTGAATCACCAAACCATATCCTGAATATCAGTCTGAGTTCCATCAGGAAAGCAAAGGCCATCAAAGTATTTTGGGTAGAGATTAGTAATTACCAACTATGGAATTAAAGGATCATGCAACTTTTGGAAATTCTGAGAGGGTGAAGTCAGGTCTTTCAGAAAGTATACCAGGAAATTCATTAATACAGAGTTTGTAGGGAAGCTGAAGCCAATGATATCATCTGCCTGTAGCACATAGTGGGTGTTTCTTAGTAGAAATCCTCAGAAGTCAAAGGCAGTCCACACCTTAGATAATCTAAGCTTCCTGCCTGCTGTTGCCACTGGGAGATGAGCTTTAGTCTGCGGGAGTGCCTCTCGTAGGCCAAATCTAAAGTCCAGGGCCTTGTGGAAAATGTAGTTCCAAACTTTACTACTATGCTGCAGAGATGAATGTAGATGAGGGTGACACTACTGCTGCATTCAATATAGACCCTGCACTGCACTGAGACACAGATTCAGGAAGTCAGCTCAGTCATCCCTCTACTTCTCCAGTACCAGGACAATTATTTTCAAAATGCATCAGAAGAGAGTTAATAATATTTTTCCTATGATGGTGCAATAATATAATATGAAATGTTTGTTTATTACAATAACTATTTACAGGTCACTTTCTTTATTCAGAACACTGTATTAAGGACTCCCTCATTACTAAGGTACAGGTCTTGTACCAGGTGTTCAATTAAGAATTTTTGAATGAATAATTTAATTGAATATTATGTAGTGTAAGATATTTTCTAGCCTTACAAAAGATAATGTAATCATTATATGTCACATGAATAGGACAGATAAATGCTAGAGAAATTCAGAAGAGGAATTGGCCATTTTTGACTTCTATGGTCAACAAAAAGCTTATTAAAGACTTAGGGTTTCATCAAGACCTTAAAGAGAAAACAAGCAGGTACTGCCTCAAGCAATTTAATTACATCAGAATCAAAACCTGTATCTCTATCATATAGATACTGTTACTGTTCCAATCGGACATCAGTGGGAACTGTGGTTCAGAGAGGTTATGCAACTTGACTAATATTGCATAGGCAGAAATTGTCAGAGGTGGGCCTTGATTAATATTGCATAGGCACAAAATCCAGATTAGTGAGATTCCAAAGCCTCTTTTAGCCTCATCATATCTAGTGCTAACTGTTTTAAGCTCTAAATTTAAACTGCGAGATAAACAGCGCTCCCTAGCATATGTTTACATACATGTCGAAAAAGCTATGTAAGTGACTCAGGTTTTACCTAGAAAGTGAGACATAAACACATTGTAGTATATATATTTAATACAAGCCTGTCTCATATCAACACTTACCCATAGGTACAATTGTGAATTAGGATACTGCAAAGACTTTTGCAGTTAACTCTTCATCATTAAGCTATCTTATAATCAATAATCCACTTTAGGAAAAGAACTTTGATTCATTTGTGAGGCAGCTTAGCTTTGTGATTAAAAGTATGGGCTCTGGAACTAAACTATCCTGGTTCTAATCCTGTTCCTGTCACTTACTAGGTTTATAACCCTAAATGTCCTAATCTGAAAAGTAGTAATATTAATAAAACTTGCTATATTATATATTGCTGCATAAAAAATTACCACAAAACTATGAGTCAGGAATCCACGTATAGCTTGGCTGGGTGCTTCTGTTGCCAGATCTCTTATAAGGCTGCACTCAGGTGTCAGAAAGGACTGTGGTTTCTGCTGAAGGCTTGACTGAGAATCTGTTTCCAAGTTCACACAGTTTTTAGCAGGATTCACCTCTTTGTGGATGATTGAAATGGCACCCTCAGGTCTTCTCTGGCTGTTGGTCAGAAGTCTATCTACGTTCCTTGCCATGTGGGCCTCTCCATTCTAGCTGTAACATGACACACAACATGGCAGCTGTCTTCCCTCAAGCAAAGAAAGAAAGATAAGGCACAAGATGGAATCTATAGTCTCTTTGTATTTTTGTTTTGTTCTTTTTTGAGATAGGGTCTCATTCTGTTGCCCAGCCTAGAGTGCAGTGGTGCAATCATAGCTGATTGCAGCTTCAAACTCCTGGGCTCAAGGGATTCCCCCATGTCAGCCTCCCAAGTAGCTGAGACTACAGGTGTGCACCACCACACCCAGCTAATTTCTAATTTTTTTTTGTAGAGACAGGGTTTTGCTATATTGCCCAGGCTGATCTTGAACTCAATAGTTCAGACAATTCTCCCACCTCAGCCTCTCAAAGGGCTGGAATTAGAGTCATGAGCCACTGCACCTGGCCTCACAGTCTCTTTGAACCTCTGAAGTAGTATCTCATTACTTTTTCCATATTGTAAGTCACTGTGTTCAGTCCTCACTCAAGAAGAGATTATTGACAGATATGAATATTAAGAGGCAGGGATCATTGTAGACTATTTTAGAGGCTGCCTTCCGCATCTATCTCATACTAAGAGATCTTAGAAAAATTCCTGGACATAAGTCATATGTAAGTGTTCTCTATAACTATTACTATATTCACTTCATTGGAATGCTTAGTAAATTATGACTCAGTTTCTACTTTCCAGAAAATGGGCTCCCTCATTTACTTTAAGATAGTAAATATCAAAAAGTGAAAAGTGCCACAGTTGAGGCAAAAATAAAGAGCTATGGATATTGCAAGGAGAGGATGATCCCAGAGAGTCATGAACAATCAGAAAAGATTTTATTAATGAAGCAATATTGAGAAGAGACCCCAGAGTGCGGGTAAGGTATTGATGGGCTAGGTGGGGGAGGTTGGCAAGGAGAGGGTGAATAGAGATCTGTTGTTAAATGCAGCAAGGCAGGGCACTGTCCAGGTTGTCTAAGGTAGTGGGTATTATACAGGAAATCTTGGGTAATCCAGGTCAACTGGAGTGTTCAAAATGTGTTAAACTGGGAAATAAGGATAAAAGGAAGGATCAATACCTGGTTATTGAGAATACTGATGGAAAGTATGATGTATTGTACTTAATTCAGTCAGTAATGGGAATCATTGAGGACAAAGGAGCACACATGAGGCTGAACTCCAAGAAGCTTATTCTTTCAGGTGGAAATAGAATAGATTGGGGCAAGGAAATCCTGCAGATGATCCCAGTTAGGTCATTATCGTAACAGTTAAGGTAGTGAGGGATGAAGATATCTCCAAACTAGAGCAGTGACTGTAGGATGGATGAGGAAGGGAATGAATTTGAGAGAGAAACAGCCTCAGTAATAGTTTTCATATCCCTAATTAAAGTTTGGTACTAGGTTTATGGCTTTGAGGAAAGACCTAAGGACAAATCCTAACTCTAACAACTGTTAGCTATATCACCGTTGGGCAAATTGTTCTAAACTCTCTCAACCTTAGTTTCTTAGTGTCAAGAGAATTAAATTGCATACATATATCCGTATGTAAATATGTATATATGTATGTGTATATATGTGTATTTATATCTTGACATATATGTATATTTTTATGTGTGTGTGAGTATATATATATGTGTGTGTGTATGTATGTATGTAAAGCATCCAGCATGGTGATTTGCATAGTATCACTATAAAATAAATTACTAAAATAAATACTAGTTACCTCACACTGGGTTAGTATTTATAAATAGAACTGTAATTAGAATTCCAGGTGATTATAATTAATCCTATTTGTAATGGGTTTAACTTAACATATATAATAGAAATAACAGCTAACTTTTATTAATTTATTAATTTATGCTGAGCTGTGCTGAGCACTATATATGCATCATCTCATTTAGTCCTGCCATCAACCATATGAATATGTATTTCTATCATCTGTATTTTACAGTTCAGAAAACTGAAGTTTAGGGAAATACATTTTCTTAAAGCCCAGCAGCTGGTAAGTGACAGAGCCCATGTTTGAAGAGGTTCTTGCTGATTCCAAAGTCTTGCTTTTAATTGTTGAACTGCCTTTCCAAAATGTAAGTGAGTACACATAAATATTTCTCTTTCCATATACACCTCACTTTTTATACTATTGATATAGCAGGAGTTAATACACGCTTTTTGATAAAGACTCATCACTCGTTCAATTGAGATGATGTGGCTGCCATTTTTTTGGCTTCAGACTTGCCTGGCATTTCATCTCCTGCATGATGAATGTGGTTTTACTCCTTTCTATTTTGGCACTCCTCAAGTGCTTTAAAAATTTTCCCTTCCTGACTTCAAGAGGTGATTTACCAAAATGTCAGTCAGAATTAATTTGAATGATATTCATTGCAGTTCCCCAAGGCATAGAGTTACTGGCATGTTGTTTTCAGATGTCATATTTTGATGGGAGATAACATTTTAACTGGAGTGGGAAGGGCATGATTTTGGATGAGTCAAGCAGTAAGTCACCAGGGACTATATTCATAACTGTAATACTGTTCTGCTTTTACAGTAGTTGTCTAATCACTGTGATTCCAAGGCATTTAAAAGTTCCAGCATCCAGTCTTTTATTTCATCTTAAAATTTCATTTTATTTCATGCAAAAGTCCTTCTCCTTAAATTACTATATGTCATCATTTTCATAAAGAGATTTAAATTTTAGTTTACTTTGATAAATTTTTCAACATTTATGCTTAAACCAATGAGAAAATTGGGGTCATTCCAGGAGACTGCAATACCAGGATTGGAATTGTTGATACCATCATTTTGCATCTCAGCTCCTTTTATTCAAATAAACTTAGAGAATCTGAAGTTGTTTCTTTCTTTTTTGTTGTTGTTTGGGGGATATTATTCCTAGGTAGAAAAGCAGAATAACAATGTTTGCTCTTTTGGGCTCATTGAGAGCAGGATCTCAGGCAAAAGATTTTAGAAATCATCTAACATGCCCTGTCTTTTAGGAAAAAGAAAATTAAGATTCAGGATGGTGAGGTAACTCATCCAAGGTCACACAACTGCTTAGTGATGGGAATAGAAGTGGAATTCAGGATTCTTGGCATCCAACCCAAACTCAAATTAAATGAATCTAGCAGGTGCTTAGCTCTTCAGAGGTGCCTTGTCTAGGTTTTCAATAAAACAATGAAGTAGTTAGCCATAATCCTTGAGAATACATTACTGTTTATTAAAGAAGAAAATATCCACCCCCTTACATATCATCTTTTGAATTATTGTTAATTGGCTAGCAACTGAATTTTGGCTTTAGCACAGAGTGTTGCCCATATTTGTTTCCTTACTGCTTTTTAGAAATGCACTGATTAAAAGAGATGATTCTATCAAACCAAATGATTTTCCTAAAGTATTTTGTAATATATACAAGATCTGCTAGTACCAGCATTAGACAGTACTTAGACATCTTTCTGATACAGTTAGGCATTGTATAGACTAAATCAAATGAATCCATTTTTATTTTTGTACTTCTGTAATATGACTTATGAAGGAAATGGAGTTGATGGGATGACATCCTGTAAGTCTAATTAAATAACATGAAGAAACAGATACAAAGGGGTTACGTCACAAATAGATTAATAAAGAAGGGTCAGGTCAGTTGTTTAGAGAAGTGGCTTCCAGACTTTTGAATTTCAAAGACTAAAGAAAGTTCACAGAATTTAAACCATCAAATATAATGAATATATTTTGAGGCTAGCCAAATTTTATTTTGAAAAATAATGAAAATTTTTAAGAAGGAACTTCTATCTACTATTGCCATTATTATCTAAGAAACAGGGTATATTCATATTTTAGAAGTTTAAGAACATAATTTCAGAATGAATGCTAAACATTCCCAAGAAAAACTAGTTTTCGTTGTACCTTTATACCAGTAGAAGGGTTTGTGTGAATATGTATGTATATGTGTGTGTGTTATGTGTGTATACCTTAAATTTTGTGCCATCATTTTGTTATAGACAGCACAAACTCTATAACAGCAGTTGTCTAAGGACTGATATTTAGAAACAACTAGTTTTTGTTATGTGAAACCAGTAGATATTTGTTTTCTGTCCTGGAGCTAGGGAAGTATTCAAGGTAAAGGTGAAATTGCAGGGGTTTTAAAAAATAAGAAAACTGAAGTTAGAGACAGGTACATTTTCAAATATAGTTATAACTTGAAAGAAGTCCCTGACAAATATAATTATTTAATGAAAGCATTTGGTAACTACATCCAAGAAAAAATAAAACTTGCATAGTGAAATGAGATGGAAAAGAAGAGGTAGAGGAAAAGCTTTGAACAATCTAATTAATTTAAATTTATGCAGTTTATTACTTCTCAGTTTTAATCATGGTCAGAGTAATAATGAAAAGCATTGATTCAAGAAGAGAAGAGAAAAGCACTGATAGAATAGCTGTTCTGAATAGGTAACTAGAAATTTTTCTCTTTGAAAGTGTTCTACTTGAAATAAATACATACTTGTCAAGCTTCAAGGTAAATGCACTAACTCTTTTTTATTTAATAGGAGTTTGTCCTTTAAAGACATGTCTTTCCTGCTAGAAAAATGTTATTTAAAAATTCATAATACCGAAAATAGCAAACAGTCATTACAAACTAATCCTGGAACCTCTTGCCTGGGAATAGGAAGGCCATGGTATGCCAGGAACAGAGATCCTCTCCTTAAGATAGAAAAAATTAGTAATTTTTTAAAGGAAAATATTCCAAATTATCTTTCTTCCAGGATGTGGCTGTGGGTGTCTTGGGCAGATTTTTCCTTTTTTCAGGTGGCTTTTAGCTGCTGTCAATTGGAGAATGGGGCTTTGGAAAACTAGGATTGGAGATTGAGTTCCTTCTTGCTGAGCAGCCATCATTTTCTTCAGAGATATCATGGAACACCAGTGTTACCTGTGATTGGAGTCCAGATTAAAACCTGGGAATCAATTTTTCCTAAAAAAACAATGTTACTAATGATAGTTACATCCTAGGATAGAGTATCAGTATCATCTAACTTTTTATGTAATCTTGGTGCCAGCTCTAATTATTTGAGCACCTACCAGGTGCCAATCACAATCTGAATCCATAATGGATTTTTCCCTAACTGTATTCTCACTCTGTGATTGTGACTTGTGATTATTTGTTCTAATGGGCTATGACTTGTTTTTATATTCTCCATTATAGCCTCATTTATACTTTCATTAATGAGTGTGACCAATTAGTCATGTAGCTGTTTATGAAAAAAGAACTACTGGTAAAAGAAATACTGCTAAGACTATTGTCAGATTATAGGAGACACCATATTCAAAATAATTTTACTTTTTGGGGATCATATCTTACAATTTCATGTACAAACAATTAAGGGTCTTCTTTTTTCTTTAAGTGATAAAATTAGGGATTAGATCCCCAAAACACAGTTCAAAGAAAATAATTACACCGCCTCCTTTACTATATTCTGAGAATGACAATCCTCTAATTAACAAATGCAGAAAAAGTTGCATGGGTCGAATATTTCCTCCTTCTCAATAGAAGGTCTTTTGTAGCATTACTGATGTTTGCTAAAGAAATCAATGGGAGGGACAGTTTGGGAACATTTGGGGAGATGGAGGGTAAACAGAAGGATATACTTTTATAAAGAGCACCTGTAATCTCCCGTCTTTTCATAGCTTGTTTTCAATTACAAAAGGATATTTTTGTTTGTCTTCAGTGCAATTTAGTGAAAGGCAACATATCCGGGAGGCAGTGAAGTGAGCTGAGCAAAGGGTTGAGAGGTTACGAGTGTGGCCAATTGCATTTCTCTGTGCAGCATGGAGGTTGAGTCCCTTGACTCTGGGTTACTACTTTCTAGGTTTCTATACCAGCTATACCACTTCCTAGTTGTGTGATCTTAAGCAAATCACTGAACACCTCCAACCTTCAGATCCTTCATTTGTAAAATGAATGTGATAATCATGTCCCATTTAGAGTTGTTATGAGGATTAAAGAGTTAATATATCTAGAATTGTTAGGATGCAACCCTGGCACAATGGGTGTTTGCTAATATTATGGAACAGCATTCTCTAAAGCAGAGTGTACTCCTCAGAGACTGACAAGGCGAGTATCTATGTATATTTTTAATCTTAGTCTTTTAAGTTTTCTATTTTGTTTATGTGTTCTAACATACATAATATTTTTGAATATGTAGTATATATGTATATTTCATATATATTACATATAAATGTATTGGAGGTGTACAAATTGTTTTTCAGTCATAAAGATTAGGAGACCACTGATATGGTAGTCTCCTAATTTGGCTTCAAAATATGACTCTCTGACTGGGCGTGGTGGCTCGTCCTGTAATCCCAGCACTTTGGGAAGCTAAGGCAGGAGAACCACTTGAGGTCAGGAGTTCAAGACCAGCCTGGCCAACATGGTGAAGCCCTGTCTCTATTAAAAATATAAAATTATCTTGGCGAGGTGGTGTCTGCCTATATTCCCAGCTGCTTGGGAGGCTCAGGCAAGAGAATCACTTGAACCCAGGAGGCGGAGGTTGCAGTGAGCCGAGATTGCATCACTACACTCCAGCCTGGGTGACAGAGTGAGACTCTGTCTCAAAAAATAAAATAAAGTATAACTCTGGGAACCAAATGTAGTGGTGTGTGCCTACAGCCTCAGCCACTCAGGAGGCTGAGGCAAGAGGATCACTTGAGCCCAGGGGTTTGAGTCCAGCCTGCCTGGGCAACAGAGTGAGGCCCTGTCTCCAGAAGAAGAAAAATAAAGAATAAAAATAAATTTTAAAAATCAAATTTTAGTTGGCTTTTTTTAAGGAATGATTTTTATGTATAACAAGTTATATTTTGTTTTGAGGCAAACTTAACAGAGTAAGATTACTGTTTTTAAGAGTAAACTAGTTAATAAAACTACTAAGCTAATTAAGAACATTATGAATACATTCAAAGTTTCCTTTTCCTTCTTTTAGATTTTTTTCCAGAATATTCCTCACTAGGGCATAATTCTTAAATCTTGTGAACATTCAAGTAATATAGATTGATGCATTTCTTTAAGACAAGAAACCATTCTAGATATTGTGTGTGCATGTAGGAAGGCTTCATTAGGGTATTCATAAGCTACTCTTAACTTTTTTCTACTTTTCCTCTATTTAGATTTTGTTCTGTGCATTGATATACTAATTTTCTGAATTATCTCCTAAAATCTAAGGACAGGAATATAAAAGAATCATTAGCTAGGTAAATGTTTTCCTTTGAGAGTTGGATATCTTAAAACCTAATTCAAAATGTATGCTTCTTTATGCCTCAAACTATTTTATTATAACTAAAGAACAATCCTTTGGCATCAAGTATATACTGAAAATTAGCAGGAAGCTTTTTGAAAATACCACTGTGGCTACAGAACAAATATATGAAATAATTATTACCTTCAGAAAGTTCTAGAGAGGCTTGCTTCCACAAGATGTCATTATATAAATGATCTTTGGAAAGCCTCAGAGCTCACGATAAAATTACCAAATTGCTTATTAGGAGGCAAACAACGGCTCTGCTGAGATAAGTGTAATAGGCTTAGAAAAGCACATCTATGGTGCAGTCCACCTACACAAATTCAGCTCCTACAGGAACACATAAAACGCTTTGAAATTCATTAGCATGCAGTATTTACTCAAAAGCTGCAAAAACATTGTGTTTGCATAATTTTATCAGTTGTCAATAGCAGTGCTTGCCAACATTCATATCTTTATTGAGCTGCAAAATTAAGAACAGGAAGAAAGTCTGTATCAATATTAATATTGAACTCACTTGAAAAGATGACATTTATTAATAATGCATCTAGCTCAACATTCACAATGGTATTTAAAGGCCAAACACAGTCCTCATACATAAATACTTTTTTTTTTAGCAAATATTGTTTATCAGCCACCTTATAGTTTTGAAATATGTAAACTGTTTGTTCCATTCCACAAATGGCTTCCCCAAAATATCTATTGAGATTTGGGATGGGCTGGATGTAGTTAGAACAAGAGCAGTAATAAGACAAAGATTACAATGAATGAAACATTTTATGGAGAATTGTTGGTGCAAAGCATATTAGTTTTGAAAACTCTTGTGTTTGGGGAACAGCTGGTGTGGGCTGAACATGAAAACAACTGTTGTAAAACAAATGTTAAGGAATATAAATAGTCTATAAACAAGTCTATTTATTTACAGTATGTTTCAGTTCTCTTTCTTTCCTCTTTTCTCTCTCTAACTTCTCTATGTTCATACTTACCAATACAATCAGAATGGTGAAAGATTCCAGGTACATAGGTGTGTAGGGGTCTGTGTGTGTGTGTGTGTGTCTGTATGATGCAAACTATATGTGTATACGCATATATGTATATATATACACATATACATATGCACAAATACATATGTAATAGATGTAATATAAAATATATAAATACATTTATACATATACATATATCTCCGGTTTTTACAATTCTGTGTGTTTAAGTTAATCATATGTGCTCAAGAACTGTGAAAATGCTACAGTGATGATATTATGGCCATGATGTTAGTTGTATTTTTTTTAAAGTCACCATTTTCCCATATTCTTTATGGCCAGCCATTCCTTTATTTATTTATTTTTTCCTGAACTTCAACTTTCAATGTATTATGACACATGGGCACATGACCTTACATTGTACAAAACGAGCGAAATTTTACATATGATCTAAGGTGTTTTGAACTTTTAAAATGAGGAGGAAACTAAGAACACTTGAAGTGGGACAGGAACCTTGGGCTCCACCCCTCTCTTTAGAGTTGCTCTAGGTGAATTTCTAGCACCATCCGGAACCTAACACCTTCTTGTCCTATTTTCAGTTTGTTTCCAACCCACTCCTGTTCAGCTGTTGAGTACAAAGGGAACTCATGTATTAGAATATTTTTTTTTTCATTTTTAATGTTGTTTCCCATGAATACTTCCCCAAATGATGATGATTATTCAGTTTAATTAAAAGAACATGAAAAGATTGTTGATAAAAAATAATTTAATAGAAACCTTCTTAGGCAGTTATTCTTTAACATATAAACTTCTTGCGGGGGGGATGTTTTAAGTGCCATTTATTTTCTTCTTTATTGCAGGCTTCAGTAAACAAAATTTTGTTTCCTAAAAGTTACTGGTATTATCATGTCTTGATTCTTTTAACATTTTATGTCTTTTACAACTATAGGGACCAGTGTAGCCTATTGAGCTATGGCTTTCTGCTATAGAGTCATTGCAGATTTAACTGAACAATCAAGGAACTAGGTGTTTCACATTCATATGACCTGTGTTTTATGTCTCCTCTGAGTTTGAAATAAACGGTAACATCTTATTTCCTCGTTCTCTTTTAAAAAACGGAATTAAATAATATATGTAACTGTAGTTGAAGTATCTATCATAAATGTTACTTTTTTACCTTTTTTAATACTCTTCAAAAATTTTAAACTTGCAATATTGTGAAAATAGTACAATGAACAAAGAAATATTAGACACTAAGTTTAGTTCTGTTTTTTTATTCACACACCAACTTTAATCCATCAGGAATTCTCACTAGATCATGCCATGAACAAAATCCTGCAATGGTGTTCTGGTTTGAGAGAAAATACTGCTTTTATTTAAATTTTAATACAAAATACTCTTAAGGAGAGAATAATGATTGGTTCTCAAAGAAGTGTGGTTTTTGTTATAATTCTACCAAGCACTTTTTGTTTTGTAAAATTTCCTTCCCCTTCCCCTTCCCTTCCTTCCCTTTTTTTTTTTCTTTTTTGAGGCAATGTCCTGCTCTTCTCCAAGACAGGAGAGCAGCAGCCTCAAATTCCTGGGCTCAAATGATTCTCCTACCTTGCCTAGCTAATTAAAAAAAATTTTTTTTTGTACAGTTTAGGTCTCACTCTGTTGCCCAGACATATCTCAAACTCTTGGCCTCAAGTGATCCTCCAGCCTCAGCTTTAAAAAGCTCTGGGAATACAGGCATGAGCCACTGTGCCCAGCCAATAATTTTACATTAAGTTCTGGAATACATGTGTAGATCTTACGGGATTGTTACATAGATATACACATGCCATGGAGGTTTGCTGCCTCCATCCCCCTGTCACCTACATTAGGTATTTCCCCTGAGGTTATCCCTCCCCAGTCTTCCAGCCCTCTGATATCCCTACCCTGGTCCCCCAACCCCCAACAGACCCTAGTGTGTGATGCTCCTCTCCCTGTGTCCATGTGTTCTCATTGTTCAACACCCACCTATGAGTGAGAACATGTGGTGTTTAGTTTTCTGTTCTTGTGTCTATTTTAATAGAATTATGGTTTCCAGATTCATCCATGTCCCTATAAAGGACATTAACTCATCCTTTTTATGGCTGCATAGTATTCCATGGTGTATGAGCCACATTTTCTTTATCCAGTCTATCATTGATGGGCATTGGGGTGGTTCCAAGTCTTTGCTATTGTAAACAATGCTGCAGTGAACATACATGTGCATGTGTCCTTATACTACTATGATTTAGAATCCTTTGGGTATACCCAGTAATGAGATTGCTGGGTCAAATGATATTTCTATTTCTAGAACCTTGAGGAATCGCCACACTGTCTTCCAAAATGGTTGAACTAATTTACACTCCCACAAACAGCGTAAAAGTGTTCCTTTTTCTCCACATCCTCTCCAGCATCTGTTGTTTGCAGTTTTTTTTAATGATTGCCATTCTAACTGGCATGAGATGGTATCTCAATGTGGTTTTGATTTGCATTTCTCTGATGACCAGTGATGATGAGCATTTTTTTATATGTTTGTTGGCCTCATAAATGTCTTTTTTTGAAAAGTGTCTGTTCATATCCTTCACCCACTTTTTGATGGGCTTGTTGTTTTTTGCTTGTATATTTGTTTAAGTTCTCTGTAGATTCTAAATATTAGCCCTTTGGGGTAGAATGAAAAATATTTTTCCCATTTTGTTGGTTTCTGGTTAACTCTAATGATTGTTCATTTTGCCTTGCAGAAGCTGTTAAGTTTCATTAGATCCCATTTGTCTATTTTGGCTTTTGTTGCCAGTGCTTTTGGTGTTTTAGTTATGAAGTCCTTGCTTATGCCTAGGTTCTAAATGATATTGCCTCGGTTTCTTCTAGGGTTTTTATGGTGTTAGGTCTTATGTTTAAATCTTTAATCCATCTGGAGTCAATTTTTGTATAAGGTGTAAGGAAGGGGTCCAGTTTCTGCTTTCTGCACATGGCTAGCCAGTTTTCCCAACACCAGTTATTAAACAGGGAATCCTTTCCTCATTGCTTGTTTTTGTCAGATTTGTCAAACATCAGATGGTTGTAGATGTGGGGCATTACTTCTGAGACCTCTGCTCTGTACTATTGGTCTATATCTCTGTTTTGGTACCAGTATCATGCTGTTTTGATTACTGTATCCTTGTAGTATAGTTTGAATTCAGGTAGCGTGATGCCTCCAGTGTTTTTTTTTTTTTTGGCTTAGGATGTCTTCACTATGGGGGACCTTTTTTGGTTCCATATGAAATTCAATGTGTTTTTTTTCCAGTTCTGTGAATAAGGTCAATGGTAGTTTGATGGGTATAGCATTGAATCTACAAATTACTTTGGGCAGTATGGCCATTTGCACAATATTGTTTCTTCCAACCATGAGCATGGAATGTTTTTCCATCTGTTTATGTCCTCTCTTATTTCCTTGAGCAGTGGTTTTTAGTTCTCCTTGAAGAGGTCCTTTACATCCTTTGTTAGTTGTATTCCTAGTTATTTTATTCTATTTGTAGCAATTGTGAATGGGAGTTCACTCATGATTTGGCTCTCTGTCTGTTATTGGTGTATAGGAATGCTTGTGATTTCTGCACATTCATTTTGTGTCCTGAGACTTAGCTGAAGTAGCTTATTATCTTAAGGAGATTTTGGGCTGAGAAAATGGGGTCTTCTAAATATACAATCATATTGTCTGCAAATAGAGACAATTTGACTTCCTCTTTTCCGAATTGAATGCCCTTTATTTCTTTTTCTTGTCTGATTGCTCTGGCTAGAACTTAAAATACTATGTTGAATAGGAATGGTGAGAGAGGGCATCCTTTTCTAGTGCCAATTTTCAAAGGAAATGCTTCCAGTTTTTGCTCATTCAGTATGATATTGGCTGTGGGTTTGTTGCAAATAGCTTTTATTATTTTGAGATACGATCCATTGATACCTAGTTTATTGAGAGTTTTTAGCATGAAGGGCTGTTGAATTTTGTCAAAGGCCTTCTCTGCAGCTATTGAGATAATTATGTCATTTTTATCTTTGGTTCTGTTTATGTCATGGATCACATTTACAGATTTGCATATGTTGAACTAGCCTTGCATCCCAGGAATAAAGCCTACATGATCATGATTTATAAGCTTTGTGATATGCTATTTCATTCAGTCCAGTATTTTATTGAAATTTTTGCATCTATGTTCATCATGGATATTGGCCTGAAGTTTTCTTTGTTAGTTGTGTCTCTGCTAGGTTTTGGTATCAGGATGATGTTGGTCACCTAAAAGAAGTTATGGAGGATTCCCCCTTTTTGTATTGTTTGGAATAGTTTCAGAAGGAATAGTACCAGCTCCTCTTGTATGCCTGGTAGAATTCAGCTGTGAGCCCATCTGGACCGGGACATTTTTTGGTTGGTAGGCTATTAATTGCTGCCTCAACTTCAGACCTTGTTATTGGTCTATTCAGGTATTCAACTTCTTCCTGGTTTAGTCTTGGGAGGGTGTGTCCAGGAATTTATCCATTTGTTCTAGATTTACTGGTTTATGTGCAAAGAGTTGTTTGTAGTAATCTTTGATGGTAGTTTGTATTTCTGTGGAATGGATGGTGAGATCCCCTTTATCATTTTTTATTGTATCTATTTGAATTTTCTCTCTTTTTTTAAATTAGTCTGGCTAGCAGTCTATCTATTTTGTTGATCTTTTCAAAAAACTGACTCCTGGATTTATTGATTTTTGAAGGGTTTTTTGTGTCTCTGTCTCCTTTGGTTCTGCTCTGATCTTAGTTATTTCTGTCTTCTGCTAGCTTTTGAGTTGAGTTTTTTTGATCTTGCTCCTCTAGCTCTTTTAATTGTGATGATAGGGTGTCGATTTTAGATCTTTCCTTGCTACTCATGTGGGCATTTATTGCTATAAATTTCCCTATTCCCAAAGCAGTATTCATAGACACTGCTTTGAATGTGTCCCAGAGATTCTGGTACATTGTGTCTTCATTCTCATATGTTTTGAAGAACATCTTTATTTCTGCCTTCATTTCATTATTTATCCAGTAGTTATTCAGGAGCAGGTTGCTTAGTTTACCTGTCATTGTGCTGTTTTGAGTGAGTTTCTTAATCCTGAGATCTAATTTGATTGCACTTTGGTCTGAGAGACTGGTTGTTATGATTTCTGTTCTTTTGCATTTGCTGAGGAGTGATTTACTTTCAATTATGTGGTCAATTTTACAGTAAGTATGATGTAGTGCTGAGAAGAATGTATATTCTATGGATTTGGGGTAGAGAGTTCTGTGGACATCTGTTAGGTCTGCTTGGTCCAGATCTGAGTTGAAGTCCTGGATATACTTGTTAATTTTCTGTTTTGTTGATCTGTTTAATATTGACGGTGGAGTGTTAAAGTCTCCCACTATTGAGTGGCAGTCAAAGTCTCTGCAGGTCATTAAGAACTTGCTTTATGTATCTGGATGCTCCTGTATTGGGTGCATATATATTTAGGATTGTTAGCTCTTCTTGTTGCATTGATCCTTCTACCATTATGTAATACTCTTCATTGTCTTTTTTGATCTTTGTCAGTTTAAAGTCTATTTCATCAGAGACTAGAATTGAATCCCCTGCTTTTTTTTCCTCTCCATTTGCTTGTTAAATCTTCCTCCATCTCTTTATTTTGAGTATATGTGTATCTTTGCATGTGAAGTGGGTCTCCTGAATACAGGAGGTTTGACTTTCTATCCAATTTGTAAGTGTGTGTCTTTTGATTGGGGCATTTAGCCCGTTTACATTTAAAGTTAATATTGTTGTGTGAATTTTAGCCTGCCATTTTGATACTAGCTGGATTTTTTCCCATTAGTTGCTGCAGTTTCTTCATTGTGTCAATGGTCTTTACCATTTGGTATGTTTTTAGAGTGGCTGGTACTGGTTGTTCCTTTTCATGTTTAGTGCTTTCTTCAGGAGCTCTTGTAAGGCAGATCTGGTGGTGATGAAATCTCTCAGCAATTACTTGTCCATTAAGGATTTTATTTCTCCTTCACTTATGAAGCTTAGTTTGGCTGGATATGAAATTCTGGGTTGAAGGTTCTTTTCTTTAAGACTATTGAATATTGGCCCCTACTCTCTTCTGGCTTGTAGGGTTTCTGCAGAGAGACCCACTATGAGTCTGATATGCTTCCCTTTGTGGGTAACCCTACCTTTCTCTCTGGCTGTCCTTAGCATTTTTTTCTTCATTTCAAGTTTGGTGAATCTGATGATTATGTGCCTTGGGGTTGCTCTTCTTGTGGAATATCTTTGTGGTGTCTTTGTATTTCCTGGATTTGAATGTTGGCCTGCCTCGATAGGTTAGGGGAGTTCTCCTGGATAATATCCTGAAGAGTGTTTTCCAGCTTGGATTCATTCTCCCTGTCATATTCAGGTACACTGATCAAACGTAGATTATGTCTTTTCACATAATCCCTATTTCTTGGAGGCTTTGTTCATCTTTTCACTCTTTTTTCTCTCATCTTGCCTTTTCATTTTATTTCATGAGTTGATCTTCAATCTCTGATATCCTTTCTTCTGCTTGGTCTAGTTGGCTATTGAAACTTGTGTATGCTTCACGAAATTCTGCTGTATTTTTCAGCTTCATCAAGTCAGTTATGTTCTTCTCTAAGCTGGTTATTCTAGTTAGCCTTTTGTCTAACCTTTTTTCAAGGTTCTTACTTTCTTTGCATTGAGTTAGAATATGTTCCTTTAGCTCAGAGTAGTTTGCTGTTACCCACCTTCTGAAGTCTGCTTCTGTCAATTCATCAAACTCATTCTCTATCCAGTTTTGTTCCCTTGCTGGTGAGGAGTTGTGATTCCTTGGAGGAGAAGAGGTGTTCTGGCTGTTGGTGATTTCATCCTTGTTGAGCTGCTTTCTTCCCATCTTCATGGATTTATCTACCTTTGGTCTTTGAAGTTGATGACTTTTGGATGGGATCCCCTCTGCTGCAGGACTGCAGAGAGGGGTCTCTCTCTGGATCTGGAGGTCCACTCCAGATCCTGCTTATCTGGGAATCACCCACAGTGGTTGCAGAACAGTGAGGATTGCTGCCTGTTCCTTCTTCTGGTAGCTTCGTCCCAGAAGGGTACCCACCAGATGTCAGCCAGAGCTCTCCTTTATGAGGTGTCTCTGTGGTATACTGGGGTCAGAGAGCTGCTTGAGGAGGCAGTCTGTCCCTTATCAGAGCTCCAGTGCTGTGCTAGGAGCTCTGTTGCTCTCTTCAGAGCTGCTGGGCAGGGATATTTAAGTCTGCTGCAGTGGAACTCACAACAGCCCTATTTCCCAGGTACTCTTTCCCTGGAAGGTGGGGCTTCATTTATAAGCCTGGTGGGCTGCTGCCTTTTTTCATACATGCCCTGCCCAGCAAGGAGGGAGTCTCATCACAGTCTGCCTTTCAGAGGTGTTTCTGAGGTGCCATGGTCTCTTCCCAGCTGCTGTATAAACTTCCTTGTGATTTTGTTTACACAGGTAAGGTTAGAACTGCCTTGGTAATGGGGGACTGCCTCAGTAATGGCAGATGCCTTTCCCTGCACCAAGCTTGACAGTCCTTGATTGAGCTGAAACTGCTGTGCTGGCTGCATAAATCTCAAGCCAGTGGGTTTCAGTTTGTTGATCTTTGTTGGGGTGGGACCTGCTGAACCAGATCACTTGGCTCCCTGCTTTCAGCCCCGCTTTTTTCAGGGGAATTGGTGGCTCTGTCTTGCAGGTGTTCCAGGCACCAGTTAAAACGGCTGCTCATATTTGTGCTGGAAACTCGTAGTGCCGGCTAAAATGGCTGCCCAGATATGTGCTGGAAATTCGTGGTGCTTGTCGGACTGGTGGAAATCTCTTGGTCTGTGGGCTATAAAGGCCATGGGAGATGCACAGTATCTGAAACGGAGTGCTGGAGTGGCTGGAAAGGTCCCCGATTGCCTCCGTTGGGAAGGAGGGGGGGGTCCGTCAGACTGTTGCACTTCCCAGGTGAGGCAGCACCACACCCTGCCTCAATTTGTTCTCCTTGGGCTGCACCTACTGTCCAACCAGTCTCATTGAGATCAACCTGGTACCTCAGTTGAAAATGCAGAGATCAGTTGCCTCTGTGTTGCTATCACTGGGACCTGCTCTCCAGAGCTGTTCCTATTCGGCCGTCTTGGCAGGAGTCCCAGCCAATAATTTTAAGACAAATGATGATGATTATTCCTATGTCATGAGAGTTTGATATGTAGAAATTGAATGTAGCTGATATGTAGAAATTGAATATTTTCCTTAAGAGGTATAGCCTATTATTATCACCATTTCCCATATGTGTTATGAAGTGTGATAAGTCCAAATTTTTAAACATTTAATTTTTGAGATGAAAACTACAATATAGACCATGAGAATTACTTTTATTATTGCAAGAAACCTACCTGTTAAACTACCATTCTGGGTGCGGTAGCTTATGCCTGTAATTCCAGCATTTTGTGAGGCGGGAGCTGGAGGATTGCTTGAGCTCAGGAATTCAAGACCAGCCTGGGAAACATGGTGAAACCTCATTTCTACAGAAAAAAAAAGCCAGGCATGGGGGCATGCATCTGCAGTTTCAGATAATCAGGAAGCTGAAGTGAGAGGATCACTGGATTCCGGGAGGTTGAGGCTGCAGTGAGCATTGATCTAGCCACTGCACTCCAGCCTGGACAACTGGGTGAGACTCTGTCTCGAAAGTAAGTAGATAAAGTAAACAATTACATTGATCTTTATAAGTATAATCTATTTATTCTCTTTTATTTAAACAAATAATATTGGGTGCCTACTTTTTGAGAACTGGTAAACCGTTAGTATTCTTTGTTGTCAAGGAGCTTATAATTTAACAGGGCAGAAGAAAAACTTCTCCAAAATTATAGAAAATTTTATGTATTTCATAAAAGAAAAAGAAAAATAGCATTTTGTGCCATGCTACTTACATAATAATCTCATTCAGTCCTCACAACCACATTGGTTTGCTGTTAGGGAAACTGAGGTTCTGAAAAGATAAATAATTAACTAAAGATCTTAAGGCCACATAGTGAGGATTAGAGAGGTGGACTTCATTCCAAAGGCCACATTCCTTTTATCATAGTGAAATATGTTCAGAATTCAGAAAAATAGGGTTAGGAAAAGGTGTCCAACTTTGGACGGGGGCAAGAGAAGAATAGATCAGGAAAGATTTTAGGAAGATTGAACTATATTGAGAAAATTCTATTTCATACAAATAAGTATTTGCAGATAGTTTTAGCTGCTTACCTTGTCCCCTCTGTTTGCTCTTCAATTAAACTAATCTAGGAACTTGAAACAAGATTAGAAAATAATTTTTTATAGAAAGATAAATCATTACATTCCTATTCTGAATATAAATGTATGAGAGTGCTCAGAATTCTTAATTCATACCAAGTCACCTAAATGACAATGTAGTATGTGATGAGTTCATTACTGCTTAACTGACTGTTGCTCACCTGAGCATCTTGTTTGAGTGCTCAGGGCTCTTATGGAGACCTATAAACAGCTGAAGGCCTCAATATAACTCTTGGTCACTGTTTTAACCACTGCCAGTAGTTAACAGGAAAGATGATAGCCGGAAGAATGCAGGAAAACTACAAAGAAGGGAGGGTGCCTGCAGAAAACTTCGAATTAGCATGCACAGTGTCTTTGTGACCAATGAACACTCCCCACATTTTACAGAAATCAACATACATCAATCTGGATTTAAATCTTAAAAAGCAGTACAGGTCTATAATTCTCCCAAGTGATGATATATTTCTAATACTCAAGTATATGCAGGGTTGGTGGAGGGAGGAAAGAGAAGTTTTGCTTTAAAATCTGCACAAAAATGAGGAGGAGCCCAAGCAAAGGGTTTGGTGTTCAGTTTATCAGAATTTGATATACAATTCGTAGTTACATGCTTGATTTTAATTATAAATTTAAAGTAGTTTTAAAATATTTTTAAAGAAACTAAAGTTTTTGAACAGCCTCTGAAACATTACTACAGAAGTATAGTGTCCTAAGGGACAGCATTTGAAGGGTGCTGATTTAAAGCATAATTTTCCTCTAGGAAATTCTCTAGAACTGTTGGATATAGAGGTAAACACTTCATTTTACTCTAAGCAAACAGGGGTCATTCTTGCTTAGAGTAAAACTGCACTTTCCAAATCTTCAGAGGAACTCCTGCTGCTTTTGTTGACATTAGTGATAGCCTACTGGGAAAGAAACTTTGTGGAGAGAAATGTCAGCTATTTTCTTCTAAAAATCAAAACTGGGAAAATATTCAAGAAGGGACTGGCTATATGTGACTAAATAAGGTGCTCTTGAGTGATTAAAAATAGGAAGTTAGACTAATTTTTCTTTTCTTCTGAACTCGACCACTCTGAAACTGTTATGGCTATAACAAAAAGGATTATAATAAAAATGTGTTATAATAGAATTGCAGTACTTCTAATCTTGTCAATTATAATAAAAAGTTATTTCATTCAATTAATTAGGTGATGATTCAGTCATACATATCAACATGTCTATGAATTTCATTTTAAGATTTTCCTCTACTTAAGAAAGAATAATTATTTTAATAGAACAGCTTGAATAGAAAATTAACTAGAAGAATATGTCCATTTTCAGATTAGATGTTGTATTGTACATTCTGGCATACATATTTAACAACATGTTCTTAATATACTAATCCCATTTTTTAATTTTCTTCCATTTAACTTTTAAGAGAAAGAAGCAAAGCATATAAAACCTTTCTGTAGAGGAAATGCAATGAAATTAAATGTTCTCACTAACTGAGTCTAGATTTCACTTTATCATGTATACCATCTACATCTTTGCACTAGAGTATACATTTGCATTTATATGCTTATGTCTATAATGAAAATTTATGTTCGGATCAGTGATCCAAAGGTATTTCACAATATTTAAACATACAAGACAGATTCAGATAGGTTCACTGATGATGATTTTATTAAAGATTTCTGTAATATTTGTAAACAGGCATACCTTCAAGGTATTGTGGGTTGGGTTCCAGACCACTGCAATAAAGCAAATATTACAATAAAGTAACACAATTTTTTTGTTTCCCCTTGCATGTAAAAGTTATATTCATACTATATAGTGGTCGATTAAGTTAGTAATAGCACTATGTCTAAAAAAATAATGTACATGCTTTAATTGAAAAATTCTTTATTGCTAAAAAAATGATAACCATCATCTGAGCCTTTAGTGAGTTGTAATCTCTTTGCTGGTAAAAGGTCTTGTTTCAGTGTTGAAGGCTGCTGTGTGATCCAGGTGGTGGTTGCTGAAGGTTGGGATGGCTGTGGCAATTCTTAAGGATGAAAGTTGCCCCATCAATTGACTCATCCTTTCATGAAAGGCTTTTCAGTCAGGCACAGTGGCTCATGCCTGTAATCCTAGCACTTTGGGAGGCTGAGGCAGGTGGATTGCCTGAGTTAGGAGTTCGAGACAAGCCTGGGCAACAAGTCTGAAACCCTGTCTCTACTAAAATACAAAAAAATTAGCCAGTTGTGCCAGTGTGCACCTGTAACCCCAGCGACTTGGGAGGCTGAGGTGGAGAATTGCTTGAACCCGGGAGGCAGAGGTTGCAGTGAGCTGAGATCACGCCAACGCACTCCAGCCTGGGTGACAGAGGAAAACTCTGTCTCCAAAAAGAAAAAAGAAAAAAAAAAGATTCTTCTGTTGTATGAGATGCTGTTTGATAGCATTTTACCCACAGTAGAACTTCTTTTAAAATTGGAGTAAATCCTCTCAAAACTTGATGCTGCTTTATCAGCTAAGTTAGTGGAATATTCTAAATCATTTGATGTCATTTCAACAATGTGCACAGCATCTTTCCCAAGAGCGATTCCATCTTAAGAAGCTGCTTTCTTTGCTCATCCACAAGAAGCAGTCCCTCAGTTATTCAAGTTTTATTATGAGATTGCAGCAATTCAATTCCATCTTCAGGCTCTACTTTTAATTCTAGTTCTCTTTCTATTTCCACCATATCTGCAATTACTTCCTCCATTGAAGTCCTGAACCCCTCCAGGTCATCCAAGAGGGTTGAAATCAACTTTAAAACTTATGTTAATGTTGATATTTTAACCTTCTCCTATGATTCATGAATGTTCTTGATGACATCTGCAATAATGAATCCTTTCCAGAAAGTTTTTGATTTAATTTGCCCAGATCCATCAGAGGAATCACTGTCTATGGCAACTATAGCCTCATGAAATGTATTTCTTGAATAAGACTTGAAAGCTGAAATCATTCCTTTACTGCAGAATAGATGTGTTAGTAGGCATGGAAACAACATTAATCTTATTGTATATCTCTATCAGAGTTCTTGCATGACCAGGTGCATTTTCACTGAGCACTAATTGTTTGAAAGGAATCTGTTTGTCTGAGCAGTAGGTCTCAACAGTGGGTGTAAGATATTCAATAAAACATTCTGTAAAGGGATATGATGTCACTCAGGCTCAATTGATTTAACATAAGTATTAAGGGCCCTCAGTTTTTCAGAATGGTCAATGAGCATTGGCTTCATCTTAAAGTCACCAGCTGCATTAACTCCAAACAAGAGAGTCAGTCTGTCCTTTGAAGCTTTGAAGCCAGGTATTGACTTCTCTCTTCCTATAAAAGTTCTAGATGGCATCATCTTCCAATGGAAAGCTTTTAAAATCCACATTGAAAATCTGTTGTTTAGTGAGCCACCTTCATCAATGATATTAGCTAGATCTTCTGGCTAACTTGCTGTAGGTTCTGCATTAACCCTTACGGCAGCTTCTGCCTTAACCCTTACTGCTTCACCTCGCACTTTTATGTTTCTTAAACCTCATGAGCTAACCTCTGCTAGCTTTCAACTTTTCTTCTGCAGCTTTCTCACTTTTCTCAGTCTTCATAGAATTGAAGCGAGTTGGGGCCTTGATCTGGATTAGAGTTTGGCCTAAGGGAATGCTGTGGCTGGTTTGTTCATCTATCCAGACCATGAAAACATTCTCCCTGTCAGTAACAAGGCTGTTTTGCTTCTTATAATATACCTATTCACAGGAGTAGCACTTTTCATTTCCTTCAAGAATTTTTTCTTTGCATTTACATCTTGGATAACTGGAGCAAGAGACCTAGCTTTTAACATGCCTTCCTCACTAAGCTTAACTGATTTCAGGTTTTGATTTAAAGTGAGAGATGTGTAACTTCTTTCCACTGGAAGGCTTACAGGCTATTGTATGGTTATTAAATTGGTCTAATTTTAATATTGTGTCTCGGGAATGGGGAGGCCCGAGGAGAGGGAGAAAGTCAGGGGAATGGTCAGTGGAGCAGTCAGAACACACACAGCATTTATTAAATTCATTTTACAATAATAACATCAAAGGTCACTGATTACAAATCACTATAATCAATATAATAATATTCAAAAAGTTTAAAATATTGCAAGAATTACCAAAATGTGACACTGAGACATGAAGTGAGTGGCACCCATATCCTTAATGCAGAATTGCCACAAACTCATTTTGTGAAAAACACGTCTGTGGTGCACAATGAAGCAAAGTGCAATAAACTGAGATGTGCCTATATATATTTGTTTAAAAATAGTTTGTTCTTAAACCCATTCAAAAATGGGTGAAGGATATGAAAAGACACTTTACAAAAGAAGTCATACATGAGGCAACAAACATATGAAAAAATGCTCATCATCACTGGTCGTTAGAGAAATGCAAATCAAAACCGCATGGAGATACCATCTCACACCAGTTAGAATGGTGATCATTAAAAAATCTGGAGACAAGAGATGCTGGAGAAGACATGGAGAAATAGGAACACTTTTACAGTGTTGGTGGGAATGCAAATTAGTGCAACCATTGTGGAAGACCGTGTGGCCATTCCTCAAGGATCTAGAAATAGAAATACCATTTGACCCTGCAATCCCATTACTGGGTATATGCCCGAAGAATTTTAAATTGTTCTATTATAAAGACACATGCACACATATGTTCATTGCAGCACTGTTTAGCAAAGACCTGGGACCAACCCAAATGTCCATCAACAATAAACTAGATAAAGAAAATGTGGCACATATGCACCATGGAATACTATGCAGCCATAAAAAACGATGAGTTTGTGTCCTTCATAGGGACATGGATGAATCTGGAAACCGTCATTCTCAGCAAACTGACACAAGAACAGAAAACCAAACACCACATGTTCTCACTCATAGGTGGGTGTTGAACAATTAGAACATGTGGACACAAGAAGGGGAGCATCACACATTGTGGTCAGTTAGGGTGGGCTAGGGGAGGGATGGGGGGGTGGGGAGGTGGGGAGGGATAACGAGGGGAGAAATACCAGATATAGGTGATGGGGGGATGAAGGCAGCAAGCTACCTTGCCAAGTATATACCTATGCAACAATCCTGCGTGATCTGCACATGTACCCCAGAACCTAAAGTACAATTTAAAAAAAAAAAATTTAACACCAAAAAAAGTTTGTTTTTGTTTTTGCTATATAATAACAATGTAAACAGTATCAGTCGAAGAGGAGTTGGGAACTTTTTGTGAAGGGCCAGATATACATTACAGGCTTTGTGTCCCCATCATACCTATTCATTTCTACCTTTGAGCACAAAAGCAATCATACCAGTGAGTCAATGAATGGTGTCACAGGAATTCAACTAAACGTAATTAACAAAAATTAGGTGGCAGGCTGGATTGGTCCTTTATCGTTATCCATATATATAACTCAAATTCATTTTTATGTAATATATATAATTATATGTAATATATGCATATATATAACCAAATCCTATTGAGGGATGCTTAAGTTGTTTCTAATTTTTACTGTTACAAACAATGTGACAGTGAATATCCTTTCAACTTGTTGATTATTTCTTTATAATAAATTACTAGTATTTGTGGTTTTAAGTCAGAGTGTGCACACTTAAATATTTGAATCATTACATAATTGTTCACCAGAAGAAGTGGGCCCGTTTATAGTAATGTGTACTGGGTATAAAAGTGCTTGCTTCCCCATATCCTCTTTAATATTTGATACTATTTATCTTTTAATTATTTCTCAACCTCCCTAGGGATGCATTGATCACCATAGTTGTTTTTCATTTTTGGGGGGTATTCATTGATTTTTAACATTAATCTAGAGTATCTTTCCATCTGTTTGTTGGTCATTTATTTGTGAGTTATCTGTTTGTGTAATTTGCCCATTGTTATATTTGGTTGTTAATGTTTTATGTTACTGATTAATAAGAATGGTTCATATAATAAGGAGATTGACATTTTGAGCCTTATGTGTGCTACAGAAAGAAATCACCAGTTTGCTATTTGCTTGTTCTTGACTTTTCTATGTTTTCACATGGAGATCTTTTTGCTTTTAAAAAATATTTTATCATAAATATTTTCTGTTATTGCTTCTGAATTTGGATTTATGCTCATAAAGATATTTACCACCCTGAGACATAAAAAAATGTTCTCCCATATTTACTTGTGGTTCTTATAGTGTTTACTTTTTACATTTTGAATCTATTTTTGGAGAAAAGTTTTTAGAATTTTAGATTTATTTGTATAAACTTACATGCCCCATTTTTTCTAGTTTTAATCTCCCATAATGTGGGGTAACATTTCTTTTCTTAAACTTATGCATTTGTCTTTTTCTTTTTTTCTTTACCAGTTTCTTCAACATTTGCACAGTATCTTTGTTTTCAGAAACAAACTAGCTCTTGATTTTTGTTGTTTTGGTTACTTCTACTTGGGTTTGGCTTTCTAACTTATTTATTGCTTCTTGCTTAATGAATCTGCCCTTCTACTTTTTATTTATTCTATTGTATTTTTCTTTTTTTATTTTAAATTTATTTATTATACTTAAGTTCTGGGGTACATGTGCAGATTGTGAAAGTTGGTTACATAGGTATACACGGGCCATGGTGGTGGTTTGCTGCATCCATCGCCTCGTCATCTACATTAGGTATTTCTCCTAATGCTATTTCTTCCCAATCCCCCCATCCCTACTATTCTTCCCTTAGCCTCCCACCCCCCAGACCCCAGTATGTGATGTTCTGTTTGCTGCGTCCATGTGTTCTCATGGTTCAACACCCACTTATGGGTGAGAACATGTGGTGTTTGGTTTTCTGTTCTTGTGTCAGTTTTATAAGAACCACGGTTTTCAGTTTCATCTGCATCCCTGCAAGGGACATGAACTCATTCTTTTTTATGGCTGCATAGTATTCCATGGTGTATATGTGCCACATTTTTTTAATCCAGTCTATCATTGATGGGCATTTGTTGGTTCCAAGTCTTTGCTCTTGTGAACAGTGTCACAATAAACATATGTACATGTGTCTTTATAGTAGAATGATTATAATCCTTGGGGTATATACCCAGTAATAGGATTGCTGGTTCAAATGGTATTTCTATTTCTAGATCCTTGAGGAATCGCCATACTGTCTTCCAGAATGGTTGAATTAATTTACAGTCCCACCAACAGTGTAAAAGCGTTCCTATTTCTCCACATCCTCTCCAGCATCTGCTGGCTCCAGTTTTTTTAATGATCACCATTCTAACTGACTTGGTACCTCAATGTGGTTTTGATTTGCATTTCTCTAATGACCAGTGATGATGAGCTTTTTTTCATATGTTTGTTGGCTGTATAAATGTCTTCTTTTGAAAAGTGTCTGTTTATAGACTTCACCCACTTTTTGAAGGGGGTGTTTTTTTCTTGTAAATTTGTTTAAGTTCTCTGTAGATTCTGGATATTAGCCCTTTGTCAGATGGGTAGATTGCAAAAAGTTTTGCCCATTTTGTTGGTTGCTGGTTCACTCTATTGATAGTTTCTTTTGCTGTATAGAAGCTCTTAAGTTTAATTAGATTCCATTTGTCTATTTTGGCTTTTGTTTTTGCCATTGCTTTTGGTATTTTACTCATGAAGTCCCTGCCCATGCCTATATCCTGAATGGTATTGCCTATGTTTTCTTCTAGAGTTTTTATGGTGTTATGTTTCATGTTTAAATATTTACTCCATCTGGAGTTAATATTTGTATAAGGTGTAAAGGAAGGGGTCCAGTTTCAGCTTTTGCATATGGCTAGCGAGTTTTCCTAACACCATTTATTAAATAGGGCATCCTTTCCCCATTGCTTGTTTTTGTCAGGTTTGTCAAAGATCAGATGGTTGTAGTTGTGTGGTGTTCTTTCTGAGGCCTCTGTTCTGTTTCATTTGTCTATATCTCTGTTTTGGTACCAGTACCATGCTGTTTTGATTACAGTAGCCTTGTAACATAGATTGAAGTCAGGTAATGTGATGCCTCCAGCTTTGTTTTCTGCTTAGGATTGTCTTGGCTATGCAGGCTCTTTTTTGGTTCCATATGAAGTTTAAGGTGTTTTTTTCCAATTCTGTGACGCTTTTCAAATTGAGTGCTTTATTAATTTACAATCGGTAATTACTTGCTTACAATAAAGGAAACATTGCTTTGCATATATAAATATGTTATTAGATTTGAATTCCAAATAGCTTCTAATGAGTAGGCTCCCATACATCACAATGTTACAACTGATTTAGTCCAGGTCTTGACATGAAGAGATCATGGACAGAGAGATCATATATTGTTTGGGCAATTAGTATGGTTGTAAGTCATCAACATATATACTTGAAAACTCATCAACATATATACTTGAAAGCTGGATATTTTACCATAAATACTATATATGTCAATAAAATAACTACCATGAAAGAAAAATAAAATAAAACAAATGAGGGCATAGAAGGAAATATTAATGGCACAACTCCCCTAACTTCCCTGGTTCCATAAAGAGATGCACTGGAGGAGTGGGAGCAGGCAACTTCAACCCTAGGGAGCCCATAAATTAGCCACTCTGCAAGCCCTATTGTGTATGCAAGACACAGGTGGTATATGTAAACCCAGCTAGACACATTTGAACAGGATCAAGATGTTGAAGAATGCAGTTGTAACATCAACAACTTATTTATTATGTCTGGAAGACATTCCTGTGGGGCTCATGATACATACAAACCCCTACTAAGATCGTCCCTCTGATCATGGATCAAAGGATCACCTTAATTCTGGCAGTTATTGTGAATCTCAATTATTAGTGCTAGATCTGATTATTATTTGGTAACATAGAGGAATTTTGGGCAGATAATGCCTAGGAGATTTGGATGTGAGGTTGCAACACTTTATTCTATAACTTTGCCACCTTACTAATCTTGAATTCTGGAAAATTAATTTTAAAGTAATGATACTAATTATAACACAGGAACCTATTCTTTAACAATAACTTATCTTGTAAAGACCCGTGACAAAGAAAATATACAAGAAAATTTCATGTTCAAACTCTTACAACAGGAGACCACATGAAAGAGATGTTTCTGAAATAACTCTCTCAGTCTCTCTGAGTTCCACAGAGACACACTGGCTGGCAGGTGCATAGCTGAGAACCCCAATGTCAAAGTGCCCTTTAATTCTTATCTTCTATGTGAGGCATTGGGATGCTTACCAACTTAACAGTCGCATTTTAATTTAGAGGTCCAGCACAGTCTCTAGATCTTATTGCCTTGCTCTTTCAGTTACCAACATTGTGATCTTGGGAAAGTCATTTAGCCTCTCAATACTCCAGTTCGCTTATCTGTAAATTGGGAATAATAATGATGCTTACCTAATAGGACTGTTGTGAAAATAAAGTAAGTTGATTCTTAGAATAGTGCCTAATATATAGTTAGTGCTGACTATGTATTTAAAAATATATCAAATTTAACATTACACTGAAACAACCCGATTATTGTCTTAGTTGGACTTATTTTCCTTGCCTACGTACATTATCCTATACCACAAGTGTGTTAGTTTTCCTTTAATTTCGTGACAAGCTGCTCTTTTTAATGATATATTTTATTTAATTCTTACAATAGGAATGACAGTGTTAAATTGTCTCCTGCTTCACTCAGTAACGGTTTCAGTTGAGTCCATTTGCTCTGATTCTTCTGTATGACCCTTGTCCCCAACATCAGTTGTTGTTCTCCATCACTTTTCACTTTCTTCTGATTCCAGTTTGCTAGTCTTGCTGACCTGATGGGGGCTACAAATCAGAATTTTAAGTCAGAGTGTGCATACTTAAATATGCACCCCTTTTCTGCAGGCTGACCTTATCATAGTACTGTCTCTCATTGTGGGCACAATAACTGGCCTAGGCATGGGGTCCCAAGTTGGGCCTGTCAGAATTCTCCCTTGGTATTTTTACAAGCAGACAGGAAATATCCTTGATTTCTTGGGTCTGTAAGTAATCAGCAACTTATTTACTGATCGAGTCCAAAATAATCAGCAACTGTGCTTCCTGCCATGAGGATAAATCCCTTATGCCACAAAAGAGAGTAAGGCCAAGATAGTCGTATGAGCAGAGAAGATACATATGAAGATTCCTGTTGCTGTTCCAAATTCCTCATTTCAGTTATCACCAAAACCAATTCATCTTTGTATTTTCTGTTTGCATAAGCCTCTAAATTTCATGCTGTTCTTATTTTTGTTGTTTTTGCTTAAACGAATTCAAATTGCTATTTCTTATAACTAACCTAATTTAAACAGTACCTCTCTTTCAAGCAGATACTTTTCTTTATATATTTGGAGATCTTTCAATATTTAAATATGCTTCTTTATATTTATAAATGACTGTTTTGAAGTCATCCTCACTGATTTCATAAGGACATGAAGCACATCTGTCTTATTCACTGCATTTCCAATGTTTAGCATAGTGTCTTATGCTATAAGTAAGATGGAGGGTGTTTGGGCTTTTCCAGTGAAACAGACAGAAGCTGCTTGCCCTAAAACATGGTCTGAGGGGTTACCAGATGGTTTTCTTATGGATGCAGTAGACAAAACCATGGTTGCAGATAGACTTCCTATCAAACATTCTAGATAGAATGGGGGCAGTGGTGCTCTAATGGGTAGGAGTAAATTCCCATCCATTTGGTACGACCTATTGATAGGATCCCTCTAATAATCTGTGATGGAAGAGATACACATATTTAGCCCTTGGCTATAGGCATTGTTTGAGCTACCTCACTGAGAAATTTGGAGACAGGTAGATTCAATGTAGACTTAGGTTATCATATTGATTCCAGAAATCAATAAACATAATTTACAAGTACTAACATCAGAAATATTTTTTTGTTATAAGAAATTTAAACATACAAGGTTATCCCATTCTGCAGCAGTTTCATTTATTATGTTGTCTATTGAGTATGTGCTTATATTTGTTGTGTTTTTAATCAAGTATCCAAAAATATGAATTATTCTAAACTGAAAATCTAAATCATTAAAACATTAAAGAGCACCTAGCTAAAGAAAATGCCATATGTAAGATATAGATAGATAAGGTAAATAGATTCATTATAAATGAATGTTTTCTCATTTTGTCTTCCTTTTTCAATAGAGAAATCAATGGGGGAGGAAACCAAGATTTTTTTTAAAAAAAGGAAATTGAATGTGTTCTCGAATTCCTGGTGTTGGACCATGTTTTTAAAACAAGATTCCCCATAATCTTTTTAGATATTAAACTACTAAATAAGATCCACTTCAAAGTTCATTTTCTGTTCCCAGATAATGAAATCTTTTTTTCCCAAAGTAACTGAAGAGACACTCCCCTTTGCATGATTCTGCAGAAGCTGAATTTGTTACTAACTGCAGCCTCCAGGTACTTTGCAGCTAACTAAGCTGAGAATGTGTACACAGTAAGCTCAGTGGCTTGACACTGAAAAACAAGGATCTCCAGTTAGACCCTAATGCGAAGAAAATTCATGGAGACAGAGAAGAAAAGAAAGAAGACCATAAAGAGACATGGCTGTACTTTCAGTCAATTAGGAGAAAAACCTGTGTGTCAGGATGACAGTGGGCACCCTTGGTATAAAATGTGACTATATCTGTTGTTTCAGACCAGCTAGCAATTCTCATCCTGACTGGTAACTAAATGCAAATTAAGGCTACCTTCCTTGGAAGATATGGATACTGGCACTTGTTCTCTAAATTCTTTCACTCTCAAAGTTCAAACACCATTTATTTTTTCTTCCTATAACCAGTCTTTCTTTCACAGTCTTCCTATAACCAGTCTTTCTATGTACAGTCACTTTTACATAGACTGTAGCTTCCCTATAGTTTGGGGACTACATTAAAGCTATTCTTTGATTATACTCAAAGGGAAGTCAAAATGTACTGAATAATGAATAGAAAGTGTAAAAGAGCTTATGCAAAAATGGGCTCTTCTAAAGAAATTAAACTGGGTCTTCTTAAATCATACTTGACAAATTTAAGAAATTAGTTTTTTTTTCTGAAGAATTATATTGGTCATTATCCTGATATTTTGTGAAAGATAGACATGGACTGTGTCTAATTAAATACAAACACTTGGGCTCTCAGCTGGGCTTGTAGCATAAAAGGGAGTTGAACAATAGCTTATGAATTCATTACAAATGACAGCAATGTTTCTATCAAACATCTCATCTGTTGTATTGATGAGTCACACCAGTAGAATGAAAACTTTCACTACTTTGTATACAAAACTTAGGAAAGCATCATACAGCAGCAAATTCATAGCATCATCTGATTTGTAAACCATTAGGTTCAGCCCTGAATACACTGTTTGACAGATGCTTTCAGCCTCTTAGGTTTTAAACAACAGTTTTTACTTGCCGAAATTCTCACTTCACTATTATGAGCATAAAACGAAGTGGTAGCAGCTGGTTCAGGTAAGCTAGCAATTCTCATCTACACTTAACAGCAAATCCTAAATTACAAACCACTTTCTCAGAAAAGTAGAATACTTACATTGGGGCTTTGAAGTTCTTTTCTGGTTTCAATTCCAAAATATTGCTCAAATGACCTTCTTAAATTTTCAAACTATCCAACCACAGAAATACCCAACTTAAGCAATGTACAAATTACTTGACAACCATACTATATAGAATCCAAAACTTAGAATGTCCAGAAACATCTACTTAACAATCATTCTTTATCTGGAGTTAAGGGCAAAGTCAGGAAAAACAAGAGCCTAACACTTGAGGAATGGGGCACATAATACCAGGAATGTACTACAAATGCACCGTGGAATTTGGCTTGCTGGGGAGTCCAGGGAAGACAAGACTAAAGGGTGTCCTGTCACATACTGTCTTTCCTTTAAGCCAGATCTCTGTAGAATAGGTGGCTCAGGAAGATGAGCAAGGCATACACTTGTAAAAAATTCAGCATGATATTAGAATTGGCCTTAGAGATAGCTGATTATGGTCCACTCACACCAAAAAGTAAGAAAAAATTATCCAAAAAGTATGCTTGATAGATTTGAATTGAGGAATTCATAATCGGAATTGTAAATATGAAGAATGTTGGGCCAGATACTGGTAGGCTTCTCAGTCAGACAAGACTGATATTTTCTTCATTTTTAGTTTGTTTCCTGACAGACCTTCTCTTTTTATACTGTAGAACAAAATAGAAACAAGACTTATGCTTCATAGGGTTTGTAACTAATTTCATCTGCTAACATGTTGGTATTTAGTGTGTTTCTGATAATTAAAACATTTGCTTTACCTATGAGAAGAATTCATGGGGGCATGAAATAATGTGGAAGTCAGCATATTCATGTTACCTTCTCCTCCAACCATCTTAAATCATGAATGCTACATTTTTCTCATTTGGTTAAAACCTTTTTGTTGATTTGTATGCTTGTTTTTTCTTTCTGCCTATAGCTTTGGTGAAAGACTTAAGGGCATTGTAGTAGGTAAATTAATCACAAAAGCAATGGCAACCTTACGTCTTCAGATTCTGAAAAATTACAACTACAGTTGAAGTTTATTTTAACCATATCTCCTTATATTATGCTTTGAAATATAAGAAAAATGTTAATTGTTCTCATAGGTATAGATGCTTTAGGTTTTCCCAGTGTTAGCAATGTACCTCTCCCAGTTTAATTACTAACTCAAATTGCATAGATCCTTTTTGAATCTCTAATTTTTCTTCATCATGCCTGTGCAGTTTCTTCAGGCCTCGTTATTTGGAGAATACAGAAAAAAAATGATAGAACACAGTGCTCTATTGTTCCTAATACAGGCATATCCAGGTCCCAAGTCATTTAAGGATTTAGAAAAACACATGCTATGCATGAAATATATTCAGATGCAAAAAATATTGCAACAGCATATATTTTTATTTTCTGCATAGATTATTTGCTTATAGTCTTGGGTTAACTTGATGAATATATTTCTGTAGTTAAGGCCATTTGTGATGTGTAAAACAGAGAGTGTATAGGTTCTGTCTCTTGTGTTTGTCTGTATTAATGAGAAACCGTCACATAAACAACCATGAGCATGTTGTTACAATCTAACATTCATAATCATTCTTTCTTTTTCCTTGTACAGACAGTTTGTCTTCTAAGCCATTGCATTCAGATTTTTCAGTAATGGGCCATTCAATTAGACATTATATGTGCTCAAGTTATATGAATATTTTAAATTTATAAAAATATAAGGTATAGTCTATTCAATAGTAAAATCTCTAGTTTGAAAGTAATTTAAAATTAATTTTAAAGTTTTAATCAATTTATATATAAAAATATACCATTAAAAGCATATTGCTAGTCATTGATTTTTTTCAGCAAATCAATGACAATACTGCTACTTAATAGATTGCCATTTCAATACCTGTAGAATATTTTCAAATCAAGACATATCAATACTGATTCCAAATCTGCGACACTAGTGGTAGCTCCCACTCTTGAATTTGCAGTTTCGTGAAAGAGAATGTACTTCCACAGAGCCAAATAAAATCAAATAAAAGTCATAGTTTTGCTATGTAGCCAGAAATTAAAGAACAAGTCTGAGATTCACATATTCATTTCCAAATTTCAAGGAAATTGTATTCTTCCAGTAATTCTCTCAGCTAGTAAGTTCCATATCAGAGTTAGCAGCTGCTTTATATTTCAGATTCATTAGGAAGTTTTTCTTTGTGTATCATCAGTAGAGAAACTGAAATCATTATAAGTATTTATTGATCTATAAATCACTTTTGAAATTGTAATTTCCATTGACCTGATGGAGGTTCAGCTATAGGAATGATTTTTCTTTCCTGATAGGAGGGGAGATAATTCTTACAGAGCTTGGGGTAAGGTTCAGGGGTCATTGTATCTGATATCTGTATTAGAGATTACTGTCCATGAGAAAATGGACAAGATGTGACCTGGAATTGAGGTTCAAGTCAAAGCCAGGTTTAGAACAGGTTGTAAATCCAGATGAATCAAAGAAGCCATGAGAAGAGACAGTCTGAGAAAGGGAGAAAGAGCAAGAGCAGCCCAGTGGTGAAATATGTGTTAATTCCAGACACAGAGTGCTAATATTTGTGAAGGGCTTGTAGAATATTTGTACATAACATTTGTTTACCAGTCAAATTCATTAAGAAGTCAAGATTCCACTTGCTCTTAGCTCAATCTACTTATGCAATTTGAGTTTCTTCTAAATAATATCCAATAAATTGGCAGAGCTTGATGGCACAAGATAGGCAGTCTAATTTATTGTGGTTACATTGTCTAAGAAACCTTAACACGTGCATGCTTTTCTACAATATGAGGAGACTGGGAACACTAACTCCCAATTCTGATGAATATTTTGTTAAAGCTTTTCTTCCCTTTCATTTTAGCTGCCTTATCTGAGATAAATCAACTCAGTACTTTCAAGCTAAGGTTTAATTTCTCAATCTCTTTACTAGCAGAGTTAGTTAAGACCTCTGATTTGTGCATGTGAACTAAACTAGCCTAATATTTTTACTTTACTTAATTAGGTTTGGTTTTAATTTACTTTTGTTATCTTATAAATTTTAGGGTCTCAGGTAGATTATATTTGGCATCTGAACTAAATCTGGATCTTCATTAGAGTCAGATGGAAGTGTAGTACTTAAAAAGCCATTTAAAATGTCCTTAACTAGTTAAGACTGCTAGAATGTAAAGCCCCAAAAGAAAAGTTTTCAAGTAGTTATCAAATTTTAGTGGACCCTAGAGCAATATAGTGGTGAGGGGCATTGACAGACCCCCTACACAGTTGAAAAGCTGTGTATGACTTTTGACTCCCCGAAAGCTTAACTACTAGCCTGCTGATGATTGGAAGCCTTACCCATAACATAGTTGATTAATATATTTTGAATTATGTGTTGTATATTGTACTCTCACAATAAAGTAATCTAGAGAACAGAAATGTTATTAAGAAAATCATAATCATAAGATAAAATATATTTACTATTCATTAAATGGAAGTGGATCATCATAAAGGTCTTCACCCTCATCATCTTCATTGAATAGTCTGAGATGGAGAGGGAAGAGGAGGGCTTGGTCTTGCTGTCTCAGGTGTGACTGAAGCAGAAGAAAATCTGATATACGTGGACCCAGGCAGTTCAAACTCCTGTTTTCAAAGGTAAACTGTATATGACCTTTGAGGATAATAACATTGTAGATATACAGAGGTAGTCTTATTTTTTAAATTTTTATGGATACACAGTGGGTATGTGTGTATATATACATATATATATTATGGGATACATAAGATACTTTGATACAGGCATGCAATAATAATCACATCATGGAAAATGAGGTATCCATCCCCTCAAGCATGTCATTTGTGTTATAAACCATCCAGTTATATTCTTAGTTATTTTTAAATGTACAATTAAATTATTATTGACTAGGCATTCTTCTATATTATCAAATACTAGGTCTTATTTTTAACTATATATTTTTTATAACCATTAACCATCCCCAATTCTCCCCCACCCCAGCAGTACCCTTCGCAGACTCTAGTAATTATACTTCTGTTTTCTCCATGGATTTAATTGTTTTGATTTTTTGCACCCACAAATAAGGAAAAACATGCCAAGTTTGTGTTTCTGTGCCTGCTTATTTCATTAGCAAAATAATCGCTAGTTCCATCCATATTGTTGCAAGTGACAGAATCTCATCCCTTTTTATGGCTGCATAGTACTCCATTGTGTATATGTACCACATTTTCTTTATCCATTCATTTGTTGATGGACACTTAGGTTACTTTCAAATCTTGGCTTTTGTGAACAGTGCTTCAGCAAATATAGGAGTGCAGATATATCCTTGATACACTGATTTCCTTTCCTTTGGATATATACCCAGCAGTGGGGTTGCTGGATCATATGGCAGCTTTATTTTTAGTTTTTTGAGGAACATCCAAACTGTTCGCCATAGTGGTTGTACTAATTTACATTCCCAATGTCCTTCTTCTCTCTCTATCCATAGGTTCAATTGTTTTGATTTGAATCCTCATACAAAAGTATAGGAGAATTCCCTTTTCTCCACATCCTTGCCAATATTTGTTATTGCCTATGTTGGATAAAAGCAGTTTTAGCTGGTGTGAGATAATACTCATTGTATATTTGACTTGCATTTCCCTAGTGATCAATGATGTTGGACACCTTTTCATATGCCTGTTTGCCATCTGTATGTCTTCTTTTGAGAAATAACTATTCAAATCTTTTGCCCATTTTTTATTGGATCATTATATATATTTTTTCCTGTTGACATTATTGAGCCCTTACACATTCTGATTGTTAATCCCTTGTCAGATGGGTCATTTGCATATATTTTCTCCTATGTTGTGGATTGTCTCCTCCCTTTGTTGATTGTTTCCTGCATTGTTCAGAAACTTTTAAACTTGGCGTGATCCCATTTGTCCATTTTTGCTTTGGGTGCATGTGCTTGTGGGATATTACTCAATATATTAGTCTGTTCTCATGCTGCTAATAAATACATATCCAAGACTGGCTATTTATAAAGGAAAGAGGTTTAATTGACTCACAGTTACACATGGCTGAGGGGGGCTCAAAATCCTGGCAGAAGGCAAATGAGAATCAAAGTCACATCTTATACAGCAACCAGCAAAAGAGAGGGTGCAGGGCAGCTCCCCTTTATAAAACCATCAGATCTCATGAGACTTATACACTATCACGAAAACAGCATGGGAAAGACCCACCCCCATAATTCAGTTACCTCCCACTGGGGTCCCTCCCATGACAGACGGCAATTATGGGGGTTACAATTCAAGATAAGATTTGGGTGGGGACACAGCCAAACCATATTATTTCATGACAGGCCCCTCCCAAATCTCATGTCTTCACATTTCAAAACCAATAATGCTTTCCCAACAGTCTCCCAAAAGTCTTAACTCATTTCAGAATTAACTTAAAAGTCCACAGTACTAAGTCTCATCTGAGACAAGACAATTCCCTTTTGCCTATGAGCCCATAAAAATGAAAGCAAGTTAGCTACTTTCTAGATACAATGGGGATATAGGCATTGGGTAAACACACCCATTCCAAATGGAAGAAGTTGGCCAAAACAAGGGGCCTATAGGCCCCATGCAAGTCCGAAATCCAATAGGGCAGTCATTAAATCTTAAAGTTCCAAAATGATCTCCTTTGACTCCATGTCTCACATCCAGCTCATGCTGATGCAAGAGGTGGGTTCCTGTGGCCTTATACAGCTCTGCCTCTGTGGCTTTGCAGAGTACAGCCCTGCTTCCCAGCTGCTTTTATTAGCTGGTGTTGAGTGTCTGCCTTTTCTAGGTGCATGGTGTAAGTTTTCAGTCCATATACTATTCTGGCATCTGGAGGGCAGTGGCCCTTTTCTCACAGCTCCCCTAGGGAATACCCCAGTGGGGACTCCTTGTGGGGGATTCAACCCCATATTTCCCTTCTGTACTGCCCAAGCAGAATTTCTCCATGAGGGCTTTACTCCTGCAGCAAACTTCTGCCTAGACATTCAGGCATTTCCTTACATCCTCTGAAATCTAGGCAGAGGTTCCCAAACCTCAATTCTTAACTTCTGTGTACTGGCAGGATCAACCATGTGGAAGCTGCCAAGGCTTGGGGCTTGTACACTCTGAAGTCATGGCCCAAGTTGTACCCTGGCCCCTTTTAGCCATGGCTGGAGTGGCTGGGATACAGGAAACCAAGTCCCAAGGCTGCATACTGCAGAGGGGTCCTGGATCTTGTCCAGGAAACCATTTTCCCCTCCTAGGCCTCTAGGCCTGTGATGAGAGGGGCTGCCATCAGTGGTTAACATTTGGCTCCTTACTATTCAAATTTCTGCAGTAGGCCTGAATTTCTCCTAAGATAATGAGTTTTCTTTTCTATTGCATCATTAGGCTGCAATTTTTTTGAAATTTTATGTTCTGCTTCCCTTTTAAACATAAGTTCTAATTCCAAACCATATCATTGTGAATTCATAAAAGTGAATGCTTTTAACAGCACCCAAATCAATTAATGAATGCTGCTTAGAAATTTCTTCTACCAGATATACTAAATCATCTCTCACAAGATCAAATTTCCATAGATCTCTGGGTATGGGCAAAATGCTGCCAGTGCCTTTGTAAAGCATAACAAGAGTCACCATTGCTGCAGTTCCCAACAAATTCCTCATCTCCATCTGGGACCACATCACTGTGGCCTTCAGTGTCCACATCACTATCACTACATTTGTCAAAGCTATTCAATGAGTCTCTAAGAAGTTTCAAACTTTCTCACATTTTACTCTCTTATTCTGAGCCCTCCAAACTGTTCCAACCTCTGCCTGTTACCCAGTTCCAAACTCACATTCACATTTTTTGATATCTTTACAGCAGCCCTTCACTCTACTGGTACCATTTTACTGTATTGGTCTTATAAAGATCTTCTTTGTAAGTCTTGAGTATGACTTCTTTTAGGGTAACTTGTGAAGAAAAGATGTTTTACTGACTCACAGTGCCACATGACTGGGTAGGCCTCACAATCGTGGTGGAAGACAGATGAGGAGCAAAGTCACATATTATGTGATGTCAGTCAACGGAGAGTGTGCAGGGAATCTCTTCTTTATAAAATGACCAGATCTTATGAAACTTATTCACTATCACAAAAACAGCATGAAAAAGACTCGCAGCCATGATTCAATTACCTCCAACTGGGTTCCTGTCACAACACATGAGAATTGTGAGAGCTACAACTCAAGATGAGATTTGCGTGGGTACACAGCCAAACCATATCACTCAGAAAACAGGTATCAAATATGTTTATATCGTTTGGCTGTGTACCCACCCAAGTCTTATTTTGAATTGTAGCTCCCATAATTCCCATGTGTTGTGGGTGGGAACTAGTGGGAAATAATGGAATAATGGGGGTGGTTCTGCTATACTATTCTCATGCTAGTGAATAAGTCTCACATGATCTGATGGTATTATAAGGGGTTTCCCTTTTTGCTTGGCTCTCATTTTCTCTCGTCTGCTGCCATGTAAGACATGCCTTTTGCCTCCCACCATGATTGTGAGGCCTCTTCAGCCATGTAGAACTGTGAGTCTATTAAACCTCTTTTTCTTTATATATTACCCAGTCTCTGGTATGACTTTGTCAGCAGCATGAAAATGGACTAATACATATGTTCTTGGAAGTTTTGTGAAAAATGAGTTCACTGTAGGCATATGAATTTACTTTTAGGTCCTCTGTTCTGTTCCATATGTCTAATGTCTGTTTTTATGCCAATACCATGTAGTTTTGGTTACTGTAGCTCTGCAGTATAACTTGAAGTCAGATAATGTGATTCCTCTAGTTTTGCTCTATTTGCCTAGGATAGCTTTGACTATTCTGGGCTTTTTGTGGTTCCACATAAATTTTAGGATTGTTTTTCCTACTTCTGTGAAGAATGTCATGGGTATTTTAATAGGAATTGCATTGAATCAGTAGATTGCTTTGGGTAGTGGGACATTTTAACGATATTGATTCTCCCAATTCATGAACTTGGAATATCCTTCCTTTTTTTTTTTTTGTTTATTGTATTTGGGCTCTGCATCCTGCAGGATTGTTGTATAGGTACATACATGCCATGGTGGTTTGCTGTCTCCATCCCCCTGCCCCCGGTCGTCTACATCAGGCATTTCTCCTTGTGTTATCCATCCCCATCCTCCCTGGCCCCCCCACTGTGCCTCCCTCCCCTCCCCTCCATCCCCCCACCGCCTAGCCCTGTAAGTGTTGTTCCTTTCCCTGTGCTCAAGTGTTCTCATTGTTCATCACCTGCCTATGAGTGAAAACATGCAGTGCTTGTTTTTCTGTTCTTGTGTCAGTTTGCTGAGAATGATGGTTTCTAGCTTCATCTATGTCTCTACAAAGCACATGAACTCATCATTTTTTATGACTGCATAGTATTCCATTGTGTATATGTGCCACATTTTTTTTTGTCCAGTCTATCATTGATGGGCATTTGGGTTGGTTCCAGGATTTTGCTATTGTAAACACTGCCACAATGAACACACATGTGCATGTGTCTTTATTATAGAATGATTTATGATCCTTTGGGTATATACCCAATAATACCCAAAGGTATTCCTGGGTCAAATGCAATTTTTGTTTCTAGATCCTTGAGGAATCGCCACACTGTCTTCCACAATTATTGCACTAATTTGCATTCCCACCAACAGTGTAAAAGTGTTCCTATTTCTCCACATCTTCTCCAGCATCTGTTGTCTCCAGATTTTTTAATGATCACCATTCTAACTGGCATGAGATGGTGTCTCATTGTGGTTTTGATTTGCATTTCTCTAATGACCAGTGATGATGAACATTTTTTCATATGTTTGTTGGCTGCATATTTGTCTTCTTTTGAAAAGTGTTCATATCCTTTGCCCACTTTTGAATGGGTTTGTTTTTCTTGTAAATCTGCTTTAGTTCTTTGTAGATTCTGGAATATCCTTCCATTTTTTGTGTGTCCTCTTCAGTTTCTTTTATCAGTATTCATAGTTTTCATTGTAAAAATATTTTATAAGTTCAGCTAATTTCTACATATTTTATTTGTGGTTATTGTAAATGGAAATTACTTTTTAATATTTATTTTCATATCATTCACTGTTAATATACAGAAATTCTACTGATTATTGTATGTTAATCTTGTATCCTGCAACTTTACTACATTTATTAGTTCTAAAAGTTGTTTGGTGGAATCTTTGGGTTTCTCCACATTCAAGATTATATCATCTGCAAATGAGGATAATTTTACTTCTTCCATTTCAAATGGGATGCCCTTTACTTCTTTCTCTTTTCCAGTTGCCCTAACTAGAACTTTCAGGACTATGTTGAATAACAGTTGTGAAAGTGGGCATCCTTGTCCTTATATCAGAGAAAAACCTTTTAGTTTTTCCCCTTCAGTATAATACTAGCTGTTGGTATTTCATATATGGCTTTTATTATGTTAAGGTATGTTCCTTCTATACAGTTTTCTGAAGGTTTTTTTTTTATCATGAAGGATGTTAAATTTTATCAAATGCTTATTAAAAAATCAATTGAAGCAGTCATATGGTTTTTGTCATTTATTTTGTTTATATGAGGAATCATATTGATTGATTTGTGTATGTTGAACTATCTTTGAATCCTGGAGATATATTCCACTTGGTCATAATGAATGATCTTTTTAATGTCTTGTTGAATTCAGTTTGCTAGTTTATCAGAGATACTGGCCTATAATTTTCTTTTTTATATTATGCTTTAAGTTCTGGTGTACATGTGCAGATCATGCAGGTTTGTTAATAGATATACACATGCCATGGTGGTTTGCTGCATTCATCACCCCATTTATCTGTATTAGGTATTTCTCCTAATGCTATCCCTCCCCATGTCCCCACCCCCCTGCTATTCTTCCCCTAGCCCCCACCCCCTTATTATCTCAAAAAGAATAAGCTGTTTTTGACAAGCCCACAGCCAATATCATACTGAATGGGAAAAACTGGAAGTATTCCCTTTGAAAACTGGCACAAGGCAAGGATGACCTCTCAACCACTCCTATTCAACATAGTATTGGAAGTTTGTCATAAATATCTTATTATTTTGAGATTTGTCATAAATATCTTACTATTTTGAGGTATGTTTCATCAATGCCTAGTTTATTGAGCATTTTCAGCATGGAGGCTGTTCAATTTTATCAAAGGCCTTCTCTGTATTGAGATAATCATGTGGTTTTTGTCTTTGATTCTGTTTATATGATGGATTATCTTTATTGATTTGTATATGTTGAACTGGCCTTGCATCCCAGGGAAGAAGCTAATTTGATCATGATGGATGAATTTTTCAATATATTGCTGGATTCAGCTTGCTGGTATTTTTTGAGGATTTTTTCATCAACATTCATCAGGGATATTGGCCTGAAACTTTTCTTTAGTTGTGTCTGTACCAGGTTTTGGCATCAGGATGATGCTAGTCTAATAAAATGAATTAGAGAGGATTCTCTCTTTTTCTGTAGTTTGCAATAGTTTCAGAAGTAATGGTACCAACTCCTCCTTGTACCTCTGCTAGAATTCAGCTGTGAGACTATCTCATCCTGGACATTTTTTGGTTGGCAGGCTATTAATTGCTGCCTCAATTTCAGAACTTATTATTGGTCTATTCAGAGATTCAGTTTCTTCCTGGTTTAATCTTGGGAGGGTGTAAGTGTCCAGGAACTTATTCTTTTCTTCTAGATTTTCTGGTTTATGTGCATAGAGGTGTTTATAGTATTCTCTGATGGTAGTTTGTATTTCTGTGAGATCAGTGGTGATATCACCTTTATCATTATTTTATTGCATCTATTTGATTCTTCTCTCTTTTTTTTACTTTATTAGTCTTGCTAGTGGTCTACCTGTTTTGTTGATTTTTTCAAAATACAAACTCCTAGATTCATTAATTTTTTAATATTAATTTATTTTTTATTGCATTTTAGGTTTTGGGGTACGAATGAAGAACATGCAAGATTGTTGCATAGGTACACATGTGGCAGTGTGATTTGCTGCCTTCCTCCCTTCACCTATATCTGGCATTTCACTCCATGCTATCTCTCCCCAACTCCCCACCCACCACTGTCCCTCCCCTACTTCCCCCCAACAAATGCCAGTGTGTCATTAATTTTTAAAGGGTTTTTCATGTCTGTATCTCCTTCAGTTCTACTCTGTAGTTATTTCTTGTCTTCTGCCAGCTTTTGAATTTGTTTTTCCTTGCTTCTCTAGTTCTTTTTTTTTTTTGGATTTTAGGTTTTGGGGTACATGAGCAGAGCATGCAAGACAGTTGCACAGGTACACACATGGCAGTGTGCTTTTCTTTCCTTCTTCCCTTCACCCATATTTGGCATTTCTCCCCAGGATATCCCTCCCCACCTTTCCCTCCCACTGGCCTTCCCCTTTTCCCCCCAATAGACCCCAGTGTTTAGTACTCCCCTTTCTGTGTCCATGTGTTCTCATTTTTCATCACCCGCCTATGAGTGAGAATATGCGGTGTTTCATTTTCTGTTCTTTTGTCAGTTTGCTGAGGATGACGTTCTCCAGATTCATCCATGTCCCTACAAACGACACAAACTCATCATTTCTGATTGCTGCATAATATTCCATGGTGTATATGTGCCACATTTTTCCAATCCAGTCTATTATCAGTGGGCATTTTGGTTGATTCCAGGTCTTTGCTATTGTAAACAGTGCTGCAATGAACATTCGTGTACATGTGTCCTTATAGTAGAACTATTTATACTCTTTTGGATATATACCCAGTAATGGGATTGCTGGGTCAAATGGAATTTCTATTTCTAAGGCCTTGAGGAATCACCACACTGTCTTCCACAATGGTTGAACTAATTTACACTCCCACCAACAGTGTAAAAGTGTTCCTTTTTCTCCACATCCTCTCCAGCATCTGTTGTCTCCAGATTTTTTAATGATCGCCATTCTAACTGGCGTGAGATGGTATCTCAATGTGGTTTTGATTTGCATCTCTCTGATGACCAGTGACGATGAGCATTTATTCATATGATTGTTGGCCTCATATATGTCTTCTTTTGTAAAGTGTCTGTTCATATCCTTTGCCCACTTTTGAATGGGCTTGTTTGTTTTTTTCCTGTAAATCCGTTTGAGTTCTTTGTAAATTCTGGATATCAGCCCTTTGTCAGATGGGTAAACTGCAAAAATTTTTTCCCATTCTGTTGGTTGCCGGTCCACTCTAGTGACTGTTTCTTTTGCCGTGCAGAAGCTGTGGAGTTTCATTAGGTCCCATTTGTCTATTTTGGCTTTTGTTGCCAATGCTTTTGGTGTTTTGTTCATGAAGTCCTTGCCTACTCCTATGTCCTGGATAGTTTTGCCTAGATTTCCTTCTAGGGTTTTTATGGTGCCAGGTCTTATGTTTAAGTCTTTAATCCATCTGGAGTTAATTTTAGTGTTAGGTGTCAGGAAGGGGTCCAGTTTCTGCTTTCTGCACATGGCTAGCCAGTTTTCCCAACACCATTTGTTAAACATGGAATCCTTTCCCCATTGCCTGTTTTTGTCAGGTTTATCAAAGATTGTATAGTTGTAGATATGTTGTGTTACCTCCGGTGCCTCTGTTCTGTTCCATTGGACTATATCTCTGTTTTGGTACCAGTACCATACTGTTTTGATTACTGTAGCCTTGTAGTATAGTTTGAAATCCGGTAGTGTGATGCCCCCCACTGTGTTCTTTTTGCTTAGAATTGACTTGGCTATGCGGGCTCTCTTTTGGTTCCATATGAAGTTCATGGTGGTTTTTTCCAGTTCTGTGAAGAAAGTCAATGGTAGCTTGATGGGGATAGCGTTGATTCTGTAAATTACTTTGGGCAGTATAGCCATTTTCACGATATTAATTCTTCCTAACCATGAACATGGAATGTTTCTCCATCTGTTTGTGTCCTCTCTGATTTCGTTGAGCAGTGGTTTGTAGTTCTCCTTGAAGAGGTCAATTACGTTCCTTGTGAGTTGTATTCCAAGGTATTTTATTCTTTTTGTAGCAATTGTGAATGGCAGTTCATTCTTGATTTGGCTTTCTTTAAGTCTGTTATTGGTGTAGACGAATGCTTGTGATTTTTCACATGGATTTTATATCCTGAGACTTTACTGAAGTTGCTTATCAGTTTCAGGAGTTTTTGGGCTGAGGTGATGGGGTTTTCTAGGTATACTATCATGTCGTCTGCAAATAGAGACAATTTGGCTTCCTCCTTTCTTATTTGAATACCCTTTATTTCTTTTTCTTGCCTGATTGCTCTGGCTAGAACTTCCAGAACTATATTGAATAGGAGTGGTGAAAGAGGGCATCCTTGTCTAGTGCTGGATTTCAAAGGGAATGCTTCCAGTTTTTGCGCATTCAGTATGATATTGGCTGTTGGTTTGTCATAAATAGCTTTTATTACTGTGAGATACATTCCATCGATACCGAGTTTATTGAGGGCTTTTAGCATAAAGGGCTGTTGAATTTTGTCAAATGCCTTCTCTGCATCAATTGAGATAATCATGTGGTTTTTGTTTTTGGTTCTGTTTATGTGGTGAATTACATTTATAGACTTGTGTATGTTGAACCAGCCTTGCATCCCCAGGATGAATTCTACTTGATCATGATGAATAAGTTTTTTGATTTGCTGTTGCATTCGGCTTGCCAATATTTTATTGAGGATTTTTGCATCTATGTTCATCATGGATATTGGCCTGAAGTTTTCTTTTCTTTTTGGGTCTCTGCCAGGTTTTGGTATCAGAATGATGTTGGTCTCGTAAAATGATTTGGGAAGTATTCCCTCTTTTTGGATTGTTTGAAATAGTTTTAGAAGGAATGGTACCAGCTCCTCTTTGTGTGTCTGGTAGAATTCGGCTGTGAACCCGTCTGGACCTGGGCATTTTTTGTGTGGTAGGCTCTTAATTGCTGCCTCGACTTCTGCCCTTGTTATTGGTCTATTCATAGTTTCAGCTTCCTCCTGGTTTAGGCTTGGGAGGACACAGGAGTCCAGGAATTTATCCATTTCTTCCAGGTTTACTAGTTTATGTGCATAGAGTTGTTTGTAATATTCTCTGATGATGGTTTGAATTTCTGTGGAATCTGTGGTGATTTCCCCTTTATCATTTTTTATTGCATCTATTTGGTTGTTCTCTCTTTTCTTTTTAATCAATCTGGGTAGTGGTCTGTCTATTTTGTTGATCTTTTCAAAAAACCAGCTCTTGGATTCATTGATTTTTTGGAGGGTTTTTCGTGTCTCAATCTCCTTCAGTTCAGCTCTGATCTTAGTTATTTCTTGTCTTCTGCTGGGTTTTGAGTTTTTTTGATCTTTCTCCTCTAGCTCTTTCAATTTTGATGATAGTGTGTCAATTTTGGATCTCTCCATTCTTCTCATATGGGCACTTATTGCTCTATACTTTCCTCTAGAGACTGCTTTAAATGTGTCCCAGAGGTTCTGGCATGTTGTGTCTTCGTTCTCATTGGTTTTGAAGAACTTCTTTATTTCTGACTTCATTTCATTGTTTACCCAGTCAACATTCAAAAGCCAGTTGTTCAGTTTCCATGAAGCTGTGCGGTTCTGGGTTGGTTTCTGTATTCTGAGTTCTACCTTGATTGCACTATGGTCTGAGAGGCTGTTTGTTATGAATTCAGTTGTTTTGCATTTGTTGAGCAGTGCTTTACTTCCAATTATGTGGTCAATTTTTGAGTAGGTGTGATGTGGTGCTGAGAAGAATGTGTATTCTGTGGATTTGGGGTGGAGAGTTCTGTAAATGTCTATCAGGTTTGCTTGCTCCAGGTCTGAGTTCAAGCTCTGGATATTCTTGTTGATTTTTTGTCTGGTAGATCTGTCTAGTATTGACAGTGGAGTGTTAAAGTCTCCCACTATTATTGTGTGGGAGTCTAAGTCTCTTTGTAAGTCACTAAGAACTTGCCTTATGTATCTGGGTGCTCCTGCATTGAGTCCATATATGTTTAGGATCGTTAGCTCTTCTTGTTTTATCGATCCTTTAACCATTATGTAATGGCCTTCTTCGTCTCTTTTGATCTTTGTTGCTTTAAAGTCTATTTTATTAGAGATGAGAATTGCAACTCCTGCTTTTTTTTGCTCTCCATTTGCTTGGTAAATCTTCCTCCATCCCTTTATTTTGAGACTTTGTGTATCCTTGCATGTGAGATGGGTTTCCTGGATACAGCACACTGATGGGTTTTGGATTTTTATCCAATTTGCCAGTCTGTGTCTTTTGATTGGTGCATTTAGTCCATTTACATTTAGGATTAATATTGTTATATGTGAATTTGATACTGCCATTTTGATGCTAAGTGGCTGTTTTGCCTGTTAGTTGTTGTAGATTCTTCATTATGTTGATGCTCTTTAGCATTTAGTGTGATTTTGGAATGGCTTGTACTGGTTGTTCCTTTCTATGTGTAGTGCCTCTTTTAGGAGCTCTTGTAAAGCAGGCCTGGTGGTGACAAAATCTCTGAGTACTTGCTTGTTCGCAACGGATTTTATTTTTCCTTCACTTCTGAAGCTCAGTTTGGCTGGATATGAAATTCTGCGTTGAAAGTTCTTTTCTTTAAGAATGTTGAATATTGGCCCCCACTCTCTTCTGGCTTGTAGTGTTTCTGCCGAGAGATCTGCTGTGAGTCTGATGGGCTTCCCTTTGTGGGTGACCCAACCTTTCTCTCTGGCTGCCCTTAGTATTTTCTCCCTTATTTCAACCTTGTTGAATCTGACGATTATGTGCCTTGGTGTTGCTCTTCTTGCGGAATATCTTTGTGGTGTTCTCTGTATTTCCTGCATTTGAATGTTGGCTTGTCTTGCTAGGTGGGGGAAGTTTTCCTGGATGATGTCCTGAAGAGTATTTTCCAGCTTGGATTCATTCTCTTCGTCCCCTTCTGGTACACCTATCAAACGTAGGTTAGGTCTTTTCACATAGTCCCACATTTCTTGGAGACTTTGCTCATTCCTTTTTGCGCTTTTTTCTCTAATCTTGGTTTCTCATTTAATTTCATTGAGTTGGTCTTCGACTTTAGATATTCTTTCTTCTGCTTGGTCAATTCGGCTATTGAAACTTGTGCATGCTTCGCGAAGTTCTCCTATTGTGGTTTTCAGCTCCTTTAATTCATTCATATTCCTCTCTAAGTTATCCATTCTTGTTATCATTTCCTCATATCTTTTTTTTTAAGTTCCTTAGTTTCTTTGCATTGATTTAATACATGTTCTTTTAGCTCACAAAAGTTTCTCATTATCCACCTTCTGAAGTCTAATTCCGTCATTTCGTCACAGTCATTCTTTGTCCAGCTTTGTTCCCTTGCTGGTGAGGAGTTTTGGTCCTTTCTAGGAGGTGAGGTGTTCTGGTTTTGGGTGTTTTCCTCCTTTTTTCGCTGGTTTCTTCCCATCTTTGTGGGTTTAATTGTTTGTCATCTGCATAGTTGCTGACTTTTCGATTGGGTCTCTGAGTGGACACCCAGAGTGTTGATGATGAAGTATTTCTGTTACTTGGTTTTCCTTCTACCAGCCTAGCCCCTTCGCTGTACGACTGCTGAGGTCCACTCTAGGCCCTGCTTGTCTGGGGTGCACCTCTAGCAGCTGTGGCACAGTGAGGGATGCTACCTGTTTCTTTTTCTGCTATCTTTGTCCCAGGATGATGCCTGCCAAATGTCAGTCTTTTGGATATAGAGGGGTCAGGGAGCTGCTTTAGGAGACAGTTTGTTCTTTTTAGGAGCTTAATTTCTGAGCTGTGAGCTCTGTTGTTCATTCAGGGCTGTTAGGCTGCTATGTTTGATTCTGCTGCAACAGAGCTCATTAAAAAACCCTTTTTTTCTCAAATGCTGTGTGTTGGGAGGTTCGGGCTTTATTTTTCAATGTCCGTTGAGGTGTCCTGCCCAGCTAGGAGGCAGACTAGCCAATGTTTGCCTGCTGAGTCTCCGCCCTGCTGTTGTGTGATTCGCCCTGTTCCTGTAGGCTCTGCTGTGGTCTTCAGCACGCCCTGCGGTGGAGTCTCTTCATTTTAGCGTGTTGCCTCGGCAACGGCAGGCTGCATCAGCAATGGGCGTGTATCTCAGTAGGGACGGGTTGCCTCGGAAACGGGAGGCTGCGTCAGCAGTGGGCGTGTATCTCAGTAGGGACGGGTTGCCTCGGCAACGGCTGGCTGCGTCAGCAGTGGGCGTGTATCTCAGTTGGGGCAGGTTGCCTCGGTAGTGGTGGACGCCCCTCCCCCACAGAGCGTCTCGGACCAGCTGCTCGGGATAGTTTGAAATCGCAGTTTGTTCGTCCCACTGGGTACCCTGAATGCTCTGTCCCTGCAATCCCCTGGGCTGGCCTACTGTCCAAGTCTCGTTCAGTCTCAAGTCCAGCCCTCTCAAGTCACAGGTTGCCGGTTCAACAGGGCACCCGAAAAGCACACCCTGTGGGGATTGCTGGGTAGGGCAAGCTGCCGCCGTCCCAGCTGCCGGCTTCGCCAGGCAGACTTACTGCCTGGCGTCCCATGTCTCCCTTACACTTGGGAGTTTCCCCGTTCTGTGGGCAACAAAGATCTGTCTGGAAATGCAACTCCGACTCACCTCTTTGCAGATTCAACGAGAGCTCCAATCCTGGGTTGTTCTCACAACACCATCTTGAGTCCTCCTCTGGGCGCTTCTCTAGTTCTTTTAATTGTGATGTTCGGGTGTCAAGTTTAAATCTTTTCTGCTTTCTCCTGTGGACAGTTAGTGCTATAAATTTTCTTTAAATGTGTCCCAGAGATTCTAGTACATTGTGTCTTCATTCTCATTGGTTTCAAAGAACATCTTTATTTCTATCTTCATTTTGTTATTTATCCAGTAGTCATTCAGAAGCAGGTTGTTTAGTTTCCCTGTAGTTGTTTGGTTTTGAGTGAGTTTCTTAATCCTGAGTTCTAATTTTATTGTTTTATTGCACTATGATTCGAGAGACTGTTATGATTTCCATTCTTTTGCTTTTGCTGAGGAGTGATTTGCTTCCAATTATGTGGTCAATTTTAGAATAAGTGGGATGTGGTGCTGAGAAGAATGTATATTCTGTGGATTTGGGGTGGAGAGTTCTGTAGATGTCTATTAGGTTCACTTGGTCCAGATCTGAGTTCAAGTTCTGGATATCCTTATTGATTTTCTGTCTCATTGATCTGTCTAGTATTGACAGTAGGGTGTTAAAGGCTCCCACTATTATTATGTGGGAGTCTAAGTCTTTGCAGGTCATTAAGAACTTGCTTTATGCATCTGGGTGCTCCTGTATTGGGTGCATATATATTTAGAATAGTTAGCTCTTCTTATTGCATTAATCCCTTTACCATTATGTAATGCCCTTCTTTAAGCTTATCCATCACGATCAAGTTGGCTTCATCTCAGGGATGCAAGGGTGGTTCAACGTCTGCAAATCTGTAAATGTAATCCATCACATCAACAGAACCAAAGACAAAGATATGAAAAACCACATGATTATCTCAATAGATGCCGAGAAGACCAACAAAATTCAACAGTCCTTTATGCCAAAGAAATATCAATAGACTAGGCATTGATGGATCATATCTCAAAATAATAAAAGTTATTTATAGCAAACCCACAGCCAACATCATACTGAATGGGCAAAAACTGGAAGCATTTCCTTTAAAAACTGGCACAAGACAAGGATGTCCTCTCTCACCACTCCTATTCAACATAGTATTGGAAGTTCTGGCTAGGGCCATCAGGCAAGAGAAGGAAATAAAGCATATTCAAATAGGAAGAGAGGACATCAAATTGTCCCTGTTTGCAGATGACATGATTGTATATTTAGAACACCCCATCATCTCAACCTGAAATCTCCTTAAGCTGATAAGCAACTTCAGCAAAGTCTCAGGATACAAAATTAACGTGCAAAAATCACAAGCATTCCAACACACCAATAACAGACAAACAGAGAACCAAATCATGAGTGAACTCCCATTTGTAATTGCTACAAAGAGAATAAAATACCTAGGAATACAACTAACAAGGGATGTGAAGGAGTTCTTCAAGGAGAACTACAAACCACTACTCAAGGAGATAAGAGAGACCATAAACAGATGGAAAAACATCCCATGCTCATGGGAACGAAGAATCAGTATCATGAAAATGGCCATACTATCCAAAGTAATTTATATATTCAGTGCTATTACCACAAGCTACCAATGACTTTCTTCACAGAATTGGAAAAAAATACCTTAAACTTCATATAGAACAAAAAAGGGCCACCATAGCCAAGACAATCCTAAGGAAAAAAAAAAATCAATCTTGAAGTATTACACTACCTGACTTCAAACTATATTATAAGGCTACAGTAATCAAAACAGCATGGTACTGGTACCAAAACAGAGATGAACAATGGAACAGAACAGAGGCCTCAGAAAGATTGCCACACAACTACAACTATCTGTTCTTTGACAAAACTGACAAAAACAAGCTATGGAGAAAGGATTCTCTATTTAATAAATGGTGTTGGGACAACTGGCTAGCCATATGCAGAAAGTTGAAACTGGACCCCTTCTTTACATCTTATATAAAAATCAACTCTAGATGGAAAAAGATTTAAATATGAGGCCTAACACTATAAAAAATCTAAAAGAAAACCTAGGCAATACCATTCAGGACATAGGCATGGGCAAGAACTTCATGACTAAAACACCACAAGCAATGGCAACAAAAGCCAAAATAGACAAATAGGATCTAATTAAGCTTAAGAGCTTCTGCACAGTGAAAGAAACTATCAATAGAGCAAACCAGCAACCAACAGAATGGGAAAAATATTTTGCACTCTATCCATCTGACAGAGGGCTAATATCCAGAATCTACAAAGAACTTAAACAAATATACAAGAAAAAAATAAGCCCATCAAAAAGTGGGCAAAGGATATGAACAGACACTTTTCAAAAGAAGACATTTATGTAGGCAATGAATGTGTGAAAAAAAGCTCATCATTACTGGTCATTAGAGAAATACAAATCAAAACTTCAATGAGATAGCATCTCACACCGATTAGAGTGGTGATCATTAAAAAATCAGGAGACAACAGTTGCTGGAGAGAATGTGGAGAAATAGGAACACCTTTACACTGTTGGTGGGAATATAAATTAATTCAACCATTGTGGAAGACAGTGTGAAAATTCTTTTTTTTTATCTTTCTTTTTAAAAAAATTGTACTTTAAGTCCCAGGATACATGTACAGATCTTGCAGGATTGTTGCATAGACACACATGCCATGGTGGTTCATTGTCTCCATACCACCATCACCTACATCAAGCATTTCTCCCAGTGTTATTCCTCCCCAACATCCCCACCCTGTGCTGTCCCTCCCCTAGCCTCCCATCTCCCAACATACCCCACTGTGTGATGTTCCCCTCCTTGTGCCCAGGTGTTTTCATTGTTCAACACCTGCCTATAAGTGAGAATATGCAGTGTTTGGTTTTTTATTCTTGTGTCAGTTTGCTGAGAAAACAACCCTTTCAAAAAGTTGGTGAAGGATATGAACAGACACTTTTCAAAAGAAGAGATTTATGCAGCCAACAAACATGAAAAAAAGCTCATCATCACTGGTCATTAGAAAAATGCAAATCAAAACCACATTTAGATACCAACTCATGCCAGTTATAATGGCGATCATTAAAGAAGGAGGAGACAACGGATGCTGGAGAGGATGTGGAGAAATAGGAATGCTTTTACACTGTTGGTGGGAGTGTAAATTAATTTGACCATTGTGGAAGACAGTGTGGCAATTCCTCAAGGATCTAGAACAAGAAATACCATTTGACCCAGCAATCCCATTACTGGATATATACCCAAAGGATTATAAATCATTCTATTATAAAGATACATGCACACATATGTTCTCTGTGGCTCTGTTTACAATAGCAAAGACCTGGAACCAACCCAAATGTCCACCAGTGATAGACTGGATAAAGAAAATTTGGCATATATACACCATGGAACACAGGGACACAGGGAGAGGAACATTACACACTGGGGCCTGGAGGTTGGCTGCCCTTGTTGGCTGCCTGTCTCATCACAGGTCCTGAGGCCTAGGAGGGAAGAATGGTTTTGCTGCCCTGTGCAGCCTCACCACACTGCTCCCTGCATCCTGGCTGTTCCTGCTACTGCCACAGCTCAAACGGGCCCAGGCACTCAGACTGCTGCTTCAGAGGAAGCAAGTCATAAGCCTTGGCAGCTTCCACATGCTGTTAAGCCTACATATGTGCAGAGTACAATAGTTGAGGTTTGGGAGCCTCCACCTAGATTTCAGAAGATGTATGGAAAACCCAGGATATACAGGCAGAAGCTGGTGCAGGAGTGGAACCTTCATGATGATCTCTATTAAAACAGCATGGAGATAAAATATGGGGTTGGAGCCCCCACACAGAGTCCCACTAGGACTAGGTGGAGCTGTGAGAAGAAGGCAACTGTACTCCAGATCCTAGAATAGGAGATCTACCAAGAGTTTGCTCCATGTACCTGGAAAAGCCACAGGCACATAATGTCAGTCCTTGAGAGCAGCTATGGGGACTGAGCTCTGCAAAGCCACAGGAGTGAAGCTGTGCAAGGCCTTGTGAGCCTACCCCTTGCAACAGTGTGGCCTGGACATGAGACATGGAGTCAAAGGAGATTATTTTGGAGCTTTAAGATTTAATGACTACCCTGCTGGATTGTGAACTTGAACGGAGTCTGTAGCGTTTTTCTTTTGAATGATGTCTCCCTTTCGGAAAGGGAGTACTCACCAAATGCCTAAAACTCCCCATTGTGTCTTAGAAGCAACTAACTTTCTTTTTATAGACTTATAGGCAGAAAGGACTTACTCTAGCTATTTTGTTATTTGTTTTATGGTTGTTTTGTGGTCTTCTTGTTTCAGGTGAGACTTTGGGCTTTGGACTTTTGAGTTAGTGCTAGAATGAGTTAAGACTTTGAGGGGCTGTTAGCATTATTGAATTTTGAAATGTGAGAATAACATGAGATTTGGGAGGGGCCGAGGCAAAATGATATGGTTTGGATCTGTGTTCCCACCCAAATCTTACATCAGATTGTAATCCCCAATGTTGGAGGTGGATCCTGGTGGGAGGTAATTAGATCATGGTGGCAGATTTACGCTTTGGTGCTGTTGTCGGAATCATGAGTGACATCGTGAGATCTGATTGTTTAAAGTGTGTGGTTCCTCTCCCACACTTTATCTTACTCTTGCTTTAATCCCGTAAGCTATTCTTGCTTCCCTTTTGTCTTCTTTTATGATTGCAAGTTTCCCGAGGCCTACCTACCTGTGCTTCCTGTACAGCCTGCAGAACTGTGAGCCAATTTGACCTCTTTTTTTCCATAATTTCTCGAGTTTCAGGTATTTATTTATAGCATTGCAAGCATGAACTAACAGAACTTCTTTCCTTGTATCCCACAGGTTTTGGTATGTTGTGTTTCCATTATCATTTGTTGCAACAAATTTTAAAATTTTCTTCTTCACTTCTTCATTTACCCACTGGTCATTCAGGAGTGTATTATTTAATTTTCATGTGTTTGTATAGTTTCCAAATGTTGACTTGTTATTGATTTGTAGTTTTACTCCAGTGGTCAGAGGGTCAGAGAAGATGCTTGAAATAATTCCAAGTTTTTGAAATGTTTTAAGACTTGTTTTGTGACATAAAATATGGTCTATCCTTAAGAATTATCTATATGCTGAGGAGAAGAATGTGTATTTTGGAGCCTGTGGGTGAAATGCTCTGTAAATATCTATTAGGTCTATTTAGTCTATGGTGCATATTAAGTCTGATGTTTCTTTATTGATATCCTGTCTGGAAGAGCTGTCCAATGGTGAAAGTGGGATATAGCAGTCTCCAGCTATTATTGTATTAAGGTGTATCTTTCTCTTTAGCTCTAATGTTTGCTTTATATATCTGGGTGCCCCAGTGTTGGGAGCACTGGAGGATACATATTTTTGTCAATATTTTTTTATAATTGTTATATTCTCTTGGTTAATTGACTCCTTTATCACTATATAATGAGCTTTTGGTCTCTTATTATAGTTTTTGGGTTGAAACCTATTTTGTGTAATTTGATTATAGCTACTCCTGCTCTTTTTTGGTTTCCTTTGGCATGGAATATCTTTTTTCATCCATTTATTTTCAGTCTATATATATATTTACAGTCAAACTATGCTTCTTGTAGCCACAGATCATTGGGTCTTGCTTTTTTATCCATTCAGCAATTCTATGTCTTTTAATGGAAGAGTTTAGTTAATTTACATTTAGTGTTATTATTGATGAGTCAGGATTTACTACAGCTATTTTGCTATTTGTTTTCTGGTTGTGTTTTGGTCTTCTCTTCCCATTTTCCTTTTAGTGGAGGTGATTTTCTCTGGTTATACAATGTAATATCTTCTTTATATTTTGTGTATTTGTTGTATGTTTTTAAATTTGAGATTACCATGAGTCTTGCAAATACTATTTTATAAAGCCATTATTTTAAGTAAATGACAACACTGTTTTCATGAACAAATAAAGCAAAAATAAAACTCATAAAAACTCTACTCTTTAACTTCATCCCACCTACTTTTTAAATGTTTTTGTTATCTTTATGTCTTATTGTACTCTCTATGTCTGGAAAGTCATTGTAGATATTATTTTTGATTGGTATACTATTTAGCTTTTTATGTAAGATAAGAGTATTTTACACAACACAATTACACTGTTATAATATTTTTTGTGTGTGCTAGTACCAGTGAGTTTTGCACCTTCAGTTGATTTATTTTGTCTCTTCTGATGGTGTATTTTCAAATAGCCTGTATTCAAGCTCACTAATTCTTTCTCCTGCTTGATCAATTCTGCTATTAAGAGACTTCAATGCATTCCTTAGTATGTCAATTTTATTTTTCAAGTCAAGACCCTTTCCTTGATTATTTTTAATAATTTCAATCTCCTCATTAAATTTATCTCATAGAATTCTGAATTCCTTTTGGTGTTTTCTTTAATTTGAGTTTCCTCAACACAGCTATTTTGAGTTATCTGAAAAGTCACATGTTTCTGTCTCTCGAGGATTGGTCCCCTGTACCTTATTTATTTAATTTGGTGAGATCATGTTTTCCCAGATGACATTGATAATTGTATATGTTTGTCAGTGTCTGAGAATTGAACAGTTAGGCATTTATTGTTGTCTTCACAGTCTGGGCATTTTTAATGCACATCCTTTTTGGGGAGGCTTTCCAGGTGTTCAAAAGGACTTTGGCTCCAAATCCAATTATGCTGTGGTTCTTGCTGACTTGTAGAGGTACTGCCTTCGTGGTCTTGGATAAAATCTAGAAGCATTCTCTCTATTACAAGGCAGAGACTCTTGTTCTTTTCCTTTACTTTCCCCCAAACAGTTTCTTTCTATATATATTGAGGTTTCTAGAACTTGAAGTAGTATGACACAAGTACCCTTGTGGCCACCACTAAGTGCGCTGCACTGGTTAAGAGCTGAAAAGACAGCACAGCACTGGGTCTCACACAAGGCCCACTGTTACTTCTACCTGGCTACCACCTATAGTCACTCAAAACCCTAAGGCTCTACAATCAGCAGCTGACAAAGATAGCCAGATTTGTGTCCCTCTCTTCAAGGCAATGAATTCCCCCAGGCCCTGGATGGGTCCAGAGATGCTGTCTAGGAGCCACAGGTTAAAGTCAAAAACCTTAGAAATTCACCTGGTGTTTTGTTCTACTGTGTCTAAGCTCACATTCAAACCACAAGACAAAGTCCTTCCCTCTCTTCCTTCCCATTTCCACAGGCAGAAGGGCCTCTCCCTGTGGGCACTACCACCACCAACCCACAGAGGGTTCTGCCAGGCCACTGCTGATGTTCACATAATGCCCAAAGACTCTTCTGCCAGCTGTGGTGAATGCTGACAGCCCTGGGACTCACCCTTCAGGGCAGGTCTGGAAATGCTGACTAAGATCCTAGGCCTGGACTTGCAGACCTCAAGAGCCTGCTTGGTGCTGTACCCCATTGTGGCTGAGCTGGTACTTAATGTGCAAGACAGAGTCCCCGGAATAAATAGAAGATGGCCCTTTAGGAGCAGCTCAGGATTGCAGCTCCCAGTGAAAGCACAGAGGGTGAGTGGATGCTGCATTTCCATATGGATCTTTATTGCCCACAGACTAGGAGATTCCCAGGCGGAGGAGCCACACAGGTCACCAGCGTGGTTGTTTCAGCCGGCGCAGCTATTTTGCCAGTGCCCTGGTGTGACGGCTCTTCGTACAAAATACACTGGTCTGGTTGCCCTTTTAAGCTGGCAGTTGGAGCTCTGGGAAGGCAGATTCACCCATTCATCTGATTAAACGGGTCTGAAATGGAGAGCCAGGCCAGGAGATTCCCGGGCAGCACCACTGTTTTAGCGGGTGCAGTGGGTCACCACATGAGAAATCACACAGATTCTGGCACCCTCTCTGCAGGTGACTGGAATACATGGAAGAGAGTCAACTGTTCAACTTAAAAAAAAAAAGGCTCTGAGGCAGGGAGTCAGGTGATCCAGCTTGATGGGAGCCACCCCCATAAAAACAACAACAAAAAAAACCCAGCAATTAAAAACGCTTGTGGTCGAGAGTTTTGCAGCAAGCACAGCTGGACCCAGTATGGTGCAGCTCAGTGGGGGAGGGGTGTCCGCCATTACCGAGGCACTCCACCCCTACGGAGGTAGTCCGCCATTGCTGAGGCAGCCCACCATAACAGAGAGAGTCCACCATTACAGAGGTGGACCACCATTGCTGAGGCAGTTCTAACCACACCCATATAAACAGGACTGCAGGGAAGCTCACATGGCAGCAGGGCAGAGCCAGCAGCAGGGTGGAACCCACAGCAGCTCAGAAAAGCCTCTGTAGACAAACAGTGACTAGGCTGCCTCCTTGCTGGGCAGAGCAGCCCTGAACAACAACAACAAAAAGGCAGCAGCACAATGGATACTCATAAATAAAGCCCTAACTCCCTGGGACAGAGCACCTGGGGAAAAAAATGAGGGCTATGAGTTCTGTTGTAGCAGACTTAAATGTAGCTGCCTAGCAGCTCTGAATAAACAACGGAGCTCACAGCTCAGCACTTGAGCTCCTATAAAGAACAGACTGTCTCCTCAAGCAGCTCCCTGACCCCCGTATATCCAAAGAGTCACCTCACAAAGGACTGATCAGACTGACATTTGGTGGGCATCATTCTGGGACAAAGATAGCAGAAGAAACTGGTAGCAAGCCTTACTGTTCTGCAGCTGCTTCAGGTGATCCCCAGGCAAGCAGGGCCTAGAGTGAACCTCAGCAGTCCTACAGCAGAGGGGCCAGACTGTTAAAAGGAAAATTAAGAAACAGAAATACTTCATCATCAGTAATCTGGACGTCCACTCAGAGACCCAATCGGAAAATCAGCAACTACTCAGATGACAGGTGGATAAATCCACAAAGATGGGAAGAAACCAGTGCAAAAAGGAGGAAAACACCCAAAACCAGAACACCTCTCCTCCTATAAGGGATCACAACTCCTCACCAGCAAGGGAACAAAGCTGGATGGAGAATGAGTGTGATGAAATGACAGAATCAGACTTCAGAAGGTGGATAATGAGAAACTTCTGTGAGCTAAAAGAACATGTTCTAACTCAATGCAAAGAAAGAAAGAACCTTGAAAAAAGATTTGAGGAAATGATAACAAGAATGGACAACATAGAGAGGAATATGAGTGAATTGATGGAGCTGAAAAACACAACACAAGAACTTAATGAAGCATGCACAAGTTTCAACAGCAGAATTGACCAAGCAGAAGAAAGGATATCAGAGGTCGAAAATCAACTCAATGAAATAAAATGAGAAGGCAAAATGAGAGAAAAAAAGCACAAAAAGGAATGAACAAAGTCTCCAAGAAATGTGGGACTATGGGAAGAGACTTAATCTACATTTGGTAGGTGTATCTGAATGTGATGAAGAGAATGAATCCAACTGGAAAACACTCTTCAGGATATTATCCAGGAAAACTTCCCCAACCTAGCAAGGCAGGCCAATATTCAAGTCCAGGAAATACAGAGAACACCACATAGATATTCCTCAAGAAGAGCAACCCCAAGGCACATAATCATCAGATTCACCAGGGTTGAAATGCAGGAGAAAATGCTAAGGGCAGCCAGAAAGAAAGGTTGGGTTACCCACAAAGGGAAGCCCATCAGACTGACAGCAGGTCTCTCGGCAGAAACTCTACAAGCCAGAAGAGAGTGGGGGCCAATATTCAACATCCTTAAAGAAAAGAACTTTCAGCCCAGAATTTCATATCCAGCCAAACTGAGCTTCATAAGTGAAGGAAAAATAAAATCCTTTGCAAACAAGCAAGTATTCAGAGATTTTGTCACCACCAGGCCTGCTCTACAAGAGCTTCTGAAAGAGGCACTACACATAGAAAGGAACAACTAGTACCAGCCCTTCCCAAAACATTCCAAATGCTAGAGAGCATAAACAAAATGAAGAATCTGCATCAACTAATGGGCAAAACAGCCAGCTAGCATCAAAATGGCAGTATCAAATTCACACATAACAATATTAACCCTAAATGTAAATGCGCTAAATGCACCAATCAAAAGACACAGACTGACCAATTGGATAAAAAGCCAAAACCCAATGGTGTGCTGTATCCAGGAAACCCATCTCACATGCAAGGATACACAAAGGCTCAAAATAAAGGAATGGAGGAAGATTTACCAAGCAAATGGAGAGCAAAACAAAGCAGGAGTTGCAATTTTCGTCTCTGATAAAATAGACTTTAAAGCAACAAAGATCAAAAGAGACAAAGAAGACAATTATATAATGGTAAAAGGATCGATATAACAAGAAGAGCTAACGATCCTAAATATATATGGACCCAATACAGGAGCACCCAGATACATAAGGCAAGTTCTTAATGACTTACAAAGAGACTTAGACTCCCACACAATAATAGTGGGAGACTTTAACACTCCACTGTCAATATTAGACAGATCAACCAGACAGAAAATTAACAAGGATATCCAGGACTTGAATTCAGACCTGGAACAAGCAAACCTGATAGACATTTACAGAACTCTCCACCCCAAATCCACCGAATATACATTCTTCTCAGCACCACATCATACCTACTCTAAAATTGACCACGTAATTGGAAGTAAATCACTCCTCAGCAAATGCAAAACAACTGAAATCATAACAAACAGTCTCTCAAACCACAGTGCAATCAAGTTAGAACTCAGAATTCAGAAACTAACTCAGAACCACCCAGCTTCATGGAAACTGAACAACTGGCTCTTGAATGTTGACTGGATAAACAATGAAATGAAGGCAGAAATAAAGAAGTTCTTCAAAACCAACGAGAATGAAGACACAACATACCAGAATCTCTGGGACACTTTTAAAGCAATCTCTAGAGGAAAATATATAGCAATAAGTGCCCACATGAGAAGAGTGCAGAGATCTAAAATTGACACCCTATCATCAAAATTGAAGGAGCTAGAGGAGCAAGATCTAAAAAACTCAAAACCCAGCAGAAGACAAGAAATAACTAAGATCAGAGCAGAACTGCAGGAGATAGAGACATGAAAAACCCTTCAAAAAAATCAATAAATCCAGGAGCTGGTTTTTCGAAAAGATCAACAAAATAGACTGACCACTAGCCAGATTAATAAAAAAGAAAAGAGAGAATAACCAAATAGATGCGACAAAAAAATAAATAAATAAAGGAGAAATCACCACAGTTTCCACAGAAATTCAAACCATCATCAGAGAATATTACAAAAAACTCTATGCACATAAACTAGTAAACCTGGAAGAAATGGATAAATTCCTGGACACTTGCATCCTCCCAAGCCTAAACCAGGAAGAAGTTGAAACTATGAATAGACCAATAACAAGATCTAAAGTTGAGGCAGCAATTAAGAGCCTACCACACAAAAAAAGCCCAGGTCCAGATGTGTTTACAGCCGAATTCTACCAGACACACAAAAAGGAACTGTTACCATTCCTCTTGAAACTATTCCAAAAAGCGGGAATCCTTCCCAAATCATTTTATGAGACCAACATCATCCTGATACCAAAACCCAGCAGAGACTCAAGAAAAGAAAACTTCAGGCCAATATCCATGATGAACATAGATGCAAAAATCTTCAATAAAATACCGGCAAGCCAATTGCAACAGCACATCAAAAAGCTTATCCACCATTATCAAGTAGGATTCATTTCAGGGATGCAAGGCTGGTTCAACATACGCAAGTCTATAAATGTAATTCACCACATAAACAGAACCAAAGACAAGAACCACATGATTATCTCAATTGATGCAGAGAAGGCCTTTGAGAATATTCAACAGCCCTTTATGCTAAAAACCCTCAATAAACTTGGTATTTATGGAACGTATCTCAAAATAATAAATGCTATTTATGACAAACCAACAGCCAGTATCATACTGAATGGGCAAAAACTGGAAGCATTCCCTTTCAAATCTGGCACTAGGCAAGGATACCCTCTCTCACCACTCCTATTCAATATAGTACTGGAAGTTCTAGCCAGAGCAATCAGGCAAGAAACAGAAATAAGGGTATTCAAATAGGAAAGGAGGAAGCCAAATTGTCTCTGTTTGCAGACGACATAATAGTATACATAAAAGACCCCATTGTCTCAGCCCAAAATCTCCTCAAACTGATAAGCAACTTCAGCAAAGTCTCAGGATATAAAATCAATGTGCAAAAATCACAAGCATTCCTCTACACCAATAACAGACTTAAAGAGAGCCAAATCAAGAATGAACTGCCATTAACAATTGCTACAAAGAGAATAAAATATCTAGGAATACAACTAACAAGGAACATAAAGGACCTCTTTAAGGAGAACTAGAAACCACTGCTCAACGAAATAAGAGAGGACACAAACAGATGGAGAAACATTCCATGTTCATGGTTGGGAAGAATCAATATCATGAAAATGGCCATACTGCCCAAAGTAATTTACAGACTCAATGCTATCCCATCAAGCTACCAATGACCTTCTTCACAGAACTGGGAAAAACCACCTTTAACTTCATATGGAATCAAAAGAGAGCCCACATAGCCAAGTCAATTCTAAACAAAAAGAGCACAGCAGGAGGCATCACAATACCGAAATTCAAAGGATACAACAAGGCTACAGTAATCAAAACAGCATGGTACTGGTACCAAAACAGAGATATAGACCAATGGAACAGAGCAGTGGCATTGGAGGCAACACAACATATCTACAACTATACAATCTTTGATAAAACTGACAAAAACAAGCAATGGGGAAAGGATTCCCTGTTTAATAAATGGTGTTGGGAAAACTGGCTAGCTATGTGCAGAAAGTAGAAACTGGACCCCTTCCTGACACCTTACACTAAAATTAACTCCAGATGGATTAAGGACTTAAACATAAGACCTAACACCCTAAAAACCCTAGAAGAAAATCTAGGCAAAACCATTCAGGACATAGGAGTAGGCAAGGCTTTCATGACCAAAACACCAAAAGCATTGGCAATAAAAGCCAAAATAGACAAATGGGACATAATCAAACTCCACAGCTTCTGCACGGCAAAAGAAACAGTCATTAGAGTAAATCGGCAACCAACAGAATGGGAAAAAATTTTTGCAGTTTACCCATCTGATAAAGGGCTCATATCCAGAATTTACAAAGAACTCAAACAGATTTACAAGAAGAAAACAAGCCCATTCAAAAGTGGGCAAAGGATAAGAACAGACTCTTTACTAAAGAAGACATACATGAGGTCAACAAACTTGAAAAAATGCTCATCAGGACTGGTCATTAGAGAAATGCAAATCAAAACTACATTGAGATACCATCTCACACCAATTAGAATGGCGAACATTAAAAAATCTGGAGACAACAGATGCTGGAGAGGATGTGGAGAAATAGGAACACTTTTATACTGCTGGTGGGAATGTAAATTAGTTCAACCATTGTGGAAGACAGTGTGGCAATTTTTCAAAGACCTAGAAATAGAAATTCCACTTGACCCAGCAATCCCATTACTGGGTATATATTCAAAGGACTATAAATTATTCTACTGTAAGGACACATGCACATGAATATTCATTGCAGCACTGTTTACAATAGCAAAGACATGGAACCAACCCAAATGCCCATGGATGATAGACTGGATGGGGAAAATGTGGCACATATACACCATGGAATATTATGCAGCAATCAAAAACGATGAGTTAATGTCCTTTGTAGGGACATGGATGAACCTGGAGAAAATCATTCTCAGCGAACTGACACAAGAACAGAAAACGAAATACTGCATGTTCTCACTCATAGGTGGGTGTTGAACAATGAGAACATATGGACACGGGGCGGGGAGCACTAAACACTGGGGTCTGTTGTGGGGAATAGGGGAGGGACAGCAGGGGGTGGGGAGCTGCAGAGAGATAGCATGGGGAGAAATGCCAGATATTGCTGAAGGAGATGAAGGCAGCAAATCACACTGCCACATTTGTACCTACGCAACTATCTTGCATGTTCTTCACAAGTACCCCAAAACCTAAAATGCAATAAAAAAAAGACAGAGTCCCCTTTACTTTGCCCCCTAGTTTTATCAAACAGAAGGAGTCTTTCATGATAGTCACCACAGCTGTAAATATGCTGGGTGACACCTGAAGCCAGCATGTCTCAGAGCCCAAGGCCCACAGTGTAATATTTGTTTATTGCTAGTAGTTATTCAGGGCCCAGCTGTTCTTTAGTCAGCAGGTGATGAATATTGCCACGTCTCCACTGTGACAGGGCAGCACTGACTTCAATGTAAAGTCCTCCGGTCACTGTGCTCTCCCTCTCTCAAGTGCAAAGATGCCTCTGCCCTTGCTGCTGCTGCTAGGAGTGCTCTAGGGGTGGCGCTAGCACTCCCTTAGCCAAGCTGGCTGGTATCTTAGTGGGTCTCATGCCCCCAAGTCCACTGGCTCTAAGCCCAGCTCAGTGCTAGGACTTGCCTAGAAATTGAAGTTCTTTTGTCCTAGACTGCCCTTCAAGTTCACTTAGGGCCCCAGAGCACTCTAGTCCACAGTAGTGAGGATTGCTGAAACTCAATCTCTAACCACTGGGATGGACAATTTCCTGCCGGCTAGGGCCAGTCCAAATATTCCCTCTGTGGTGAACATTGTCTGAGTACAGATTGATTCTGCTTTCTACTGTGACAGGGCAGCACTGGATTCAATGCAAAGCCTCACAATCGCTGTACTCCTTCCCTCCTAAGTGCACAGATTATCCATGCCACATGGTATATGGGGGAGTGGTGGCATTGGCACTTTAAGACTCTCTTCTCTGCCCTCTTCAATGACTCTTTCCATGATATGAACTTAAACCTGGGTACTATAATTGCTTACCTGAGTTTTGGTTCTTGTGATGGTGATTTTTGTGTGTAGTTATTAAAATTTGGTGTTCCTGCAGAGGGGATGAATGATGTAAGCTGCTGTTTGGCCATTTTGCTCTGCCAGAAGTTCTAATAAAAATTTTCAAATATTTTTCTGTTCTTGAATTGGTGATTTTTCAGGGACCATTTCTGCTCTGTAGATTTGGGCTTTATTAACTTAAATTTTTAAAATTATTTTCTTCTATTTATTTCTTATTTGTGATTTCCATTATTCCATTATTTATTATACACAGATTAGATGATTATAATTTTTGTTCCATAGAAATCTTTTCCAGAAATAATTTCCATTGTTTTATCCACACCTCTGGAAAAATGCTTAACGTTTTCTTTTTTTCACTAAAGTTAATTTTTGCAATATCTGGTCTGCTGTTCATTGCTCCTCCTCAGGTTTTAGTTGAATAATTTCATTTTTTACCTTCATAAAATTTGAATTTTCTTTACTTCTTTCTTTTGATATTTGACATATATTTTTGAGAAGCCAGATCAGACATTTTATAAAATGAGCTTTTCTTCTTGCAGAAAATCTATTTTAGGGAAGGCATTTCCTCTGCTTCCTCCAGATGGTCTCCTTTTGACTTACAGTATCTTTTCCATGTCTTTCAGAGGAAGCCCACTCTGCCAACTCTGTTCTTTGGGGCCATCTGCTCCAGACGAAAGCTCATCCACACATATTATCAATTTTCTGTGGCTTTCTGTCCCATACCTTGCCCTTCTTCTTCTTAGGTATAGACTGTTAGTGGCTCTTATTTTCAGGATCTCCTGTACCTACTTTCCAGTAACCTCATGGAGTGGAAATTCACAAATTGGCCCTTCATATCACTTTAAACACAATAGAAATTCTCAAGTCTCTAGCATATGTCATTTTTCCTAATTTTCTGTCCTAGTACTGGCATATTAGTTTATATTTTATAGTTATTTCCATAGTAGTTGGGAAGAGTGATAATTGTCTGTACTCCTCGTTTTTCTCTTTGGGTTCCATGAAGCAAACTCTGGAAAGGTTTCATGGTCACCTTTGAAGAGTTGGTTTTTTGAATCTTTTCCTTATTGCTGCCCCTTTTCTCATCTCTCCTGGTTTTGAACTCTTCAGTGTCCTGCTCATACTAAGCATTCTCCTTTTTTCATGCATTATCTAAATTTATTTTTAACAGCAATAGCACTTTTCTTATGTCCTCAGTCTTCATCTCTACTTTTAAATGCTCAAGGTTGATGTCATAGTGTTACATTATTGTGAAGAAGATTGTAATCATTAATATGTTTGACAACATCAAACATGTGTTTAGAAGGCAACTTCCTCACAGTGAGAAGAGATTCTCTAAAGTCAAGTTTTTAATCTCTTTTCCTTTTGATGTATTTTATATCACATATGTCTGATTATTCTGGGGTTGCATAAAACATTTTTGAAGAAAAACTTTCTCTGCAAGAAAAAAAAAAAACATCCAGAAGCAGTCAGGCTTTAGTTTATTCTATGATTACCCAATTGCTCTTCTTATGTCTTCATCTTAATTAGCTGAGAACTTCCTTGCTTCTTTGATTAGTTAACAATTAGCCACAAAGGCTAAGGGATCTGGATGTTCTATAATTCTTTATTGTGGACATTATATTTTTTTAAAAGCAATAGCAAAGGTTAGCAAAATCTCTGCTGGTGGAAGGATGCAAGACAAAGAGAAGGAAGGTAGCCTAATGAGGACCAAGTAGATTTGCAGCATATTTGGAGAAAGAACACCTGTGCCAGGTCATGACCCAGCCTAGTGCCCTGATGAGAAAGGCTGATGATGTGGGGAGTTGGTAATGGCACAACAAGAATTTCTTCATTTGCTAATATGGTGAAACCTTTAATGCTGATGCCCCTCTCACCCTCTAACAAAAAGAAGTATTAAGAAGAAGAGAGCCTGACATTCCAACTCTCATGACTGGATGAGTTCCTTGTGGAATGTCAGAACATGAGAGATTACAGGGAGAGGGAATTGTGTTCTATCCCACCTCCTTAGTTCACTCACTTGTACCGTCACCCATTTTATAGTTTTTGCCATGCCTGTTAGCAGTTCTGATGGTAAACCAAAGTGAAAATAACCTTAACAGAATATGAATCTATATTCTCAAAAATCTTTGAAACTATATGAGCTTGTGTGGCCTGGTTTGGCTAAATGCCATATAGACAAGGTCAGTTTTTAATGAGAACTTTTCATCCTCATTACTTTACTAGAGATTTCACGAAAAAGGTTTGAGAGCAAAATTAACCACTTTACCAATGTATCTGATTCATCTTTCAAATGTAAACACTATTCATATTCTAAGATTGACAAGCTTACATCTGCAAAGCTTTAAAGATTGTCATTTTAGTGTAGAAAATATCTCATTAATCAGAATGTTAAATAATCCACAGTACTTATATAATGTGTTATTATTTATCAGTCTTGAGCAGCTCTATTTCCAAAGGGAGAAACAAAATAATTTCAACCAAGTGAGCATAATATTAATGACAGCAGTATTATAAATACATTTAAAATGATGCCAGAAAGCATGTGACAACAAGAAAAACAACTAATTTTCTTTTATTTTTCTCCCCTTCAATGTGCAAAACATGCTGCTATACTTTTATCCACAGACTTTGTTTAAAAATTTCTCAAGACACAAGCCAGCGCCATGTCAACAAAAGATGAGTACTTGGTTTGGTGCAATTAAAAGATTTTTACAACATCTACAATGGAAATCACCAGGAAACCAAGAAAACTGGCAGTGCATCAAACAATTCAATTGAAGGAAAGAAACAAACATAGTGTAGATGAAACACTGAAAAGGGTGGTATTCTTTCTGTGATATTAACACAATAGTGATCTTAGGGCCCCAGGAACATGAATTTCAGGCTCCCTTTCATAAATGCCCTCTGAATTAGAAATTATTCCGATATAATGTGAATACTCTTTTACATCCCTCTTTCTCATACTTTAAGTTAGAGCCTATGTTTCTACACAGCTATGTTGTCATTCTTTAAATAGGACAAACAGACAGGACACTGTGGGAAATGGTGGTGCTTTGTGTGATACCACCCAGTCCTCCTGGGCAGAAAGAATCTTGTTTCCAGTTTGAAGTTTGCTGTTTTGACACAAGTAAGCAGAGTATTCTATGAGTATGAGCTATCTTTTTATACCTAATTATGTTTACTTTGAAGTCCTATTCAGCTGATTTACACACCTGAAAACTAAGTTGTAATTTAAAATAAGACCTGCCAACAGAGTGTATTGGACTGATAAATAGGATTTGTAATCTCAATATTTTCTCCAATGCCTTGTCTAATGGGTACTATTTTAAAAGAGAAATGTTGGGGATCCAAGATGGCTGAATAGGAACAGCTCCAGAGTGCGGTTCCCAGGGAGAACAGCTTAGAGGGTGAGTGCTCACCACATTTCCAAACAACTTTTCACTGCCCACAGACCAGGAGATTCCCAGGCTGAAACGCACCATGAGTTTTCAGTGTGGTGGTTTCAGCCGACGCCGGGTCAGTGCACAGAAACTCACAGAAGTCTGGGCAGCTGTTTTGACTGATGCCTGAAACACTGAGGAGATAGAGCCGCCAATTCAACTGAAAGAGAGGGGGCTGAGACTGGTAGCTGGGTGATCTGGCTCAGCAGGTACCACCACCTACACAAAACAAGCAATCTGAAATGCTCTGGACTGAGAGTTATACCACAAGCGCAGCTGGACCCAGGATGGTCCAGCTCAGTGAGAGTAAGGATATACCCCACTACCGAGGCAGTCTGCCACTACTGAGGCAGTTCTCCACTACCGAGGCAGTTCACACAGCAGCTGGGCAGAGCCTGCAGCAGCTTAGCAACACCTCTGCTGGCAGACTGTGACTAGACTTCTCCCTGCAGGTCAGGGCATCTATGAGAAAAGGCAGTAGCACAACAGGAACTTATAAATAAAACAGGAACAGGCTGTCTCCTCAAGCAACTTCCCAACCACATATACCCAAGGAGACACCTCATAAAGGAGAGCTCAGGCTGACATCTGGCAGGTACTCTTCTGGGACAAGGATAGCAGAGGAAGAAACCAGTGGTAACCCTTGCTGTTCTGCAGCTCCCGTGGGTGATCCCCAGGCAAGTGGGGTCTGGAGTGGACCTCCAGTGGTCCTGCAGCAGAGGGGCCTGACTGCTAAAAGGAAAACTAAGAAGCAGAAAGAAATAGCTCCAACATCAACAAAAAGGATGTCCACTCAGAGACCCCATCTGAAAGTCACCAACTACAAAGACGACAGGTAGATAAACCCATGAAGATGGGAAGAGACCCACGCAAAAAGGATGAAAACACCAAAAATCAGAATGCCTCTCCTCCTCCAAAGGATCACAACTTCTCACCAGCTAGGGATCAAAGATGGATGGAGAATGAATCTGATGAATTGACAGAAACAGGCTTCAGAAGGTGGGTAATAAACTTCTCAGAGCTAAAAGAACATGTGCTAATCCAATGCAAAGAAACTAAGAACTGAGAGAAAATGTTAGATGAGAGGCAAACTAGAATAAACAGCTTAAAGAATATAAACAACTTGATGGAGCTGAAAAACACAGCACAAGAACTTCATGAAGCATATACAAGTTTCAATAGCCAAATCGACTAAGCAGAAGAAAGGATATCAGAGATTGAAGATCAACTCAAAAAAATAAAACAAGAAGACAAGAATAGAGAAAAATAAGTGAAAAGAAATGAACAAAGCCTCCAAGAAATATGGGATTATGTGAAAAGACCTAATCTGTGTTTGATAGGTGTACCTGAATGTGATGGAGAGAATGAATCCAAGCTGGAAAACACTCTTCAGTATATTATCCAGGAGAACTTCCCCAACCTAGCAAGGCAGGCCAACATTTAAGTCATGGAAATACAGAGAACACCACAAGGATATTCCTCAAGAAGAACAACCCCAGGGCACATAATCATCAGATTCACCAAAGTTGAAATAAAGGAAAAAATACTAGGGACAGCCAGAGAGAAAGGTCAGGTTACCCACAAAGGGAAGCCCATCAGACTCACAGCGGATCTCTTGGCAGAAACCCTACAAGCCAGAAGAGCCTACCAACCAAAAAAAAAGTCTAGGTCTAGATGGATTGACAGCTGAATTTTACCAGACATACAAAGAGGAGCTGGTACCATTCCTTCTGAAACTATTCCAAACAATACAAAAAGAGGGAATCCTTCCCAGATCATTTTATCAGACCAACATCATCCTGATACCAAAACCTGGCAGACTCAACTAAAAAAGAAAACTTCAGGCAAATATCCATGATGAACATAAATGCAAAAATCTTCAATAAAATACTGGCAAACTGTTTGCAACAGCACATCAAAAAGCTTATCCACCATGATCAAGTAGGCTTCATTCCAGGGATGCAAGACTGGTTCAACATATGCAAGTCTATAAATGTAACCCACCACATAAACAGAACCAAAGACAAAAACCATATGATTATCTTAATAGATGCAGAGAAGGCCTTTGACAGAATTCAACAGCCCTTTATGCTAAAAACTTTCAATAAACTAGGTATCAAAGGAACACATCTCAAAATAATTAAAGCTATTTACAGCAAACCTACAGCCAGTATCATACTAAATGGGCAAAAACTGGAAACATTCCCTTTGAAATCCAGCAATAGACAAGGATGCCTTCTGTCACCACTCCTATTCAATATAGTATTAGAAGTTCTGGCCAGATCAATTAGGCAAGAAAAAAAAAATAAAGGGTATTCAATTAGGAAAAGAGAAAGTCAAATTGTCTCTATTGGCAGATGACATGATTGTATACTTAGAAGACCCTATCATCTCAGCCCAAAATTTCCTTAAACTGATAAGCAACTTCAGCAAAGTCTCAGGATATAAAATCAAAGTGCAGAAATCACAAGCACTTCTATACACCAATAACAGACTAACAGACAGTCAAATCATGAGCGAATTCCAATTCACAATTGCTACAAAGAGAATAAAATACCTAGGAATACAACTAACAAAGGATGTAAAGGACCTCTTCAAGGAGAACTACAAACCACTGCTCGAGGAAATAAGAAATGACACAAACAGATGGATAAATATTCCACGCTCATGGTTAGGAAGAATCAATATTGTGAAAATGGCCATAGTGCCCAAAGTAATTTATAGACTCAATGCTATCCCCATCAAGCTACCAATGACCTTCTACACAGAACTGGAAAAAACCACCTTAAACTTCATATGGAACCAAAAAAGAGCCCGCATAGCCAAGACAATTCTAAGAAAAAAAAACAAAGCCAGAGACATCATGCTACCTGAATTCAAACTATACTTTAAGGCTACAGTAATTAAAACAACATGGTACTGGTACCAAAACAGAGATATAGACCAATGGAACAGAGCAGAGGCTTCAGAGGCAACATCACATATGTACAACCATCTGATCTTTGACACCTGACAAAAACAAGCAATGGGAAAAGGATTCCCTGTTTAATAAATGGTGTTGGGAAAACTGGCTAGCCATGTGCAGAAAGCAAAAACTGGACCCCTTCCTGACACTTTACACTAAAATTAACTCCAGGTGGATTAAAGACTTAAGCATAAGACCTAACACCCTAAAAACCCTAGAAGAAAATCTAGGCAAAACCATTCAGGACATGGGCATAGGCAAGGACTTCATGACTAAAATACCAAGAGCATAGGCAACAAAAGCCAAAATAGACAAATGGGACCTAATTAAACTCCAGAGCTTCTGTACAGCAAAAGAAACAATCATTGTAGTGAACCAGCAACCAATAGAATGGGAAAAAATTTTTCCAGTCTACCCATTTGACAAAGGGCTAATATCCAGAATCTACAGAGAACTAAAACAGATTTACAAGAAAAAAACAAACCCATCCAAAAGTGGGAAAGGATATGAACAGAGACTTTTCAAAAGATGTATATGAGGCCAACAAACATATGAAAAAATGCTCATCACTGATTATTAGAGAAATGCAAATCAGTACCACATTGAGATACCACCTCATGCCAGTTAGAATGGCAATCATTACAAAAATCTGGAGACAACAGATGCTGGAGAGGATGTGGAGAAATAGGAACACTTTTACACTGTTGGTGGGATTTGTAAACTAATTCAGCCATTGTGGAAGACAGTGTGGTGATTCCTCAAGGACCTAGAATTAGAAATTCCATTTGACCCAGCATTTTCATTACTGGGTATATACCCAAATGATTATAAATCATTCTATTATAAAGATGCATACACAGGTGTGTTCATAGCAGCCCTGTTTACAATAGCAAAGAGCTGGAACTAACCCAAATGCCCATGGATGATAGATTGGACAAGGAAAATGTGGCACATATACACCATGGAATACTATGCATCCATTAAAAAAAAACGATGAGTTCATGTCCTTTGTAGGGGCATGAATGAATTTGGAAACCATCATTCTCAACAAACTGACACAACAGAAAATCAAACATGGCATGTTCTCACTCATAGGCGGGTGCTGAACAATGAGAACACATGGACACAGGGAGAGGAGCATCACGTACAGGGGTCTGTTGTCGGGGTCCAAGGGAGGAATAGTGGGAGGGGTGGGGAGGTCAGGGAGGGATGGAGGGATAATATGGAGAGTAATTCCAGATATAGGTGATCAGGGGATGGAGGCAGCAAACCACATTGCCATGTGTGTACCTATGCAACAATCCTGCATGATCTGCACATGTACCCCAGAACCTAAAGTACAATAAAAAATAAATAAATAAAAAATAAAAGAGAAATGTTACATAACTATCAAATGCTAAGTTCACAAACAGGAATGTTAGCTCATATGAATTGATTTTAGGATGGCTTTTAAGATTTTTGATTGTGCTTTGTAGAAGTTTCTTTATGTCCTAAAATTGTGTTATACAGATTTAACACAGTCTCAATCTAAATTCCAGCAGTATTTCCTTTTTGTAGAAATTAACAAGGTGATTCTACATTTCACATGGAAAGTCAAAGGAACTAGAATAGCCAAAACAATTTTGAAGAAGAACAGTTTTGAAGACTCACATAATCTGATTTAAGTCTTACTATAAAATATTATAACTAAAGCAGTGTAATATTGGTGAAAGGGCAGACATTAATGTCAGCAGAATAGAACTGAGAGTCCAGAGTAGACACACACATTTGACTAACTGATTTTTAGCAAAGGTACAAAGGCAATTTCATGGAGAAAGTATAGCATTTTCACTTAATGATAAGAGAATTGGATATCAATATAAAAAATAAACTTTGACACAAACTTTATATGTTATATAAAAATTAAAAATTGATCAGAGACTTAAATGTAAGATCTAAAATTATCAAATTCCTAGGACAAAAAACTAAGAAAATTTCTGAGATTTGGGCCAAGCAGTTCTCTTAGATATGACATCAAAAGCACTAAAAAAAGTAATCAACTAGATTTCATCAAAATGAAAACCTGGTTTATAAAAGACACTGCTAAGGGGATGTAAAGGTACTGACTTCAGAAAAATATTTGCAAAACACATGTTTAACAGTAGATTTTTATCTAGAACACATAAAGAACTCTCAAAATTCAATAAGAAAACAAAGGATCCAATTCTTCATATGGGGAAAAAATTGTACAAGTAAATCACCAGAGAAAATACATGGATAACAAATAACAATATGAAATGTTCAACATAGTCATTAAGGAAATATAAATTAAAGTCATAAGAAATTTTTACTACAATCCAATTATTAGAAGTAATAAGATGCTAATAATAAGTGTGAGCAAGGTTTGTGAGCAAATGGAACTCTTGTACATACACTTCTGGTGGGAATACAATGATATAGCCACTATGGAAGACAGGTTGCCAGTTTCTTTTAAAGTTAAACATATACTTACCGTGTGAATCAATAATCCTTCTACTAGGTATTTACCCAAGAGATAAATGCTTATGCTTAAACAAAAACCTGGACACAAATATTTTTAGTAACTTTATTTATCATTACCAAAACCTGGAAACAACCTTCCAACTCGTTCATGAATAAACAAATTGTAGTACACCTATACAATGGGATTCTATTTGACAATAAAAAGGAATGCACTATAAATTCATTTAACAATATGAATGAATCTCAAATGCATTTGTTTAGTGAAAGAGGCCAGACCCAAAAGACCACATACTGTATGATTCAATTATATGACATTCTGAAAAACACAAAACAATGGAGGCAAAAAACAAATGGTTGCCAGAGTTTGGGACTGTGGGCAGCTTGGCTACAAAGGGACTGGGAAATGTTTTGGCACTCTGTTCTGTATCGTGGTTGTGGTGGTAGTGACATAACTGTATTCATTTGTCAAAATTACAGAACTGTACACCTCAAATAGTGAATTTTCCTGTATGTATTTTTTAAAGTAAAAAAGAGCTAATACTTAAGAGTTTTTTTAAAAAAAGATATTGTTCCTTCAGGATAAAAACTCTAGCTTTTTTCATTCTACTCCTGTACAGTGAGTGTGCATGTTAGACACTTTGTTTAAAGTGCATCTTCTCTATGTGAGATCATCATAAGAGTTCTATAGTCAGAACACTTCTATGTTTTTGATAACATCTAGATTTATTTTTATCAGAGATATTTTTTGAAAATGCACATAGGAAAAGAAATAATTAAAGGAGATCATTCATTAAAATATCCCCAAGGCATTCCTCCAAATATTTTTGTCTTATAAAACAAAGGAAGATTTTATTTTATAATATGTCTGCATAAATGAGATCTTTTGCCCAAAATGAACCAAAGATGTCCTTTTATTAAAAAGGCAGAAATAACAAAAGAAATACATATGGCCATTTAAAATGTTTTTCTTTCCTGGTACATTTGAAAATATGGCACCCCCTTGCCTCCAGCACCTCAGCTGCACAATCAGGATGTGGAAGAATTATTAAAACTGCACTCCCATTCTGGTTTCAAATCCACATAATACCACTTGAAAAAATAGCCTTGCTGAAAGAATATTATACATCTTTCACACCATACTTGGAGATTTCTGACAGCCAGATCCAAAAAAGTACAACACTCTGTAGTCTATGTCAACTAGAATGACTCCTCTTTTCATAGATTTAAGAAGCAGTACTCTGTTTTCCCCAGAGATTCTCCCAGCCTAATAATATTCCCCAAGTTAAATGTGTCAGGAAAAACTACATCTTGCTGTGGGATTCAGATACAGTTAATATAAAGAAATGCTACTGTTGTTGCTGTACTTATGGTGATGGCAATCTAAAACGTTCTCATGACAGCAGAAATGACACTTTTGATGTGCTATATATAGAGACAGAAGTGTACAATTTAGAATCTGCAATGGATCGTGACTCAGTCTGCTTGTTCTCACACTTTGTATTGTTTCTTGGCACCACTGTGTGTCTTAAAGCACACACCAGTTCTGCCAGTAACAGACCTCCTTAGCTGATCCTCATTATCACCATGGCACAGAATCAACCCCCCCACCCCCATTCAGTTCTTTCTGCTTTTAAGAAGAGTATCTTTTAATAAAGCTTACATCAATGTCATGTCAGAGAATGAGGGAGCTCCTTGCTTAGGGATTTGCCTTAGTGAATGAAAAACAAGTAAACCAATAAGCCCATCTGTGTGCAGCAACAAAGAAAAGCACCTAGCCCTAACATCTGCCCCACCAGGCTAACCAATATCAGGGAAAACAATCATCTGTCTTTAAGGCAATAACCTTCAGCAAATCAGTAACACGTTTTCCATCCTTCTCTACAACCTTCTGTCTTCAACATGAGGGAATGGAAGGAAATTTTTCCAAGTTTACTTTCATCTGAAAGGCCATGCGTATTCTGTTGCCATCCTGCCTGCTTTCATAGTAATGGAAAGGTTTGTGAGTAATGGAAAATATCCTGAGGCCATGATGGTTCCTGAGAATAAAATAAACAGAAAATGAAATGGAAGAGAGAAGATAAAAGAAGACGTGGAGACAAAGTAGGGAAGGAAAAAAGGCTGAAGGGAGCCAGAGGAGAAGCGTTCAGGGTCTGGGCACATAGGAAAACACAAACTTTCAGAATTTCATCTGGGCTATAAAACCTTTATATAAATGACATTCTTTACTCAGGCAGCTACCTCTGTGGCTTCTTGGATAAAGCTGGATTCTGTTCTTCATCTCCAGCTTCATTATTTACTCCTCAGGCATTTTCCATAGCAAGATCATTTGTTCTTAATTTTCTATCCCACATGTACAATACCACAACTTTCCTATTGCCACCAAGAGTCTTCTTTCAGTTGCTTTGGGGCTGGTACATCTGAGCGTCCACATACCATCCCACAACACACAGATATTGACTGAGCAATCTTCTTTGTCCATTCCTGTATTGCATAGTTCTAAAAACTATTAGCTTGTAAAAGAGCTGCTAAAATTTAGGTGTGTTTTAGTGTTTTCTATCTATTCATTAATGAAGCTAGTTTTGTCGAGTGTGGTATATAATTTATTTTGTTCTAAAATTTTTTACAAAGGAAAAAAATTCTTAAAGTTAAAAAAAATTAAACTCATTTTTTTTTAAATGAGAAGAAACAAAATACTGTCATTCTGTTTTACAAAAACTGTTACCTTTATTACATTATCATTGACACTTGTTTTGTTTAATGTGTCATAAATCTTTTAGAATATGATTACGTTAGCAAGGCTTGGCCAATTTATGTTGCAGTATGAAAATCTCAAACTCTAAGTAGTTTAATGCCACACAAGTTTATTTCTTGTTCATGCTACATATTATAAACAGGCTAATGGAGGGCTCTATGTCATACATTCCTACCCAGGGACCTGAACCGATGGAAACTCCATCAGGTAGCTGCAGTGTTTGGAATGCCCTACTTCTTCCATTTCTAAGGAGAGAAATTGGAAATCTTACAAGGGCTTTTATTTGCCTCAGTGTGTAAGTGGCACACTTTTCTTCCACATTTCTTTTGGCTAGAATGAATTACATGGCTTCACCTAATCACAAGGGAGACAAGAAATGAAAGGAGCAAGTGAAATACTACCAGACATTACTCTCTCTACCACATCATGTCAGTAAATAGAGATCTAACTCATAACTTTTATTTGCTAAAGAATATTTAGGTCATGTGTGCTTGCTCATGCCTGTAATCCCAGCACTTTGGAAGGCCAGGGCAGGTGGATCTCTTGATCCCAGGAGTTCGTGACCAGCCTGAGCAACATGGCAAAACAGTCTCTACAAAAACATAAAAAAATTAGCTGGGCATGGTGGTGTGTGCCTCTGGTCCAACTACTCAGTAGGTTCACCCAAGTCCAAAGAGTTTGAGGCTGCAGTGAGCCATGATCATGCCATTGCACTCCAGACTGGGCAGAAGAGTGAGACCCTGTCTCAAATAAAAATATCTTTTTTTAATGGATATACCACAATTTGTTAACCAGCTATAGTTGAACATTTAGACTGTTTTGGTGTTTCACTACTCTAAATGACTGTGCCAAACATCTGTCTATAGCTTTGAGTGCTTTTCTACTTGCTGCCTTAGGTTAATTAATTCGTTTTAACTTTTAGGTTCTGGGAACATTTGCAGGTTTGTTACATAGGTAAATTGTGTGTCACAGGGTTTGGTGTACAGATTATTTTGTCACCCATGTAATAAGCATAATACCCAATAGGTAGCTTTTCTATCTTCACACTCCTCCTACCCTCCACTCTCAAATAGAACCCAGTGTCTATTTTTTCCTTTGTTTCCATGTGTACTTAAAATTTAGCTCCCACTTACAAGTGAAAATATGCAGTATTTGGTTTTCTCCTCTGACATTAGTTTGCTTGAAATAGCAGCCTCCAGCTCTGTCTATGTTGGTTCAAAGGACATCATCTCATTCTTTTTTCATGGTTTCATAGTATTCCATTGTATATATGAACCATGATTTTTTAATCCAGTCTACTGTTGATAGACATTCAGTTTGATTCCATGTCATGTGATTGTGAATAGTGCTGTGATAAATATACACATGCATATGTCTTTATGATAGAATAATTTATATTCCTTTGGGCATATACCCAATAATGAGATTGCTTGGTCAAATGATAGTTCTGTTTAAGTTTTTTGAGAAATCTCCAAGTTGCTTTCCACATTGAGTGAACTAATTTATAATCCCAACAGTGTATAAGCATTTCCTTTTCTCTACAACCTTGCCAATATCTGTTATTTCATGACTTTTTAATAGTAGTCATCCATTCTGACTGGTGTGAGATGGTATCTCTTTGTGGTTTTGATTTGCATTTCTCTAATGATTAGTGTCATGGAATATTTTTTCATATGCTTGTTGGCTGCCTGTATGTCCTCTTTTGAAAAGTGTCTGCTCATTTCCTTTGCCCACTCTTTAGCAGGAAAGGTTGTTTTTTTGTTTTTGTTTTTTTTGCTTGTAAATTTCTTTATATTTCCTTGTAGATTCTGAATATTAGACCTTTGTCAGATGCATAGTTTGCAAATATTTTCTCCCATTCTGTACATTGTCTGTTTACACCATTGATAGTTTGTTTGTTTGTTTGTTTTGCCATGCAGAAGCTCTTTAGTTTAATTCAGTCCCATCTATCAATTTTTGTTTTTGTTACAATTGTTTCTGGCATCTTCATCATGTCAGGCCTTATATCCAGAGCGGTATTTCTTAGGTTATCTTCCAGGGTTTTTATAGTTTGAGGTTTTACATTTAAGTCTTTATCCATTTTGAGTTCATTTTTGTAGGTGGTGTAAGAAAGGGGCCCAGTTTCAATCTTCTATATATGGCTAACCAGTTATCCCAGCACCATTTATGGAATAGGGGGTTATTTCCTCATTCATTGCTTATTTTGCTGATTTTGTTGAAGACCATATAGCTGTAGGCATGCAGCATAATTTCTGCACTCTCTTTTCTGTATCACTAGTCTATATATCTCTTTCTGTGCCAGTATCATGCTGTTTTGGTCACTATAGACTTGTAGTATAGTTTGAAGTAGGGTTATGTGATATCACCAGCGTTGTTCTTTTTGCTTAGAAGTGCCTTGGCTATTTTTGCTATTTTTAGTATCATATGAATTTTAAAATTGTTTTCTCTAATTCTCTGAAGAATGTCATTGGTGGTTTGATAGGAATTGCATTGAGTCTGTAAATTGCTTTGGGCAGTATGGACATTTAAACAATAGTGATTCTTCCTATCCATGAGCATGTAATGTTTTTCTATTTGTTTGTGTTATGGCTGATTTCTTTTAGCAGTTTTTTGTAATTCTCATTGTAGAAGTCTTTTACCTCCTTGGTTAGCTGTATTCCTAGGTATTTTATTCTTCTTGAGGCTATTGTAATTGGGATTGTGTTCTTCATTTGGCTCTCAGCTTGGATGTTGCTGATGTATAGGAATGTTACATTGATTTTCTATCTTGAAACTTTGCTGAAGTTGTTTATCAGATCAAGGAACGTGTGCACAGAAACTATAGGGTATAGAATATAGGGTATTCTAGGTATAGAATCATATAATATGCAAACAGGGATAGTTTGACTTCCCTTCTTCCTATCTGGATGCCTTTTCTTTCTCTTGCCTGATTTCTTTGGCTAGGACATCCAGTACTATGTATAAGAGTGGTGAGAGAAGGCATTCTTGTCTTGTTTCAGTTTTCAAGGGGAGTGCTTCCAGATTTTGCCCATTCAGTATGATGTTGGCTGTGGGTTCTTCATAGATGGATCTTACTGTTTTGAGGTATGTTATTTCAATGTCATTTATTGAGGGGTTTTAACATAAAGGGATATTTAATTTTATCAAAAGCCTTTTCTGCATCCAAAAAATGATCATGTGTTTTTTTTTCAGTTCTGTTTATGTGATGAATCACATTTATTGATTTGTGTATGTTGAATCAACCTTGCATTCCAGAGTTAAAGAATACTTGATCATGATGAATTAGCTTTTTGATGTGTTGCTTCATTTGATCTGCTAGTATTTTTTAGAGTATTTTTGCATCTATGTTCATTGAGTATATTGGCCTAAAGTTTTCTCTTATTTATGTGTCTGTGTCTCTGCTAGGTTTGGGGATGATGTTGACCTCACATAATGAGTCAGGGAGGAGACCCTTCTTTAATTTTTTGAAATAGTTTTAGTAGGAATGGTACCAGGTCTTTTTTATACATCTGGTGGAATTCATCTGAAAAGCTATCTTGTCCTGGGATTTTTCTGGTTGGTAGGCTTTTTATTACTGCTTCAATTTTAGAACTTGTTGGTGTGTTTAAGGATTCAGTTTCTTCCTGGTTCAATCTTGGGAGGTTGTATGTTTTCAGGAATTTTTCTATTTCTTCTAGGTTTTCTAACTTTTGTGCATAGAGGTGTTAGGATAAATCTTTATAAGTTGAATTGCTAGGTTAAGGTATGTATTATTATGTTTTCATACTGCTGATAAAGACATACCCAAGACTGAGTAATTTAGAAAGAAAAAGAGGTTTAATGGATTCACAGTTCCATATGGCTGGGGAGGCCTCACAATCATTTTACAAGACAAAAGTCACATCTTACATGGCAGCAGACAAGAGAGTGAGAGCCAAGCAAAAGGGGTTTCCTCTAATAAAACCATCAGATCTCGTGAGACTCATTCACTACCACAAGAACAGTATGGGGGAAACTGCCCCCATGACTCAATTATTTGTGCTGGGTCCCTTCCACAACATGTGGGAATTATGTGAATTATAATTCAAAATAAGATTTGGAGGAAATGGGTATACTACATTTTATTGTCTCTTTGGTAAATTTTTGTCCACATTTTAATATTTCTGAAATCAGGATGCATTTTACACTTGCTGCTGAATGAGGCAGCAGTCATGATTTTTAGTCATTGTAAACACATGCATGTCAAAGCTTAGAGGGTGAGTGAAGCATTTGAAAGACAGTCTTGGAAACAACAGAGGAGCACCCTTAAGAAATGGTGTGTCACCAATACTTTTGATAGCACAGAGGACAAGATTTTATGGAAAAGCAACATCAGTAGTCCTGTGTATGTGGGAAATCAAACTGTAAGTGCAAAGTTTCTTTTCCCCCTTTTCATGTAGGCTCAACAGTGATACATGATGAAAATCTATGTCACTGTGTGAGTGATAACATGCTATCCTGGCTTGATGACATTTTTTATTCTGTGCAATTGATGGTATCTTAAAGTTAATAAAATAGAATTATAGAGGACAAAAGATTGAAGACTTGGAAGAGGAGGAAAGGTCCCGGAAGACGCAAAAGTGGATAAGATAATGGACACAAGTAGAGGAGTTACCTTGGGAAAGAAAGTGAAATGCTTTCTCTGTTTGAAGAAAAAGAGAAGGTGATTTTTTCTTCTTTTAATATCTCATTGTGTCTTACACCCACATCCCATTCATGCTGCAGCAGAAATTTAAGTCAGCCTGCCAAGTGGAAATGATTATCTTGTTGCACACTGATACCAAAGAATCTAAATAACAAAAATTGGCATTTATTGAACACGTTATATTCCAGGCATTATACTGGGTACTTTACATGTAGGTAAGTAGAAGAAATTTAAAATGCATCATTTTCACAGTCCTAACTTCTTTGCACAGTTTCGATCATGTGAGGTTTCCTAAGAGAGTTTTGAACGATGAGGATAAGGAGAATGATGGGGAGTAGGAGAAGGTGAAGACAAAGTTTAAGACCTGAAGGTAATGAGATTTTCAATACATGACAGTTATATTTACCTCATTACTTGACACTTGAATAGACAATTCTAGTGTCCTACAGAAGATATTGGAGCATACGAATACAGGTTAATCTGTGGGAGCAAATTCAAGTTTGGAGTAAGTTTCCTCCTTTTTATGTAGGTTTAACAATAATACAAGACTGATAATATAAAGTGTTGGTGAGCTTGTAACAAAGGAGGAACTATCAGACATTGCTGGTGGCAATGTAAATTTATGTAATTCCTTTTAAAGAAACAATTGATACTGTATAGTAAGAATGAAAGCACTCATACCCTATAACCCAGCAATTCCACTTGGAGGTATAAGCACCCTAAGAGAGTTCTGGCACATGTGCGAAGATGTGTATAAGATATTCATATAGTATTGTTTAAAATAGAGAAAATTTGGAAATATCTAATAGGGGAATTAAGAAATAAACTATGGTGTCATCAGTCATATAAAATGTTACATAGCAGTTAAAGTGAACAAACTGGTTACATGTTTATTTATAGGACAATCTAGTATACAATGTTGAGGGATAAAAAGCAAGTTGAAGAATATGTACAACATAAGTGTACTAAGGAAAAATTAAAAGAACACACAAAGCAATACCATATATATTATTTCTAAATAGATGCATCTATTTAATGACCTAGAAAGATACAAATCAAATAATGATTATCTCTGGAGAGTGAAGGTGAGAGGGAGAAAGGATGAGAAGGAGTAACAAATGTGGTTTCCAACTTATTTGAAATGCTCCTTTGAAAAAGAAAATTGGGCCATGCACGATGGCTCACATCTGCATCCCAACATTTTGGGAGGCCAAGCCAAGAGGATCAGTTGAGTCCAGGAGTTTCAGACTAGCCTGGGTGACATGGTGAAGGTCAGTCTCTACAAAAATAGACACGAAGTTGTGATGAGCACCTGTAGTCCCTGCTACTCAGAAGGCTGAGTCCAGAGAATCATTTGAGCTTAGGAGGCAGAGGTTGCAGTGAGCAGAGATGGAGCCACTGTACTCCAGCCTGGGCAACAAACAGAGTGAGACACCATCTCAAAAAATGAAAATAAAAATTGAACCAAAGTGACAAACTGATAGAATTTGTTAATTCTAGGAAGTGAATAATACATGGATGAAGATGAGATGTGTGTGTGTGTGTGCACGCCTGCATGTGTGTGTATGTGGGCATGTGTGTACTTGAGTTTTACTGTATTTTTAAATGTTTTCTCCAAAATATTTAAGGAGAGCCAGAGTTTTCAGGAAGTCTGCAAAGGGGAGAAGGTGTTATTGAGTAAGCAACGTGGGTTTCGAAAAAACAGTGACTCCATTCTGAAATGCTTCCCTCAACTCTGCTAACCTGTTAGCCTACTTCTTCTTTCTTTCTTTCACAATGAAATGCAAATGTTAATTTGGGAGGTTAACCCCTTAATCCAGTGGCATAGTAACATGGATTAACTTTCCAGATTAAGAGAAAGCACTTCATGACTTCAAGATAAGGGAGAAGTCACAATTAATAATTATAAGCAGCAGCACTGAGATTGTGATAATCCTCATCAGCTTCTATGTGGATATTCTCCCAGACAACTTGTAAATTGTAAGGTTTTAAAGTAAAGGCCCAGGATGTAAGATATTAGGGTTGAGGGTTGGGGCCCAGGAGAAGTCCTCAGGGTAAGTGTGTGTGGAGTGGCCCCAGCAGTGGGATGACTTTGTGCATCTGGGATAGAGGAGGAGCACATTGCAATGTGAGGAAGCTGGTGAAATGGCTCATGCATTTGAATCAGAGCCAGTCCTGCTCTCCAACAGGATTGGAACTGCATGACTTCCCCTTTGTTTTAGATAGTGAGCTTTTGTTTAGGTAATCAATAAAAATTTATTGACTCTCTTTCACCATTCATGGAATACTGTACTCATTAAATGAGTGGAAAGTAGAGTGGACATAAAAGAAATAGAAATATAAACCACTTAGAAGAAGCATAGTGTAAATATATTAATTCCTTTAGTAACAGGATTAAGAAAAGATTTCTGATCAGCTATGCATACTCTTCTAGACCATCACGACTCATAAATCAACAAAATTTATTGACTGGGACTGTTCTGATTAACTAATTAACTTTTCTCAGCAGAGATTACTCATTCCTGATATGTAGTGACTTCTACCCAAATTTCCTTTAATTTTATAAATTTCCCATAAAAATTGACAATGAAATATTTCCAGTGTCTCAATTTCCTTCTTTTTGATTTTTATTTTCCTCTTAGAGGAATGCATTTACACAATGATAAGTAAATACTTCTTAGACTCATTTGCTCCGTTGCTCAGAAAACCTTTTTAGGCCTTAATAACATTTTTATTATGTTTGCTATTGTGGTGGATAGTGCTGACACGCTTAGAAAGTTTGTGGTCTTTCCCAGCACCTGCTTTTTTCAAATATGCAACTGAATTTTTCACAGTTGAACTCTAACATTTCTCTCCCAACTGAGTGAAGTTTCACAACACATTTGAAATATTTCTGAAGCTGGGCATATGTTCCTGTTTATCCAACACAAAGCTGAGTCCTCTTTGAACTTTCATCTCTGATAATGTCATCTCCTGATGATGTGTCTCATATTTTAACATCGTAACACTCTAAGATTGGAACTGTTTGGAGGCTTTTGTGCTTTCCAAAGGATTTGCTCCTTTTCTTCTCTTCATATTATTTCCCCCTTCATTTTAAACAACTAAGTGCTGCAATAGAAGAAGATATTGATAGCCAATGCTAATAAACCTTTGTTAGGTGCCCTCTGTTTTATCAGTGGGAACATTTCTAAAATCATTACCTTACACATATTAAAAGTCCTACAACAGTTTCTTATGCATTCTAATACATCGTTTTGGTGCCAGAAGCCCAACCTACGCATTTCCAGCCCCGTCTCTGTTCTATTTCTGGCTGGTGTTGTTTCTCATGGGTCATGAGAAGCTAGCACCAACACAGCCTCATCTCCATGAGGAAGTGGAATGATGTAGGTACAGGTTGGGTATTCTAAAATATTGAAACTCATCTGGAATCCTGTCAGCTTTGACGTGTGTGTGTGTGTGTGTGTGTGTGTCAGTGTCATTTTCAGGTTTCTTATCTGGCTCAAGAAACCTGAAAATAACTTTTCTGGCTCTTTAACACCATCTTCACACACCACAAGAATATTATCCAGCATGCATTTGGCCCCCTATCTGTTATGAAACCTTGATGAGATATTTCTCTGGAGTCCCTCCAAAGTGAAAGGATCCCACATGGCATCCTTTTACACCTCTAGGGAAGAAAAGAGGTATTCAAAGTACATCATTTTCCGACTGTTTTCTTGGATGACTTCAAATACCAGCTTTACTTGAGCATTGGAACCTTATGCTAGGAAAATATTACCTTCTCAGTCTCTTTTTAGATAGACTTTGATCTACATTCTTCCCTTCTTTTTATTTCCTTATACTTTTTCTTATGAGAGCATATAATAAGACTCTCACATGAGTCCTAACAAAAGGGATAAAGTAATAAAGTGTTTTAAGATATAGTAATTGTTTAGGTTGCACAAAAGGAAAACTTTAGTGTTGTCTAAAAGATTAGAACTTGCAATTTCAACATAATTTACAATTATAGCACCTCATATGAACTGATTTTATTTCAATCTTTATGTTGTTTGCACTATTAATTATCTTTGAGTTCTTCATAAAAACAGCAATTTATGAATCCAAGATGGCATCATAATCATGCTTATCTCCTCCTGGAAATTTACTCAAGTGATTGGGCAAAAATAAACTTTTCAGTGATGTTATTGCTTCATCTATATTTAAAAGATTATTTTATGTATCTTTGTCCATGATTGTGCTTGCAAATAAGAGAGTAGTACTTAAGTAATTTAGTTAGTATAGTCATACTAGCTGAATAATTGGCCCTTCTGGAATCTACTCTGGGGCCTAAAATATGTGACTGAACTATCTATACTGGCAGTATCACCTAGATTACTGGATGGGGCTTCCTGAAAATATTAATTAGAAAGATGTTACAATCTATTTATTTGCCAAATACCTTACCCATTTGGGCTGCTATAACAAATTACCATAGACTGGTTGTTTTATAAACAACAGAAATTTATTTATCACAGTTCTAGGGAGTGGAAAGTCCAAGATTAAGGTGTCAACAGATTCAGTGTCTGGTAAGAGTCAGCTTTCTGGTTCATAAATGATCAGCTTTTCACTGTTATCTCATGGTGGAAAGGACTAGGAGCTCTATCACTCCTCTTTTATAAGGAAATTAATCCCATTTATAAGGACTCTTCCCTCATGACCTAAGCAACTTCCAAAGTCCTCCACCTTCTAATATTGTCATCTTGGGGGTTAGGATTTTAGCATTTTAAGGGGACACAAATATTCAGTCCATACTATCAAGAGATCAAATGCAGCAGAAACCTTATGGTAACTGCAAAGCAAATCTTATAATAGATTCATTAAAAATAAAAACCAAGGAATCAAAAATTCTACTAGAGAAAATCATTTATCCCAAAAGGAAGATAGTAAAAAACGAAAAAAATAAAGGCTCTAGAACCAACTAGAAAATAATTAATAAAATGGCAGTAGTAAACTCTTAACTATCAATAATAACCTTGAATATAAATGCATTACATTCTCTAGTTAAGAAACACAGATTGGCTAAATTGATAAAATCAAAAGCGAAGAAACAAAAAAGCCAAGACACAGCAATATGCTGCCTATAATTCTTACTTGTAGGACACCTGTAAGGACACAGACAGAAAGTGAAGGGGTGAAAAAAGATATTCCGTTCAAATGGAAGCCAAAAAGAGCAAGAGTGACTATGTCAAATAAAATAGACTTTATGTCAAAAACTGGAGACAAATAATATTATTGTAACTTAATAATGTAATGATAAAGAGATCAATTAAGAGGATATAACAATTGTAAATATATATACTTTCAACATTGGATCACCTAAATATATAGAGCAAATATTAATAGATCTCAAAGGAGAGATAGACTTCAGTACAACAATAGGAGGGAGCATTAACATCCCACTTGCAGCAATGGACAGTGCATTCAGTTAGATACTCAACAAAGAAACAGTGATTTTAAGCTGCACCCTAGATCGAATGTGCCTAACAGCCATATACAGAGCATTCTATCCAACAGCTACAGAATACTCATTCTTCTCAACTTCACATGGAACATTCTCCTAGATACATCATATTTTGCTCCACAAAATAAGTCTTAACAAATGTAAAGATTAAAACCATACTGAGTATCTTTTCTGAACACAATGGTATAAAACTAGAAATCAGTAACTGAAGAAACATAGAGACTAAAAATACATGGAAATGAAACAACTTGCTCCTGAGCCACCAATGGCTCAATGAAAAAAGTAAAAAGGGGATGAAACTAAAACACAATATACCAAAACCTATGAGGTAATTGTTATGTAATAACAATCAACTACATAAAAAAGAAGAAAGATCTCAAATAAACAACTTAACATTCCACCTCAAGGTACTGGAAAAACAAGAAGAACCCCAAGTTAGTAGAAGAAAAGAAATAGTAAAAATCAGAAAACAAGTAAATGGGGTGGCTCACGCCTGTGATCCCAGCACTTTGGGAGGCTGAGGCGAGTGGATCACAAGGTCAAGAGATCCAGACAATCCTGGTCAACATGGTGAAACCCCATCTCTACTAAAAATACAAAAAATTAGCTGGACAGGGTGGCGCGTGCCTGTAATCCCAGCTACTCATTGAGGCTGAGGCAGGAGAATTGCCTGAACCCAGGAGGCAGAGGTTACGGTGAGCTGAGATCACACCATTGCACTCCAGCCTGGGTAACAAGAGCAAAACTCCAACTCAAAAAAATAATAATAATCAAAATAAAAAATAAAAATACAGAAAAACAAAATGAATAAAAATTTTTAAATTAGCAAACTTTAGCTAGACTAAGAAAAAAAAGAGAAGTTCCAAATAAATAAAATCAAAGACAGAAAACAAAGATAATACAAATTGTCCCCACAGAAAAATAATCATAAGAAACTATTATGAACAACTACTTGCCAACAGATAGGAAAAACTTGAAGAAATGGATAAATTCCTGGAAACATAGAACTTACCAAAATTGAATCATGAGGATATAGAAAACCTAAACAGATCAATAACTGCTAATGAGATTGGCTCAATAATACAAAAAAAAAAAAAAAAAACCCATCAAAGAAAAGCTGAGGACTGAATGGCTTCCCAGCTCAATTCTACCAAACATTTAAAAAGGTACTAATACCAATTCTTTCCACTGTTCCAAGAAATTGAAGCTGAGAGGATTCTTCCTAACTAATTCTACAAGGCCAGCATTACCCTCATGTGAAAGCCATACAAGGACACAACAAAAAAAGAAAACTGCAGGCCAATATCACTGATGAACAATTGACACAGAAATCTTCAACAAAATCCTTGTAGACTAAATTCAACAGCATAGTAAAATGGTCATTCACCATGATCAAGTAGGATTCATTCCAGCCATGCAAGATTGGTTCAACATATGCAAATCAATAAATGTGACAACACATTAACAGAATCAAGGAAAGACATCATATCATCATTCCAATAGATCCAGAAAAAGTGCTTGATAAAATTTAACATTACTTCCTGATAAAAACCTCAACAGGGCCGGGCACAGTGGCTCAAGCCTGTAATCCCAGCACTTTGGGAGGCTGAGGCGGGTGGATCATGAGGTCAAGATATCAAGACCATCCTGGTCAACATGGTGAAACCCCGTCTCTACTAAAAATTCAAAAAATTAGCTGGGCACGGTGACGTGTGCTTGTAATCCCAGCTACTCAGGAGGCTGAGGCAGGAGAATTGCCTGAACCCAGGAGGCAGAGGTTGCGGTGAGCTGAGATCGCACCATTGCACTCCAGCCTGGGTAACAAGAGCGAAACTCCATCTCAAACAAAATAAAAATAAAAATAAAAAGAGAGAAAGCTCAAATATACATTTCTCAAAAGAAGATACAGAAATCATCAATAGGTTTATGAAAAAATGCTCAATATCACTAACCATCATGGAAATGCAATTTGAAACCACAGTGAGATATCACTTCAACTAATTAGAATAGCTGTTATTAAAAAGATAAAATATAACAAATGCTGGGGTGGATATAGAATAAAGGAAACACTTATACTCTTGGTGTGAGTGTGGATTAGTACTGCCATTACAGAAAACAATATGTTGACTTCTTTTAAAAAAAAAAAAATAGAATTACCTCATAATCCAGCAATTGCAGTCTTGGGTATATGTTCAAAAGAAATAATATTAGTATGTTGAAGAGATAGTTGCACTCCATGTTTATTGAAAAATATTTGCAATAGCCAAGATATAGAATCAACCTAAGTGTCTATTAATGGATGAAGAAAATGTGGGTGTCTATATACAATGGAGTGCTATTCAGCCATAAAAAAGAATGAAATCTTGGAATTTATGGTGACATGGATGTACTTAAGGACATTATGTTTAGTGAAATAAGCCAGACACAGAAAGACAAATACTACATGATCTTACTCATATGTAGAATCTAAACAAGTTGATCTCAGAAGTACAAAGTAGAATAGTAGTTACTGGAGTTAGATAAGAAGATAGGGGAGTAGAGAATGATTGGCCAATGGAGACAAGCTGCAGTTAGAGGGGAGGAATAATTTCTGGAACAAAGTTATAGTTACATGGAAGAAATAAGTTCTGATGTTTAATATTGCACAGTAGGGTGACTATGGTTAGCAGTGTTATATATTTCAGAATAACTAGAAGAGTGGATTTTGAATGTTCTCACCATAAAGAAATGATAAATGTTGATGAATATGCTAAATACCCTAATTTGATTATTACACAATGTAATATAACATTCTACCTCATAAATAAAATCATTATGTGTCAATTTTAAAAAGAATATTTGAAAGTCCATTAATTTAAATAATCCTTATGAAGAGAAGTTACTTTAAAAAGAAATACATAAAAATTGAGAAAGGTTGAAACGAAGGAGAAAATACTAAGGGCAGCCAGAGAGAGAGGTCAGGTTACCCACAAAGGCAAGCCTATCAGACTTACAGCAGGTCTCTCAGCAGAAACTCTACAAGCCAGAAGAGAGTGGGGGCCAATATTCAACATCCTCAAAGAACAGAACCTTCAGCCCAGAATTTCATATCCAGCCAAACTAAGCTTCACAATTGAAGGAAAAATAAAATCTTTTATGAACAAGCAAGAACTCGGAGATTTTATTACCACCAGGCCTGCTTTACAAGAGCTTCTGAAAGAAGCATTACACACAGAAAGAAACAACCAGTATTAGCCTTTCTAAAAATACACCAAAAAGTAAAGAGCACCAACATAAAGAAGAATTTACAGCAACGAATGGATAAAACAGCCGGTCAACATCAAATGGCAGTAACCCTAAATTTAAATTGACTAAATCCCCCAATCAAAAGACACAGCCAAAACCCAATGTCGTGTTACATCCAGACCTGTTTCACATGCAAGGATACACAAAGACTCAAAACAAAGGGATGGAGAAAGATGTACCAACCAAATGGAGAGCAAAAATAAATAAAATAAAAAGCAGGAGTTGCAATTCTCGTATCGGATAAAATAGATTTTAAAGCAACAAAGATACAGTGGTAAAAGGATCAATGCAACAACAAGAGCTAACGATCCTAACACCCAGATACAAGACTTAGATTCAATGAGACAGAAAATCAATAAGGATATCAAGGACTCGAACTCAGATCTGGAACAAGTAAACTTAATAAATATTTATAGAGCTCTCCACTTCAAATACACAAAATATACATTCTTGTCAATACCACATCACACCTACCCATAAGTTTAAATGAAACATTGATTGGCCATTATTAATACCCAATTTTTTTCAAAATAAAGCAATATTTTCATTTACTCTCCCTCTTTCTCTTCCTCTTTCTTCCTCTCCTTTACTTTTTTTTCTTTCCTTCTCTCAAAAAAAAAAAAAAGAAATCAACTTGTAAACCTCTAGATCCAGGTCGGCAATGTCTCTCTCATTGCTTGATTTCCTTCCTTCCCTTCCCTCCCTCCCTCCCTCCCTCCCTCCCTCCCTCCCTCCCTGCTTCCTCCCTTCCTTCCTTCCTTCATCCCTTCCTTCCTCCCTACCGTCCTTCTTCCCGCCCTTCCTGCCTTCCTCCCCCTCAAAAAAAAAATTGAGAAAGGAATCAGAATTAAGAATTAAAGAATGAAGTAGTTGGATTAACATTGTATTCATTCAGTGAAAGAGGCAGTGACAGAAAAAATTATCGTAATTATAATGCACAACACAATGTCAAAGTGATTTTTAAGAAAAAGTGCTAAATGTTCAAAATAATATTGTAATATTAAATAAAACTAAACATTCAAATGATATTAATGAATAGGATGAAGGGCAATAGGGTTGAGAGAGTATTGAAGGAAGTTGCCTAATTCCATGTTTTAAATGAAGAAAGATTCAAAAGATGAGTTCATTAATTTTTAGGTTTTTAAATTTTTTCAAGTTATTTATTATAAAGAAGTACCTTCTACTGATAGAGATAAAACTGTCTCTTTATATACTTTTTGTTTTTCAATATTTCTGATATGAGCCAGTTATATACACTATTTTTAAATATTACTCAGATATATTCTGCAAGAGGAAATTCTAAGCATGTTTTCTCTAAGTCTATAAAATGTTGGCTTTTTATTCAATCAGGATTCAATGATGAAAACTAAAACCAAAATTTAATTTGTATTTTCTAACCCCAAGAACCTTTTGTCGAAGCAGGTAAAATGGCCAGACAGATTAATAAGTGAAGAAAGAAAGGGACTAATTCATGGATCAAGGATAATTATGCATGTCAATTTTGTCTATGTTATTACTGAGACTTACTTTCAGAATGTGGGGAAAAATGAATCTCACAGGGGGTGAAAAATAATTATTAATCCAGAGGAAGGAGAGGAAAGCCTGACTGGTTGCTGTGGAAAGATTCACACAGGGTATTGTGAGAGGAGAGGAGAGGAAAAAAAGCGGCAAGAGATGAGTCAGCAGCGGAAGACGCCCCCATCAGAGGCCCAGCATGCCTTCTAGAGATTGCCCTAATTTCCCTAGATTCAATTTATATGTTATTTATTTATTTATTTTGAGATGGAGTTTCGCTCTTGTTACCCAGGCTGGAGTGCAATGGTGCAATCTCGGCTCACTGCAGCCTCTGCCTAGTGGGTTCAGGTAATACTCCTGCCTCAGCCTCCCGAGTAGCTGGGATTACAGGCATGCACCACCAGGCCCAGCTAATTTTTTGTATTTTGAGTAGAGACGGGGTTTCACCATGTTGACCAGGATGGTCTCGATCTCTTGATCTCATGATCCACCCGCCTCGGCCTCCCAAAGTGCTGGGATTACAGGCTTGAGCCACCATGCCCAGCCTATATGTTTTAAAATTAGTAAGCATCCTCTTGTCCATATCACAGAAATTGCAAATGAATACTGAGCCAGGAGATAAGTGACATGAGTTGCTTTTAAGTCATTTTCTTACTAATAACAGGAAGGAAATAAACTCTACCTAGGAAAAGACAAAATTATAATGGAAAGCAATAATTTGTCTCTTGCTAAAGCAATAACTTTATTGGTATTTGAGAGACTAATTAGAAAATTTTTGGAGAAAAAAACATGGGTTTCAAGAATCTTAAGATAGGAATTCCACAACTATATTGCCATATTGTTTTTAAATAGAAAAGAGAAATTGACTTTTCATATATATAAAGCAATTGGATTCTCAGTAAAACTTATGTAAAAACTTACCTTTATTTACACATATTAGGAATAATAATAAAATACTTGAAGTTGGAGTGGTTTAAAATGAGTTGAGAGGAGGAGGGACTCAAGATGGTGCAGTGAGAACAACCCAGGATTGAAGCACTAGGTGAATGCATGGAGGGGGGAGACAGGGCCGCATTTCCAGATGGATCTTTGTTGCCCACAGAACGGGGAAATTCCCAGGTATAAAAGAGACGCGGGATGCCAGGCAGAGGTTTTAACTGGTGCAGCCGGCGGCCAGTGCTGTAGCATAGCAGTGCTCCACAGTGCTCCGCACAAAGCACACTGGTCCAGGTGCCCTGTTGAACCGGCAATCTGAGACTTGAGAGGGCTGAACTTGAGACTGAAAGGGACTTGGACAGTCAGCCAGGCCAGGAGATTCCAGGGAAACAGCATTTGGGGTAGCGCAGTGGGACAAACAAAACGGCGATTCCAAACACTCCGGGTGCAGGCACAGCTGAACCCAGGACAGTGCAGCTCTGTGGGAAAGGAGTGCCCACCATTACCGAGGTAATCCGCTGCTACTGAGGTACATGCCCATTGCTGACGCAGCCTGCCATTGCAGAGGCAACCAGCCACAACAGAGAGACTCTGCCGCAGGGCGTAGCCCATGACAGCAGGGCGGAGACCACAGCAGCACAGCAGAGCCTGCAGCAACAGGGTGAACCTCACACCAGCAGGGCGGAGCCTCGGCAGGAAAATAATGACTAGACTGCCTCCTAGCTGGGCAGGACAGCACAATGGACACTCACAAAGAATGCCCCAACCACCCGAGACAGAGCATCTGAGAAAAAAAAGCATTTTTTTTTATGAGTTCTGCTGCAGCAGAATAAATGTAGCAGCCTAACAGCCCTGAATGAACAACAGACCTCACAGCTCAGCACTTGAGCTCCTATAAAGTACAGACAGTCTCCTCAAGCAGCTCCGTGACCCCTCTATATCCAAAAGACTGACATTTGGCAGGCACGATTCTGGGACAAAGATAGCAGAAAAAGAAACTGGTAGCATCCCTCACTGTTCCGCAGCTTCTATAGGTGTACCCCAGACAAGCAGGGCCTGGAGTGGACCTCAACAGTCGTACAGTGGAGGGGCTAGACTGGTAGAAAGAAAACCAAGTAACAGAAATACTTCATCATCAACAATCTGGGTGTCCACTCAGAGACCCAATGGAAAAGTCAGCAACTATGCAGACGACAGATAAATCCACAAAGATGGGAAGAAACCAGCCAAAAAGGAGGAAAACACCTGAAACCAGAACACCTCACCTTCTACAAAGGACCAAAACTCCTCACCAGCAAGGGAACAAAGCTGGACGAAGAATGACTGTGACGAAATGACGGAATTAGACTTCAGAAGGTGGATAATGAGAAACTTTTGTGACCTAAAAGAACATGTTTTAAATCAATGCAAAGAAACTAAGAACCTTGAAAAAAGATTTGAAAAAAGATTCGAGGAAATGATAACAAGAATGGATAACTTACAGAAGAATATGAATGAATTAAAGGAGCTGAAAAACACAATATGAGAACTTCGCAAAGCATGCACAAGTTTCAACAGCCGAATTGACCAAGCAGAAGAAAGAATATCAGAAGTCGAAGATCAACTCAATGAAATAAAACAAGAAACCAAGATCAGAGAAAAAAGCACAAAAAGGAATGAACAAAGTCTCCAAGAAATGTGGGACTATGTGAAGAGACCTAACCTACGTTTGATAGGTGTACCAGAATGTGAGGAAGAGAATGAATTCAAGCTGGAAAACACTCTTCAGGACATTATCCAGGAAAATTACCCCAACCTAGCAAAACAGGCCAACACTCAAATGCAGGAAATACAGAGAACACCACAAAGATATTCTGCAAGAAGAGCAACCCCAAGGCACATAATCGTCAGATTCAACAAGGTTGAAATAAAGAAGAAAATACTAAGGGCAGCCAGAGAGAAAGGTCGGGTCACCCACAAAGGGAAGCGCATCAGACTCACAGCAGATCTCTCGGCAGAAACACTACAAGCCAGTAGAAGGTGGGGGCCAATATTCAACATCCTTAAAGAAAAGAACTTTCAAACCAGAATTTCGTACCCAGCCAAACTGAGCTTCATAAGTGAAGGAAAAATAAAATTCTTTGCAAACAAGCAACTACTCAGAGATTTTGTCACCACCAGGCCTGCTTTACAAAAGCTCCTGAAAGAGGGACTACACATAGAAAGCAACAACCAGTACCAGCCATTCCAAAATCAATCTAAATGCTAAAGAGCATCAAAATAATGAAGAATCTACAACAACTAACGAGCAAAACAGCCAGCTAGCATCAAAATGGCAGTATCAAATTTACACATAACAATATTAACCTTAAATGTAAATGGACTAAATGCACCAATCAAAAGACACAGACTGGCCAATTGGATAAAAAGCCAAAACCCAACGGTGTGCTGTATCTAGGAAACCCATCTCACATGCAAGGATACACAAAGGCTCAAAATAAAGGAATGGAGGAAGATTTACCAAGCAAATGGAGAGCAAAAAAAAAAGCAGGAGTTGCAATTCTCATCTCTGATAAAACAGACTTTAAAGCAACAAAGATCAAAAGAGACAAAGAAGACCATTACATAATGGTAAAAGGATCGATACAACAAGAAGAGGTAACGATTCTAAACATATATGGACCCAATACAGGAGCACCCACATACATAAGGCAAGTTCTTAATGACTTACAAAGAGACTTAGACTCCCACACAATAATAGTGGGAGCCTTTAACACTCCACTGTCAATATTAGACAGATCAACCAGACAGAAAATCAACAAGGATATCCAGGGCTTGAACTCAGACCTGGAGCAAGCAAACCTGATAGACATTTACAGACCTCTCCACCCCAAATCCACAGAATATACATTCTTCTCAGCACCACATCACACCTACTCTAAAATTGACCACATAATTGGAAGTAAATCACTCCTCAGCAAATGCAAAACAACTGAAATCATAACAAACAGTCTCTCAGACCATAGTGCAATCAAGTTAGAACACAGAATTCAGAAACCAACACAGAACCGCACAGCTACATGAAAACTGAACAACTGGCTCTTGAATGTTGACTGGATAAACAATGATATGAAGGCAGAAATAAAGAAGTTCTTCAAAACCAATGAGAACGAAGACACAACGTGCCAGAATCTCTGGGACACATTTAAAGCAGTCTCTAGAGGAAAATATACAGGAATAAGTGCCCATATGAGGAGAATGGAGAGATCCAAAACTGACACCCTATTATCAAAATTGAAAGAGCTAGAGGAGCAAGATCAAAAAAACTCAAAACCCAGCAGAAGACAAGAAATAACTAAGATCAGAGCTGAACTGAAGGAGATTGAGACACGAAAAACCCTTCAAAAAATCAATAAATTCAAGAGCTGGTTTTTTGAAAGATCAACAAAATAGACAGACCAATAGCCAGACTGATTAAAAAGGAAAGAGAGAGCAACCAAATAGATGCAATAAAAAATGATAAAGGGGAAATCACCACAGATTCCACAGAAATTCAAACCATCATCAGAGAATATTACAAACAACTCTATGCAAATAAACTAGTAAACCTTGAAGAAATGAATAAATTCCTGGACTCCTGTGTCCTCCCAAACCTAAACCAGGAGGAAGCTGAAACTATGAATAGACCAATAACAAGGTCAGAAGTCGAGGCAGCAATTAAGAGCCTACCACACAAAACAAGCCCTGGTCCAGATGGGTTCACAGCCGAATTCTACCAGACACACAAAGAGGAGATGGTACCATTTCTTCTGAAACTATTCCAAATAATCCAAAAAGAGGGAATCCTTTCCAAATCATTTTATGGGACCAATATCATCCTGATACCAAAACCCTGCAGAGACCCAACAAGGAAAGAAAACTTCAGGGCAATATCTATGATGAACATAGATACAAAAATCTTCAATAAAATATTGGCAAGCCAATTGCAACAGCAAATCAAAAAACTTATCCATCATGACCAAGTAGCATTCATCCCAGGGATGCAAGGCTGGTTCAACATACGCAAGTCTATAAACGTAATTCATCACATAAACAGAGCCAAAAACAAAAACCACGATTATCTCAATTGATGCAGAAAAGGCATTTGACAAAATTCAACAGCCCTTTATGCTAAAATCCCACAATAAACTCGGTATCGATGGAACATATCTCAAAGTAATAAAAGCTATTTATGACAAACCAACAGCCAATATCATACTGAATGGGCAAAAACTGGAAGCATTCCCTTTGAAATCCGGCACTAGACAAGGATGCCCTCTTTCACCACTCCTATTCAATATAGTACTGGAAGTTCTAGCCAGAGCAACCAGGCAAGAAAAAGAAATAAAAGCTATTCAAATAGGAAAGAAGGAAGCCAAATTGTCTCTATTTGCAGACGACATGATAGTATACCTAGAAAACCCCATCACCTCAGCCCAAAAACTCCTGAAACTGATAAGCAACTTCAGCAAAGTCTCAGGATATAAAATCAATGTGCAAAAATCACAAGCATTCCTCTACACCAATAACAGACTTAAAGAAAGCCAAATCAAGAATGAACTGCCATTCACAATTGCTACAAAGAGAATAAAATACCTAGGAATACAACTCACAAGGAACGTAAGGGACCTCTTCAAGGAAAACTACAAACCACTGCTCAACGAAATCAGAGAGGACACAAACAGATGGAGAAACATTCCATGTTCATGGTTAGGAAGAATCCATATCGTGAAAATGGCTATACTGCCCAAAGTAATTTACAGAATCAATGCTATCCGCATCAAGCTACCATCGACTTTCTTCACAGAACTGGAAAAAACCACCATGAACTTCATATGGAACCAAAAGAGAGCCCGCATAGCCAAGTCAATTCTAAGCAAAAAGAACACAGCATGGGGCATCACTCTACCGGATTTCAAACTATACTACAAGGCTACAGTAATCAAAACAGCATGGTACTGGTACCAAAACAGAGATATAGACCAATGGAACAGAACAGAGGCATCGGAGGCAACACAACATATCCACAACCATACAATCTTTGATAAACCTGACAAAAACAAGCAATGGGGAAAGGATTCCCTGTTTAATAAATGGTGTTGGGAAAACTGGCTAGCCATGTGCAGAAAGCAGAAACTGGACCCCTTCCTGACACCTTACACCAAAATTAACTCCAGATGGATTAAAGACTTAAACATAAGACCTGGCACCATAAAAACCCTAGAAGAAAATCTAGGCAAAACCATCCAGGACATAGGAGTAGGCAAGGACTTCATGAACAAAACACCAAAAGCATTGGCAACAAAAGCCAAAATACACAAATGGGACCTAATAAAGCTCCACAGCTTCTGCATGGCAAAAGAAACTGTCACTAGAGTGCATCAGCAACCAACGGAATGGGAAAAAATGTTTGCAGTTTACCCATCTGACAAAGGGCTGATATCCGGAATTTACAAAGAACTCGAACAGATTTACAGAAAAAAAACAAACAAGCCCATTCAAAAATGGGCAAAGGATATGAACAGACACTTTACAAAAGAAGACATACATGAGGCCAACAAACATATGAAAAAATGCTCATCATCACTGGTCATCAGAGAGATGCAAATCAAAACCATATTGAGATACCATCTCACGCCAGTTAGAATGGCGATCATTAAAAAATCTGGAGACAACAGATGCTGGAGAGGATGTGGAGAAAAAGGAACACTTTTGCACTGTTGGTGAGAGTGTAAATTAGTTCAACCATTGTGGAAGTCAGTGTGGCGATTCCTCAAGGCCTTAGAAATAGAAATTCCATTTGACCCAGCAATCCCATTACTGGGTATATATCCAAAGGACCATAAATCATTCTACTGTAAGGACACATGCACATGAATGTTCATTGCAGCACTGCTTCCAACAGCAGAGACCTGGAATCAACCCAAATGCCCATTGATAATAGACTGGATTGGGAAAATGTGGCACATATACACCATGGAATATTATGCAGCAATCAGAAATGATGAGTTCGTGTCATTTGTAGGGACATGGATGAATCTGGAGAACATCATCCTCAGCAAACTGACACAAGAACACAAAATGAAATACCGCGTATTCTCACTCATAGGCGGGTGATGAAAAATGAGAACACATGGACACATGGAGGGGCGTACTAAACACTGGGGTCTTTTGGGGGGAAAAGGGGAGGGCCAGTGGGGCAGGGGAGGTGGGGAGGGATAGCCTGGGGAGAAATGCCAAATGTGGGTGAAGGGGAGAAAGGAAGCAAAACACACTGCCATGTGTGTACCTATGCAACTGTCTTGCATGTTCTGCACATGTACCCCAAAACCTAAAATGCAATAAAAAAATTAAATAAATAAATAAATAAATAAATAAAATGAGTTGTGAAATATTTTTTATATATTTGAGGCTGCCTAATCACACTTTTGGGATATTTTGAATTAATAGTCGAGACAACTTAAAAATGAAAATCTTGTTTTGTTGAAAACTACATCAGAAAACTTTTTTAAAGAACATTCATGTCTACTTGAGAATTTATAGCATTTTATTACAAAATGAAAATACAAAAACTACCCACAAATTACCTTCAATTTATTGACTGACTCATTCATACAATAATATTTTTTTCATTGCCTATGTTAAGTGCTGAGGTTCATAGTCTCTGCCCTCATGAAACTGGCACAACTAAAACAAAACAATCCCCAAAAGTAAAATTCCACTGTAAAAGGAAATTATTATCCAAAAGATTGCACTATACTTGAGTAATCAGGTTTTTGGTGATCTTTTCCCCTTTCTTCTGTTTTCTCAGTCTTCTGTAATAGGAATATTGCCCTTAAAGTACTCTTAAAGTTCCACTGAGTTGGAGCACTGTGCCAAATGCTTTATAAACATTGCCTTATTAACATTAATGCTTAATAACAACTAATAGATCATCACTCTTTTATACTTGCAGAAACGAAGTCTTAAAAGATTAAAAATCATACCTCAGGCACTCAATTATACAGTAATTTGAAACCTGGTTGGTTTCACTTTGAATGTTCATGGCCATTATGAAACATTAGCAAATCACAGAAGAATTTATAAAATTATATTCATTCCTCTAGAATGAGACATAATATGTGAAAAGATAAAGTAAAATAATATTTTCTTGGATTTTAACTTTGTATTTTTTGTATAAGAAATATAGCAGTTCTTTATTATTTTGTCAGAATCAGCTCAGTTCCCCTTCCCATTGTGCTGTTGGGCAACATTGTTTGTTGTTCTTGAATCTCTTCCACTTCAGGGTTACACCAGGGATGTAATATCAGAACCAAGTTGGAAGGTGTTTTGGTGATCCTGTGGGCATTGTTTATCTGTCTCCATTGGTCATTGCTAAAATTCCCATTGTCCAAGCCACACAGTTCACTCAGGCAAACATAACTCTACAGCTTTTTAAAATCATACTTTAAACATGACCGCTGGAGAGTAGGAAAATTGTAGTTATTCCTCTTTGGAGTCTTACAATCTGCTTGGAATATTGTCTGACACTATGGAATAGTTCTCTTCACTCCCAAAATAGCTGTGAAATTTTAAACCCCTTTTTCTCTTGTATGGGACTACCATGTCCCCACATTCTTGCTAACCATTGTGAGAAATAAGAATTAATTTGTCCAAGACTAAACCTCTATATTCTGGCTTTCCAAAGAGAGACCTGGACTTTTGCAAGGCCCCATGGAAACTGGATATACAGTCTTTGTTTAAGGTAATCAGTGTCTGTCAGTCACAAGGCTTGAGCCCCACTTCCTCACACCATCATGCCGGCTGAGAGACCAATGCTTCTGCAACCATGAATGTGCATGGGGTGAATTCTTTGCTAACTTACCACAATGTGAGCTGTAACTGTAAGGTTTATATCTCTCCTATCTAGTTCCCAAGAAAGGGGCTGACATTCTTCCCAAACAAGAACACCAAACTAGCAGCTTAAAGTTCTAACAATGATTCTTACATATCACATTGCTGTTGAATCCTGGCTTTTAATGCCCACCTGCCTCCAACTTATCCTGGGATCAAGTTGGTGTCTCCCTAATCCTGCAACATAAAAGCATCATGGCCCAAAGATCTGAGTCCCTTTCCAGACGTGAGAGTTAGGCTCTACTGGGCCGCTGTGTAGTGCCCTACAGCACCTGCTATTGCTCCTGTCCCCTGAGTATTCCCCAAGAAATTCTACTCAAGCAAGCCTAATTCAAGTGACATATGGCCATTTGTACTTGTTTATACAATATCAAATTAAATTTTTGTTTTGCTAACTTGAAAGGTATAAAATGCTTTCAATAACCATACCCTTGGCTGCTGGTGAACTGAACATCTTATCATGGGTTTATTGGTCATTTTTGTTACTACCTCTGTGAAGTTCCTGTATCATAGTCTTTGTCTTTTCCTTATTAATGTGTAGAAGCTTACTGAAAAAATAATCTTCTGTTTCTTGTATGTGCCATAAATCTATTTTCCCATTCGTTCTCCTTTAACCTTATTTATGGTATTTGGGTTAAAAAAAAAACCCTACATTTTTACTACTGAATTTTACCCAGACTTTCTATATTTTTTATTTTAAAAATAATATGACCCTATTTATTTGCCACTCTTAGAAAATCTTATTTTTTACTGGATTCAAGGTCAGGGTAGAAACTCTTAGAGAGAACAGCCTCTGCCCCTTGGAAACCTATTCCTGGCATTTCTCTTTGGTTTCCCATTTTCTTGGTCAAAAGTTTAGCATATTCTGCAGCTTCTTACTTATTTTTTCAGGCAAACTGTGTCTTCAGAGCAATATGTGGATGTTTTGTGTTACAGAACACATGGAATAGCAGGATGCTGAATCTTGGGCAGTCTGGTCCTGAGTTTCTTACCTTCTTTGTTTAGGGACTTTCTCACAACATATGGTAAGTATCATCTTTTTAGAGATATTTGAAAACTTAACAGATTCTGCTACCTCTCTTGGGCCCTAGGTGATGAGGCATAGTATTACCAGTCAGTCCAGGAATATCCTCCTCTCCCCTGACTTATCAAATTTTTTTTACAATAACCAAATTAAGAGCAGTCAAATTGACATTCACAATGCAACCTCAAACAGATTTGTACTTTCTGCAGTTCTCCTTGGCATATGACAGGAACTTTCCTAACTTAGTATCGGTAAACACAGCCATGGGTCAAGACATTCTGCTTCATGAGGAAACCTTGTTTGCCATTCCCATCACTGATTCAGATGACATAAGCTTTTCACTCTTCAGTCAGTATCAGCAGCAACTTCTATGGCCATACGCTTCTCATAAAAGGCATGATGTTTGTGTTCGTTGTCCATTTCGGTGCATTTCTGGCAGCTTGCGACTGAGAGGGAAACATTCATGTTCACTCCGAAGTGGCATTTCCCTCTGAAATACCATGAGGAAGAACAAGTCAATCCTATATTTCTAACTATGTATTAGACATTTTTATTTCTGTATACAAAATAAATGCATTTTACCTTTCTCTCATGAACTCATATTCCCAATTTTTCTATCTTAACTTGATCCCTGAGTATTACTGGATACATTGACCTACAAGAACAGTCAATTTTGACAGGTTTTTTTTTTCTTTTAGGCATCTTCTAGAAAGAGTTAATCTATATGCATTCGATGCCATAGACACACATTGTAATATTATTTCTTTGACTTTTATTCAAAATTGATAGAGAAAATATTACATTGTCATTTTTGCTGAAAAGTGCTCCCTTGAGTTCTGAGTTCATAGTGAGAGAAAAAAATGTTTATACAAAAAAGTCCATTATATGCCAATTTTTAGTTGATGAAAGCTATACTAGAAAATGTTTCTGAGTTTATTCAATATGCAAGTCAGCTCTTATTTACCTTTCCAAAAAAAAAAAGAGCTTATTGGCAGACAAGCTTCTTTTCTTGACCTTTTAATAGAACATCATTTCATGAGTATATGGGACCTCTGGAGGGGGCCAGCCTTTGTCACTGTTCCTCTGAGCCATCCATTCTCCAACATGGTTTACGTGGTTGCCTCCAGTCCCATCTGCAGGAATTTTTTTACAGGCTTACTATGGTTATCTTTTACATAAGCCATGCAGCCATTGACATTTTATTTCCCAATAGCCAGCTAGGTAGAAAAAAAATCAACTGTGATTGTAATTTTAATGGAGCAGAATTTACATTGTTTTCAGGCTGTCTGCCAATTTGCTATTTGGAAAAGTTAACCCAGATGTAGCTTAATCTGTCTGTCTTTTTTATCACCAAATATTCTCTTGTCAAGATATGATGAAGGGTAGTAATATACTCTTAATGGTTTTGCATGGTTCATTCCTGAACTTCAGTGAACGGGAACTAGTTGGTGTTTCCCAGAGGCCCTAAAGATCCCTTTTCTATCCTTGTTCATGATCTACTGTACTCAGACACTCCTATCTCCTGTTCAACTTGTTTCTGTTGGCTTCAGCAAACCCATCAGTGACTAAGGTGTGGCCTTTGACCAGAATAGCTTGGGAAGCAAAATCTGACTTCATTGTAATAGATGTCCCATCAAGACACAAAAGTCATTATTATATTAAAAGTGTCTTGATGAATAAGTTGGAATTTTACACTCTCACAGAACATTAGATTTTTCTTATGTTTCAGAATTTGCATCACTGATTTCTGTAGCCATCACATTTTATATTTCATCATGTTTATGTTATTTAAAATGTGTGTTTGTAGGTGCTTGTATACACATCACTAGAGCACTATGATGTCATACTAGGATACTAAAAGTTTGTGGTAAGACAGATGAAGATTATAGTCCCTGCCCTCAGGTGTCTAACTAAAAAATTAAGATGATAGTAGCATTGATAAATCTAGTATGTAATACAAAATCAAGAAGAATAGCTCATCTCAGTCCCAAATACATTGATTATTCTCTTGCAAAAGTGTAAATAAAACTAACAGGTCCGTTTTGTGTGTCCTCTTCCAAATCATAAATGGCCAGATTAATTCCATGTTGCCTTTCTCCAACACCAGCCCCTCTCTGACTCCCTCACACCTTTTCTACTTTAGTAGGCAATTCCATGATAAGAACATTCTGGATCTGTTTGCCCTTTCATCCTTTCCCTGCCTTTCCCCTGCTCTGCATTAAGGGACATTAATCTCTGCAGTTGTGTTTCCCATGCTCAAGTAGCTTCAGATAGATTATGGAGAAGGCGGTAGGGAGGAAGAAGCCAGGGTATCTCTCTTCTTCCCCTGCCTTCCAACAGCTTTATGAATTCAGCTCTTGGCAGGCAAACCAGTTATGGTTCCAGCTTCCCCTAGTGCCAGTAACACTATGTTCATTCTTTATCCCCTCAGTCATGGGTCAGGGTGGTTTCTTGCTGGTATGAATCTTTGCATTGGCCCACTGTCCTCTGTTTGGTTTCTCAGCTCTTTCATTACCTAGAGAATCAATTTTCTGCATTAAAATCTCTTTAACTACTCAGGTGGTTTCTGTTTCCTGGCTAGACTCTATGAAGATACACATAATTTCCTAGGTACAGATGAAATAACCTTTCAGACCTTTGTGGCTTAAAAAAAATCTCTGTAAAGACTAGAAATTATTCCATTACTCACAGAGGGCAAAGCCAAAAATATAACTGCCTGGGGAAGCCCAAGAATGTGCAACTTTTTAATTCACTCTGATGCATCTGTTGCCTTGCTCTACTTAGAATATAATATACTTATTTAAAATAAATATTTCCTTGTCAAAGATGGTTATAGTTAAGGAATATATGCTTTAATAAAGCTCAAAAAGAGGAAATACTGCTTTTTACTTAATCTTTTCTCTAATTAGACTTTACTGGTTGTTAGAATTTTGAAAAATATTTTAAAAAACATTTACAAAGAATTATTTTAGTTATTTGTGGAATAGGAAAAATCAAGCAGTATATGACATTTTGCATTATTTTTCTCTGGTTAACTAGTACAAAATACAAAACTAGTAATAATAAATGTAGCTTCCAAAGTTTCCCACTTCATTTCAAATGAATCAATGACTTGGAGTAGAGCCCTTTGAACTTTGCTACATATGACAGTAAACATTGACTTCCAGTGCATTTTCTCTTAATGTTGTTTGTCAGTCTGTTTTGCAATATAAGATGCCAGAAATCTTATAAAATAAGAAGATGGGGGAAGGTGTCACACTTTCTGTTTCATGCTCTATATTCTCCCTGAAATAAATGATGAGGAGTTCCAAAGAGAATATGGCACTCATGGAGAAGCCTTAGATATGACATGGAAATAAAATAATCAGAATCCTAGTTTCTATAACTGTTTTAAATTTCAATTTTCCTATTTTCTTTGTTTATTTATTTATGAGACAGAGTTATTTTTTTATTTTTTTTTGAGACGGAGTCTTGCTCTCTTACCAGGCTGGAGTGCAGTGGTGAAATCTTGGCTCACTGCAACCTCTGCCTCCTGGGTTCAAGCGATTCTTCCGCCTCAGCCTCCCAAGAAGGAAGCTGGGACCACAGGCACACACCACCACACCTGGCTAATTTTTGTATTTTTACCATCTTGGCCAGGATGGTCTTTTACCATGTTGTCCAGGATGGTCTTGATCTCTTGACCTTGTGATCTGCCCACCTTGGCCTCCCAAAGTGCTGGGATTACAGGCATGAACCACTGCACCAGCCCTCTTTGTTTATTTTTGAAAGAAAAACTCTAAGCTTAGGTTTTATTACTTGCCACATTGCTTTTATAAAGAATGAATGTTATTGCCTGTATTAGTCAGGGTTCTCTAAAGGGACAGAACTAAGAGAATATATGTTTTGTTTTGTTTTGTTTTAATGATTCCTAGAGTTCCAAACCTTCACAGATTGGGGACAAGAAAAAAGAAAGAGGGACTAAAAAGCAGCAGTTTCTAATTTTCTCTTCTGTAGGTATTGATTTTACTTTAACACAGCTAACTTTACTGTGCCTCTCCTCACATAAGACCATTACACCTATGTGTTGATCTTTATAATGTTAAACAAATTTCCTGAAATCTTAGCCTGCCTTTCATGCATTTTAAAGAAAAATACCAAATTAAAGAAGTCATCAGTGGGTAAACTATTAAGTAGAAATAAAAACTTTTTATTCAAGACACAGGATGCAAATATTTGGTCAGAGAACAAAGACCCCAGGAGACTTTTGCAACCATTATATTAGCTTCAATGTATTAGTCCATCTGCTCATAGATAAATCACTTTAAGCTCTCAAACAAGGCCCCTTAGTAGCCTGGCAGGGACTTGTGTTGATACTGAAGACTGAGTCCTTCCCTCACTGTCTGTTTCTCAATTACTAATTTCTGAACAAGTATTTTCGTCATTGCTAAAAAGGGCATACATGTAGTTTTAAAACAAAAATAATTTTTTGATATGAGTAACATAATATTCTATGTTTTAGGACCTACTTACTGATGTCTTGCTCTTCTATGTGGCTTGTGAAAACTGTTATCTTCCAAGGTAAGTGCATTGAACAGGGGTGAAAAAAAAGTAGTCAGGGTGGGGGAGGAGAACATAGGTATATACCCAGGAGGAATGAAAACATATATTCACACATAACTTGTGCACAAAAGTTCATAGCAACATTATTCTTCATAGCTAAAAAGTAGAAACCATCCAAATGTTCATCAGTTGATGAATAGCTAAATATAATGTGGTATGTCCTTATAATGGAACATTATTTGGCACTAAAAAGGAATTAAATACTGATACACAATACCACAGGGATGAACATTGAAAACATTATGTAAGTGGAAGAAGCCAGTCAGGAAAGACCACTTATTACATGATCCACATATAAGGTGGAGGAGGGAGTGACTGTTAAAAGATGCAGGGTTTCTTTTGGTGATGATGAAAATGTTCTCAATTAATTGTGGTGATGGTTGCAAAACTCTGAATATGCTAGAAAACATTGAAGTTTGTTACTTTTTTTGGTATATTTTTAGAAAGGCTAATACTAGTTGTTCCTTTCTATGTATAATGAATGCTTCTTTTAGAAGCTCTTGTAAAGCAGACCTGGTGGTAATAAAATCTCTGAGTACTTGCTTGTTCATAAAAGAGTTTTATTTTTCCTTCAATTGTGAAGCTTAGTTTGGCAGGATATGAAATTCTGGGCTGAAAGTTCTGTTCTTTAAGGATGTTGAATATCAGCCTCCACTTTCTTCTGGCTTGTAGGGTTTCTGCTGAGAGATCTGCTGTAAGTCTAATAGGCTTCCCTTTGTGGGTAACCTGACCTTAGAATTTTTCCTTTGTTTCAACCCTGGTGAATCTGACGATTATGTGCCTTGGGGTTGCTCTTCTTGAGGAATGTCTTTGTGGTGTTCTCTGTATTACCTGGGGTTGAATATTATCCTGCTTTGCTAGATTGGGAAAATTTTCCTGAATAATATCCTGAAGAGTATTTTCCAGCTTGGATCCATTCTCTTCGTCATATTCAGGTACACCTATCAAAGGTAAGTTAGGTCTTTTCACATAGTCCCATATTTCTTGGAGACTTTGCTCATTCCTTTTTACCCTTTTTTCTCTATTCTTGTCTTCTTGTTTTATTTCATTAAGTAGGTCTTCGACCTCTGATATCCTTTCTTCTGCTTGATCAATTCAGCTATTCAAACTTGTACATATTTCGCTAAGTTTTCATGTTGTGTTTTTCAATTCCATTACTTCATTTATATTCCTCCCTATATTGTCTGTTCTTGTTAACATGTCATCTAACCTTTTGTCAAAGTTCTTAGTTTCTTTACATTGGGTTAGAACAAGTTCTTTTAACTCCCAGAAGTTTCTTATCATCCACCTTCTGAAGCCTACTTCTGTTAATGGCACACAGTCCTTTTCCATCAGGGCTTGTTCCATTGCTGATGAGGAACTGTAATCCCCTGAGAGGGAGATGAGTTCTGATTTTGGGTATTCTCAGCCTTTTTAGGCTGGTTTCTTCCCTTTGTTATAAATTTATCCATCTGTAATCTTTACAATTACCACCTTTCTAGTTGGGTTTCTGAGTGGACGTCCAGTTTATTGATTCCCAGCGCTGGAATATGAGCAACCCACTGCGCCGGCCAAAATGCAGTTTTGAATATATGTTTATAAAAGGGGGAGTTTATTGGGAGAATTGACTCACATGATCAAAAGGTAAAGGCCCACAATACTCCATCTGCAAGTTGAGGAGCAAGGAAGCCAGTGGTGGATCAGACCAAGTCCCAAAACCTCAAAAGTAGGGAAGCCAACATTGCAGCCTTCAGTCTGTGGTCAAAGGCCCAAGAGACCCTGGAAAACCACTTGTGTAAGTCCAAGAGTCCAAAAGCTGAGGAACTTGGAATCAGATATTCAAGAGCAGGAAGCATCCAGCACGGGAGAAAGATGAAGGCCTGAAGACTTAGCAAGTCAAGTCCTTCCAACTTCCTGCTATATTCTAGCTGTGCTGGAAGCTGATTAGATGGTACCTACCTGATTGAGGGTTTGTCTATCTTTTTCAGTCCACTGACTGAAATGTTAATCTCCTTTGGCAACACCCTTACAGACATACCCAGGAACAATATTTTGCATCCTTCAATCCAATCAAGTTGACAATCAGTATTAACTACCACAAGTCCACCCCTTGTCAACTTGAACCCATGTACATCTCCTGAGATTATACATAATCTTTAAATAAAAATAATATTAAGGTTATAATTATGCCTAACATAATATAGCTATCCTTTGTACAAATGGAAGCATACTAATCCTTAACCTAAATGCTATTTCATAAAGTTAACAACACTTAAATGCTAATATAAAGCCAATAAATCTTATATCACATGGTGAAGGAAAAAGAAAGGAAATAAAATGAAGCTATTAGTACAGTGCGTACTGCACAGATATATTCTTAACAAAATAAGCAGGAAATATTCATGACAATTATGGTCCTCTTTTCTGCAACTGGTCACGTGGTCATAGCTGGTATTGCTGAATACCTTTTCCTACCACTCATTTTGTATTGCCTTTGCATTCAGCAAGCACCTCAGCAGGTTATGTTTCTTTTTTTACCTGGTGGAGTGACCCAAACCTTTATTCCTGAAAGGTCTGGGCCATTTGTAATCCTACCTGAATTGGGTTGTGGTAGTTTCACATTGACCGTAATCACACACCACGGTAATACTAAGAGATACCCTAAAGGATCTCCTGAATTCTGTGCATGCTCTTTCTTACCTCCATTGTGGAGGAGTAGACTGATTTCATCTTGATATTCTGGGTCAGTCACTCCAGTCAACACTGTAACTCCCTTCTTAACCTGTTGACTTAGAGGTAGGAGGAGCTGAAAGTGTCCAGGTGGCAATATTAGTTTCCAGTTTAATGGAATCATTGTTGTGTCTCCTGTTAGCAGCATTCCTCCCTTTGGAGCTAAGACCTCTAGGCTAGCAGAACTTAATGTTACAGAAGAGAAAGAAAAATTTTGCCTGTGGGTCAAGAAGTGATGATGAGTAGTGCCACTTCCACTTCCACCCCTTGATTCCTGGACTGGTGAATCCTATTTGAGAAACAGTATCATATATTAGACGCTGATTCAGAGCATACACAGCCTTCTGGAGAACTTTGGCCCAGCCCTGCAAAATATTGTCACCTAGTTAGCATTGTAATTGTGACTTCAAAAGGCCATTTCACCATTCTCTCAATCCAGCTGCTTCAGGATGATGGGGAACATGGTAAGACCAGTGAATTTCATGAGCATGAGTCCACTGCTGCATTTGTTTAGCCATAAAGTGAATGTCTTGATCAGAGGCAATGCTGTGTGGAATACCATGACAGTGGATAAGGCTTCCATGAGTCCACGGATGGTAGTCTTGGCAGAAACATTGCTTGCAGGATATGCAAACACATATCCAGAGTAATTGTTTATTCTGATGAGGACAAACAGCTGCCCTTTCCATGATGGAAGAGGTCCAGTATAATCAACCTGCCACCAAGTAGCTGGCTGAACACCCCAAGGAATTATGTCATATTGAGGACATACCAAGGTGTTGGTTTCTGCTGCTGGAAAATTGGGCATTCAGCAGTGGCCATAGCCAGGTCAGATTTGGAGTGTGGATATCCATGTTGCTCAGCCCATGTGTAACCTCCATTCTTACTACCATGGCCACTTTGTTCACGGGCCCACTGGGTGATGACAGGGGTGGCTTGGGAAAGAGGCTGAGTGGTGTCCACAGAATGAGTCATTCTATCCACTTGATTATTAAAATCCTCCTCTGCTGAACTCACCCTTTGGTGACCACTCACATGAGTTACAAATGTCTTCAGTTGTTGACCACTCAAAGAGGTCCATCCACATACCTCTTCCCCAAATTTCTTTGTCACCAGTTATACAATTATACTTCTTCCAAGTCCCTGACCTTCCAGCCAAACCAATGAATACAGCCCACGAATCAGTATATAATCACACATCTTGCCATTTCTCCTTCTAAGCAAAATGCACAACTAGGTGCACTGCTCTAAGTTCTGCCCACTGGGAAGATTTCTCTTCACCACTGTCCTTCAGGAATGTCCTAGAAAGGGGCTATAATGCTGTAGCTGCCCACTTTCAGGTGGTGCCTGTGTATCATGCAGAATCATCTGTAAACCAGACCCTTGTCTTCTCTTCCTCTGTCATTTGGTTATAAGGAATTCCCCATGAGGCCATTGGTGCAGGCTGGAGGAAAGAAGGCAAGGTGACAGGAGTGGGGACCATGGGCATTTGAGCCGCTTCCTCATGTAACTTACTTGTGCCCTCTGGACCTGCTCCAGCCTGATCACACATATATCACTTCCATTTGTTGCTGTAATGCTGCTGTCCATGCCCCACTTCATGGTTAGATGAGTCAGAAAGCACCCAGTTTATAATAGGCAGTTTAGGTTGTATGGTGACTTGTTTACCCATAGTCAAACATTTACTATCTACCAAAGCCCAGTAACAGGCCAAGAGTCATCTCTTAAAAGAAGAGTAGTTATCTGCAGAAGATGGCAGGGTCTTGCTCCAAAATCTTAGAAGCCTCCACTGTGATTCACCTATGAAGACCTACCAAGGCTCCAAACAGCATCCCTATCTACTATTGACGCCTCAAGCTCCATTGGATATGCTGGGTCATATGGCCCAGTGACAGAGCAGCTTTCCCAGCAGCCTCACCCTGTTGAAGAGCCTTCTTTTGTTCTTGACCCCACTCAAGCCTTTCCAGTCACTCAATAAATGGGCCAGAGTAACATACCCAAATAAAGAATGTGTTGCCTCCAAAATCCAAATAGGTCCACTAGGCGTTATTCCTCTTTCTTGGTTGTAGAAGGGGCCAAATGTAATAACTTATCCTTCCACTTTAGAAAGAATATCTCGACAGGCCCCCCCCACTGAACCCCCAGAAATTTTACTGAGGAGAAGGCCCCTGAATTTTTAGCTGATTTATTTTCCATCTCCTGGCATGCAAATCTCTCACCAATAAGTCCAATGTGTTTACTACTTTTTGCTCATTGGATCCAATCAGCATAATGTCATCAGTGTAACGGAACAGTGTGATAACTTGGAGAAGCAAAAGGCGATCAAGATCTCTTTGAACAATATTATGACACAAAACTGAAGAGCTCATATACCCCTGAGGTAGAACAGTGAAAGTATATTGCTGGTCTTGCAAGCTGAAGGAAAATTGCTTCTGGTGGGCCTTATGGACGGGAATGAAGAAAAAGGTATTTGCCAAATCAATGGCTGCATACCAGGTACCAGGAAATGTGTTAATTTGTTTAAGCAATAAAATCACATCTGGTACAGCAGCTGCAATTGGAGTCACCACTTGGTTAAGCTTACAGTAATCCACTGTCATTCTCCAAGATTAATCTCTCTTCTTCAGGCCAAATGGAGAAGTTGAATGGGGATGTGGTGGGAATCACCACCCCTTTATCTTTCAAGTCTTTGATGGTGGTGCTAATTTCTGCTATCCTTCCAGGGGTGCAATATTGTTTGTGACTTATTATTCTAGGTTCAGGCAGCTCTAATGGCTTCCATTTGGCCTTTTCCACCATAACAGCCCTCACCCTACCAGTCATGGAGCCAATGTAGGGGTTCTACCAGCTGCTGCTAAGTATGTCTATGCCAATTATGCATTCTGGCACTGGGGAAATGACCACAGGATGAGTTCAGGGACCCACTGGATCCACTGTCAGTCAAACCTTAGCTAAAACTCCATTAATTACCTGACCTCCATAAGCCCTTATTTTAACTGGAAGACCAAAATAGTGATGTGTCCTCATTCAAATCTGGACTTGAATTGTATCTCCCAGAATTCCCACATGTTGTGGGAAGGACCTACGGGGAGGTAATTGAATCCTGGAGGCTGGTCTTTCCTGTGCTAGTCTAGTGATAATGAATAAGTCTCCTGAGATATGATGGGTTTATCAGGAGTTTCTGCTTTTGCTTTTTCCCCATTTTCTCTTGCTGCTGTGATGTAAGAAGTGCCTTTCACCTCCTGCCAGGATTCTGAGGCCTCCCCAGCCATGTGGAACTGTAAGTCCAATTAAACTTCTTTTTCTTTTTTTCTTCCCAGTCTTATTTGTGTCTTTATCAGCAGTGTGAAAATGAACTAATGCAGTAAATTGGTACCAGTAGAGTGGGGTGTTGCTGAAAACATACCCAAAAATGTGAAAGGCAGTTACCCAGTTTGAACACTTGGAACAGTTTGCAGGGCTCAGAAGAAGGCAGGAAAATGTGGGCAAGTTTGGAACCTCCTAGAGACTTGTTGAGTGGCTTTGACAAAAATGCTGACAGTGATATGAACAATAAGGTCCAGACAGAGGTGGTCTCAGATGGAGATGAGGAACTTGTTGGGAACTGGAGCAAAGGTGACTCTTGTTATGTTTTAGCAAAGAGACTGGCAGCATTTTGTCCCTGCCCTAGAACTTCATTGAACTTTTAATTTGAGAGAGATGATTTAGGGTATCTAGCAGAAGAAATTTCTAAGCAACAAAGCATTCAAAATGTGATGAGTGCTGTTAAAAGCATTCCATTTTAAAAGGGAAGCAGAATATAAAAGTTCAGAAAATTTGTAGCCTGATGATACAGTAGAAAAGAAAAACCCATTTTTTTGAGGAGAAATTCAAGATGGCTACAGAAATTTACACAATTAACAAGGAACCTAATGTTAATCCCCAAGACCAATCCCCAAGAAAATATCTACAGGCTGCATCAGAGACCTTCATGGCAGCCTCTCCCATCACAGGCCAGAGGACCAGGAAGAAAAAGTTGTTTTGTGGGTTGGGCCCAGGGTCCCCATGCTGTGTGCCACCTAGGAACTTGGTGCCGTGTGTCCCAGCTGCTTCAGCTGTGGCTGAAATGGGCCAACATAGAGCTCAGGCTGTGACTTCAGAGGGTGGAAACCCCAAGACTTGGCAGCTTCCACATATTGTTGAACCGATGGATGCACAGAAGTCAAGAACTGGGGTTTGAGAACCTCAGATTTCAGAAGATGTATAGAAAGTTTGCTGCAGGGGTGGGTCCCTCATAGAGACTAGAGTGCAGAAGGGAAACATGGGGCTGGAACCCTGACACAGAGTCCCTACTGGGGCATTGCCTAGTTAAGCTATGAGAAGAGGGCCTCCAGAACCCAGAAATGTAGATCCACCAACAGCTTGCACTGTGTGCCTGGAAAAGTCACAGACACTCAATACCAGCTCATGAAAGCTGCCAGGAGGGAGGCTATACCCTGCAAAGCCACAAGGTCAAAGCTGCCCTATGCCATGGGAACACAATTCTTCCATCAGCTTGACCTGGACGTGAGACCTGGAGTCAAAGGTGATCATTTGGAGCTTTAAAATTTGGCTGCCCTGCTGGGTTTTGGATGTGCATGGGCCCTTTAACACCTTTGTTTTGGCCAATTTCTCCCTTTTGGAATAGCTATATTTACCCAATGCCTGTACCTCTATTGTCCCTAGGAAGTAACTAACTTGTTTTTTATTTTAAAGGCTCATGAGTGAAGGAACTTTTTTTGGGTTACTGCTGAAATGAGTTGAGCCTTTGGGGGCCTGTTGAGAAGACATGATTGATTTTGAAATGTGAGGACATAAGATTGGAGAGGGCAGGGCCAGAATAATATTGTTTGGCAGTGTCTCCATTCACATATGAACTTGAATTGTATCTCCCAGAATTCTTATGTGTTATGGGAGGGACCTGGGGGAGGTAAGCATGCTATTCTCGTGATAGGGAATAAGTCTCATGAGAGCTGATGGGTTTATCATGGGTTTTTGCTTTTGCTTCTAGTTCATTTTCTCTTGCTGCCACGATGTAAGAAGTGCCCTTTGTCCCTGGCCATGATTCTCAGGCCTCCCCAGCCATGTGGAACTGTAAGTCCAATTAAACGTTTTTCCCCGGGTCTCAAGTATATCTTTATCAGCAATATGAAAATAGACTAATACACTAGAATGAAGTATAACAGATTTCTGTAGCTTAAGACTAGCTTCACAAATTCTTTTTCCAATTAATTAAAATATTACAGAGTAGACAAATAGTGATTTTTACCATTCAACCAGTTTGCACAGAGAGAGAGAGAGAGAGAGAGAGAGAGAGAGAGAGAGAGAGAGAGAGAGAGAGAAGAAACCATTGCCTGAGGCATGGTGGGGAAGGTGAGGTGTTCAGAGATGCCAGAGAAAGACCCACCCATTGCCAGTACACTAAAAAGTTCAGGTGGCTGCTTGTTGACAGTGAAGGGATTTTTTCTAGCAACCCTGTCAGCATTCAACTTTCCCCTTTTTGATGAGGAAAGCTCCCTACATCCCATGATCCTGTGCATACCTAATTCTGTCACCCACAGCTGCCAGCAAAGAGTGCAAGGCAGATTCGTTCAAAGAGAATCACAATTTAATTAAGTTCCAACTATGTATCTTTGTTTTTATTGCATTTGCTTTTGGGTTCTTGATCATGCTTTTGGGTTCAAATGTCATGTTCTTCTAGACATTTATCTAAGCCAATGTCTAGAAGGGTTTTTCCAATGTTATCTTCTAGAATTTTTATAGTTTCAGGTCTTAGATTAAGTTCTTAATTCATCTTGAGTTAATTTTTATGTAAGGTGAGAGATGATCCAGTTTCATTCTCCTACGTGTGGTTAGTCAATTATCCCAGCCATTTGTTGAAAAGGTTGTCCTTTCCCCACTTATGTTTTGGTTTGCTTTGTCAAAGATCAGTTGGATATACATATTTGGGTTTATTTCTGGGTTCTCTATTCTGTTCCATTGGTCTATGTGCCTATTTTTATACCAATACCATGCTGTTTTGGTGACTATGGCCTTATAGTATAGTTTGAAGTCAGGTAGTGTGATGCCTCCAGATTTTTTTTTTTTTTTTTTTTTGCTTAGTCTTCCTTTGGCTATGTGGGCTTTCTTTTGGTTCCATATGAAGTTTAGAATTGTTTTTCTAATTCTGTGAAGAGTAGTGGTGGTATTTTGATGGGAATTACATTGAATTTGTAGATTGCTTTTGGTGGTATGGTCATTTTCACAATATAGATTCTACCCATCTGTGAGCATAGGATGTGTTTCCATTTGTTTGTGTTATCTATAATTTCTTTCAGTAGTATTTTGTAGTTTTCCTTGTAGAGTTCTTTTGCATCCTTGGTTAGGTATATTGCTAAGTATTTTATTTTTGTTTTTATGTTTTCTTTTTTGGCAGCTATTGTAAAAGAGGTTGAATTCTTAATTTGATTCTCCACTTTGATTCTCCATTTGGTCGCTGTTGGTATACAGAAGAGCTACTGATTTTTGTACATTAATCTTGTAACCAAAAACTTTGCTGAATTATTTTATCAGTTCTAGGAGCTTTCTGGAGGAGTGTTGAAGGTTTTTGTTGTAAATGATCATATCATAAGCAAACAGTGACAGTTTGACTTACTCTCTACTGATTTGGATACCCTTTATTTCTTACTTTTGTCTGATTGCTCAGGCTAGAACTTGCAGTACTGTGTTGAAGAGGAGTGGTGAGAGTGGGCATCGTTGTCTTTTTCCAGTTCTCAGAGGAATGCTTTCAACTTTCCCCATTCAGTAATATATTGGTTGTGGGTTTGTCCTAGATGGATTTTATTACATTGAGTTATGTCCCTTGTATGCTTATTTTGCTGTCAGTTATAATCATAAAGTGATGCTGGATTTTTTTTTCTGCATCTATTGAGATAATCATGTGACTTGTTTTTACTTATTTTTATGTGGTGTATCACATTTATTGACTTACATATGTTAAACCATCCCTGCGTCCCTGGTATGAAACCCACTTGATCATAGTGAATCATCTTTTTGATATATTGCTGAATTCAGTTAGCTAGTGTTTTGTTAAGGATTTTGGCATCTATGTTCCTTGGGGATGTTGGTCTGCACTTTTCTTTTTTGGTTATGGCCTTCTTTGATTTTAATAGAGGAACAGTCAGGACATTAAACAGACAACCCACAGAGTTGGAGAAAATCTTCACAATCTGTACACCTGGCAAAGGACTGATATCTAGAATCTACAAAAAACTCAAACAAATTAGCAACAACAACAACAAAACAATCCCATCAAAAAGTGGGCTAAAGACATTTCTCAAAAGAAAATATACAAATGTCCAAAAAACATATAAACAATGCTCAACATGACTGATGATCAGGGAAATGCAAATCAAAACCACAATGTGATATCACTTTACTCCTGCAAGATGGTCATAATAAAACTATCAAAAAACAGTGGATGTTGGCATAAATATGGTGATCAGGGAACATTTCTACACTGCTGGTGGTAATGAAAACTATTACAGCCACTATGGAAAACAGTGTGGAGATTCCTTAAGGAACTAAAAGTAGAACTACCACTTGATCCAGTAATCCCACTGCTGAGCATCTACCCGGAGGAAAAGAAGTCATTATATAAAAATGATACTTGCACATACATCTTTATAGCATCACAATTTGCAATTGCAAAACCGTGGAACCCATTTATAAAAGGAATGAATTAATGGCATTTACAGAAACCAGGATGATATTGGAGACTATTATTCTAATTTAAGTAACTCCGGAATGGAAAACCATACATCCTGTGTTGTCTCTGATAAGTGGAAGCTAAGCAATGAGTACTCAAAGGCATAAAAATGAGGCAATGGACTTTGGGGACTTGGAGAAAAGGGTGGGTGGGACAAGGGATAAAAGACTACAAATATGGTGCAGTGTATACTCCTTGGGTGATGGGTGCACCAAAATCTGAGATCACCACTAAAGAACTTACTCATTTAACCAAACATCACTTGAACCCCAATAACATATGGAAAAAAATAGAGAATAGCAATTAATATCCCATAGTTCATAGCCAAAAGGGACTTTACCCGAGAGTGACTTTACAGAGAGGGGCTTCTAACCCCCTAAATCTTAGAAGGATCTCCAACCCTCCTAAGTTGAGCCTCTAATGGAAGGTTGGTCAAGCGTCCTTGCCTTTTATTAAGAGAGGCCTCTAGTCCACACTGTCTTAGGAGCAACTGTAACTCTTCTAAGTTGGGCCTCTAACCCATCCTTTACCCAGGTGTATGCACCCCTCTTACCCAAAGTTGTCCAATCAGTGCTGCAGTCTATTTCCTTTGTGTTGGGAGATCACCTCACTATCATCCCTTCAGGACTCACCAGAAAGATGTTACCAGACTCCACCACTTACCCAAAGTTAGCCTTTGGTTGGGGGTTTCCTTAGTATTGTTCCTTCTGTGGTTGCCAGAAAGATGTTACAGAAAGGAATCCTGATTCAGATCCCAAGAGAGTGTTCTTGGATCTCATGCAAGAAAAAATACAGGGTAAGTCCATAGAAAAAAGTGAAAACAAGTTCATTAGGAAAGTAAAGGAATAAAAGAATAGCTACTTCATAGACAGAGCAGTTTCAAGGACTGCTGGTTGCCTGTTTTTATGGTTGTTTCTTGACGATATGCTAAACAAGCATATGATAAATCATACATGCCTCCCCTTTTTAGACCACATAGAGTAACTTTCTGATGTTACCATGGCTTTTGTAAACAGTCATGGCACTGGTGGTACTGTAGCAGTGAGGAGACAACCAGAGGTCACTCTCGTGGACATCTTGGTTTTGGTGGGTTTTAGCTGGCTTCTTTATTGCAAACTATTTTATTAGCAAGGTCTTTATGACCTGTATTTTTTTCTGACCTCCTATCTCATCATGTAACTTAGAATGCCTTAACTGTCCGGGAATGCAGCCCAGTAGGTCTCAGCCTTATTTTACCTGCTCTTATTCAAGATGGAGTTGCTCTGGTTCAAACACTTTTGATAATTAGATTGTGCCCATCTAGATTAAGGGTGAGTCTGCCTCTCCCAGTCCATTAAATCAAATGTTAATCTTCTTTACCAATACCCTTAGAGATACAGCCAGGGACAATACTTTGTATTCTTCAATCCAATCAAGTTGACACTCAATATTAACCATCACAATGTCATTTACCAAAGCCTGCAATAGACTATATGTTTTACTTGCCAACTTCTCATCTTTATGATAATTCATCAAGTTAGACATTGTTATTCTTACTTTACAGATGGAGACTAAGATGTAAATTAATTATTCAATATTATGTAACATTTAAGTGGCAAAGCCAGGATTCAAGACAAGGTAGTGTTCTTCTCATCTCATTGAACTACTTGTCTGTTAAAAAAGAAAAGCAAATGGAAAACATTTTTGAGCCGGACTTTTGTGCTCAGGACTCTTAGGATATTTTTTCAAAGACTTTAAAGTAGAAAACACACTACCTTGTGCCTGTAAGCATTTCATTTTTCAACTTTAACCCTACTCAAAGGAGCTTACAATTTAATATGAGACATTATGAGAATATATGTTCAGATAATAGACAGTAATGGGATAAATGGCAATTTACACTATAATTATGGATTTGTCAGAGTGGTGGAGATTATAGAACTAATCTCTGGAATAGTGGCATAGTGTTAATTAGGGATGTTTTTGCTGAAGAATTAAGTTACAAAAGATCCAAAAGATTATAGGAGATGGAAAGTGCTGAAAGAGAAGGCTAGGTGATTTGTTTCATTGAACCAGGAAAATAAATAATGAGTAAGAAACGTTGAACGTAAGACAGTTAAGTTTTTGTTTGTTTGTTTGTTTGTTTGTTTGAGACAGAGTCCTGCCCTTTTGCCCAGGTTGGAGTGCAATGATGTGATCTCAGCTCACTGCAACCTCCACCTCCTGGGTTCAAACGACTCTCCTGCCTCAGCTTCCCAAGTAGCTGGGATTACAGGTGCTCACTACCACACCCAGCTAATTTTTGTATTTTTAGTAGAGCCAGGGTTTTTGCCATGTTGGCCAGGCTGGTCTTGAACTCCTGACCTCATGATCCATTCACCTCAGCCTCTCAAACTGCTGGGATTGCAGCATAAGCCACCATGCCTGGCTGACAGATAAGTTTTAAAAGCTAATTGGACCCAGCCAGGGCAACTGGCAAGAACATGAAATAAATGACAACCAGATTGAAAACGAATAAAATGCTTATGAATAAATTTAACAAAATAATTATAAGACATACAACTTGAAAACTAAAAACATTGTTGAAAGAAATTTAAGAAGATGTAAACAAATAGAAAGACATCCTATGTTTGTGGATCAGAACACAATATTGTTAAGATAGCAATGCTCCTAAAATTAATCTACAAACTCAATGCAAAAGTCAGCTGGCTTCTTTGTAGAAATGAACAAGCTAATCCTAAAATTTATGTAGAAATTCAAGTTACCCAGAATAACTGAGAGAATCTTAATAAAGGGAAAAAAAGGTGAAGGTTCACTTTAATTGATTTCAAAACTTACTGCATAGCTACAGTAATCAAGATAGTATGGTACTGGTGTAAAGATGACATGGATAAATGGAATAGAACTGAGAGTTCAGAAATAATCCCTCACATTTACTGTCAATTGATTTTTGGCAAGGTGCCAAGACAATTCAATGAGGAAAAACTAATCTTTCAACAAGTGGTGCTGGGATAACTGGTCATAGACCACATAACTCTCTATTGTCTTCCTCTTGGCCCAGACTTACACCTGCCTTATGCCCGGAGGCATTTGGTTTTTCAACTTTGAGCTAGTCCAACCAGTCACCCAATACTCGAAATCTTTCTATCATTTCTCTGCTAAAACATTTTAGCATATACTTGATCATGTCATATGGCTGGGATCTCCCTTGTATTGAGCACCAATACTTAAAGTAGTAGTTTTTTTACACAAATAATTTTTAAAATATGTGATCATTTTTATTTTTCATACAAATTGCAGGATGATGCTGTTATTTAGAAGGCAGATCTGGACAGAGATGCTAGGTATCCTGTGATGAATGTGATAGTTTTACCCAATAGATAATTATGCTGCATGATTTTCAAAATTTCTATCAACATTCATGTAGGGGGGGAAAGGTTGCAATTATTTGAGAGTCTAAGAAATAATTTAAATAACAAAATTTTTTTCTTCATGGGTATTAACTAAAATTTCCAGCAATGCAATACTGTTTAAAATCAAAGGAATATTGCACTATGTTTTCTGAGACTTGTTTTCCATTTCAGAAAATCACATTAGCAAAACAATGCCCCTCATTATAATTGAGTCACCAATATAACATTCCAGTGCTAGTTGGCACATATAGCTGCCACATGCAGACAGATAATAAAGAAAACCTAAGACTCTTAATAGACTTAGAAATAATATTATTAAATTAGTGGGGATATACAAGATGCTGGGATCTAATTGAATTTTATTAATAAAGATTTATTTTTATATATCATATTCTTGCCATTACCTATACTTTTAAGTTTTTATGGATAACAACAATAAGATATCTATATTATATAAGTTATATATGGAAATTATTCATTTTCAGAGTTGCCTTTTTTCCCGGTATTGACATAAATTCCATCTCTGTCACAATGTTCCTGTGGTTTCTTGTATTACTACTCATTTTTGCAATACAACCTCCCTCCCATATGGATTATCAAAAAATATGGTCTCCTGGGTCTTTCTAAGTGCCAGAGACTGATTGTGAGCCTCAACATGTGGAGGAATTTTAAGGCAGGAGATATGTTTTCAGAGATACTTTGTCACTATCTCATCATAATATTGGGAATTATTTTGACACTGCACTTATAAATAAGGCCCAACTCATTTGTGCTAATATCGTACTTCATCATTTTCTCTGTTTCCAAAGTCTGTAATTTATCTTGGCATGTTATTCTTATTTCAATTAAGATTATTTCTTTTTTTTCTTATACACAAACAATTCTATTCTGCTAGGACTTATTTTTATTTAGTGACCACCTAGATATCTATTCTTTCATCTTCCTGAACTTCTTGTATTGAGGAATATTGATGTTAACTCTCTTAAATCCAGATGTATTAATTATAAATACATGCAAGCATTTGTCTGTATCATCAATTCTCCTGAGATAGCTTTGTCTGAGCATTTACATATTGAAATACATATTATTTTGTTATAAATTTCTCTTTTTTATTCCGATAACAGTGCCATGTTGAACCATAGTGGAGCTGAAGCTTCTTTGCACTAGTTGTTATCAGCTTCTGAACTGACCTGATGGAGTACAAGCATTCATGAGCTCTGCCCGTGTTTTATTCTCTGAGGTCTGGCCTAGCTCAGCACCCAGGAGAGTCTATCCCTTTATTTTTCTCTTCTGCATAGTAAAATTTCCAATTCCTTGAATCATTGGTTTACATGACAGAGTTTCAGTATAGTTTTAATTCTATCTCTACAATGGTTTTGGAATTAAGCTCCTAATACTTCTTGATGTTATCCTTAAGTTTAATTTGAGTTATTTCTGTAACATCCTAATTGATGTTTTCATCTTCTGCTTCTTCTCTTTCCAATTCTTCTTCCACTAAATTCACGTTAACCCCTGAAACACACATGTAGTCATGTAACCCTTTCTGCTCAAAGACCTGTAATATACATAAGCTCAAACTCCTTAGCCTTTTATTCATGACTTTCTCAAACCTGATTTTAAGTAACTTTCTCAATATCATTTCCTTTGAGCTTTGCATATGCCATTACGCTATTTGGGTAGTGTGTAGCAACTTAATCACATTCATTTATTTCAAGTCTTTACGACTTTTTTTAAGCAATTCCTTTTGCCTGGAATGACTTCTGCCTTTCTGTGGGAATCTCTGGCATCCTTTAAATACACACGAAATTATGGCTTCTTTCCTGAATATTTGCCTGATTTTCTTTTTCTTTCTTTTTTTTTTTTTTTTTTTTTGAGTAGGAGTTTTTGCTCCTGTTACCTACCCAGGCGGGAGTGCAATGGCGCGATCTCAGCTCACCGCAACCTCCGCCTCCTGGGTTCAGGCAATTCTCCTGCCTCAGCCTCCTGAGTAGCTGGGATTACAGGCACGTGCCACCATGCCCAGCCAATTTTTTGTATTTTTAGTAGAGACAGGGTTTCACCATGTTGACCAGGATGGTCTCGATATTTTGACCTCGTGATCCACCCGCCTTGGCCTCCCAAAGTGCTGGGATTACAGGCTTGAGCCACCACGCCCGGCCTTGCCTGATTTTCAGTCTGATTGATGTCTCCCACCTCTGAATTCTGAAGCCCCTTTTACTTTTCTTACAGCACTTAAATGATATCACATATATATTGCATATTTTTACTTCCCCTATGGAAAGCCAAGTTCCTTAGTGAAGCAACATGACATGGAACTAAGAATATGAACTCTGGAGCCAGACCTATTACTTCTGAATCTGGACTCAAACCCCTACTAGCTCTGTGGCTTTGGGAAGTCATTTGCCTTAATCTGCCACTTTATAAAGTGGAGAGAATAGTAGTACCCTGTCTCTAAGATATAGTAAATATGTCTTTTTATTCTGATGTTTTGCTATCTGGGATCTTCCTGATTCTAGGAGTCTTCTTTCCTAGAGCTAGCCAATTCCCAGAGATAGTAAACAACTTGCCTATGAGCACGACTGTCAGATGCAAGCTAACCAGTCCAAAGCCAACACCGATTCCCATCTCCTCTATCAAGATCTTCTCTCTGGGCCAATGTTCCCCTGCCCTAATCATACCAGGACCAGTATCAGGCAACTCTAGACAGCCACTGCACCCCACAGCCTGTTGAAATCATTCAAACTAATCCTTGGCCTGCTTACCTTGCCTCACTTGTTTCTTTTCAATGGAACCACAATAAAATCTCTTGCCCACATTTTTCTCCCACTCTGTTTGCCTCTTGACTAACCCTGGTGCTTCCCTGTGTGGCCCTCCATGACATGGCATATTCTCTCTTGAAAACTGTGAGTAACAAAGTGTCTTTTCAATGGCAGCAATCTTCTGATCGTATGGCCTTTCTTACCTGTATAATGATAAAACCTGCATATTAAAACATAGAGCATATTGGGAGGGCCAAGTACATTAACATTTGTAAAGCACACAAATCAATGCCTGATTCATAGTTAATATTATATGGGCATTAGTTATTATCAATGGCAGTGATAATACATCAGGTATCTGTATTCTCCCACAATGTTAACATATAGTAAGTTCTCAATAAATATTTGTTTGACTTCAATTCTTCAAATAACTGCTCTTCTTTCTAAGAAGTCTTCATTCATGAAGAGTAAGAGTAAGTTCATAAATTGATTCAAAAATAGAATAATCAACAAGAAAACAAGACAGTAAGGAAGGGAAACACTAGCATTGATAATTTGAAGTGAAGTTTGAGAGAGAGAGCTGTGGAGTCAAATAAAGCTCATATCAGAAAAGCAGCTGGTATAAAAAAAGGAGATCAGAGCTAACAGGATATAATGATTGAAGGGAATGTGGAGCATCAGAGAAGTAGTTAAAAGAAGAAACTCAAGGGCCAGGGAAATCGAATCCAAAACTTTTACTATAATTACACATTCTGTGCTCAGGGTGTTCAGGTGTGACATACCCATCTGCAGACTTTAATACCAACAAAAATAGTGGAGTAAAGAGGAGAGCTGCTCAGTGCATGAGCTCAGGGTCAAAGTCGGAACTGCATGAAATGACTCCATTTTCACTACATGAATTTTCGCTTATGAAAAATAAGACTGTTGCAGAAATTATGAATTTGATGAAGGCTAAAATTGTGTCATTTCTACCACAGAACAGTTCGTTGTCAAAGCATGGAAAATAAATGCAAGTGGCAAAATTTCATGTCAATAATACATCAAAAAATTACTACTATTGCTATCAGCCAAAAAAAAATTGCTGAGCTATATAATGTTAATGGAAAAATAACTCTTTAAGAAAAAATGGCAGACTTTCACCTGTGAGGAGTCACTTTTCGTGCCAGAGGGAAAGAACAACTTAGAGAATTCAAGAAAAAATATCAAGTTGATTTTGTTAGGCAAATATCACGTCTTTCTCACCAACAGTAAGAATTCTTTTCTCACAGTTCTAGAAGACAAAGCAAAGCTGAAGTCAGCCAAAGTGTCCTGTTTGAAAAGAAAAACAATAACAACAACTGTGTTCATAATCCTTGAAAAGTACAATGTTTCATTTTTAATTTTTAAGGAAATATGACAAATAATCGCTTCTCGGCCCTTTGGCTAAGATCAAGTGTGGGAAATACGACAAATACAAAAACAACAGATGTTGTATCTCCAAGCAACATCATCTTTGACACATCCTGAAGTTTTGTGAAACCTACTCTGTAATCTTTCTTTTTATATCATAAAAAAGGAAAGACCAAATGTTTGGCTTTTATGTTTCTTTAGGTTGTTAGTTAATCCTTTGCTCTTTTTCTACCAAACCAGAAGAAAATACTCGTTCTTAGGCTTTCTCAATCTACAATCAAAGGATCATTTAGGTGCAGTTGCTCATTTTATGTAACTGTGTGACATAATTATTATTTACAGCTTGTAAAGAAATATCTAAAGAAACAGATGCCAGTACTAAGGGTATTATGGTACAGTGTAAATGTATTATTTTGTCACCTCTGCAACCCTTTAGGCAAAATTACTGTTTATTTTCAAAAATAAATTTATGAATCACAAAAAGAAAATATACACAGAAAATCTGAGTCCTTTACCTGGCACAACAAATCAATGCTACAGTCAACAGCTTTGTTCTTTATTTATTAAGATCTAACATATAATGATGAAATTATTAGACAAAGTAATGAGTCTCCATCAATCTGTCTTTAGTTTTATAAAACTCAGTTTTACTCTGTCAGCTTTGTCAATGCTATTGAATATTAATGGGAATAAAGTTAATTGCTAGTTGGAAAAAGGTCTTACTCGAAGTGAAAAGGAAGCACCTTGCTGAAATCTGTCATTTTTGACAAGCCATAATTTATTCCTACTTGGTGATATGTACAGACAGGTTTTGAATCTCACTCTTATCTTAACCACAAATTCTAATTATTTTCATTTGGGATGTTGCTGGATCTCAAGCATCTGACCACTTTCATCATTTGCAAATAAATTGTTTTTTAAAAAAGCGTTCCAATTTTGAGGGATATTGCCTAGCGTATAGGAAAGCAACTGCCTGCTGCAATGTTTAAAAGACATGCAAACGTATTTGCTGTATCTCAGTAGCCAAGGAAAGGAAAGCAATGACTTTCAGAACAAGAATGGATTATATATGTACATAATAACTTGCTGGCTTCCAGTTAAACAATTTCATTCAAAGAAAATGAACAATGAATAATTACTTAAAGTTCATCATGATTATATTGTCACCTGATTGGAAACACAGTATTTCGTAGTGTTAGGAATTTCAAGAAGTTTCCATTAAACTTTGAACAGTTATAACTTTAAAACAATACATACCTGTTTTTACTTTAAATCAGCTAATCAAATGTTTGCCATTCTTCACTATCTGGAGTTTTAGGAAATAAATTAACTTTGAAAATAAGTACTGGGCATATAAGGTTCTTATTACAAAGAATCAAATTAAGGTAAGATGGCAAGATTTAAACATGTTAAATAATGTTAATTTCCCCTTCGTATATCCTAGCAGTTGCTTTTTAATAAGAGTTTAAATTTATTGTTGGAAACTATGAGTAACATGTTTTTAGGCAAAGATTCATTGTAGTTCTTACACAAAAAAATACAGAAAGTGCTAAAAAGAAAAGTAGCAGCAGCTAGGAGGAAGAGAGATTTCTTTATAAGATCAACACAGAATTTTATTTTTAGAAATTGGACTTTGTGGCCAATGATTTTTATAATGCTTTTAGAAATAGAAATGGAATCTACCTATCCTCACAACTTGGTCTGTGATAATTTGCTGTAGATTCTTCATTATATTCAGCTCTTACATCTAATGACCTTTCAGGGGCCTGCTCTTTTCCCTTTGGTCGAAAGTAAGTGCCATATGTGACTGGCCAGCAGATTGGGTGGCGTTTATGTTGTGGTTCTTAGTCATCCCAATTTTTCTCCACCACATCCCGGTCACAATGGGGAGAAATGAAAAGCAGCTGCTAACAGCCTCACAACAGTTCTGTAATTACTTTCCTGGGCCGGCATTATATGATTTGACAATGGCCTGGGGATGTAACAAATAAGAAAAATCTTGTCATTCAATTTAAAAGGCTTCCTACTAGGGCAACACACTCCCCACTTCATCAGAATGACAGTACTCAACTCTGACACAGCCAGCATGTTTAGTACTGAGCGATGTAACTGCAGCCAGGTGGTGCCAAGCACAAACAGCCAACTTGCTTTCCTGTTGACACTGCTATTTGAATTTAAAGATGAATCCTAACTTAGGGCAGAGTTTCACATCTCAGGTCCAAAAAGCACCAATCTATTTAGTTTAAAGAAGAATTGCTAATGTATTGGAGTATTTTAGTTAAAAAACAGTTTTTAGAGATTTTCCATTTTGCCAAAGATTTAAATTTTCCTTGCTACCCAATATATGTCATTTTCACCACTGTGCATATTCAAGGCTTCATCTTACCTTTCCGAGATCCTATGAGGAATTGGCTCTACTGGAGTAGGTAAATTAGCTATCATAACAATCTACCCCAACTATCAGTGAGTTACAGCTATAAAGGTTTTAGTTCTCATTCATGTCATTGTCTAATAAGGTGTTTCGTGAGTGGTCTTCTACCTTGTGATTTAGAGGCCCAGCTTCCTTCTATCTAGAGACTCCACCATCTTCTATGACCTCTGAATCCTCCACTGCATCCTCTCCATCCAACCAAGGGAGAAAACAAAATCACAAGAGAAATTTAAGAAGTAAGCCAGAAAAGTGGATCATATCCTTTCAACCAACATTGTCCAAACTACCCTCATGTCCCTATCAAAAAGATACAAGGGGCTGAGAAATTGGGTCCAGCAGTAAACCAAGAAAGAGACAGTGTGAGTCTCTGCCATGTTTCCTTCTGCAGTAAGGTGAATGGCCATTAATCATTGCAGCTTTCTTACAAACTCTTAAAAGTAACCTATCCAGCTTTTGGTGCCGTTCTCGTGATGCAGAGATCGGGTTTCACCATTTTGGCTGAGATGGTCTCAATCTCCTGTCCTCGTGAGCCACCCTCCTCGGCCTCGCAAAGTGCTGGGATTACAGTCGTGCTTTTCTCCAAGACACAAGGTCTCCCGATGTTGCCCAGACTGCTCTCAAACTCCTGGGTTCAAGCAATCCTCCTACCTTAGCCTCCAAAAAGGCTGAAATTACAGATGTGAAACACCACACCTGGCTTCATTTTTTATCCTTTATACTGTATTTTTACTGTACCTTTTCTATGTTTAGGTATACATGTATGTACTGTTGTGTTGCCATTGCCTACAGTAATCAGTACAGCAACAGCTGTAAAGGTTTGTAGAGCAATAGGCTCTACCATATAGCCTGGGTGATTAGCAGGCTGTACCATCTAGGCTTGTGTTAAGCACACTCTGTGATGTTCGCACAAAGATGAAATCACCTAATGGCACATTTCTCAGAATGTATCCCCATCATTAGGTGATGCATGACTGTTCATATATGTGTATATAAATATATATGTGCATTAAAACATTAACAGTGATCATCTCTAGGGAGTAGGACTATGGTGATTTCTAACTTTTTTTCTGCTTATCAGTAATGAAATGTGTTTCTCAATGAACGTTAATTTATAAGAAGTAAAAATGTTAAAAATTTTTAAATGAAAATGCTTTCTAAAATAAAAGGGTTAAAAAAAAAAAGTAACCTATCCAATACCATTACATTATCATGTCCCTTAGCATACTGTACTGCTTTTCACCACTAGTACCCATGATGAAGTACACTTCTTTGAAAGCAATTTTTAGTGTTATACTTGTTATATTATACTTCATCTGGTGGGGTTACTACTTGGTTACTAGCTAGTTTTAAGACCAGCTGTTGGTCTAGTCTTAAAAGCTAAAGAAAACATTTATTCACTTACCAAATATTCATTTACTGGTATGTGTCAGGCATTGTTCTTGGTGCTTGAAATGTATTCATGAACAAGCAGACAAAAGTCCCTGTCTTCATGAATCTTTCATCCTGGAAAAGAGAGATAGTAAACAATAAACATAATAAACAAATACATTATATGGTATAAATAAGACGTTAAGTGCAAAATAGTGAGTACATAGAAGGGACATTAGTCGTAGTTAGAATAAGCCTCATTGAGAAATTAATTATCACTCAGACTTGAAGGGGATGAAGAATTAAAAATTCACATATCTGTGGGGAAAGCATTTGAAGCAGAAGGAAAAGACATGGCAAGGGCCCTAAGGCAATGGCAAACCTGACATTTTTGATGAATAGGTCAATATGGCTGATGTGGACCTACTGCTAGAGTAAATAGAATAAGAGGAGGTCAAAGATACCATGGGACAAGTTCATGAATGGCCTTATCAGCTGCTACAAAGACCTTGGCTTACACTCTGCATAAAATGGGAAGCCACTGTAGGGTTTTGAGCACAAGAGAGTTTTTGATATATGACTTAAGCTTTAACAACTTTACTCTGGCTGCTATGATAGAATGCAGGAAAACAAAGGTAGAAGCAAACCAGTTAGAAGAATATTATGGTGAGAATCCAGGTGAGATATGACGGTGAGTTTATCATGTCTGAGTAGACATGATAGTGGATTTATGGTGATATATCAATAAATATAAAGAAAGTGGTAGAATTCTGTTTGTACCTTGAAACTTTGCTATATTTTGAGTGACACACCTTTGTGGATTGGTTATGGGGTGTGAAAAGAGAGAAGTCAACGAAGACTGGAACATTTTTAGAATTAGTGCTAAAAAAATGGAGCTGCCATCATCAAAGATAGATAGGACTAAAAGAAAAGAGGTTGGTGACAAGATAACTTCAGCCTTGGACATGGTGAGTGTGAAATGTCTATTACACACTTAAGTGCAGATATTGAACTTGGCTGTGAGATATGTGAGTCTGAAGTATAGGAGAGAGATGTGTATTGACGATATAAATTTGGGAGTCATTAGCATGTAGATAATATTTAAGGCCAAGAGATTGAATGAGGTGCCAAAGAACTGCATAGGTTGCCATGTTATCGTGCCTTTCATAATAAATATATTGTGAATCCCAATTAGTAACATGCTGACTGCTTTCTAAGCTTTATCCTTCTTTCTAGACCATTTATTAGTCCTGCACCACTAGCAAGATGCTTAAGCAGCTGTAAAATTTACATTTCAAATTTGGCATGATTCTCTTATTTTTTTTTTATTTGAGACAGTTTCAATTCTATCTCTTACACATCATTAGTCAGGCATTGTGGGTCAAAACTGTTCCCAGAACACAACTAAATGGCAGAAAAAAAGGCAATCATAGAATAAGCAATGAAGGATTGGTAGGTAGGACTTTGGACCACAGTTGAGGGAAGAAGTCAGCATATTCTATGCTCAAAAGCCAGCTACAAAACTGGACAAAATTGTCAAAGAAAAGCCCCAAGCATTTCAGGGCTCTAGAAATTAAACAAAGGCAAACAACAAAGAAAGAACTATTTATTTATGAAAAGCTGCTCCAATTTCAGGTAAAAATAGAAGGAGGCCATGGCCTTCTTGCCTGGGGCTGCCTCCATTTCTTCTATGCCCAGCTTGATTGGCACAGTAGTTAGAACAGGGTAGAGTTGGCTGTGAGAACCAGCAGATTTGCTGCCAGAAAGAGTGGACTTGCTTTGGAGCTGTATCAAAAGCCCATGTCTGGCAATGTTTTCAGTAAAAGCAGTGAACTCAATAAGAAATGAATGAAGCAAGATTGCAGCTTTTCTAGTCTAAGGTTGCAGTCCTGGTTGAGATGAGTGGCAGGCTTGCAGACCAGCCAGAAATGTAATAGAGATCCTCGAAGTGAGAGAGCCATAGAGGGCTGTATAAGTTCTCCATACATCTCCAACTGACTAAGGACTGTGTGCACACATAGAGTGGCTCAAGAGACTGTCAGAAAAATAAAGTCTGGGCAAATATGGAAACTATATAAACTTTGGATGTCTACTTCAAATCACACACAGATCTATTGGTAGAAGGTAGGATTTATGGGCTCAAGGTGTTTGAGTACAATCATTGACCAGTCATTGGCTGAACACTAAGTTATGCAGGTGACACTAGGAAGCCAAACTAAAAAGTAAAAAAATAAGAATTTTAAAAATTTTAACAGAAACATTAGTGGTTGCACATTGCAGAGGAGGCAGCTTCCAATCAATTATAGAAAGAAAGAGAAAGGAAGAAGAAAAGAAAGATAAAAAGAGAGAAAAGTGTGTGGGGGTGGGAGGAGAATAAAACTCCTAACTGGGTAAGTCAGAAAAAAAACAGAATCCAGAGTTGCTACAGAATGTCATTTAAAATTTCATGTTTAACAAAAGTAGAAGATGTGAAGAAATAGGAAAATGTGAAATATTTGGGGGGAAAGCAGTAAATAGAACTTTGAGTAGGCTTGTATTTTGGTTTTATTAGATAAAAAACTTCAAATAAGCTATTATAAAAATATTCAAAGAGTGAAGGAAACTATGCACATATAGTATAAATATATATGGTTAAAAAATATAATTACAATGACAAATCAGGAATCTCATAAATAAACTATAAAAAAGAAATAAGTGGAAATTCTAGAGTTAAAAAACATAATAATCAAAATAAATATTTACTAAATAATAATTAAAATATTTACTTAATAATTATTTACTTATTAGTAATTAAAATATTTACTAAAGGGGATTGACAGCAAATTTCAGATGGCAGAAGAATCAGTAAATGTGAAGAAACATGAACAGAAAAGACCTATTTTGAAGATCAGAATCTTGAAAAAGATTCAAGAAAAATAACCAGAGCCTCAGCAATACCTGGGAGAACGTCAAGCATACCAACATACATGTAATGAGAGCCCAAAAGAAAAGAGAAAGACAGGAAGAAATGATGACCAAAAATGCCCCATTTGATGAAAAAGCTTAGTCTACAGATTCAAGAAGCCCAAAACTCCCCAAAAGGACAAAGACAAAGAGATCTGCACCTAGGCACATCAGAGCCAATTACAGAAAGCCAAATAAACACAGAATTATTTCAAAATCAGCAAAAAAAAAAAAAATTCATGAAATACTAGAAAATAATATGACTAATGGCTGACTTACCAGAAATAATTGAAGCCAGAAGATAATGAAATAGCATAATAAAAGTACTGAAAGAAATAAAAAATGACTTTCAACCAAGAATTCTATGTCCAAATATGTTCTAAAATTAATTGTAATTGCTGTACAACTCTGACTATACCATCATTGAAATGTACACTTTAAATGGGTAAATTATACAGTATGTACATTATAATCACAATAATGCTGTTAAAAAATAATTCCACGTACAGAGATTATACTTCAAAACTGAAGGCAAAATATTAGTTACACTAAGAAATATCTGATAAAGACTGGAAGAATGTATTTCTAGTGTATCTTCCTTAGAAGAAATATTAAAGGTAGTCTTTCCCATTGAAAGGAAATGACACCAAACAGTAGTTGAATCTGCAGGAAGAAATAAAGAACACTGGAAATGGTAAATATGTGGGTAAATATAAAAGGTTATATAAATATTTTCCTTTTTTCTTCTATTGTTTTCTTTACAAGATGTAAGATTGCATATAAAGCAAAAACAAATGATGCCAAATAACAGCTTACCTTAATAGCTTTGATGAACTAAGAGAAAACAACACTGAGAAAATAGGAAAACTTGTATATTGCCATTGTTTTTATGTATGTCTATATTTGAAATGTATAATTGTTTTATGTATACATGTTTAGGAAAACAATTCAGAGATAAACAGCTTTAAAATAAATCAGCTTCACTTGTTACTTAACAATCTTAAAGAGACTGCAAATTACAAATACATTCTTTTTTACGTAAAATTTGGTAGGAATGATGATAAAAGTCTCCAAAGGTGGTTAAGATTTCACATTTAAGTTTTGGCAATGGTGTGACTGTAGCTCCATTTTGCTACTGATGCCTCTTTCACGCCTCTGGGATCTGAAACAATGTAATGGGTACATGGCTGATTTAGTTTGAGGCAGTCTCTTAGTATTAAAGATGAATGTTTTCTGGTTTTTTGTGGGTTTTTTTTTTGCCATATCATCTATGTTAGTTTTTACTTTAAAAATGCATACCTATTTTTACATCTTGCAGCCCATTATTACACCAGGATCCATCAGTATTTTTTCATCAATTCTTTCCCAGTTCAAATGCCTTCAATGGCCTCTCCTGGACATTTTTTAGTCTATCAGTCAAGGCTCTTTATGATCTGAATTAAACTATATATTCACTCTTTTGAAATACATACAAAGTAGTATTTTTACAGGGGAGTGCTGCAACCAAGAAAACTATAGTCAAATATAGAGTTTAAAAAAAAAAGCAGACAAGAAAGGCAAGAAAAGGCAAAAAGAAAAAGAAAGTTGAACTAGGCAAAAATAAACAACAGCATACGAAAGAAATATAGAGTTGATGGAAAGATGAATTGATAAGGTTTCATTGTGTTGGCCACTTAGTCCTTTGTAACCTTTTATTATAAGAGTAAGTAAAATATAGCAAGCAGAATAAACAGAAGCTTAATGCTGCAAATTGGAGAACCCCACCAAAAATACTCCCTTATTCCCTAACGTGTTTAAGAAATGCATCTTAAAATCCTTAATAAAATTACTGCAAACCAAATGCAGTAGCACATCCAAAAACTTAACCTACCTCAGTCAAGTTAGTTAGCTTCATCCCCGGATGCAAGGTTGGTTCAACATAGACAAATCAATAAATGTAATTCATCACATAAACATAACTAAAGATAAAAACCACATGACTATTTCAATAGATGCAGAAAAGGCCTTTGATAAAATTCAACATCTCTTCATGTTAAAAACTCTCAACAGCTGGGTGTGGTGGCTCATGCCTATAATCCCAGCACATTAGGAGGCAGAGGTGGGTGGATCACCTGAGGTCAGGAGTTCGAAACCAGCCTGACCAACCAGGCAAAACCCATCTCTAAAAGAAATGAAAACAAAAAAAATAAAAACTCTCAATGAACTAGGTATTAATGGAACATATCTCAAAATAATAAGCCATTTATGACAAACCCACAACCAGTATCATACTGAATGGGCAAAAGCTAGAAGCATTCCTCTTGAAAACCAACACAAGTCGTGAATATCTTCTCTCACCACTCCTGTTCAACATTGTTTGCAGATGCCATGATCCTATGTCTAGAAAATCCCATTGTCTCAACCCAAAATCTTCTTAAACTGATAAGCAAATTCAGAGAAGTCTCAGGATACAAATCCAATGTGCAAAAATTGCTAGCATTCCTACATACCAACAACAGGCAAGCAGAGAGTCAATCATGAATGAACTCCCATTCACAATTGCTACAAAGAGAATAACATACGTAGGAATACAGCTAACAAGGGAAGAGAAGGATCTCTTCTAGGAGAACTACAAACCACTGCTCAAGGAAATCAGCGAGGACTGAAACAAATGGAAAAACTTTCCATGTTCATGGATAGAAAGATTGGCCATACTGCTCAAAGTAATTTATAGATTCAGTGCTATTGCCATTAAACTACCATTGACATTTTCACAGATTTAGAAAAAACTATTTTAAAATTCACAAAGAACCAAAAAGAAGCCCACATAGCTAAGGCAATCCTAAGCAAAAAGAACAAAGCTACCTGACTTCAAACTATACTATAATGCTACAATAATCAAAACATCAATATTACCAGTACCAAAACAGACACATAGACCAATGGAACTAAATACAGAAGTCAGGAATAAGACTGCACACCTACAACTATTGATCTTCAACAAACCTGACAAAAATCAGCAATGGAGAAAGGATTCCCTATTTAATAAATGGTGCTGGGAGAACTGGCTAGCCATATGCAGAAAATTAAAACTGGACCCCTTCCTTATACCTTATTCAAAAGTTAACTCAACATGAATTGAAGACTTAAATGTAAAACCAAAAACTATGAAAACTTAGAAGATAATCTAGGCAATACCATTCAGGATATAGGCATGGGCAAAGATTTAATGACAAACATGACAAAAGCAATTGCAACAAAAACAAAAATTGGCAAACAGGATCTAATTGAAGAGCTTCTGCATAGCAAAAGAAGCTATCATCAGAGTGAACAGACAGCCTACAGAATAGGAGACAATTTTTGCAATCTATCCGTCTGACGAGAGGTCTAATATTTAGAGGCTACAAGGAACTTAAACAAATTTACAAGAAAAAACAACCTCATTAAAAAGTGGACAAAGGATATCAACAGACACTTCTCAAAAGAAGACATTCAGGCAGCCAACAAACATATGAAGAAAGCTCAACATCAATTATCATTAGATAAATGAAAATCAAAACCACAATAAGGTCCAGGCGTGCAGTAGTTGATGCCTGTAATCCTAGGACTTTAGAATGCCAAGGTGGGCAACTCACTTGAGGTAAAAAGTTTGAGACCAACCTGGACAACATGACAAAACTCTGTCTCTACTAAAAACACAAAAATTAGCCAGTCATGGTGGCGGGCACCTGTAGTCCTAACTACTCGGGAGGCTGATGCTGGAGAATCAATTGAACCCAGAAGGTGGAGGTTTCAGTGAGCTGAGGTCACACACCACTGTACTCCATTGTGAGTGACACAGGGGTACTCCATCTCACACACACACACAAAAAAAAACCAGAAAACAAAACCACAATGAGATAATGAGATACAATCTCACACCAGTCAGAATGGTGATTATTAAAAAGTCAAGAAATGCCAGATGCTGGTGAGGTTGTAGAGAAAAAGCAACACTTTTACACTGTTGGTGGGAATGTAAATTAGTTCAACCATTGTGGAAAACAGTGTGGTGATTCCTCAAATATCTAGAGGCAGAAATACCTTTTGACTCGGCAATCACATTACTGAATATATACCCAAAGGAATATAAGTCATTCTATTATAAAGATACATGCATGCGTATATTCATTGCAGCACTATTCACAATAGCAAAGACATGGAATCAACCCAAATGCCCATCAGTGATAAACTGGATAAAGAAAATGTGGTACATATGCACCATAGAATACTATGTAGACATACAAAGGAAAAAGATTATGTCCTTTGCAGGGACATGTATAGAGCTGGAAGCCTTTATCCTCAGCCAATGAGCATGGGAACAGAAAACCAAATACCACATGCTATTACTTATAACAGGGAGATGAACAATTAGAACACATGGACATATGGGGGGAACAACACACACTGAAGCCTGTCGGAGAGTAGGGTGTGGGGAGGAAGAGCATCAGAAGGAATAGCTAATGGATGCTGGGCTTAATACCTAGGTGATGAGTTGATCTATGTGGCAAACCATCATGGTACACATTACCTATGAAACAAACCTGCACATGCTGCACATGTACCCTGGAACTTAAAATAAAAGTTGAAGAAAGAAAAACAAAAGAGATATATCTTAATCCAACTAAAGATTAAATCACTTTAAAAGATTTCAGCAAAAGATTGGTGTTTGAATATTTTATTAGGCCATTCTTGCATTCCTATAAAGAAATACCTGAGATTGGGGAATTTATAAATAAAATACACTTAATTGGATCATGGATCAGCAGCATGGTACCCAATATCTGCTCAACTTCTGCAGAGGACTCAGGAAACTAAGAATCATAGCAGAAGCTAGGAGGAGAATCAGGTGTATCATATGGCAAAAGCAGGAACAAGAAAAAGTGTGTGGAGTGGGGAGGTACCACACACTTTTAAACAACCAGTCTCATGTGAACTTGAAGCAAGAGCTTACTTATCACCAGGGGGATGGCTCAAGCCATTCATGAAGGATCGTCCCCAATCATCCAAACACCTCCCACCAAGACCCATCTTCAACATTGGGGATTACAATTCAACATGAGATTTATGTGAGGACAAATAACCAAACTATATCAAATATGTTCAGTTAGGAAAAATGCAATGTAATATATTAGACTCTCCTGATTTCTAATAGGATCCAAGGAACATAATTAGGTCTTTTCCTGACATTCAGGTGAATGAATGGTCAGAGGTGGGGTGGGTATATACCATTCTCCATTTATCATTATTCTTTTCACTGTTTCCATGGAGTTATGAAAGATTCAGCAGGGAAGGGATGCTACCCTTTTAATTAACCCTTAAGAGGAAGACTTTCTTCTGGGTTATTCTCACTTTGGGGACTTTATTTATTTATTTAAAGAAAGAATCTCACTCTGTTACCCAGGCTGGAGTGAAGTGGCACTATCATGGCTCACTGCAGCTTCCACCCTCCAGACTCAAACAATCCTCCTTCCTCAGCCTCATGAGTAGCTGGCTCTAGAGATGCATGCCACCATGCCCAGCTAATTTTTGTGTTTGTTGTTGTTGTGGTTAAGATGGGGTTTTGCCATGTTGCCCAGGCTGGTCTCAAACTCCTGGGCTCAAGTGCTGAAATTATAGGTGTGAGCCACCATGCCTAGCCCCTTTTGCCTTCAAGCAGTTATTTGCTGCTTAAATCTGTAGAACCTTTTTTTCACTGTGGAATTACCTCATCTCAAACTCATGGATAGGCCTTGCTTTATTTTCACTCTCTAAAACTGGCAATTCAGTCCCACTCTTAGGAGCAAACTGAGTAACAGTAGCATTTGCTGCTTATTATGTTTAATCCTGACTTTATTTTAGGGGTACTTCTAAAAATTCTGGGTCTAGATCCTTTCTGCCTGAAAGCACAGAGAAAACATCTAATTTGCTTTTATAAAAATAACCAGCCAACCTATCTTCAGGAATGGGCTTATCTGATCTATTGATCTGACTGATTGATCACCAGCCATTTTGACACAGTAGTAGGAGTTTGAAGAGATGGGTAATCAAAGAGGAAAATGCTGATGGGAGAAAGGAAGTGGAAAAGATTGGGAACATGACTTAATGTCAAAGCCCTGAAAATCTTATGTATGGTGAAAAAGGCATTGAAGATGATGGTGATGGTAGTGGTAGCTAGGGTGCATCAGGATATAATAAGGTGGGGACCGTAAAAGTCTTCTGAAAGAAGGATAAGCCAAAGAAAATCTCCTCATATTTTATAGTTTTCCCATGGAATGGCCTTATCAATAAAGTCTGATGATAATAATGGTGTTAGGCAGGTGAGTAAACAGTAATTGTAAGCTCAGGTGGGAGTTGCAACACCTTTTGCCCCTCATGAAAAGGTTCTTGTGCTTTTTTTCCCTCTGTGAAGTCAGTAAAATTGACCTATTCAGAGCTTTTCTAACTTTAACAAGTGTTATTTAGTCACACTGTTCTGAATTCTTATTCCTTTCTATACATCATACACCACCTTGGGGAGAAGAAAAGAATGGAACAGTTAAATGGGAAAGGGTTTATCCTTAACTACTTGTTCTATTCTTCTCTTATCACCAAAAAACTACCTACTCCCCTGCCAAACACCAGGGACAAAATGAAGCAGATATATGCTTCTGGGCTTTTCTGGATACTAAGGGATGGATTGAGCAATGATGATTTCGTGTCTGTTATTTGCCTTTGTTTCTGGGTTTATATGTTGGCTTACATAAACATTTCGTTTTTCTCTCTGCAGTTAAAGTATCCAAAGAGCCGATATTAGAAGTATCTATATGCTAAGCAAATACCTTACTAATAGATGGTTAATAGGTATTTTTATTATTGAAAATATGTCCCTTTCTGTGTATCACACTTTACTTTCTTGTCCCCAAAGATATGCAGGGACTCGCCGAAGAGGGGGAAGGTGGAAGAGGACTAGAGGAAACACCCTAGAGAGGAAGATGCTATGTCATCAACACGATTTAGAATTGCATGGTGATAAGAAAAAGAAAGTTGACTTTTGGACTTTATTATTACTTTTAAATTCTCCATAACCATGTGCCTCTTTGCAACTTATACCTGGAACAGATCACACCCCTGTACCACCTTCACCCTGGTATTTTACTTGCATTTAGGAGGACAGACAAGACATGCATGTTGAACTCCAAAAAAATAGACACTTGGTATGTACCTTTATACAAATAAATACACATGCAAATATAAAAGGTAGCTATAATAGTATAGAATCTAGAGCTATATATCTATAAATTAATTTTTATTTAATTGTAAATTTCTAGTTCTGGTTGTGAGAAAATATATATGGATAGACATGAATAAAAATATTAACTGTGGACTAAACCATGAATGTACAGAGCATTGCAAAGATAAGTTATATTTATATAGGAAGGAGAAAGATAAATAGAAAAATGTCAGTCAAAAAAATAAAAGATAGGTCAGGCGTGGTGGCTCATACCTGTAATCCTAGCACTTTGGGAGGCCAAGGTGGGTGGGTTGCCTAAGGTCAGGAGTTTGAGACCAGCCTGGACAACATGGTGAAACCCTGTCTCTACTAAAATACAAAAAATTAGCCAGGCATAGTAGCAGTGTGCTCCTGTAGTCCCAGCTACTTGGGAGGCTGAGGCAGGAGAATTGCTAGAACCTGGGAGGCTGCGATTGCAGTGAGCCGAGATGGCACCACTGCACTCCAGCCTGGGCAACAGAGAAAGACTCCATCTCTAAATAAATAAATAAATAAATAGAAAAAAAGAAAAATATCAGTCAGATAAACAAATCCCAGTTCATCATACATAAGCAGTGTGAATTTAACCTCTGTGTTTTATTTCCCTCAGTGGTAAACAGAATAAATAATAGTGCCTACTCGTAGAGTTTCTGTGAGGATTCAGTGAAATTATACACATAAAGGACTTAGTCTAATATAAATCCATGTCCAATAATCATTATTATTATCACATGAAATATCATTTTATTACATTGAATTGGTTATGTTTGTATATGTCCCATTTATCTTTTGCCAAATTTTCTCACACTTGCATGTTTATAAGGGGAGTAGGGAAAAAAAGTATGCATGTCCCCTAGTACCATCAAAGTTTATATATGTGCATGCCAATTCCAGGGCACACATACATTAATAGTACAGTACACCACTGTTACTAAGATAAGATGACATTTTCTGTGGGCCACACACTGTTCTAAGTGTTTCACAAATGCTAACTATTAATAGTTCAGTCTTGCTAACAAACTTACAGGGATGGGGAAACAGATTAGAAACTAAAACAAAGGCAGGAGCATCTGTCTTAAAAGCATCAAAAAAAGTGACAGAGGCCAGAAATCAGCATAGGTAGTTTGGCCACCACACTGGAGGCTTTAACCAGCACTCTGCACTGCCTCTTACAGTCACATTCAGAGACATACCACACAGGAAACTGGCTATTTGCCTGAAATGTGGATGCTTAGACCAAGATACTAATTAGGTCAAGTTAAATAGTTTCGAAGACATGTTGTGTTTCATAAAATGAGCACCTGTTCTGCTGCCACCTGTGTTACAGGCTCTTGCTTCTAGTTGTGAGGACTGCTGAATCCTTATCTACCACTAGAGGAAAAAATATCCCAATTCACATTTCATCATTCCCAGGTGTAAAAAGTACCATTATTTTGTCTGAAATATGAGACATTATTACATTGACTAGATTCTCCCCTTTGTCGTAAAACAGCTTGTCATTTTTCTAGTCATCATCAGCTCTTTTTCTAAGCCTCTCTTTGGCAAGAATTCTTCCACATCACATCCTTCTGTTCTACCCCCCTAGAGGGAAAAACAAAGTAAGAACAAAACCCTCTTTAGTATTATAAAATAAACTTCAAAAGAAAATCCATCCCTAGGGAGTAGAGTAATACAGTAATATCTTACTTTGGGGATCTATTTTCCTTCTTTAGGATAAAGCTCTCTTAACATTTCAGTTCAGAGAACATTGTTCCTCGTTATATTACCACCTGCATGGCCCTGTGCACTTTTAGTGCCAGGAAGTATGAGAAGATTTTATAACAAGAGTAATTGTAATAGAATTTAATCATGTTGTTGGCAGCAAAGGGCCAGCAACCTTAATGATAATGTTACAATAGAGAGCTAAGGAAATGGTATAAGTAGGTAAAATACTGTAAATTGAAGTTTCCCTATGACTGTAATATACACTGTAATAACCATTCAAGGCCAGGCACCATAAAAATATGTGCAGCATCTTATAAGGCATCAAATATTAAGCAAGCCTCTGATAAAAATAATCCAAAACCTCAAAGGATGTTGTCATATTAAAATCCAGTCTGTTAGAAAATTGAATTTTAATGCATCAGGAACATTTCAAGAATCAACAGTGAAACAAAAGGAAGAAAGACAATCTACAAATAACCAGATCTAAGTTTTGAACAAATGTAACTTCATGATATTACTTCACCTTTCTAGATTGTGTGGGTAGAATGGAACCCTGAGTTTATATGGCAAAATAGATAAAGATTCATAATTATTTGGCAAATACTTTAGGTGACTAAGAGTCTGGGATAAGCCTAATATCAGGTTGGATCAGGAAGCTATCACTTTTAGATTTTCTACAGGTTCTTCAAGGCCGAACCTGTGCATTAAGTGGTACTGACACTGTTTGCATTTCAGTCCTTTCTAAACAATATTGCAAATGTTAATTTGTCATCTTCCACAGTACCCTTTTGGGATAACATGGAAAACAGTATTAATAACACTTTGGGCTTACAGAGGGTTTTTTTTTAATCTGAAAATTTCTAAAGGCATCATAAACATTAATAACATGAACAAAAGTTCTAATAATATTAGCTGGGTCTCAAATAGAAAAGATTACTAACCTCATTTTGTAGATGCTGAGATTTAGTCACAAATAGGCTAGGAAAATTGCCTCAGACTACAGAAGCAGTCGCCAGCCAAGCCAGCAATAGAAATCGATGCTTTTTGATCTCTCATCCCCATTCCAGACACTGTACTATTTCTTATAGAAGCAAAAGGCATTACTTGCAGGAAGGAAGATCTTTACTTTTAAATGTAACGTTTCGCCTTACAAAACTATTGAAAACTATCTAGAGCTCTCTCCTTACCTACATTAGTTACCTTTAGCACCTTTCCACCTTAGAATCAGATCCAATTCAAAAGTTATGTTTCATTTTAGATTAGGGACTTTCTACTGATCTAGACTGATAACACACATTTTCAGTAATTTCACTACATCTAGAACAGCCATATAGGTATTCTAAATCTGCTTTGGAGATACCATTTTGTTTCCCTACATGATGTGTAAAATTACATTCTGGGCTTAAGAATTAGAAACTGCTTAGATGTTTGCTTCAGATGTCTATCTTAAGTATCAATACAAATTAGTAATGGCTGACTTTTACTGTCCCAAAGTTAAATTTACAATTTTAACTTTAATAAGATTAGGAGTGGTTTAGTTGTGTTTCATAATACCTAGACTTGGAGCCTTTATTGAATTTGAAACTTGCAAAAGCAGTGGACAAAAGAAAAAAAAACGTAATTCATTAGAGATGTCATTAAATAGGTTTATTTTCCTACAAACTATTAGTAAATATTTACCTTAAGCTGATTTGCGTTGAATTCAACATGTACTGAATGTCTGATCTCTTTAGAGCAGATAAAAATCTACTACAGTCAGCTAACTAGTTTCCTCTTCAGTTATAGATATTGACAACTTTTAGTATTTCTCCCTTAGAACTGCTTTCATGAAATGATGGGAGCTTTTCAGCTTTATTTTTGAAGGAAGGTGATGCTTTGCTTCTCTTTCATATTTGTCTAAAAGCACTTTCGCCAGCAAGCCAGCATGTGTGCTACATGTGAACTTTTCTACAGTATCTCCTAAACAAGGTGAAAAAAATCATTAGTAGTCCAGATTTCAATCTTCTGCACAGCTCAGGTAACAATAAATGAGTAATTTGCCGCCCTTCACTTTGGCAAGCTGATGCCTAATGATTACCCAGGGACAGGATAATGGTACCATAGTGATTACACTATGTTTTTCTAACCACTTTCAAGGCCTTTGCTTTCAGACCTGCCCTAATGAAAAGAAAGCTCTGAAATTGGGCCAGGTCTTCATTAAAAATGTTCTGACAGGCTCTGCTTAGATAAAATGTAATCACTTCTCAGATTTGAATCTTCTTCATATTTGGAAGGCATGGGCTTTAGAGTAGATCTGATTGGCTGAACACTTTCAAAATGAGGAAATGAGGTTTTGGCTAATTCCACGAGCCACTGGAAAGATTTATTTAAAGAAGATATGATGGTAACCTATCTTTAGACCGTGAACTGGCTCAGGGAGAACTATGCAAGACAAGGAGACAGAAAATCAAAAAAATCGGATCTTTGCTAATGTTACTGAGTTACTGTGTGATTTTATGAAAGTCAATTAATATTTCTGAGTTTCTCGGTCACTGTAGGCAGAGTCAGCACAGCTATCAATCATTTGATAGATAGGTAATGGGTGATAATGATAGATAAGAATACAAATAAAGTTACTGTGACAGAAACCACTGTCTGTGCATGCAGTAGTATCTGTAACTATTGCCTTTTAAGATGTTATAGGCAAGAAAACATGCTGGCAACATTTAATCAACTTCCAGTCCCTTCTGCACAGTGCTGCCACAGCTTTCTTTATGAAACACAACATGCAACAACACTATTGTAGTACTTCCCCAATACCCAGTGTTTATCTGAGGTATTTCAACCATTTGAGGATGGTTTCCTTGATAATCATATGGGCAACTTTAAAAATTCTGATTCTTCTGCTTCCCTCCTAATTTGGGCTGTGTGTGTGTGTGTGCATGCGCATGTGTATGTGTGTAGGTAGGGAAGAGTAGGAGATAGGGGTGTAGATAACAAATCTATATTTTAAAATAATCTTCCTCACGCTGTCTGTGTTTAATCAGGTTTGGGAACTACTGACACTAGCATAGATCCCTTTGGAGAATAAAGATCCTTTGCTGAAGGAAGGTAAATTCTGGAGAACTAATGATCCTTTACTGAAGGAAGGTAAAAACTACTATAAGAGACCAGGCTGTGGTAGAAAAATGGAGCAATATAAAAATGCAGAGGACGAAGTCATAGGAGGAGGCCTGGAAGTTACAACCAACATAGAGGATACGAAATGAGTTACAGACACATTTAAGGAATGAAGTAAAAAAAAAGTACATGTATGAGAAAGTGACAAATTTAATGTGTTCTGATTTCGAGGTGCATGCAAAAGACGAAAGTGGCAATTAGTAGACAGATGGAATTAGAGATCTGGAGCACAGGGAAAGGTTCTGGGTAAGAGACATTGCTTTAAGAGTTGGCAATAATAGGTATGAATTTTAAAAAATAATAAGGAACATAGTTGAGGATTGAACTTTGAGAAACTCCAACATTAAGTATAGGCAGAGCATGGGGAATGGAGGAAGTGGTGACTGACAATAAGTGGACAGAAAATTATAAAAGAGGTATTACAGAAGTTGGAGGAGGGATTGACAATGCTGCATTGTCTAGAGGCTCAAGGAGGATAAGACTGAAAAAAGCCTCAGTAGGTTTGATAAAAGCTCATTCATTGATGTGTGTTGGCAGGTATGTTGCTGCAACGCACTGGGAGTGAATGGGGATGATGGGTATTTACATTTTAATGTATCATTTAAAGCAACTTGGTTACAAGGGAATAAAAGAGATATAGTGGTGGTTAAAGGATCACAGGTAGGATTTTTAAGTTGGAAGAGATTTGCATGTATTTCGTTTTTGTTTTGAGACAGTGTCTTGCTCTGTAACTCAGGCTGGAGAGCAATGGCCAGATACCGGCTCATTATAACCTCTGCCTCCCAGTCTCCAGTGATTCTCTTGCCTCAGTTTTCTGAGTAGCTGAGACTACTGGTGTTTGCCACCGTGCTTGGCTAATTTTTGTATTTTTTGTAGAGATTGGGTTTTGCCATATTGCCCTGGCTGTTCTTGCACTCCTGAGCTCCAGTGATTCAGGGACTTGGGCATATTTCTATGACAAGAAAAAAGAGAAACTGAGAGGGAGAGATTGAGGATAAAGAGAAGAGAAAATTAATGGAATGCAGTCATCAAGGAGATGAGATAGGAATGGATTCATAGCACAAGTATACATTTGGTCATGGAAAGTGAGAGGGATGTCCCTTCCTCTGAGGATGAAGTTAGAATGGTAATGTAGATAAAATTCTCATTTCAGGTGTTTTGGTAAGAATGGGGAGAGTTTGAGTAGGACCTTGAGAACAGCAGTAACATTTGGAGCAGTTGCTCTGCAAATTAGAGAACTGGTTGTGAGACTCTATGCAATATTAATAATCCCCTTGCAGTTAAAAACTATAAAAATATACCCAAATATCAGCTATGCAGTTTTTTCTAGTAGTTCGTAGCATGGGAATAGATACAATAGATTCAGAGTTGAGTTTTTTCAAGGGATATAGGAATAAGCTAGGACAAGAAAGATGCTAAGAATGAAATGGGAAATTATGATTCTGAGCATTAGACGGAAAATGTGAGCCTTATCAAGGAAGAACAGAAGTGAAAACCCTTAAAGTTCAGGAGCTAACGGAATTAAAGGGTGAGACAAATAGTTGGTGTGGAATGAGGCCTAAAATGAAGGTCACTCTGATCTGCGACCTTGACGTGGCAAAATCAGGAGGGCCTCAAATGACCTCACCGCAAGCTCTCCTATCCCCTCTGCTCTCATAGAAAAGATCCCCTAGCTAAAATGCCCTCCTCATGGGAAACAGATACAGTTCTTATTTGTCACTTGGTAGTGGGTTTCAGTTCCCTGCCAGCCTACAGTTATTCAAAAAGCCAATCACATCCTCTCATGGTAATCAAAGGATACTTCATCTTCTTGGTACTACAAAGTCTACCTGCTAATGCCCTTGGTGGTTCACTCTGTTGCTTAGTGCAACATCGTGTGGCCTGGAATGGTACTGAGTGTCCTTCTCCCTTGAGCTATGAATACTCAAACTGCTGTCCATATCACCTCTTCAGTTTGGGTGTCATGTGTTTATCCAGCCTCATTTCCTAGAGTAAGAATCCTCCTCTGACCTCACCAAAATCGGGAATAGGAGATGATTAAAACAGCTGGGTATGTTGTTCACCTGGACACTGATGTTATGATATCATGACTTGGACGAGAGGAAAAATTGTGAGTCAAAGGCTAAAGTTTTAATAAACATTAAGATGCAGTTTTGAAGCTGATAGAGGCTTAAAGAAAAGAGCAGACAGGGTGAAAAGCCACATGACATGAGCCAGGTGACGTGAGCATGTGCCTGGGGTCTAAAATTGTCAGAAACTGCTGACTTTTATGCTTTCCAAGTTGAGACATGGGAGAATTTGGAAAGAAAAAGGAGCATAGGGGAAAAAAAGACCCATGTCTTGAGTGACAAATCTATGCCAGATGTTATAGTGGACACTAGCCATGATACTTCATTTAAATATTCCCTAATAAAATAAAATAGGTATTGTTACCTACTTTTTTCAGATGTGGGAGCCAAGGCCCAAAGAGACAAAGAAATTGAGAAAGAGGCACTAGATTAGAATATACATCTCCTAAGTTGCAATATTGTACCACTGTGATTTCTTCAATTCCTATCATTAAACATTCTATTTTGAGATTCTCTTGTGTTCAAAGTTCCATTTTTGACACTAAAGTACAGGACATCAGTGGATACAAAGATTCTTACCCCAAAAGAGCCTACAACATAATGGGAAATATTGCCTTAGTCATGCCTCATAAAGAAACAATAATTTATGCCAAAAGAATTTTTTAAAAATTGGTGATATGGGGTCTGTCTTTACGGCATACTGGCTTATAAGTTATTTTCAAACCTAGTGTAATCCTTTTGCCAAACATGAGAAGAGGGATCACTTTTACCAGTGAGCATAGAAGCATCTATATTTAGTCACCCTTTTGTTTTTGGATCTTCCAACAGCCCATACAACCTAAAGCTGTGTCTTTTCTGTAATAAGCAGTCTAGCTACAGGGATTGTATGTGGTACTTTAAGAGCCTTATGATTTTTTATTATCCCTCTGTGACAGCTTTTTCAGAGTTATGCAAATGGTATGCCAAGTATAGTAGACTGAAATTTCTTCCATTTTATCTCTGTCCAAATAGAAGTTGCCTCATCTGCATATAACAGTTCCCTTTGCAACTCAGTTGTAGTAGAAAATTGGAAGTCATTTGTATTTGCATTTCCTGGGGATACAGACAAGAGCAGATGCCAATAATGGATGTCATAATTTGCTGCCTTCTCTTTGCTGCCTATAAATCTTTGAATATTTTTCCTACAATAGCAAGTAAAGAGATTCAGCGAGCATAATGGGGAGAGAGGAGATGTAAATCTCAGCAGTGGTGGTGGATTCCAGCTATGAATATTTCAGAAACAAGACACTCCCTTTAAATGAAATACTAATGCTTGTTAAGATGCTCCTAGGCCTGATGTGATTTTGATTTCATTTAATAACCCATGACTCCTGGCTGCACAACACGAGCTCCTGGTTGGTAGATTCTAAAGAAAATCTTTGCTGCTCTTCTAATTTCAAATGCTGGCCTCATTGTGGTGTCAATTCTCGATTACCTCCACACTGCACCAGATACACAGGCATTTACAATTTACAATTTAAATAATTTATATTTGGTTTCAAAATGACTTTGCCAGATACAAAACGTCTTCCCCCACACACATGAATGCACGCGCATGCGCGCGCACACACACACACACACAAATATGCACAATCACCCAAACTCACCCTCACATACTTAGCCTTGAGTCCTTCTCTGAACGTTTTTTAGTAGGTTGTGACTCACTAAATGATGGTGATTATCTGAATATCAATATGAAAGGAAAACATTTTTACTAAAATTATGTCTTCAATATACAGATTTCGAAATGGAATGCTATGTCATGTGTCATTTTGCATTTTTTCTCATACCTTATATCCTACCAATAAGTTAATACAAAATTATCCACATTTCTCTTTTTCTAACTCACTTTGACAGTTTTTTTTTTAACCTATATTATTTTAAACTCAAACCTTTACATGCTGCATTGTCCAGAAATTCTGAGCCCATAGCAAAACTACCTTGCTTACACATTTTTAAAATTATTATTATAGTTTAACTCTGGGATACATGTGCAGAACGTGCAGGTTTGTTACATAAGTATACACATGCCATGGTGGTTTGCTGCACCCATCAACCCGTCATCTACATTAGGTATTTTTCCTAATGTTATCTTTCCCCTAGCCCCCCACCCCATGACAGGCCCCAGTGTGTGATGTTTCCCTCCCTGTGTCCATGTGTTCTCATTGTTCAGCTCACACTTATGAGTGAGAACATGCAGTGTTTGGTTTTCTGTTTCTGTGTTAGTTTGCTGAAAATGGTGGTTTCCAGTTTCATTCATGTCCCTGCAAAGGACATGAACTCATCCTTTTCTATGGCTCCATAGTATTCCATGGTATATATGTGCCACATTTTCTTTATCCACTCTGTCATTGATGGGCATTTGGGTTGGTTCCAAGTCTTTGCTATTGTGAATAGTGCTATGATAAACATGTGTGCATGTGTCTTACACAGTTTTTTGTTGTTGTTGTTGTTGGTTTTAACCTGCCAAAAATACATAATTTTTCTTTAAGATATCTATTATTACTCCATTGAGATATTTAAATACCTTAATTTGTATAAATGTTTTAAACTAACCCCAGTATATCTCATTAAGTAGCTGTATTCATTGATACTACTGCCAGGAAGAATTGGCAGGCTATTAACTCAAAGAAAATAATCCAGAAAGAAAAACCAAGAAAGAAAAGAACAGAAACTAAATAAAAATTGACACCTAGTAGATGAGTATTTGATTCGAATACAAATCCCCTCCAGATTTGAGCTCAGTGAACTTGTTGATGGAATACCTTGGCAATACCTTCATTACTGTATTCTCAGCCTAATTATCCTTTTCCTTACAAGTGTTATCTTCATGAACTCTTTTCTAATTCTTCAGCAAAGAGGTTTCCATTCCTCCTAAAGTAGGGCTGTTGGTGCCCTGCCCAGCTCTCTTTTAGAAGGCCAGAGCATCCAGCCCTCAGTTGTTACCAGTGTTGGCTGCTAGCAGCTCACATACAGCTGCACTATTTTCCTGAGAAATGCACCTGATCAACAGGAACCCAGGATCCCCTTCACCCGAAATGTTTGAAATGTTTTCTCTTCCGGAGTTGGCTGATATAGAGATACAAAAGGTCACCCTCTTGCCCCAAGGTGGACAACTTAATGTGCCAGGCACACTGAGCTCAACGTGGGATTGGGCTGAGGTGAGACTTCTGCTACATCTTTGCAGGAGATGCTTTATCCCCTGCCCTATTCTACTTTGCTTACTAACCTAAGGGTTATCCTGAAAGAACTTCTTCATTAAGCCATTTGCATATAAATCCTTTTCTCTGACTCTGCTTTTAGGAAACCCAATCTAAGACAATTGGTACCAGAGATGATTCTAAAAAGTCATGTTTACAAATGAAATTCTGAAGTTACATCATTCACCAGCCAGATAGCAATAGAGACTTGATTGCTGGTGGTTGGTAGTTTATTGATCATTCCTGACATGCTGTTAGCAATACAAATGTTCAGAGTTTCATCTCTAGTGATCTTGGATGAGATGCAGATGGACTTAGGTTATGTCGTGTTCCTGATGCTTGTAAGTTTCAGGGTAAATAATAGCCATATAATTTGTGGTATTTGGTAGTTGTTGTAAGTGCCATTAATGCCTTAAACAGAGAAAATGACAAGCTCAGACTCAATCACCAATTTAAAGTAAATTACGCTTCCTTGGCCACATTTAAGGAGACCCACATTTCTTTTTGCCAAAGTGAAGATGGAGCTGACAACCAGGCCCAGACTCACCTAGGATATGAATTCGGTCTTTTTAAAATTTCTGCCATTCTCAATTAAGTCCTGTTCCTGGTTGTTTATCAAATCTGGGCTAATTTATGCTTTTATTCTTTTAATCTCAATTAGAAAAAATGTTCTAAGACACTACAACTATGTGTAATTCAACACATGCAATTCTCAATCAAGTGTAATTTCCAAATAACATTTAAGTATTTCTCTTATTTTTTTTCAGCTCTGCACCTGAAGATGGTGAAATTCAACCAATGACATTGTGCTGGTCTCAGTAGCTATTGCTTACTTTGTGACTAGGGAATATACTATATACTTCTGCAGCATATAGGAAACCCTCTAGAGTAGATGAATTATGGTGTTTGTTTTGTTTGCAATATCTTTTGATAGTCAAATCCCACTAAGCATTTTCCCATGGACAAGTCTCATTGGATTCGCTTTTGCTTTATTTAGGAAATATGTATGTATTCTTTAACTATTTTGGAAGAAGTAGGAGCCATTATTTAGGAGTAAGTCCTAAATAAAGACTTGCAAATCTTTTTCATGTGTTTCTGAGAAAATCTCAGACTTTGGTTCACTAAGTTCACAGTGAATTTTCCCATCTACTCCTTCAGATTTATTCTCTACTTTCCCACCCTTCTCTGTGACCTAGAACTATGATCTGTATGGACCACACTCTCTCTTCTAGGTGAATTCATCTAATGGGAAAGCAATCACAGGAGCCTTGAGAATGGTAGTAGTGTGAAAACAGGGTATTTATTTCCCCAGCTACCTCCCTGCTGGTTTCCATTCACAATGACTGCTCTCCTCTGCTAAAAGCTGCAGGTTCCATCAGGTGACCCTCTCTTCTAACGGTCTTGTGATTCTAGTAACTACTCTGGGCCTTTTGCCTCCAGGGTGAGGGTGATATTGGCTCCACATTGTCCTTAGCTCTGGAACTGTGCACTATCTTATACTGGTTTCTCAAACTGCTAATACATGCTTTTAAAAAATATTTTCATTTTTGTGGGTACATACTAGGTGTATGTATTTATGGAGTAACTGAGATATTTCTATTTAAGCATGCAATGTGTAATACTTCAGGGTAAATGTGTATCCTGCACCTCAAGCATTTATCTTTTGTGTTACAAACAATTCAATAATACTCTTTAAGATATTTTAATGTATAATTAAATTATTACTGACTATTGTATGTTATTGTGCTATCAAACGTTAGTTCTTACTCATTCTTTCTATTTTTTGTATCCATTAATCACTCTCACTTTCCCAGAAATGCCTCACTATCCTTTCCAGCCTCTGTTAACCATTCTTCAACTCTCTATCTTCATGAGTTCAATTGTTTTAATTTTAGCTCCCCCAGAGAAGTGAGAATATGTGAAATTTGCCTTTCTTTGTCTGGCTTATTTCACTTAAGGTAATGTCCTCTGGTTCTATCTATGTTGTTGCAAATTACAGGATCTTATTCTTTTCTATGGCTGAATAGTACTTTATTGTGTATATTTCCCATATTTTCTTTATCCATTCATCTGTTGATGGACACTTAGGTTGCTTCCAAATGTTGGCTATTGTGAATAGTGCTGCAATAAACATAAAACTGCAGATATCTTTGATATAACCAGCTTCTTTATTAAACTCATCTACAGTGTCCTTATTTGAGTGTGCCATGTCTTTCCCCTTATGACATTGATACACGGTTTTACGATCAAAAGGTACAATTTGTTAGTAACCTCTGTCCTGAAAAAATATATATAGCTTTACATGGCAGGTATCAGAAGTTTCAGGCCTCAGACTGGAATTTTTCTGCAAGTTACTGTCAACTTAATGAAACATTCCTAATGCAGGTAGAATTTTCTTTTGTTATTTGTGAGGTTAAATATTTTTTCATATATTTATTAAATGTATGTATTTTTGATAATCTGTTTATAACCTTTTTTCATAGAAA